>NC_089879.1:2397500-2997500 GCF_040182565.1 Anser cygnoides | reverse complement strand
ATTTTCTCATAAAGATTCCTTTTCGAGGATTAAAATTCATGAGGGATGGTAATTTAAATAGAAACGGAAAGGGCAGTTCCACTAAAAGATAATCACGGAATAAAACAGCCTGTGAAGATTTTAGTGCACATGGGTTTGGGCTGTGATAGATTTGGTACAATTTCTGCATATCAATGTGATTTCTTCTTAATAACAAGATCTTGCTAGACCTCAGTATTAAGTTGACTTTGTGCTGACAATTTACCCTAGTAAGAGTTATCCTCTATACCTAAAAAATAACGGTGAATCTGCATTTAGTTTGGAAAGGATATATGGATATTTTTTTTTGTTTCTTTTTGTGAGTTTTGTTCTATAGTTTGTAGAAGACAGATGATTTTGAAACTGTTTTGCAACCTTTTCTTACATGGATACTGATGGAGTGGGTTCGTGTTTGACACATCAACACCTGACAAAAAGTTTGCTTATTTTTACTACAGGTGACATTTTTTGACTACAAATTTAACTGCTGTCCGGTGATTACTACAAAGACACGATGCAGAACACCTTTTGCTGTTTTAGACTGTTGCCGTGTAGCTGGGATTTGGTCATTAAAAGCTCTGTTGATAACATTGCAGCAAAAGAGTCTTGAAGCTGTCTTTGAGCCCAGAGCTCCACAAGACGTGGCACAACTGATCCCGTCCCTATTAGGATCCCAGTGACAGCAGGCTGCTGAAACCTTTGGGGTAATTGCTCCAGCCTTTCCCAGCCTTCACAGTAGCAGCTAAATGGGTATTTAATTGGCAGTGGAAGCAGCGAACTGATGTGTGCTGCAGGAGGAGGATGCAGTTAATGTTGCTCATCTCATGCAATGGAAGAAATCTGACCTGTGTTAGAATTTGTCAAGTTCCTGAGCGTATTTCTTATGGCAGCAACAAGTAAATTTTTGAGGGAAGTGGGGAATCAAATTTAGATGTTTCTTTTCCTACTGAATCCTAGAGTAGGAAAGTTTTTAATTTTTTGGGACCTTCTATTTTTAAGTGTTTCATTTTTGAACAGTTTCCTATTTATTAAAAAAGGAAAAAGTAACCTGGTTTTCCACTTTTTTTTTTTTTTAATTCTAAAAAGTATGTATTCTTTTCAACACTAAGAGAACGTAAGAATAGATTTGGAATATTAGTAAAAAATACATACTTCATATGCAAAATAACTATTTTCAAAATCCTCTACTTGAAATGTTTACTAAAAGTATGAGCATTTTTGATGATAAAAAGCAACAAAAATAGCTTAGAGTACATCAGTGATTTGTCTTCCACATTGTCTTCAGCTTTTGTGCTAGATCAGATTAATATTCTGAGAAGTCATCGTGAGGAGAAGAATTTAATTACAGTGATTGTTTCTGCATTCTAGCTCCTCATCTGCTATACTTGACACCACAGCAGGTAGCTGGATTGTCAGTAGGGCAACTGATTCATTCCTCTAAGATGTTTCAGTTTAAAAATAGAGGTTTGAAAGACCTCCTAAGTCTTTTTTTTTAATGTTACTGTGTTAAAAATTGGATTACATTTTTTAAAAGCAAAGCCCATTATGGAAAAGTTAAGGTGTTCTTTTTGAGTTCCTGACTTGCCCCGTAAGGGTGCTAGTTACATTTTCTTTGGTGTCCCCCATCTACTGCTTGTGTGAAGGGGCTGACGATGCGGGAGGACAGCGGGTCCAAGCTGGGTAAAAATACTTCTACTAGTATTGTAAAAGCAGTCGGGGAACGTGCTGTGGGTGGGACAGGGTGGCCCTCCAGGTCTGAATGCTGACTTTACTGACTGCTGGCTGGGGCCAGCACCCTCAGAGGTGTTCAGGTTTTCAGTGCACCTTGGAAGGTTTAATCTGAGTGCAGAGGCTTTAATTTCTGTTCCTGTAACGTGTTCTTTCTTAACTGTAACTGTATGCAAGGTTTGTCATGCGGTCCCTACAGAGGTGCTGCCTCTCTCCTTGCACGTCGAGTTCAGGTTTAAGAGCAGCTTTAGCATCCTCCCTAATGAGATGCTTCATTTTGTTCGGAGGTTTCAGCACTGTAGTATTTGACTTGTGGGGAAGTGGAAGATCCTACAAGGCAATGTGTCTTAGTGGTGGTTTTATCAGCGAATTTCTCTTTTATCCTTTCTGGCTGCTTATCTTGTCATAGTAATTCAGTCTCCTCAGAGCTCCCCGGTTTTGCGCTGTCTTCTGGTTTTAGACTTCTTGCCTGCAGCATATATTCTCCTACTGTGTCAAAAAGCTGAGCTGATTTTTGCTAAAACTTCCCCTGGAAACGCTGCTTTAGGCGAACGCCCTGCATCGATAGCTTCAGTCCAAATGGCTGTTCTGGTGGGAAACGCTGGGGAGCCGGCTGGTAATGTGTGCGGAGGGAAGCACTTCAAATCTGCATGGCTGCACGCTTTTCATTTGCAGCGCGTGTAAAGGGTAGAAACTGGAAAGTTCCTTACTTTTAAACCTGCTGGCTAGAAATCAAGTCCTTTAAAAATAAAATAAAATTGTTTTTGAAACAAAAAGAGCATCTCTGATGACGGAGCGCTATGTTGCAACTTCCATGTCTGCCCTGAGAAAGAAATTGCGTGGGTTGAGCTAACAGGGCAGTAGCACAGGCCTGTGTTATTTATATGCTTCTAAATACCAGTCTAAAGGAGATATACGTAAATTGGGTCCTTCCCCAGCACAAAACAGCATCTTGCTCTTTCCTACTTAGCTGTTAGGGAGAAAAGATGGAGTTGAAGTTTTCTATCCTTTCTCCTTTCACTTCTAGGCAGCTTGGGTGTAATGTATGAATAGGTGCAGGTCTTCTACCTGAATCAGAAACCGAGTAGAGAAACAAGGGGGGAAGTGGTTTTCAGACCTAGACAGCATTTGTATGTTCATTTTAGTTTGTATCTTTAGTTAATAACAGTCTTTATACATTTTCATCTGCACTATATTGCCTGACTTTCTGAAATACTTGCTGATAGGTTTCAGAAGGAAATCAAGAAATAAGTTCTCAGAATATTTTATCCCGTGGTACAGAAAAGAGAAGAAATCCCTGGTAGAATGATAATCTGAGTCACATTTATTTTCATCTTACCTGCACCACATGTAAATATGCAGTTGCTTTTCTTTAAGACTGTAATGGAGGATGATAATTAAGCTGTCAGTATGAAACACATCATCAAACTCCTGATGGCTTCGTGTCATGCCCACTGATTATCTGTTACTCATTACATAGCACATGGCAAAACGGGTCTCTTGGCTGATAAACTTTAGGAGGCGAACCTCTGCTTTAGAGAAAACTGAAACGTATCCTTTCACCTTCTGCACCTGATTCCGTTCTAGTGAGTAAACTCCAAGCATATCCTTCTGGAGGAGAAATTCTAGCAGGTATAACCCATCTTTAACAAAGCCTTGAAGCAGTTTTGTCATGTTTGTAGGTTTGACAGTAACGAGCCAACCTGTATTCACCTTATGGAACCATAAACCTTCAAAACAAGTCTGTTAAAGGGGATTTCTGTATGCATGCAGCGAGTCTTCATTTGTGTGTTGCACGAAGACTGAGCAGGTCTGATGTGAAGAAGGTAGATGTGTGCTGTTCGTGTTGAGCAGGACGTATTTGCCCTGTATGTTTTAAAAACTTACCTACTACAAATGTAAAAGTATTTAAAGGCCCGGGTAGTAATGATGTAATGGGTAGTAATTTTACTGATTAAACTACCTAAATTGAATCTGTATCTGATTATCTTTGCTCTAAAATCTCAAAATTGCTTCCTGAGTCCGGTTGTTACTGCTATGAAATCAATTTGGCACGTTGAGCTGTTGGACAGGAATTGGAAGTATCTCTAGCTATGTGACAATGCAGCTCGCAACTTGTAGCACTTCACATCTGAGAGCTGCAGCAGCGTACTGACCAAAGTCATCTATTTATCATTTTAGGCTTGAAAGCAGATGTCAGTTAAATTTAAGTAATTTAGTGAAGGTAAACTTATTTTCTGTTTTTTTGTTTGTTTTTTTTTAAACTGCTTCTGTGTATTGAGGACAAACAAACACCATTTTAATGAAGGCTACCATTTGATCTTGCGTTAATGAATAAATTGTTACTCTCATTCAGTAAGAAGTGGGAAGATTAATATTTTAACCTACCTGTAGATAATACACGCACTGTTCCTGCACGTGTCGCAGTTAGCCGTGTCTTGACCAGTCCGATATGAAAGCCTACAAAGATAAGAACGTGAGGTCATTAAAAAGCAATTTATTTTAACAAGTTTTTGCCTTCTATGATTGCTTTTCATAGAAATAAGAACTTCATTTTTTTTTTTAAACTTTAGTATTGACCATACCAATCTAGCTATTAGGAAAACAGGATCAAAAATAGCATATTCAGCTTCACTGAGCCATGAGATGATGCTGTTTGGAAAACAGGTGATTAATGATCGGGAGGAGAAAATATCAGATTTATTTCAGTAATACTTTGCACACTGATGAAGAGGGAAAACAACAAGGAAATGAAGTTAAGTGAGCCTGTTTTTTACATGTGGCTTTGGTGTACCACAGTGACGAACCATCACTGTGAATGGAGAGTGTTCCTCTTCTGCAGACGAGGCAGTGCTGCTCTGCTGCCTTCTTGCCTTCTCAAATACATGAGGCTTTTCTAGTTCCTGGTGGACTTACAGAGCATAATAATGTAAAACGGCGTCTGTTTAGTTCCCCCCCCCATATCAATGAGATGAAGATTCTTACTGAATCGTCTGAAGATCAGTTGTGGTGATGTCCATGTCTTATTAGGCAGAACATCCCATTTAACTAACATTCCCCTTATTCACCTAGCCTGCATCTCTCTTTTGTCACCCTTCAGTTTGGGGCATGGTACATTTTAATTTACCTAAGTATTGTCAGGTATGCATGGATTTTTCTGTACACAGACGGAAATGTCATTAAAATAAATGTATTAAATTAAAAAAGCAAAATAGCCTGTATATCAGTGCAAATGTTCTTGCATGCAGAAGATTTTAAAATGAAAATTGCTAAGTCAGTTTTTACATAGCAGCACTTTCCTTTTTTTATAGACTTACATATTTAAACTAGAGAATCATTTTAAGTTTTTTTTTTTCCAATTTGTGTAAAATACAGACTAGTATCTGCTGTTTCCTCCTAGTTACTTGTAAAAGAAATGGGAAAATACCTCATCTGTGGAAGTTTGAAGATTTTGGGTCAGGGTATGAGTAATTTAAGGGAACGCTCCTGAGCTCAGGTTCTGTGCTGGAGCTTGAGCCATGCCTGGCCTTACCTGGGGACAGAGGGCCTGCTTCTCGCTTCCCTGGCCCCGTAACAGTCATGGAAAAACCCAGCGTTTGTGGAAATACTGATCTAATTTTTATGTAACAAAATATCAGGCGTCTCCAATACAAAATTTTAATGAAAAATGATATACAAATTGTTTATGTGCCTGTCCCTAACACAGAAAATGAGCATTTCCTAAACACATACGCTGCGTCACTTCTCCTTACTATTTAAAAAGCTTTGAGTATTGTTTTAGAAGTTTATTAGGCTCCTTATAAACACACATTTTATGTGAAACGTAGGTTTTTAAGAGAGAAGAAATCTCTCAGCGTGCCCTCGAAGGCCGCGACTGAACCTGACGTTCACTGCACCAGGCTGGGCTTTGCAGGTGACATTCCTCCTTCCGCTGAGACGCCCGACGGATGAATCGTGCCGGGTGCTGCCGTGGCCGCGTGCCCTGGCCCTGTGAGCAAAGCTCCTCGCACAGCGGTACCAGGGGCGGCACTTAGCGGGGTGGATCTGCTGCTTTAGCGTGAAGGCGCTTTTTCCTTCTGAAAGCAAAATGCAAGGTAGAGCTCTTGCTGTTCCGGGTTTTTTCTTTTTTTCCTTCATATTTTAGGGACATGGTGGTTTTAAAACCTGATACCAAGAAATAATTTGGAATTATTTTCGTGTTGAGAAGAACACACTCCAGTTAACTGGACTGCTGAATCTGGACACATCTACAAAGCCAGATGTGCAAAAGGACTTCTGCAAAGCAGAACTCTGTACGGCGTGCTATTCCCTGGGAGGATGGGGGCACACGATGCTCCTTTACACCTGCTTGTACTTGTTTTTTGTTCCTTGGAGGCCCGAAGTAGTTTCTGTTTTCAGTTCCCCGTCAAGATCCTCCTGGAGGCAGACACTCAACTTGTCACCGCTGCATTAAACTTGGGCTTGTAAAATGATTTTTCCAAGCTATTGATCAAATTCTAAAAACTGTCGCTGCAAGACCCAGCCCCTGAAGTTTACAGATCAGTTGCTGGAAGCCTTTATTTCCCGCAGACAGAGGCGGCAGTTAATTTAATAACCACCTTCGGAGGAACGCAGCACGGGTGCCTGAACGCCTCTGTATAGATAAAGACATAAACGCGCCGTGCCGGGTGCCAGTTTTTTTTCATTAGATGTCAGTTGGGACGTTTTTATTTCTCCGTGTAAGCCTGCAAAGTACCTTTTAATATACAGGTAATTAGCTGCTTCGTAGACTAACGACCTCCTGCTCTCCGGCAGCCTGTGCTGTTCTGCACCGCGCTGCTGGTCTGTGCGGCTCACGCCTGGCCGGCCTCTGCTCTCTGTCAAGTGCTTTGTCGAGGTTCCCCAAGCCCAGTTACCAGAGCAAAGCGTAGCACCCAGGTTATTTATCCCGCCTATACCTGTCCTCTTGGCTCCTCGTGCGATGAGTGTCGTGATAGGGTGGCAACGAAGAGTTGTTATTTCTTTTACTGGGATACTTGAGAACCACGATTTCAGCCGGGGATGAGGAGGAGGTGAGAATTTCCTCTTTGAACGAGAGGGGAGGAGGAGGAGCAGGGCTGCGTGTGCTGGGGGCAGGCACTGGAGCAGAGCAGGACAGCCCCGCGGCGCTGGCATCTCCCAGCGACACCCCGCTCGCTCCGGCACAGGACTTGGGAGCTCATCCCCAAGAAGCCATACGGGATCAGACACCCAAATGAACGCACAGCGGTACGGATAATCATGCAGATGTGGAATCGCTACCCTCTCTGGATGCTCCGTAACGAAGAAGCGTACCTATGGGCACTCCTAGTTCCTGAGGTATCCAGCCAGCCTCCCCCAGCACCGTGCCCGTCGTAACAAAACGTTTTAGTTGTGATAAACTCACCAGAAGTTAGTAGGCTGGTCACCTACTTAGCAAAAGCCACGCTCTATTTGATCTTAATGTGGACGTGCCAGTTCAGTCGTGAACTGTGGTCCTGCTTCCGTAACTGAAAATCTTTATTTATTTTTTTTTAATCTTGTTTTCAGGACTATTATTCAAATTAATTTCTAAAGCATATGATGATCTTTTAATGCTTAAAAACGTATTCCTTAATTTATGGTATAAGGCAGGCTCAACCTGATAAAAAATGATCCTTTGGTATCAGCATTAAAAATGATTTGAATTTGATCCCTTTGAAATCCCGATTTCCCAGCTGCCACGTTCAGCACTGCTTGGTTTTAGCCTCACCGTCACCCACAAACTGACCTGTTCACAATTAGCTGTTCCAGTCTCACGGAATTTATCATCAACTGTTCTTAAAGTATCAATTTTCCTTCTTGAATCTTTTCAGCTTTTTCAGGGAGGACTTTTCTTTCAAAACCCAGTTCAGGTGATGCTGCCTCTTCAGCCAAGCCCGCGCTGTACAAGTGGTGGTACAGCACAAATGCAATTACTTAGAAATTAAACTCTTTCTAAAGGAATTCTGTTGTTTTTACCCCAGGGCTTTGGGCTTTCACTTTCTTGTTTTCACATAATTATCTACATAAATGCTTGCATGGAATTTATCTGCTTCATGCCAGCAAAGATTTTACCAGTAGCACAGTGGTTTTGCACATAGACCTTACACGATGAGGTTGGATTTGAAGTACAAAGTTACTGAAAAATAGAGCAGCTGAAGATTGTTTTCCTGTCAGTGCTAACTGCTAGAAACAGTCTGCGAGCACGGTCTGGGCACTGGGCTCAGATCAGTGTTCTGGTTGTGCTTTCTGTACGAGATGGAGTATTTCAAATAAGTGTTTCTCTTGTCTCCCTTATAAAATAATTTAGAAGAGTTCAGGCTACAGACCAGTAAATTTTTTCTTCATTGGTATAAACTCGTATTTTTCAATTTGTATTTAAATGTGTAAGCGTGAAGTTTTTCACAAAGCTTCCTACTGAAAACTTGTTTGCTTTTTAGGGAACTGGCTTTGGTCTCTCTCAGATCCAAAGCGGCGCGCTTCGCTGTGCACTGGGGGGTGCCTGGGAGCCAGGGGTTCCCCCAGGCTGCGACTCCCGTGGGCAACGTGCTTTATGTAGCAATAACTCATCGTTAAGCCTTGCAGCTTCATTTCCCGCTTTTAACGTCATGGTTTTGGGCATGCTGCATTGGTTTACGTGTAAGAAATACCAGATTTCGTAACTTTGGTCGACAGAACTTGTGGCTGTTGAACAACCTGCTTTTGATGTTGCCCTTTTGGCTTTTGATCTCCCCTAACGAAAATCCAGTAGCTTCATTCTTTGATACCTCACACCTCGTATTTCCGTTTCCATACGGATGCAGATGGGCCTGGTCAGTGCCGTGTACTAGGGGATGGAGGCGCTGGAGGAGGGATAGATACCGGTCACTGGCATTGCCGTGTCTGCATCCAGTTAGCTGGTGACCGAGCAGAGGGTTCTTCGTACTCGGTGCTTCACGTGTGGTTGCCAACTCCGCCGTGTGTTATTTTCAGGAGGCTTTTATGTTCCTGCATTTCTTTCAGCATTCTTGGCACAACTGGAGCTCAACCTCAATTAACACTTCCAAGTAGGAAAATACGATAATGAAGAGCGGCCGTTTGCTGATATGGACTGGCAGTTACTAATAACAGGCAGGAATTTCAGAGCAGCCTGAAGGAATTACACCTTCAAAACGCCTGTGAAGTGCAGGATTTGTGCACCTGCTTGAGGCATCTTTTGGAAATCCCAACTGCAACACCTTAAAACCATCTTTGCATTTGAGTAGGTTTTTGCAAATATAAATTAGAGACCTGACTGAGCTGAGAGAGGGAAGCTTAGGTCTGTACGTACTGAATTCCTTCGGTCGTTCAGGAGGTAGCTAGGGAGGGGGCACTAATTCGAGTATCCTGAGCAACTACTGAAAACAAAGAAAATCTTATAAAGTGATTTGGAGGGTAATTCTGTTACATCCGGGCGTCTTCCCTTACCCTCTGGGATGTAGGCAATGCTTCATATTAATGGAGTTACTTAATGGCATGGTTTTACAGAAGTGCCTGCGCCTCGGAGCGCGTTTATGCTCTGCTGGGTGTGCTCGTTAGATGAGACTGATGTTCCTCGTGCTTTTATGTACTGCCACCAACAAGGAGGATAAACAGGCTTCAAGGACTTTTTTTTTTTGTTGGTGGTGTTTTTATTAAAATACAGTGAAACAAATTCTCTTAAGAAGGCAGCGAGCCTTTGAAGTTGTTCTGAAGTGACAGCTCTGGGCAGCGCTGGGTAGCTGAGGCAGGGTGGGCCTTGGGTCTCCTCGAGTCTGGGTATAACCGGGGATTGTTCCCATGCCTTGCCTCCTCCTGCTGGGACTATACAGAGCACAGAGAGTTCAGCACTCTTAACGTTACCTGGGTTTGCAGAATAAGGCCTTAAAAATAAATAGTTCAGTGGTGAACTTTTCAAAACCCGTGTTTCCTACTGCTAAGCGTTGAAGAGTAATGTGGCTGATAACCAGGCTTCGGGAGGGAATTATCCATCCTTGTTATTAACATAATTTGGCCTCTGGCACAATAAGATGACTTCGCGATGTTCTGCGCATTGTAGGTGTCTTTATGACGCGAGTGGCTGTGTTCTAGCTGTGTACATACAGGAAGATCACTCGATAGGCTTGGCAGATAAAACTAAGCCCTGCTTAGCCACAGTCTTACTCTAACCCAGGAAAGATGCGGCATCGTATCGGGACGGAAAGCCGCCTCCTATAAACACACTTCTATCAGCACAATCCTGTTTCTGCTGGATTAACAGCTGCCTCTGGTTCCCCGAAGAAGCCGCGTTCAGAGCAGGAGATACACGCAAGGATACTGCACGTGGGGTCGGCACGAAGCTCACAGAAAGCTGTTCTGGGAAGTCACTGGCCCAGTGGATCAGTAGAAAATTGACGGAGCCTTCCTGGTGCTGTGTTTTCATTATGCGGAAAACCACCAGTTAACAGCTGTCATTTATAGGTGACAGCGGTACAGCCAAAAAATAAATAAATCAAGAAGAGCGGTGTTGAGCTCAGAGCAATTGACTTGATTGACTTGCTGCTTAACCATTTAGTTTGCCTCCATCTGGATGCAAACACTGAGTTGTTCCATTTCAGGCGTTACGTTTTTTCTCCTCTGCTTTCACCTGAAGCTTCAATTACTTTATTTTTTTTTTCCTCTGGAGTTTTTTTGACCTTACTCGCTTCCCGAGCACAAGCCTTGGGGGCGCCCTGGGCTGTGCCTCCCAGTAACCACGCCTGCGTGGGAGAGGATCTGCGCACACAGCGGTGTGATGAGCAGCGCAGGGTCCTTGGAGCACTCAGAGCAGCTAGAGAAAGAGGGGCTTTAGCGTGCCCTCCCTCAGGTTTGGCTGTCTTATGTGGAATTTAATTGCGTTTAAAACAGACTGAGTGTTACAGCTATGAGTAGAAGCAACTCTTTGCCAGTGCTGTGCTTTGCAGCACCCCGAAAGGGCTGCGAGCTGCCTGGTACCTCCAGTGCTCTCGGCATCACCCAGCCAGGAGCTGTTGCGTGACTTTTTAGCAAAGTCATGTGGACTTGTAGTGTGGATTTGCCTTCGTGGTGGGGCTTTCCCATCCCGGTCCGAAGCTGTCAGCACGGCTTTCCTTGGGACCACCGAGATAGCTGGCAGCTGCAGCAAAGCTCCGTGCCTGTGCACTGGAGCTCACGTGCAGAGACGGGAAGGGACAGGGCTCAGGCAGAAGCTGTTCTGGCTCTGGGGTACGTTGGGAGTCTGGGGGTGCTCAAGTGCAGACCCAAGCACCAGCAGCTAAATGCCCCGATCCCAATGGCACGGTGCATGGGGCACCTGGGTGCAACGTTACCGTCTCCTTCCTGGCACAGATTCCGTGATGGCCAGCATCAATGGGGTGGTTTTCTTTGGGTAGTCACTAGGTGGGGATTAGCTGAACCTTAACGAGTCCAATTTTCCTCTCCGAGAGGCCAGCAGCAGCCCTGAGCTGCAGGAGCGTGGGGGGCAGCGTGCGGAGGGCAGGCTGGGGACGGGCAGGGTCGTCCTGCTGGGTACCAGTACGTTTTCACATTAAAAACAGAGCCAAAACGACGAAAAAAAAGGCTAAAGAAACTACGCACAAATTCACTAACTCATTTTTGAAAGTTGTTTTTAACTGATGGTGGAGGATGGAAGTGGAAATTCTGTGAGGCTCTAATAGCAGAATCATTTTCCCGATTTTTTTCCATATCTTTCTTGTTATTACAGGGCTCATATTATTCATTCGGTCTCTGAAAGTACTTTGAAATGTACCGGAGCTCAATGGTGAGATTTTTTAGGCTGTTTCCAAGACAGTAGTTTGTTGTTTTTTACTGAATCCTGACAGTTGGAAGCAGATGACTAATTTTCTTTTTGAGGTATTTGCACTGTGGGCGTATGGCATAACTCCCAAGACAGCAATTCAAGTGCTTTCACCCCGTAAATACATTTTTATATTGTACTCAGGTTAGTTAGGGAGTGAGGGTTTAAAAAAAAAAAACACAAAAAACACAACAAAAAGCAACCAACATATTTCAGTAGGGCTGCCTAGTGATTAAAACCCAACCAAACAAAACAAGCAAACAAAAAACAACCCACAACCTTGTGAATCAAAAGAATTAAAAGGTATTTCGAGTGAAATCAGAAAATCTTGTAGGCATTACGAGTGTTTGAGGTCTAGCATCTCTCTTGAATACGTTTGTGCCTCTGTCATATCACCAAAAAATGAGAAGGATAATTAAAATGTCGGCAGTTTGTGTATCAATAATTCAGGGAATTTGTTTGCTCTGGCTCAGTAGCAACTGTACCGCTGGCTGGCAGCCCTCTGGGGCAGCGCTTGGTTATCTGGCACCCGGCTTACTCAGCAGTTACACCCCAAGCTCTGGGTTTGCCCCTTGCGCTGTGGTTTGCTCCAGACCTCAGCGTCGTCATTCGGATGCTGCGAGGCTTCTGAACCTGTGCGGTGTTTCTATAAGGGAGAAGTTTCTATAGGAGAAGTAAGAAGTCAGGTATTTTTTCATAATTTCAAAGCAATTGAAATTTCGGTGCAAGCTCAAATACTTTGTGTGAAAGAAATATATGAGCCTGTGCCGGGTTAGGGTCGTAACTGGTACCAGCCACACTGTGCAAACCTCAGAGCCGGTGTAAAATCCCACGTGCTGCACAGTGGCATAAAATTAAGAAGACGGAGTACAGTTGCTGGCCGGTGTTCTTGCTGCAGGGGTGGTGCTTTCAAGAAGGTTAGTACTTGCAAGAAGGAAAAACAGAAGGAAGGCCCTTGGAAGTAGGTCTCTGCGGGCCTCGGCACTTTGTTTTCTCATTTCCCTAAATGACGGTTTGGTTTCACTGCAGCGCAGGAGGATCGGTGGAGAAGCAGCTCTGCATCTGCTAGAGCTCTGTACGCAGATGCTCTGCAAGGTCCCATCTCACGAGTTTTTTTCTGAGCTCTTGTAGATGGCAGCGAAGGGAACAAATCTCCTCGTTTACCGAAGCGATGTCCAAAGTCATGCCAGGTTGAAGTACTCTGGAGCGCAGATTGCCTTGCTAATGTCGAGATACCTCTGCTCATCTCTGCAGTGCGGTTTGGCTGAGTTACGTGACCATGCTGAGATTCTCTCTCATCTTCTTACCGATAACCAAGAGGAAAAAGATAGCAGAATACCCGATCTAATGGTCTGTTCTCTCCTAGTTTATTTGTGCAACAAGTGACGTGGTGAAAAACACCCCCTATCATCCTGCTGCCCAAATGCTATTAATAAAGAGGGGCAGGCACGGCTTGGGGTGTTGGGAGAGGCTTCCAGCAGCCTGCAGAAGGGCACTTTGCCTTCACAGCTGCCCTGGGACCCAGCTGATCCCTGTCCCACTGCTGAGAGGCAGAAATGAACGCTCACAATAAGCTGCTGCAGAAAATCTATGAATTGTAATCTGTTAAAGTGCTCTTTTTCTAAGTGTTTTCATATTACATGGAAAAATGGCTCGGTGAGTGGGAAGAATAACCTAGTACTGCCTGCAGGCAGCAAATGCGTGCCCACGTTGGGCTGTGCCGTATATCTTAAATCAATTACCTATTTACTCATCCATCTTCAAAATTCCTCCGTATTTGCAACGTCCAAAATGAAGCCACAACAAGAAGATGTGAAGCAGTGTAATAGGTTTTTTTTTTTTAGGGTCTGAGCTGAGAACAAGACCTGGGTGTTGTAATTGAGGAAGAAAGCCAGCGGTGATGCTGGGGGGGGGACAAACAGACGTGTGCCTGGGAGCTCCCTGGCATACGAGGCATTTCCCTCCCCTTTCTGAAACAACCCGTGGATATCTGAGTCCTGCTCCACTCCTCGTTGTCCCTCAGCTCTGTGAACGTGTCCTCTCTTCGGACTGACCTGCACATTTCTTTCTTAGCTCTGGAACTGGGGCAGCCAGGAGCCCCACCAGGTTAAAAACACGACGCCCCTCTTCAGGCAAACCTTTTTACTGAAATTGTCCGTAGTCAAAATCCATTTTTCCCCAGTGAGATGAAAGCCAAGTGTGCCTCTGTGTACGCACATAAGGCTCAGAAGTAGGTGTCAATTAGAAATCTGGGGATTAATCTCTTGCAGAACCAACAGCGGTGAGAAACTTGACGCCGTAAAGCTCATTTTGCTCATTTTTCCATGACTGGATAGAGATGTGGCTCACCGCTCTGTCTCTTTGGAATCTAATACTACGACATTCAAAATGCTGTTATTAAAGGATTACTCTAATTGTGTAAAGTGAAAACCGGTAATTCGGTACCTAAATAACATCCTCTTTAAAAGACTGATTTAGCAGAACTCTCCTTGCAGGTATGTAATTTGGACAGCTCGGTGACAGTTGGAAAAGCTTCCCTTACGATCTGCAGCAATTCATACGGATATATTTAGCCAGAACACGAGTCTGCTTACACTTTTTTTTTAGTCATTCATTGTAAGACTTCACCGGTATTACTGTTTTTGAACTGTGGAAGTTTGCTTTTCTTGGCCTTCGTGTTAGTGCAGCCGCCCCGATGTAACAGTGGAGGCGAGATCTCCCTTCCTGGAGAGGTGCTGAACCCCCCGAAACAGGGAGGTGGGGTCCCGAGTGCTACCTGCTCTGGTTTCTAAAATCTGGTGAATAGCAACCAGACAGAAATCGCACGCTTTTTCTGAATACGCCAAAGAGTGTTTCATCCAGTCGTGCCGTGCGGTACCTGTGGCTAGCAGCCGGTATTTAGCCAAATGAGTTCCGTGCCCCGAGACGGGGAGCGGTCCTCCCGTCGTTTCTGGAGAACACGGAGTAAGCACTGAGCTCCAACGACTTTGTTTAAAAAGGTTTTTTACCTAAAGGTTTAAACCTAAAGGTTTGCCCTTGCTTTTTGTCCACCTTGACAGTATGATCTGAAGCTTTGATTACAAGCAGTGGAAAAAATTTGTTCAGCTCTTGAAGGAAAAAAAAAGTATTCGAAGTATGAATGCCATCAAGGCTGGAAGATCTCCGAGCCGCTGTGCTGTGAAATACAAGTTGTGTGCCCACTCCTACCGAACTCCACATTGTTTTTAAGTGATCTGCTTCAGGAAGAGTATAACAGGAGGCTAAACCTCGAATGATACAGGATCTTGTAACGAGCAGCCTGGCATGTTCATCTTTCAGTTGAGGTTACAGAGAATTTTAAATTAGAGGGCTCAAGGATGGGCGTGTGGCTGCAGCAGGTACTGAAATAGTCTCCATTGGGAAGTGCACAGCTGTGTCATGCAATGAATTCTTCTCTAAAAAATACAAGGAGCTGAGGGGTGTCGATGTGAGGCACACCGCTCCGCCTTGGTTTGTGCTGGGAGAGAGGCTGGAGCGCTGCTGTATAGCTTGGAAAACCAGGTTACCTGCTGCGAGGGCAGGGAAACGGACTGCTGTGGGGTCCCGGAGCTTCTCCTGCTCTCAGGGAAGGGTAAGTGAGCATCTGAGATGGCCGAGGGAGCAGCTGCAACGGGGAGATGAGCACAGAGCAAGGGGCAGAGAACCCGGGACGTGTCCACAGGCAGGGAGCTGGTCTTAAAACTGCTTTAATGAACTAACCCCGGAAAAAGAGAAATTTTCACGGAATACACTTTGAGTATGGCTCAAAGATTATGGAGTGATAGACCTTTGAGGCAGTGACAAAAATCTGGCAGTTTGGCTCTTCATAATTAGAAATATCTGTGTGCTTACAACAAAGAGAGGGAATAATTATAGGATGGCTGCAAGGAGAGGAAGGGGGGGGGGTTGTTGTTGGAACTAGAAAATAAAAGTGCTGCTTCAGTATGGATTTGCACTACAGTAGTGGAACACTTCAGGTGAAGCTGATCTCGGTGGGAACAGCGGGACCGAATGATACACAGAGAGATCAGGATAGTCAAAACAATTGGTTGGAATCACAAGGCCCACGAAGCACTGATCTGTGCAGAAATTACTTATTTTCCCTGACTATGGAGGATGCACGTGAAGAGATTTCCTGATTTCCTGCATGCCATAGGAAGGTGAATTGTTACAGCCTCCGAGACGTCTTGGTACGTCTAGTTCAGGAAAGGTTTGTAACCGGTGTGTGCTCTGAAATAGGACAGTGGCAGTTACAGGAAAGGGATTATAAAGAGATCGAGGAGGTGGTCTTAAGCAGACTAATGGCCAGAATGAATTTGCCAGCTCCCCAGGACGGACCAAACACGTCTGTGAAGATCCCCCAGGGGAAAGTCGAGCCGCTGCAGTCCCTGCGTTTCAAAGGTCTGCTGTTGTTGTGTCCTGAAACTTGGCTGCACTAATATGATGCAAAACATGGTGTCATTTGGGCATCGCGGATAAAACTGGTTGTGTTCTTTGGGTTTCCATGTCTTACTTTACAGTGCAGTTGTCTTCTTTTAAGCTTATCTACAGATTGCTTTCCTCCATTTCCAGGTTTTCTCTTAGAAACAATTTTCTTAAACGTTTCCTGTGCTATGTCTGTAATTGAAAAAGCAAAACAAAACCGGAGAGGTTACAAAAAAATAAAAAACAATCCCGAACAAAGCCATGTCATATCATTTCTGCAGCTACTCCGTTATTTCCAAAGGCTGTGTTTTTCAGGGGTATATTTGTAAGCTTTCTGAGCTTACCCTTCTCCTTCTGTGACATAAGGAACTTGCCAGTTTTTAAGAGTGTTGGCTCGTGCGTAGGTGGATTGAGGTAGACAGCAGAGGTTGTCACTGCCTTTATTTGCTCTTTCCCCTTCGTCTGAGCTGAATAGCTGGACTGCGCTCAGAGCAGCTTCTGAAAAAGGAGGAAAGCAAACACGCTGGGCAATAATTGCTTCGGCTATCTGACTTTCGTTCGCCATCATTCCTGAGTCAGGACAAGTTTATGTTCAGCCGTGTGATCCTGGGGCGGTTGCTGGCAGGATTGTTAAAGCAGAAGGGGCTGGGTGCGGGTGCTGCCCGCACTGCCTGGAGCCCTTCTCTCCTCTTCGGTTTAAACATCCAAGCAAACACGGTTTGGCTTTGTTTTGCTGCTGAAAAATGATAATAGAGACCCAAATATCCTGTGTTCACTGCGAGGAGACTTGAAATGACATTCAGATTCCATCCAGGAGATCATATTGCTTTCAGAGCCCCTTCAAAGGCGCCGTCAGAGCTGCTGCTGCTGCCTGGGACTGCTTGTTGCAGCAGTGTTTGCTGAGAGCTCTTTAAATTCCTCAACCACTGTCTGCTAAGAAATGAATATAAATGATCTCTGAAACAGGCTCATTTAACTGTTGCCTAATACGTAGCATTTGGCCTGGCAGAGTCAAAATACTGTGACTCATTTTTGTACGGCAAATTGAGTACTTTGTTTATTAAAATTACTGATTTATTGTATAATGAGAAGGGACTTGATTGCTGTTACTTCTCACGCTGAAGATTTAAAGGGCAGGTCACGGGTGTTCTCCAGCTGCAAAATATTTTCGATTATCTGTTCATCTTCCGAATACTTCACTGTTACATATTTCATAGGCTGTGCCGTAGGTGGCCGGGTTTGGAAATCAGTGAACTTACATTTTGCTTTCACTCTCAGTGGCCTTAGGGAGGCTCCTTACAGGTAAACAGAGCAGAATTTTGCCTCGCTTAGCTGAGAGCACTGTGCTTCAATATGGACAAACGTCTGCAGCTGTTAAGAGATGGCTAATAGTTTGCTCTGAATTACGTTTGCTTTGTTTTCTTGTAAATAACTTGTGTTATAACGCTGCACCACGCCTCATGTAATATTCAGCATTTTTGCCCCCTCTTGGAAGTCTGAATTGAAGCTGTAGCTCTGCTGCTTTTGGCCATGCCTGACTTAACGCAAAGGTTGGTTAATGCCTTTGGCTGTGATGTAATTTTTTCCTTTTTTTTGTAGAGGCTTCCACATAGTACGATACAATCACCATTTTGCCAAGTTTTATTAAGTAATGATGCACGTGAGAAACGTACAATTTCAATAATCTTCAGTGGGAGCATGCGTGGATGTCACAAGCTCGCAATAATGATTTCTAACCTGCCCCCAAATCTGTGACGTGCTGTTTAGGTTTAATGCATTACAGTTGTGCTGCACCCCGCGGTTTTCCCCGATGGCCCAAAGTTTGCATTCTGTGACCGGTCACCTGGGCCTGACCCCAGGTCAGAGAGAAGAGTTCACGCTGCGTGCTTGAAGCATCAGGTTCGGGCAGCAAGAGCCCCCTGCACCTTGCCAGGTGTTAAGGCAAGATGGTCTTTTCCTCCTCCTGCTTTTCCAGTTGCTTTTCAGCAGAGCCGAGTGCCGTGCTGTGTGTTGCTGCTAATTGCAGATAATGTAGCAGTGACATTTTGAAAAGTAGACATGGATGATATTCACCCAAAGGATGATACCAGTATCTTCAGAGATGCTGATACGATTTTGCTGGCATAGACTCGTTTAGTGATGAATTGCAGTAATAGCAGTTCAAGACCTACAGCATATTAGTGAAAATGAATCCACTGAGCACTGGTCCCATGGCACTACAACAGCACTTAGAGAACACCGATTGTCTTGAAGGGAGAGAAATCTGACTGAGAGTGTTAGCTTTTTTTTTTTCCAGCAGTGTGTTATTTGTATTTGTTTCTTGATGCGTGTTATTGTAAGGTATTTAATACACGAAAGAAAAACAGTAGAGTGCCATAAAAACAGAACACTGTTTTTTGGTTTAGTTCGCGGAAGACTTGCACGTGCTACAGAAAGCAGAGATGAAGCAGTAGTGATTCTCTCAATTTCTTGTTGTAAACTGACCTAAAAGGAGTCAGGGGCTATTAAAGGAAGAAATGTCTACATGCTAAAATTGAGAAGATGAGTGATGGTTAGTTCACACGGTGGTTGGTCATGGTGGCAAAACGTTGTAGAAATGAAGGCAATAATTGGAAAGATTTGCTAGAGTAAAAGTACAGGGCAACCTACTATTGAAGCAGTTCCCTAATTTGAGGGAAGTAAGGGTAAAGATATGCTCTGAGTTAATGATGCGCTGATGCTTTGTCTGAGAACAGAGGGTCCTCTCAGCTCTGGAATGTGCTCGGTGGAGAACAAAAATGTCCCAGAAATAGTGCTGGGCTCCTTTGTGCAATCGCCTTTAAGATCACCCAGGTGCTAGAAAATTCAGTGGATCTGGAACACAGAAATTCATAAACCAGGAGGAAAGATACAAGTATGCATCTCTCCTTTCCTCCTTCACCGTTTCTACATCCTCCACGTCTAGCTGAGAGGAGGCACATCTGGGGCGTGCCTAGAGCATAGGAAGGAGGAGCTGCAGGCAGGTCTAAGGAGCTCTCTTCTGCTCTTGCTAAGTTTTAAGGCAATACCTTTGCATGTCCTTGCGTTTAAAACAACTCCCCATCCGAAGCCTTACTTTGATTTATAGATACTTTGCCTCCAGTTTTTATAATTAACCTCCACTGCTGGTGTAACTGCCACTGGTTACGATTTTGCAGTTAACATCAAAGACTCGGTAAAACATCTTAATTGCCTCTTCCACACACCAGAACGTGTTTGAAATGAGTTCAAAACATGTGATGTGTCTTTAGGTGGTGAGGAAGGACCATCTCACCATTGCCAGGTAACCTGGGGGGAAAAAGTAAAGGAGTGCTACAAATATAATATAGTCTTGCAGACTCTTACACACAACTCTGTACTACCTTAAATATGCAGATATTGTAAAGAACTGGGGTTTATAGATGGTTCCAGTGTTTTAGGGCTAATACAGGCTGTGGGTTTGTCTGGCTGACAGCTTCAGAAGGGTTGTTTGAAAGCATGAGTAACCATTGACAGGTTTGGCAAGACCTCTTGTGCTGAGGGCATGGGTACCCTCCTAATATCAGATACATTAAATGGGTTTTATTTAAAAATTGCCCTTACAAAAGCGAGGGTAATAAAAATAAGCATTTGTGGACCTTTTGCTCCAGTGCCTTTGGGAAAAGAGAAAAAATGGGCATAAAAGTATATGGAGGAAAGGCTGTTGTATATAGCAGATGACTTTGTTGGGTAGGTGTGAGTGTTTCATATACACCGGGTTCTAGATGATCAGCTGATGAGTTAGGACAACAAAATAATTTTCTGTATTTTGTGATTTGACAAGTAGCATGCCACTTCTCCCATTCTCTTACAGCTTCTGTAAGTTAATACAGTCAGAGGAATACTTTTTCTGAGTAATTATAAAAAAAAAAAGTGTGTTGCTTTCAGCTAGGTCAAGAAGCTTCCTGGTCTAAAGAGCCAGGTATTGACAGATTATTTAAAATAATAATAATCATCATCATCATCTTAGTTGTTGGACAATTTTGTCAACACAACCTTAGCATTTTTAGTTTGTTCTACAGCTGGTTATAGTATTTCTACTGAAAAGCATTTTGAGATTGTAGGATTAACAAGATATTTTCCACACTCCTAGAGAAGAATTAGATTACAAACCTCAGATGTATCTTTTTGACTGAAATTAAAGCACAGACTGCCTTAAGTAGCAACAGCCACAGGTTTCTGCTTTTAAAATCTAGATTTCTTCTGATAAATTACGACTTAATTAACAAACAGTGCGTATACATTTTTAAGGGTAATAATAGAATAAATATTAGCAAATAAGTCTGAAGAATGTTTGAGGTAAAGCAAGAGACAGGCTGGAGTCTCTTGATAAGGACTAAATGCGACTAAATGCTGCGCAGTGTTACAGTAACCATTACGTGTAATGCACTAAAGGTTGATCTGTTTAGCCCTAAGTTATACAACTTAAAACTTCTTCCTTTGCGCCCGAGAGTTTGTCACGTATAGAACAGTACAGATGCTACAAAGAAGACTTGACACTCAAAGTTTTCATTTCATTTTCTTAAAAATTCAGAAGGCTGAAAGCAAAGCAAACAAAACCCATATGCTATTAATGGAATTAAATCAAGAGTTATATCCCTTTATCTTACAACCTAAGTCTTTCACACAAGACCTTTCCTCCTGTCCTTCACGCTACGTGAGGTACTGTGGTAAATTCGAGCTGCTGATGTACGAGCACTCCCAGTAATCCTGTTTCAGGAGGGGCTTCTGTGCACATTAGGAAGCTGCAGCAGCTTGGTGCCAGTCTGGGCACAAATTCATTACGGCTCTGCATATTTTGAGTAGAAAAGCTACTGCAGGTCTCTCAGTAAACAGCTACCTAATTACGTTCTGGCGGGACGTGCAGGTAGCGAATCTGCTAATACCCTTGGTGGTTTCTCCGGGACTCCTAAAGCAGCAAAAGCACGTACACATAAGAAATAACACAGAGTGTATCTCGGTGCTCTGCAGGAGGGCAGGCCTGCTGCTGCAAATTCACACGAGCAAATTCTGGGGCAGGGCTTACTTAAGAAAGGCATATAAAACAGCTTGTACTTGTTTAAAAAGCTCGTACTCACCCTTCTCTGTGAGCTTCTCCTTTCTCTAGCTCCTGTATAACACCCAACAACACCTTTATGGTTTCCTGACTGGAGCTGATCAAATTTTCCATCATCTGAAGCTGCGCTTTCAAGTCCACAACTTCGGTGTGAGGCACGATTTGCTGGCATTCCTCGCTCAGGGCGACGGCGGCCTGGCAGGGCCGCGCGCCCTCCATGGGCGACACGTCGACCTGGAGGCTCCGCTCGTGACACTCGCTGGCTCGGCACTGGGCCTGCAGCGGGCAGGCGGGCGCGTCCCCGGCCTGCGGCTGGACGCCATTCAGGTGCACGGTCCTCTTTCTGTCCTCCTCGCCCGCCGGGCACAGCGACCAGTCGGGCTCGGACGCGAGGTGAGGCAGCTCGGGCTGCGAGGCGTCCGCGCCGCCCGCCGGTAGGTAAACAGTGGCCACCTCCGTTTTAAACACCCTCCCGTGGAGGGGCTGGCCGGGCTCCTCGCTCCCCGGCTCCGGCTTGGCCGCGTTGTGGAGGGGGCAGCCGGGCAGCTCGGCGCCCTGCCAGGCCCCCGCGCACGCCCGCTCGCCCACGTGGGAGATGAACTCGGCCGTCTGCAGGCTGCCGGCCTTCCTGCCCCACTGGCCCTCCTCCCCCGAGCTCCTGCCCTCCTTGTCCTTGAGGTCTATGAGAAACCCGTTGTTCTCGCCCTTGAAGGTGTCACCGGTCGAGGCGCTCTTGACGATATTCCCTTTTTTGCGGTCCAGAGGAAAGGTCTGGTAACACTTCTTGAGGTCCGGGGAGGTCTGCACCCCCGTGCTCTTGGTGACGTTGGGGATGGACCTGCGGGCGGGCACCGTCATGTACTTGCGGTACGCCGTTTTGTAGGAGACGGCCTTCGCTTCTCGCTTGTCGCTGTCCTGGCTGCCGGAGAGCTGCTTGTCCCGCTGCTCGTTCTGGGCCTCGCAGATATCCTTGAATCTCACCTGCAGGGCTTTGTTGCGCTTCTTGATCTGCCGGTTGGGATCCAGTGCATATTTCATCTCCAGAGCAAGCGAAGCTGCTGGCTCAACTTCGCTTTCCGAGGCGGTAAGTAAGCATTTGCTGGGCTCCTTACTCACCATGATGCCTGCATTCAAAAACAGTTCAAAAAGCCCGTGTTACAACAGAACTACCAGTTTTTCCCACTAGTTTTTCCCCAAACTTTTAGTATTTGAGCTAATTTCCTGTGTGCGCTGACTGAACGGGCTGGCGCTCGCAACCTTTTGGCTGGATTCTCTTAATTAACTCATAATCCTTGGTATTAGGTATTAGATGCTGGTCTTTCGCTAGAAAATAGCGCCTTTATCTTGCCGTGCTTTATGAGATTGGTTAAAACCTGCCCTCGGGGGGGTGGGAGCAGGCTGTGACCTCTGCAGGGTGACAAAACCAGCTGCTAGGGGGGTGAAACCCCATTTTTGTGGCACCCAGGGGTTTTTTCCTGACCCTGTTTCAGGGGTAGGCACCGCGGCCGTTGTGGGGCTGGCTCCCCACACAGGCTGTGCGGCACGGGAACCCAGGCGTTCAGGAATTTACATCACAGTTAATAAAATGTACAGGAAAAAATAACTTTAAAAAGTCTGTTTGTACAGATAGGGAGAAGTCTGTAGCACTGTACCCTTAACCCTCCTTTAATGCAAATGTTGGTGGCAAGAAATATCAAACCGGCATTATTTTTTTACAGCGTGCTTGCTTAGAAAACATGACTCCCGTGTAATATAGTCTGCGTCCTTGCACAAGATTTATCTAATTTCTCACTGCAGATGTCAGTATCTGGAATTTTTTTGTAATCTACCTCATAGCTAAACGTAAAATCTGGATACAGATGAATTTTTAGCAACCCATTGGTATTGCTGCATGCATAAAGTTTAGGGTCTTTGAAAGTTTCTGGAAGAAGTCAGCAGTGTGTAAATTCGTTTTGCTTCAGATGCAAAACAACCCATCCTTTACTAGAAGCACAATATACCTTTATAACAGAGCTTCTTATCCCAAAGTATCCTAAAGTACTGAAAAAAAAAAGAAAAAAAAACAACGAAAACTGTGATGAGTCAGAGCAATGACTTAATCTGCTATTGAAATATGAGCACCTCCTCAAGGATGAAGAGATGCCAACTGCTTAGCACAGAGCAAGGAAAAAAAAAAAGCAGCTCTATCTCCGTACAGATCATGTGGGATCTGGAGTAACTGGATGGCTAAGACCTCATTTTTACACTTCATTTGAAGCTGTCATTTTTAGTCTCCTATTGCGCAAATTCCTCCCTAATGCTGAGATTTACTGAATTACCGAATTCTCACTTAATCCGGGTATGCTGCGTGTATCTCCTACTTCAACACGGCTGTACCTTCAGCGGGACTCGGAGTACAAGGTATAATGAGTAAAGGGACTTCCAGGTATGGCATTTGGAATACATTTTTGATAAAAATTCTCCCATTAATAAAAAATCTGAAACTCTTGAAGACTTACGTGCCACAATTGGGTATGTTTTATAACATCAACTCGGTGGTACAAATGAATACTTACGACTAGGCTGTATTTAGTTTTAATTTAATAAAAGATAATAAGTTAGATTCAATGGGAAATTGAATGTTTACAGTTTTCAAAAAAGTAATTATAACCCTAGGAAATAGGAACACATGCAAGTGCGTGGCAGACAACCTGTACACTGCAAGGCTGGGCTTCTGCTTTATCTAACAGCTTTCAAAAATCTCTTGCAAATGTGTCATTACTTAAACTTTTATCATATTATACTTCCCCATTTCAGCTAGTTGTTTGCAAATTGCTGAAAGTGTCCTGGCTGGTTTGCTTTTTTCTATTTAATTTGTCACGTTCAGGTAGTGGTGATGAGAAGCAGTTGTTTTAGAAGGGGAAGTTCCTATGTGAACCTGCATGATGCAGAAGAAAGTCTGTAAAGAGGAGAAGGGAGAAGATTCAGGAGAAAAAAAATCAAATCATGGAATCTTAGATTGCTAGATACTAGTTTTCAATTGAGTATGTATATATAAACAGAGTGCATGATAGCATGATAGTGTGACCAAGCCCCTCTCATTATGGGGAAAAAGATTGTAAAAGGAGCTGCTGAAAGGAAGCCTAAAGATAAAAGTGAAGCTGAATGTTATGTCACAGCGATCTCTTGTACTTAGTGCTTGTGTGTGTAAGCTCAGCTCTCTGTATGCCTGTAAAACATGACGTGCGGAGAATTTTTTTCAGAAAAAAAAAGTGAACTAAATAGGAACATTACAAAGTTTTTGTTTCAATTAAAAACCTGAATAAGGGGTCAGTTGTGCTCTGTGTAGAACACTAGTACCCTACGCTGGCTGTTTGGGGCTGTCTTCTAATTGTATCACTTGCAGAGTGAAGTTACGCCTGTGAGACACATCCTGTGTACAGAATCCCGTTTGTTCGCAGCTTCCAGAAGCAGTGCTGGTAGAAAATGCATCCAACTGTATAAAGGTGGGATTTTAGAGCACTTTGGATAACGAAGCGCTTTGTAGGGTACAAACCTGTGCATCCGTCAGCCTGCCATGTGACAGACGTACACTGCACGTGGATAAAATACGTTGTAAAAACTAGTGTCAAAACAAAAAAGCACTTTCATAAATATAGAGCTATTGGAAGCAAGTCTTTCCTAACTTCCATATATCCGATAAGTCAATGAGTTTGCCAAAAAAAAAAAAAAAAAGAATAGAGTAGCACAACATCCATTGTATCCTGTATTTTCAAATCTGCTCATGTGAGTTCCTGCACTATTAGGGAATTTTACCAGATATGGTATGTTGCATTAGAAAGATGCGAAATACACCTAAAATACTGGAATTATTTCTGAAGAGAGGATGCATTTTTACCCATAAAAGAGGCTCACAGAAGTTGGTTGTTAGATCTGGAAGTCACTTACTGCAAACACCTCTTAGGATACCTTAGAGTCATCAACGTTCCTGGAAGAGTCAGTTTTCTGGCACTTCACTTGACAGTAGGATCCACTAGCATACAATGCATGCTGATATTGGCTTGATACATTATTAGAATACATCCAAACAGCCTCAATTTTCAGATTATTTGGGATACTGCATTATCCCATAATCTTTGGGAATGCCGCATCACTGGGTCTGTTTGGAATGACTTAATTGGCAGAATCGTGTTATCGCCATTAATGTTGTTAACGGAGCCGCTAACCCAGATGAAACCAGGAGCCTGGTGATACTCTACAGAATAGAAATAGATAAATGCAGCACTCTATTCGGTGTTGCAGTTAATTTTAAGCGTGTCTCTAATAGCCAAAAATTGATTCTTCAAAAACGCTCGTCTCCCTTTCCCAATTGCACAGGCCTGATTGATTTAGTTAATCTAGAGTTTTCTGTTCCCTCTGGTAGCTTGGACTAATAACCTTATCAATAGCTGTGACTAAGAATGACAGCCACCAAAAGAACGAGAGCTGATTTTTTTGGAAGATTTACTCAGTTCTCAGCGTGTCCAAGGAGAACTGGATGTGCATGCTGGAAAGCAGAACGGTTGAGCCAAGAGTTGATTTAGAGTTATATAAACTTTTCTGTGTTAAATACTTTTTTATTTCGTTTCATTTATGTTTCGGACACGGCGTTGACTGCAATTTTGGTTTATAGACACTACAATGTGCTCTTCTGGGAGTGCTGTTTAACCATCTCACCTGTATTTGAGCTCAGTTGGTGCTAGAGGTCTACTCTCTTTCCATTAAGCTTAGGGCCAAAATTCATACTGATTTCATGGGGAACAGGAGCATGCCATGGGCACAGCCTGCACCTGCACGGGTAAACTGGAGAAGGAAACCTCATTATCACTTGTTTCCATTTCCCAAACTATCTATCTGTAATCCTGCTGCTCGTTACTCAACTGCTGTGTTTCCTGCAATACAAGGGAAGATACGTTGGCATACGTAAAATGTGCGACTGTAAAATATGATACACGCTGCATGGGTTTTGGATACGTTAGGAAAACTGCTGAGATGGAGATACTCAATTTGCTTGAGCACTACAAACTTTATGGCTTCCCTTGTCACGGGGCTAGTAAAGGCTTGGGATCTGAATTTCAGTTGCAGATGCCAACAGAGAGAACACATCGAAACTTTTTGTCTGTGGTTACTCTAGACAAACCCTGATTGCGTGACATGATTTGCTAAGCTAAATATTTAATGATCACAGAGCTTATTTCTCAGTTTTTAGCCTTGATTTGTTTATAAACTCCTGGCTGATTAAACTTAAGCAGTGTTCCCTTGCGTTTGAATATGGAAATAAACTGTTCAATAACAAAAAAGTGATGCACAGAGAAGCGTTAAGTTGGTACAAAATCTTCTAGTTAAGCCATGGAAAGCATCTTCTTTATTATTTCACGTTCTCAGGAGCATGTTTTATTCAATTTCATAAATGCCTCCCGTTCAATTCTTCATTCTCATTGACACTGCCCAGATTTCTTTCTCTCGGTTCAGAAGTGGCACCGGGTATGGCCAGGAAGGAGACCTGCCTTACCTGGTTCGTGCCCTTACCAGGGACAGTCCTGGTTAAGTCTGCGTCGGTAGGTAAACCACAAGTACATCTTCGCAGGACTTCACTGTCCCCTTTCCCAAACTCCTCAAAGTCACTGCACTACCCAGGGAATTAAGCTGCCGGATTTCTCTATTGATTTTTTTTAATGATGGAAAAGGAGACTTGTAACCTACCTTGTAATTTAAATTTGATTTCTGTCAGTTTGACACAGGAATGTATTCAAAGTCTAAATGTGCTAACAAACAGCACGGACTGCGTGCAACTTCCCAAGTTCCGCATGCAGACAAAAGGCCCAGATCCCAGGCTGTGCACTTTCAGGCCCAGGAAAGGCATTGGAGATGGAGCTGTAAACTTCTGTGCATGTAGTAAGAGCACAAAGGAAAAATAACGCGAGGGATTGCAAACGATTGGACTGCACTGTGTAAAGGAGAGCCCACTGCTGAAACGTATCTTCAGGCTTCTGAAGGCTGTACGTCCTCATAAGAATCCTGCTCCAGATACTGTTCTTATGCATCTAAATATTATCATAACGTTTAATGTAATTTGTTTTTCAAAAAGTATTTTACGTCCATAAGTTGCCTTTTAAGTGCATGCATAGCCTGTAGTCTGTTTCTACCATTAGTAATAGACATTTGAAAGAAACTGGGATTCACTTCCTAGAAATGAATAGAAGATGGAAGCCTGGTCTAGGTAAATTTGAAATATACTATCGTGCAGCCCAGTGACAGCAAGTTGAGAATATTCTACATGCAATCTAAATATTTTTCTTAATTTTGAATTAAATAGACTTTTTCCCTCGCTTTCAGACAATCTTTCAGCTTTTTGAGGAGTGTTTTCAGTCTTTTAGAAGGAGTCCAATTGTTACATTAACTGACCATTTTATCATACAAACTTAAAAATCATGTAGATAATGTCCTAAAGATTAATGAGTAAAGCCCAGTAAATAAAACTGGACTGATAAAAAAGAAATTCATTGGAAATTAATAATGATCTTAGCCAGTTATTAGTTGTTGCAGACACTTGTCCTATGTTACAAATGTGTATAGTTTTAATACTCAGATGTGAGGATGGAATCTGGCCTCTAGCTACATTTAAGGTATGCCCCATTTTTGTGGCTTACAAAGTCCAGATCGTTGTTAGGGGAAAAAATACTGCGCGTAGTGACACACCGAAATGACGTGTAGACCACTCTGTCTTCCTTTTATCAGACTTGTTCATGTAGAATAATAAAGTTAGCAGTGCTGGTAAATGTCAAACTATTTTTTCTTTTTAAATCTGTTCTGAAACCCTCAGGCGTTGAACTTGAATTTTCTCCCTTGAACTTCCTTATTTATTGCTCAATACCGAATTCATTCTTATTGCTGCATTTATGGATTCTGTATTTTATCAAGCAGAGGGCGAACTGCCGTAGCCTTATCATCTCCCTGCTTTGAGAAGTTTGCACCACTTCCATGAACTACAGGGCGCTGCTACCATTTGCCTAACTCAGT
Source organism: Anser cygnoides (assembly GCF_040182565.1). Taxonomy (NCBI): domain Eukaryota; kingdom Metazoa; phylum Chordata; class Aves; order Anseriformes; family Anatidae; genus Anser; species Anser cygnoides. Next base: position 2,969,352 of record NC_089879.1, on the reverse strand, counting down.
GCTTTGCAGCCTGTGCTCTGGAGACGCTTTGCTTTTGCTTCACTTGCGTTATTGCTGTGCCTGCCAGAAAAGAAAGCTCACGTATGCTCCCTAGCAAACGTGGTTAGCAAATGGGGAGGGGTTGTTCTGTCTTCCTGAGAAGAATTTACAGGTTCCACAGACAAAAACAAAGTTGAAACCCTGCTGACTTGAAACTGATGTTTCATTTTTCAGGAACTTTCTCCTGTAAAAACAGCTTTGGGATGCATTATTTGGAAATAATGCATTGTGCTGTACACTACAAATGTTCGGTAGAGTCGTGATGCTCAGCAGTACGATTTCCAAAAACGGTCGGGCAGTTGGACAGGATGGTCCTGGAAAGTCTGCTCCAACAGAACTGTTCTGTCTATCGATCAGCTAGGCGCAGTGATGACACAGGAGGGATTCTTAATTGCCCTTTGGAATAAGTATGATCATGTGGCATTTGATTTTCTTTTTTCTTTTTCCTCCCCCCCATTGGTAGGCTCTGTACGAATGATATATAAAAGTCATATCCCAGCTAATGGCTCAGGTGGTCAATAAATGCCTTTAAATGCTCTTGCGAGCTTTAGCTTTACAGCTGAGTGGCTGGAAATAAAATATATGATTTAATAAGCCTGTGGACTTTTAGATAGAGAAGTTACATATTGCAGGATAAACTATTTAAAACTTCCTTACAATACAGAACGGTTTACCTGAATACACAAATGATACGTGTTATCTACATGTTTGACGTCTGCTGTGTGTTCTGAACAAGAATTTGTAATGAGCCCTAGGTTTGGGTGCTTCCTGTATTGGTGCACGCAGAAGATCAAAAGGTGGCGATAAAATCCGGTACAATAAGGGTTACTTTTCCCCTAAAATGTTTGTACAACTAATATTAATGCTAGCAAGAGATCTGCACTTACATAATATAGACCCTTGTGGCCTGAGTTAGTAACGATTTCCTTCATATTGGAACAAATACAATGTCAGAAATATTGCCTGCCAATTCTCAGCATTCAGAGGGTTGACACAATATGAAACACTCGCTAGAATGTACCATGTCACAGTACTATTACAAGAATTATGCTCACTTTTAATGTATTATGCAGCTATTGCTGCTATAAAAATCTGAGTAAAGGTTTATTAGCATTATTTTGCACAGATTTACATGGCAACTCTTTCAGTGTTACAGCTGATACTTGTAGTGGAAGGATGTTGCTGAGGATGTGTTGCTAGGAGAATCGCAAATAGCTCTGCTTATACTCTACTGTCTTCCAGGAGCCCAAAAGCCAGCCTACTTTCACTGGAAGCCTTTTGTCATTTTTATGGCACTTTCTCTTAAATAATTAAAGCAGCAAGCTTAAAAACGAGAACTTAAGGACAGTTCTTAATCTGCGTTACTTTTAATACTAACCTTTAATTGTTCTCAATAAACAACAGTAGTTTTTGTGGGTGTTTAGAGGGGAGAAAAAAAAAAGTATCAAATGATGACAAGGAAACCAGTTCTGTTCAGCTTGTCTTTTTGCATCCTAGCTTTCCAAGCGGTGGGTAGGGTACAGACAGGGAAAGTTAGAGAAGCAGGTTCCAGCCCCCTGCTTGAGCCTTACAGCTTTACTTTTGCTGTGGAGGCACTGGAAGGCACCGCGGCGCTGGGCTTGGGTGCAGGGCAGGGTATGCAGGTACAGCCTCACCGTACGGGAAACTGGGTTTGGAGCCTGTGCTCGAGCGCTCACGAACGGGAGGTGACAGCCAGGAGCGACTTCCCGAGGTCAGTGGTTGTAAGGCATCCGAGCGCCGGCAGCTCTTCCCAGCTGGATCCCGGTTACATGCACACAGGCGTCAGGAGGGCATGATGTGGTGCTGAAGAACGCACTTGGGTAATTTAGGGCTAAAACCGAACAATTTAGCAGGATATTAATTGATGAATAGCATCGGTGTAGGAGATTTGTGTTGGAACTCCAGTGCTGCCACTGGGAAGTAAACCCTGTGTGATTTTCACCCTCTTGAGGAGGAGATCTGTGAACAGTTTTAATCTCCAGCAGGTTCTGGCTCTGTTGTGGTTGCAGATCGCCAGCGTGCAGCGAGACCCGAGCCTGCGGGTGTTGGGGAAATAGGAGAGGGGTGCACACATCAGCCTGACCTCTGCAACAGCAAAGGATGGTACAAAACTGAACGTTGGTTACCTAAGAGGGACATTTAATTGCTGTACTGTGAGTGAGAAATATTCCCAAATGTTGCAGAAATTCCTTCTTAAGAGCTGGTTCTACAATGCTGCTGAAATAACGTGAAGGAAGAGCCAAATTCTGGTGTGGGGTGAAGTTGTCTTTAATTCAGACATCTGTGCAAAAGCCCCAAATCTCAAATCCCAAGGTCTCAACTTCTTCTCAAATGTGAGCAATGTGGGACGAGGCTTGGAGCTGCTGAGCACCCAGGTGAAGGTGCTTGTTCCAGGTCACCAGGGAAAGTGTTTTTGGTTCAGTACAGGAAGAACTGCGTGCCGAACAAAGGGGGAAGCGATGAGAGCATGCGCATGGCTGGTACAGAGATGGAAACTGAACTGCTTCTAGGTTTTGTGACCCTGGGAGGCGACATGGAGGAAGATCTCCGCAAACACTTGGTGTTGTCAGTGGGCTATTTGTGGCAGGGATGATCAGGAAGCACATCACAACAATCATTAGAGATCTTCTTAGGGATGTTTATATGGCCCTTTTGTCAGTCTGAGTTATGTACTCTGCTTATCTTAAACTGTAGGACTGTGGCTGAGAAGTCCCCTATTATTAATCGGAATTGCCTGAATACCGCTCTAGGCACCAGAACTGCCTACTAGTCAGATAATTTGCATCATTTTTATTGTGGCTTTGTGTGTTTTTATACTCGCACAAAGTGCGAATGCAAGATATAACACATTTTTCTCACCAGCCTGCTCAGCTAGGGCTACCTAAAATACACAGATTCATCCTGAATGGAGGAAGTGAGGCCCAGCCCGTCGAAGGGATCAGTGTTATCGGTGTTAGCAGGCAGTTCAGGCGTCATTTCTCGCTGAATTCCTCTCTCCAGCACTGGGATGTTTTGTCTGTCCCTTTGTCAGCTCCTCAGAGATACTGCAGCATTTTATTTGCTGATGGCCTTGATACACAAAAATGTATTAAACCGATCCACAATTTAAATGTCTGTACTTGCAGCTATCTCCTCCTCCATTTCTGATTGCGTTTGCAGGGGAGAATAATGAATGTAACAACAAAATGGGCATGAACAACCAATTACTAATGATATGAAGGAGAGATTGGATTTGCTGTAAATGTTGTTTCTTATGCCTATGTAAGCGTCCAAATGTTATTGATCTGACTAAATTCTCTTCTTCCTCCTTTTCCCAAGGAGAGCAGAAGCAGCTAACAAGACCCAAACCACTTTCCACGTTGCTAACTTCACAGCGCAGTCCCGAAACTACACACCTGCTTAAGCAGTTTTATATCAGGCCCAAGTAGTTCTGTATCAGGCGTCATACAGCCTCTTTGCCCATTTTTAAAAAGGCACTTACGCCTTGGTTCGTGTGCCTGGGGCTTCTCTGGGCTCTGTAACTTGCAGCAGCTTTGATCTCCCTGACTCGTTCACAAGCAGCAGCGCCGCAGCTCTGGCGTGAGCGTTCACTGCTGTGAATTTTGGGGCAGCACAAAGCAGCTCCGTGCTCTTCCCATGCTTGGGGTACCCCCAAACCACCCCAGCATCCAACCTGAGGACGGTTCGGGTATGGCCCCCCAGGCTGCGGTCACAGCGGTGGGCTCTCACACCAGTTTTGTGTCTCACTGAACTCCAACACGACTTCTGAGTCCCGCTGCCGTGGAAGTGGGCTGTGTTTTACCTGCGTACGTCTCATAAGTCAGGGCAAACCTGGGTCTAAATACACAATGACAGTTTTTATTGGAAACTGTGCTGGATGTTTTTGGGAGTACAACACAGGTTTTACTGCCATGGCTTGTTTCAGAGAACTGTCTCTTGTATGACTGAATTACTGACTAGGTGTCTGCGTTTTTCCTGGAGGTTAAAAAAATGAAGAGGTGAGGAAGGGCAGCTATAAAACAAGCAAGGAACGATTTTTTCTTTTTTTTTGAAAAGCAACACAAACCAAGTAAATCCTCCTTTTTTAGCTGTTGACACTTCCTTGCTCCAGACCATACAGGCTCATCCTCCTTTGCTTTTGTTTTTAAAATAATTTAATTTTGTAACTACGTGGGCATTGTGCACAAGCATGCTGTACTGCACACAGACAGGCAAAAATAACCTGAACCACTTGCTTCTCTTCCCCATTGATGGCATAGGGTTGGGGTTTTGCCAGTATTCTTTCAGTACAAAAATATAAGGAATCACTCTACCAGGTAAAATGAAAGTAAATTCACGTAGAGGAAAAGGTCTTTGGGCTTTTAAAATTAAAAAAAAATAATAATTATAATAAAAAAAATAATGGCCTCTCTGGAGATGAGCAGAAAACTTCAGCTTTGCATCTGGAGGAGCAGGATGGCCAGGTGGAAATCGGAAATCAGTACGGGAGGAAGGCATTCTTTGATGCACAGCACTGATGCCAAAATGGGACAATGCAGCTGAGGTAGACAGCACCTATAGGAAAAAAAAAACTTCATGCAGGACTTCCACAGTGTCCATTTGTTGTAAGGAGTGAGTGTGTGTGTGCCAGGCACTGCAGGTTTTCTTTCTGCAGATTTGGTAAATTCCGTGCAAAGCTGTGTGCTTACATGTTCTTAGGACCACTGTCAGACCACATTTTTTTAACCTGTTCAATGAAACTGGTGTTAGAGAACTTCAGAAAGCAAACTGGGGGTGTTTCTGCAGGAAAAGCTTGTGTAAGTAAGCCCTTTATTCATGACTCTTTTAGTCCTCTGTTGAAATGTTTCTTTTTGTGTACTGCTGCCTGATTGCACTGAGAATTAATACCAAAGTCTCTTTTCGAATAGCAGAAAGCCCCGTACAACCTGGCCCCACTAAGCCAAGCAGTTGAATTTCTAACCGAGGTGACCACAGGTGGGCAACCCTATTACTGGTTACAAATGAACTTCTCCAGCCTGTGCTCTAGTAGCTGCAGCATCAGGTATATTTTGCCTTAACATTTGCCTTTGTGAGCTGTTTCACTCACTGTTTCGGTATGGACTGAGTTTGAGGCCAAACGATCAGCGAAGCGCGGGGATTTGGGAATTGGGCATGTGGAGGAACTTCTGCACCCCCTGTGAGGACAGAAATCTCCTCCTATAGAGATAAGTTAAGAGGTTCACGTCTGCATCCAGCTGCTGTAGGACCGAGAGCTCTTCAGACCCAGGGCTTTGAAGTCCACCTGTTTCTCTCAGACTGGGAAAACGGCTCTGACCCCTCTGTACGCTTCTGTATTTAAATCTTGGCTTTGGCTGTGATAACTATCACTGGAGTAAAGTCAGGCCTGCTGTCTTTCTGCCACTAAAGGGGGAAAAATAGGTAAAGAGGAAGACATGAAAAGCAGCTGTTGGATTACTGAATTATTATTCTTACAACCTGTTATCGTTGCCTATGAGACTGGTGCTCATATATATAACTGGTGACTTTTAAGCAGGTGACTTTTAAGGCATGGATCACCCTGATGCTGTACAAATGTGTAGACAAGTTGAACTGCTTTGGAAGTATTAAGGGATCAGCAGAGAGCTATTTCCTGCCTGAATGTAGTAGCATTGTAGTAAATTGACTTCAAAGTGATGCACCACTAAAATCAGAGAATGCTCTGATCCTATTCTGTGTAGTCAGTAATAATCTGAAAGTTCATACCTGATGAGTGGCACCTGTGCACGTTCATAGGTTATACGGTATGTTTCTATGCAGAAACAAAGCAACCACCACTTCTCAAACGGCTACATAGGAGATACCCCCCAAATTCACCACACTGAGGCTTTTTGTACTTTAAATGTTTGCAGTCTCCTTTCCCTAAAGCCTGTTTAATTTGAAAACTGAGCAAGCAAAATAGTAGGCAGTACTGTGCTCTATAACAGACACAGATTTGTTGCTTACACTTTTTTTAATATCTCGCACAGATTTTCAGCAGTTCTTTAAATAGTGGCTGTCATAAGGCACAAAATAATACTGCTTTAACCGCTAATTTAAGCGCGCTTTGTATGCGACTCTGTTCTCTAACATTCGAGATTCCCTGTAGTTCCCTCAGGCACGCATGAATTTTGTGACTGTACCTCCCAAGTTCTCCCTGCCCGAGCTGACTCCGCTCGCCTTGAGGTGCCACCACAGCCCGGCTGCTTTGCAGAGGCACCCTGACGTCGTAGCACAGGTTTTGGGCAAGCCGGGAGGTTTCGCTGCCTCTCGCTCCCCCACCAGCCGCAGGCAGAAGCGGTGTTGCGCGGCGCCGTTAAGGTCGCTTTCAATTTCTCCACCCCAGGATAAACACCGCGGTAGAGTTGGTGGCGTGTCCTCCGAGCAGAGCAGCGTGTCGCTCAGCCTGGGTTCCCCAGGAAGGCACCGGTGCGTTGTGGTGACCAACAGCGTTCGCTCCCCGGTAGTGCACGTCAGGAGGACGACTCGCTGTGATTCGGCACTCGTGCAGGCTCCTGGGCTTCTCGGCTCCGTTTCCCTTCCTACGTGGTAATCCTGCAGGGAACTTAGCTGCTCCTTTCACTCCGAATTCATTACAAAGGCTGCGCATCTACTGTACAAAAATACCGCTGTCGGTGAAATAGTTAACCAGGGAAAAAACGCAGCAGTGATCTTATGAGCTACTTGTTCGTGAGCTTAATTAGTGGGAAGGGTGCTGTGAATGTTAAGTGCTGTCCCTCCCGATAAGTCACTAATACTTCGTGGTGCTGCTGCCCAGCTGGCTTTTTGTTTTGTGTGCGTGTGCACATCAATCTGGGGGAAACACGCTGATTTCACTCAAGATTACAAATCTTTTGAGCATCCTGTTAAAAATACACAGAATTAATAATTACGCAGCCCTAAAGAACACATTTTTCATCAAGGGCATCATGACGTCCTCACCAAAAAAAAAAAAAAAAAGCTTCTTCAGTGCTTTAGTGTCAGCCTTGAGCAATGAGCTCATTCGGGGAAGACAATACGCTTTAAATGCAACAGCAACTTCAACTCCGGGCAGTAATTTTATTTCATAACTGCTCGTTATAAATATTAGGCTTAGCACGGTGCAGCATCTGTTTCTCTTGGAGCCAAGGACTGTGTGCCATGGCCGGGCAGAATAAGCCCCTAGGTGCCAAAGCAGGGGTATCTGGGCACCGAGACATTTTCATCTGAGCTGCTCGGATGCGTTTCTAACGCTAGAAAAAAAGCCGGCTTTGAACTTGAGACTGGTTTTTGTACTTGGAGAGGAGCATTGCTGCCGTACGGGAGGGAAGGCACGGGCATCCTGCTCGAGCACCGCCAGGCTTCACCCCAAAAGTAAGGCACTGCGCTACTTGTTCTCCACGCTTGACATTTTTCCTGTCGCTCCGTTCGCTTGAAACGTTACATTACATTCAGTACGGGGGCTAGGATGGTTGCCCGTCATGTGATTTTTAGCTAGTAGTTTTTCATCCGGCAGCTCGATTTTAACCTTGATACGCACGGCGTTTGTCAGCGCTGTAAATACGAGCGGCGGTCACACCGAGACGCGGAAGCGGAGGGGGGTAAATCTCCCGTTTCTGTCAGCCCCGACCTGTTACTGTTGGTCTTCTGCAAACACTTTGCTGCCTTCCACAGAAAAATAACGCTTCCTGGAGGCTGCAAGGACAGCTCTTCCTAAACTTCCCCCTCAGCGACCCCCAGGAGTTGATTTCCCCCCCCCCCCCCGTGCGGGCTTGCAGCAGCTCGGACCCCCAAGGTCAAGCGGGGCGCTCGGCTCCGGGGGGCCAGGGCCCGGGGGGGCTCTGCCCTCAGCAGGGCGAGCTGGCGGGGCCGAGCCGAGCCCAGCCGGGTGCCCTGAGCCCGGGCAGAGCAGCCCCGGGGTGCGGGGCTGCAGGGGAGGCCGAGCGGTGCCGGGGTGCCCCCAGCCCCGGCTCCTACCTCGGGGGGGGGGGGGGGGCAGCCCCTCACCGGGCTCGGGCACGGCCGGGGGGGCTCGGGCACGGCCGGGGGGGCTCGGGCACGGCGATGGGGGCTCCCCCCGGCACCGAGTCCCTGGGGCGGCCGCCCCGTTGCGTAACGCTGCCGCCCGCCCCCCGCAACTTTCCGCTCCGCCGCGGGGGTCCCCCGGTGGGCAGGGGCCGCGGCTGCCCCCCCCCATCACCCCCCCCTTACCTTGCGCGTCCTCACCAGGGCGTGCGGGGCTGGGCGCTCCCTGGGCGCTGCATCGCTCTCCGGGCGGCGAGGCTGCCCCCGGCTCGCAGGCGCCGGGGCCGGGGCCGGGGCCGCCCCGAGCAGCGGGCGGGCTGACGGAGCCGGCCCCTCAGCGGCGGCCGCGGGAGCGCTGGCTGCAGGCAGCAGCCGCCGCCGCCGCCTCCGCGCCTTCCCCCGGCGCCCTCATGGGCTGCGGAGCCCGGCTCGGGGAGCGGGAGGCGCTGAGGGGAGGGGGGGGGGGGGCCGCGGGCCGGCTGCCCGCCGCCGGGAACTTGTTGAGCGGGACCCGCGCTGCGCGGGGAGGAGCCGGGGGCCGGGCCGGCGGCGGGGGCCGGGCCGGGGGCGGCCCCGGGCCGGGCTAAGGGAGGGGGGGGGGGGGCGGAGGGGGGCAGCGCTCGGCTGCCGGCACCGGGGGGCGGCCGAAAGCCGCCCGGGTGGGCTCCCGGCGCCCAGCCGCCTCCATCGCGGGGATCAAACGGGAGCGGGGGGGGGCGCGGGGAGCGGGCCGCGGGGCGGGCGGTGGCGGTAACGGTAACGTCCTCCCAAGTTCCGTCCCGCCCGCCCTCCGGCCGCCTTATCGCCCCGCGGGGGCCTCGCGGCAGGCAGGGCAGGGAAGCGAAGCACACGTTGCCCTGGAACGGGGCGGGGGCGGGCGAGCGGGGCTGCCCGGCAGGACGGGGCACGGGGGGGGGGGATTCACCCGCATCGAGGGGCAGTGATCGGCCCCTTCCCCCGGAGGATCCCAGCCCGAGTGCTGCTCAAGAAACGTGTGTGTTGGTTTTTTTTCGTGTCTCTCTTTTTTTTTTTAACCACCTCCTGAAACTCACTCAGCCCAGTTGCCGCCAGATAGCCGGCGGTCAGTCCGCAGCAGCAGCAGCAGCGGCGATGCTGAGGGCCTTGGGTCCCTGCGGCAGGGCTGCAACCAGCGGTACCCCCGGACAGCGGGACGAGCGGGACGGGCCCTGGCACAAAACACCCCGCTGCAACCCGGGCCGAGCGTGCACCACGCCATGGCATTGCCACCGCAGGGTGAGACGCCCGAGCTGGGCGCCGAACCAGGCAGCGCATCTCCATCCCCGGCACGGTGCAGCAGCGGCACTGGCTCCGGTCCTGGACAGCTTTCTGGAGTGAATTAGCTGGAGCAGACCGTTGCACCAGCGATCGCACGCTGCTGCTGCTGCTGCTGCGGCTGTGGGGCCTGATTTGTGCCAGCTTTGCTATCTTTACGCGGGGCTCTGTTGGTAGAGCCTGGCGCCGGGTGAAGAAATCCTCCCGGACCCGTTCGACATGTAAAGCATCGGTGCGGGAGCACGGAGATGAATTCACAGACATCCTTGACGGTTAAATCGCAGTTTAGCTGTGCAGGACTGGATCAGAGGAATGTTTCACAAAGCAGGCCGTCAGCAGAGGGCAGTTAAGTTGCTCTGCTTGCCTGCTACCTGTCCAGGTGCTCCCCTGGCCCGCCGCCCTCCATCCCTCAGCTGTGCAGGCTTACCAGGACCGAGGGCACGCCGTCTGCGTCGCCTGCTGCTCCACCCCGGGAGCCGTGCCACGAGGGCGCGAGCTGATGGCACACCTAAGGTTGCAGTTTGGGATCCCTCTGGGTATCTCAGATGAGACGTTTTTCCAAAGAAATAGGTGGGAAGAACTTAAATATCAATTTGCTTGAAAGAACAACAAACACCGTGCTTTTTTTTGTTTTCCTGTTCAGCCCAGATTTGCTGTATCCCAGGACCTCTGTGTTGTTTTTTATACCGAAATAAAATTGTTCTCGGCTGCAGCCAGTATATAAACATGGGTAAAATGAAATGGTGCGGTGATCACCTTTTAGAGAGGTGTGCTAATTTGACAGGAGAAATAGATCACCTGTAGTAGATGCAGTTACTTTTTCACAAGCTGAGCACGTGAACCGTGCGACCTGCGTCATGCAACGTGCAGACCGTGGCTGCTGGAAGGAATCACTCCCGCTGTATAACCTCAGCGACTTGAAAGGAAAAGCCCTCCGACAGAAGCAGCAGTTAAAAGAGCTGCTGCTCCAGTTAGTATTTTCTCCATCGTCATATTTAGAGGCCCCTGTCCCAGGGCTGATTATTCTTGCACAGCATTATGCATATGGCCCATTTATAAGGCTAGGCAACTCTACAGCGCTTTCTGTAGATTTTATGAGAATTAGAAAGGTCTTTCCCGTTGCCCTTCAGATTCCTGCTTGTCCTGCATGTGTGTAAGCACTGTTGGTGTAAAATACTGCTAGCTTGTACAGAGGGTTCAGTTACTCATGGTTTGTGAAAAATGACATGATTCCTGATGATCATGCTTCACATCACTGTAAGAGCGTAGAGAAGTAAATACACGGGGGAAATGGAGATGCTTCATCATCCCCCTTGCCAATTTTTCAGCCTTTAAAAGATGCCGAGTGCAACTGCCACAGGTCAAAATTATGCTGGAACAGAGAGAAAGCTCTGACCTCAACCTGGTGAGATGCAAAGAGAAAAAAAAAAAGACAATTTATTATTATTTCTAAAGTACAAATTCATTTTGTTCTAGTGGACTGACCTATCTTGCCATATCACCTTTTTCTGCTGTTTGGCAGGAAGGAGGGGGTGGTTCTCGGGGCTGGTTGTTCCCCCGCCACGTGGGGGTGTGCTGCTGGAGGTCCTGCCTTGGACTTTTGGGGGATGCTGAAGTGGTCAGGCTGTGTCTGGGAGCAGGACGGTACGTATTTAGTGGCATCTCTGGACAAGCAACCACCGCAGTAAGGGGGCCTTCTTCCACACCTCCTTCACAGCGAAATGGGGAGGCATTTGGGGAGGCATATAGGCATATTTAGAAATGCAAGTCTTCCACAACTTGTTATTGCAGTATTCAAGTTTTGTGGGGTTTTTGTTTCTTTGTTTTTCGCTTGTTTGTTTTTTTTCCCCACTTACATTCAGCTCCTGGAAGAGCGTGAGGACACAGGGCACGACTGACTGCAATTCTGGTGCGGCGCTTGCATGGGGATTTCAGCACGTGCCCTCTCGGCTGCCAGCATTTGGGACATATGCTTCCCGTGCTCGGTACAGCTGCGAGGCTTTTGGCTAGTGGGGATCGTGAGGCTGCTCGCAGCGAGCGTCTCTTGCCTGGGAGAGACGCGTGTGCTCTGAGCAGGTGTTCGCTATGATTACACTCCGCTAGAACGTGCAGGTCCTGCAGAGCAACGCTAAAATGTAAATTTCTGGAACAGTCTAGGAAGTTCTTGTCAGTCCTTGAGGAAAGACGCTCAAATCCAGCTCAGGGAAAAGCAAGTGGCAGCCAGAGCTCTACTTCTCTGCCAGGTGTGCCAGCTGACGCCAGCACGGAAGGGATGATAACCCACACCGAAGCCGTTTTCCAAATCAGCATGCAAGCTGGTATTTACACTTAGCCTGGTTTAAAATGTGTGTTGTGCACTGGAACCCAGGCCCAGGAATGAGTTCGGAGTTTTATCAAAAGGGGAAAAGTCAAAGAAAACACGGCACCAAGTGCATGAGTGAATGAGGGGAGGGCAGCGATGCCGTCCCTGGGGGAGTTAGGGCTACGGGGTAGGGGCGCTGCGCGGCCTGTCTGACACCATCACAGCAGGAACCTGGCCGGCAGGGCTTCCTTCTGCCACGTTGTCCTCCCAGACCCCTTGTTTCATGTCGCTTTGGTGGCGCGTCGTGTGACGGAAGGCGTCAGTCAGCTTCTGTCCCAGTGAGGCAGCGATGCTTCAGGCGGCCCAGGGGGTTCATCCTTCCAGTGGGATGGCTGCCGCTGGCAGGTGCGGGTTTTGTTGTCATTTGTTTGTTTGTTTCTTTGGTTACACTGAACGATTTATGCCTGCCGCTTGTTGTAGGTTAAGTGACTTTCTTAGGGGCGGCTAATTTCAGTGCTAACAGTAAATACAGGAGCTCGGTCACGGGGAATACACAATCAGCTGGGACTGGTCTAATTTATCGCGGGACCTTACTGCCTCCCTTTTAGTTGAAAGGAGAGTGAGATTTACTCGATCCCAGACAGGGAGGCATGAAAAAGGTTGTGCCTTTTCAGTCCGTAGTCACCTGGGACCGGCGCTATCATCCCACCCTTGCTGAAGGCCGTTATTTTCGTGTTGCTCAGTCGTCGTTTACGTGCCAGAGCCCGTTACTTCCATGCCCGCGTATGATAGCTGTGTCGCTTTCCGGTCGGGATCTGTTATTTACTTATTTACTTACTCCAACCTGCCATGGGAAGAAAAACGGAGGCGCGTTCAATATGCTGCTCTCCTCCAGCTGAGGTGAATGCAAACTTGGCTTGAATTTCAAGCAGGTCCTCCTGCAACCACCCCCCGCGGCGCTCCTGGCTTTGAGGGAGGACGCGGCCTGCTTGGCTGCCCGACAAAGGAGGAAGGCCTCGGAGTCACGTAGGGCAAAAATTGGGGAGATTTAATTCAGTGTCTTACTCCACGGTAAGTTTTATTCCGTGAGCTTGGACAATTCATTTGAGACGATGCTTATGTCTGGACTTTATCTATGAAGTGCGAGCAGTTGCACATCTGTTAACTTAGAGGAACATTTTGAAGATAAAGGGGATTTAAGATGATGTGTATAGCACCCCTAATACCCGTGCGCAGCTAAAATATTAAACAGCTGATTAAGGGAACTGCTGCTTATGGGTGCTCTGCTCGAAGAAGGAAAATGCTGAGTAACGTCATTAGCTGCGCTGATTATTTCTGTACTTCAGTGGTACGAGTATGGGCAGGATTTGGGCCTCTCTTAATTTCCCTTTCTACGCAGCATTGGGAGAAAAATGCAACAACAAATCTTAGCAGCCAAAACTCTGATTCCAAGCTCTGGCTGAACGCTGTCTCGTTAGGAGGCCAAATTGCTGGAGATGTTAGGTCTTCCTTCTTCGTCTGAAGGGTAACCTAATTGGGGTGGGAGGCTTCTTTTCGTATTTTCACCGTTTCTAGTTGAGAAGTTTCTTTTCGATGTACGGATGTTTTGGGGAGGGGAACTATGATGACTGGAAAGTGGCGGCGGGTTTTCTGTTTGTTTTGTGTCGGTGAGGACGGAGATCGTGGAACAGTCTCGTGTGGTGTGTACGAGCTGTTGAATCACCTCGTGATAAAGATGTTCTCAACAGATGCAGAATTCTGCACTGGTTAAATTATCATGCAGTCTGCACGGCTAGGAAATAAATGAGGGTCTGGGAGACCGTGATGTATGATACCCTAAATGGCTGCATTTTGTTCATATTTGAAAGGCAGTTTAGCTTGTCGTCATTACTGATGATTTGTGCTTTTATAGCCCTTCCTTTTGCATTTCAGAAATCCTTTGTGCCCATCTGAATAATAAATCACCATGTTTGATTTCTTCAGTAAGAGCCAATGTGAAATTATATTCTTATTAAGATGTCTTGAGAAACTGTAAGTGTGGGGGAAATGTTCTAAAGGAGTAGATGCCAAGTTGGCTAATATTTTGGTTTGTCTTGTTTATTTTATTATCTTTCCAGATCACAGGGATGTATCTCCAACTGCTTTATGGCAAGGGGAGAAATACCCTGATTAAAAATCAAAAATAAAAAATCCGATCATGCTTTTGATTGCTTTCAAACAAATGGTTTCAGATTTAAGCACCTAATGAAATCTGGAATGAGCTCGAATTCCAGCTTAGAATTCAAGGTACTGACAAAAGAAAGGCAAATGTAACAAATAATGGGAATACTTTCATCTGCTTCATATTTGCTCTTCGGTGGAGCAATATATTATTTATACAACATTGATTTCATTAGAAGGAGGATTTGATGTAACTTTTCTGTCAAGCTGGAGAACTATTAAATGTTATAAGGTACTGTAAAATCCCAAGCCTTCAGTAAGGTTTTCTTGATTCAAATTTGAAATAGTTCAATATTGCAATAAAGCATAAAAATACAGGCTTTTACGTGCTTTTACATATTCCTTTAAAGGTAGAAGCCCACATAGCAGTTCAGTGCTAATGCATAGTACTTAACAGAAAAAAACAAGCTACAATAAAATGTGTGAAAAATGAAAATCATACAAAATTAGGCAGGAGAAGTAAAAGTGAAGAGTGCAAATAGTCGAAAGTAAATTGAACACACCATTTCTGGCGGTTCCATGAGTCTAAAACAAAATTGAGTATTTTGGCCATAACGGTCAGAAATGAACTCTTCAATACAGGTTCTGAAATCCAGATGCAGACACGAAAACCTCAACCATTTTGAGACATGGCAGAGGAATGAGGCCAGTTTCTGGAAACAGAAGTGAAGAGGCAGGCTGCAGTAGCAGGGGCACCCCAAGCCTTTAAGCGCGTACGCACAGTTAGGAGCTGTGATGCTGTAATTTAACGAGGGGCATCTTGAGAAAAAGGAATGGGAAACTCAGGTCTAGTGGTAAATTATGATGGCCAACACGAATTTAAGAAAGAATGTAATACAGATTGAAAAAAAAAAAAAAAAAAAAGAATTTCACAGCCCATTCTCTACTGTGGGAAGGCAAAACTTCTGCAGGGTCTTGGGCACTGTGGCCTTTCCAGCACGATTTCTTACCACAGAACGAGTAGTTACAGAACAGAGAGCTGTTCAGGATTTTTTTAAACATGCATTTGTTATCCACTATATATTTCTTACAAACAATAGCTTATACATTCCCGTGAATGTATAGCTATTGTTTGTAAGAAATACGTAGTGCCATGCAAGCTACGGTAGGAGCACACAACTTTTCTTTAAAAAACAAAAACCTTTTTTCAATCCAGAAATTACTGGAAACGTCACTTCGTTAATACAGTACCCAATAGGAGCACGTCGCATTTGAAGACTTGAAAAAACTTAGGAAGTTTGTCTGAGCAAAATATTCATACCTACTTTGTCGCTAGTACTAAAGTAAAATGTTTACGTAGAAAAATCATACGTTAAGCTTTGAATAGTGCCAGTGCTCCAGCTGAATATATTTTTTTTTAATAAAATAACCTAGGAATGTAAGCGTTAGCAAATAAGGATATGCTAAATTCATGGTTGACTTGCAAAGACTTAATTCTTTTATGTATTAAAATGTATGTGACTAAGTTTTACCTTAAGAAAGGAATGTAAGAAGTTATTTTTAAAAGTCTTGAAATCCTACAAGCACAAAATATTTGAATAAGCTGTGTTATGCAGCAGGCTGATTATAAATATGGGAAGCCTAATAATGACATTAACTAAGTTCCTGATGGACAGCAGAGGCCAAGTGAAGTCCCTGTTAATCCCAGCTGTGTGGCTCCTCGTAAGGCAGTACAATAAAATGGCTCTGTCCTTTCTAAAAAGTGATCTCCAGGATACTCCATTAAAAACCATTACAAGTAGCACCACATTTTGATTTCCTTAAATGTTTAATCAAGTTCAGCGCTGTAAATGTTGATACTCAGAGCAGTAGAGGAGCGTAATTAGCCCGTGCTTTAAGTTGGAGGGCGGCAGTCGGTGTGGTGAAGGCCAATAGCTAGCATTGCTCCCAGGGAAGGGGGCGAGACAAACGTGCAAGGGGCAGCAGGAGAAGCCCAGCAGCTGGGGCCGGGCTGGAGTTGCGGGCAGGGCTGCACGGAGTTCATCTTTTCAGGCTTTCTTTCTGGGAAGTTGAGATGTGCTGCTTTTCCGCAGCCATCTGGCGTGGTTTGGTTGGGAGTCTCTGAGGTTCTGCGTGCCCGAGGAGCAGTGTTTGTGTTTCAGCATGAACAGCTGAGATTGGGAGATGAATTAATTACTATTAAAGGGAATCCTCCTGAAGAGCTGCAGTGCGGTGAGCACAGGTTGTGTGAAGAGTAGCGCTGGCGAAGCTCAGCCACCAAGGTGGGCAAATGCTGTCTTGCTGCTGAAGCCACTGGACTGCAGCCAACAGCCAGAGGATTTTTCGTTTTCTTTTAGAGAACTCCAACACGAAAGAATACCAGTGTTAATGTAAGGGTAATTACTCCTCTTTCCCTGTTCTTTACAGAACTCAGTGGAAACAAGGTCACTTGAAATCTCAAGGTCTCCGTTGAAATGTTCTCCTTACGTTTGGAAAATCTCCTTTTTTGTTAAGCTTGTGCAACTGAAGGGATCGACTTTTGGCATTGCGTTTAGCACTTTAGCCTGCTCTGCGAGGCGCTGCCCTCCCGGAGGAGGCTGGGCTGGAGGCTGGCGGCTGGCAGGAGGCGTGCAGGTTACGGGGGTCGTGCTGCGTGCTACGGAGGGTGGGCTTTGAGAAGGGGTGGGGGTGAGCAGGACCCCCTCGTGGCTTCTTTCAGGAAGTCCCTGGTGGTTATAACTCTGAAATGCCTGAAAACACAGAAAGAGACTTAGCGTTGAGTGTGACTTTTGTAAAACCGGTGATTTTTTTTTTTCTAATATCTGTTCTAACGAGTGATCTTCAAGTTCAGTTATTCTAAT
This sequence comes from Anser cygnoides, assembly GCF_040182565.1. Lineage (NCBI taxonomy): Eukaryota > Metazoa > Chordata > Aves > Anseriformes > Anatidae > Anser > Anser cygnoides. The sequence continues at coordinate 2,952,657 of NC_089879.1, read as the reverse complement.
TTGTTGTTGGTTGCATGTTGTCCCCGGATGTCCATCCATCCACCAGGCCATCTCGTCCCGGGATTTGTGCAGTCCCCTTCTGAACTTGCTTTTGCTGCTTGCCTCTGCAACTTCCATCGCTCCCCGTGTTTAAAAAATAAGTGCATAAGTTAAAAAAGTACTTTCTCATATTTGCCTCAAATTCATTTCCCGTTAGCTTCAACAGCTGTCTGCTGGTTCTAACGCTGTGGAAGTTGTGAGTAGCAGCTGTGCACTCATCTCATCCCCCACCTCTGTGATTTTGAACACCTCTGGCTGTACAAATCCTCCCTCTGCCTTCGTGAAAGACTCTCGGACCTCATGGTCCCTCCTCTGGAGGCAGCTTCTCCATCCGCTTGTCGTTTCTCCTGCCCTTTCCTGTACCCGCAGCGAGCTGTTGCTCTCTCTCCCTTGAGTTGCAGGGGCCATATTTGTTCATTGAAATCACGTTACCCTCCGTGAGATGATGATACCTCGCAATGAAATCTTTGTTGTATAATGAACACCACCAGAGCTTTATTTGTGAGCTAAGTTCGTGGGAAGATGAGCTAACGAGGTTTGTTTCGACGTGTAATTTTCTCAGTTCACATCAGTTAGAAGATGACAGATAAGCTCTGGAGCGCTCCATCATCCAACTGAGGGGCTTGATACCCCGGGGCAAGGTCGTGGGGGGCCTCGAGTGGAGCCAAATGCACAGACAGCGACCTCCTGCCAGCGCACACGTCACGTCGTGGGACATTTCTGGGGCTGGCACTAGGGACACCTTTCCTAAGGGTGGCCCTCGCGCCTGGGGGCTATGGCTGGTGGCGTGCGGGCTGCTGAGGCTCCTTAGAGAAACTCCCTGCAGGGTTTGGGCTTGGAAGGGGTTGATTCTCTGCTTATTCATGGCTCTACTTTTCCCCTTTTTTCCTAAGGAAACAGTTGGCAGAGGTTCTTGACCCTTTCCTCTGTTTCGTAGGAGCTCATTTCGTAGCAAACTTACCCACATGATCTTTTTCACAATATTTTAATTAAACAGAGTTGAACTTGAAAGATCTGTTTGAAAAGAAGGAAAAACTTTTTAATTTTAGGTGTTGCTAGCAAAATGCACAAGGTGAAAATGCCTGGCCAGTAATTGGAAAAAGCAGAAAACTTGCACGTTAATTTTTCTGTTTAATAGGGAACAAAAAATGTTTTAATAATTCACAGGGATGCAATGAGTGCTTTCCTTTTATTTATGCATATTTATCACTTGGCTTGAATCATAAACATATTAATTCCTGCCTTCTGGCTAATGACTTTGGGTAATGTTTGTACTTTTTTAATGCAGAAAATGTCCGTATACCTTATATTCCCTATAGGAATAGACTAATCAGGTTTACTTCCTTAGCCCTGAAAGAGATTTTGTCTTACCTTAAGTAGCTTTTCTAAGGTATTTTTAAAGCTGTTAAAATATATATATCCTTAACTTTACCTCCTCAACCAATAATGAGTAGCATTCAGCCATACCAATAAAAGTTATTTGTTGTTTTCTAGACTTACGATTGTCAAATGGCAAAAGTGGATGTGAGTGTTGTAGGCTCCACCATAAATCAAGGTTGCTTTATTTTTCTGCTGTGGTTTAAAATATTCTGCCCCAAAAGGAAGTAGTTCGGTTGGTCTTAAATGCCTGGATGCTTTCTCAAGAAAAGAACTTTCAAAGTAATGTTATTATTACTTTCAAGTAGGAATTATATTTACACTTTCGTTCTGACACCTAAAGACAGGCCCTGGAATTAAATGGGATATTTGGGGATCTCAGGTATTTTCTTCTTAGGCTGTGGTACTCTGTATTTATCTCCTATTCTTCATGTTTCTAGTATATTTAAGTAATATTTTATCAAATATAGACATATATTGGCGTATTTGTGTTCTATGATATTTCAGTTAAACTTTTGTTATCTTTAAGTATTGGAAAAGATGTGGTAAAGGTGCTTATACCTGTATCACGAAGAAATTGCTTACGCTGATACCAGACTGAGTGGGGCTTTTAGTGGAACAAAAAAAAATACATTTTCTCAGGAAAATAATAAAAAATAACCCTAATTTCCTGTAATTATTTGTGGTTAGTTTGCATAATGGAATTCAAATATGGGAGCGAACATCTCTCCAAGAAGCTGACAGCACTGCCCCAGTGCAGCCTTCCTTCCTCTCCCACTGCTCTTCTATCTGGCTCTTTTTTCAGGACTGTTCCTTGCAAAAAGATTAGTTAATCTGCTTTAAAAATATTATTGTTATCCAAATGCTAACATGATTCAAGCCTTCTGAAATAATCCAGGGTTTGGTAGGACTGCAGTCGGCAAGTTTGTGATTTGAGAAGGGAGAGTTTTCAATAGATAAGCCTTTTTTGACATGTACATGCTGAGTGGGACAATTTAGCTGATCCTGCTTGCAATGTACTCTTTGAGAATTATTTTTTAAAAATCTGAAAAAAAATAAGCTTGTACTATCTTAAAGTAGTGGAGGCAACACAATATTTTGCACAGATCTGAGCATATAAAGGCAGGAAGAGTATGATTTGTGTCTAACTTCTTATGCATCTCTTGAGATTTGTATGGTAATACGAAGTGACTTCTTAACATTCAGCGTAGAGAAAAATGTTCCAAACAAAAGCTAATTTTTGTCTTTGAATGGACTTGGGAACCTGACAGCTGTATACATGTGCATGAGCTGAATGCATCTTTAGACTTTTAATATATTTTCTGTCTCAGTAGAGAAACTTCCATTTAGAACCTCTTACTTTAAATGACGTTTTCCATTGTCTCCATTTTGCTAGCTTTTGTACATTTTAAGGAGATAGTCCTCAAACTTTCCACTTAAACATTTACAAACTTGATGCTTTTATCCACACATTTCATTGTTGTTTTTCCCGCTTTGTCGAACATCTGAGCTGTCGTAGCCTTAGTACAAGTGCATCAGTGCTGACTTCTAGCTTTTCTTCTGCAGGTTTAATGGCTAAAATATTGCTAGTATTTGTATCGGGGACACAGAGCTGTTCACACAGAGCAGCTCCACTGGCAGCAGGGAGCGTGTAGGGAAGCATATGGCGGTGAGACTCAGACCCACCGTTTTCAATAATGTCTCATGAGTGTATATGAAGAAGAAAAAATGAGCTGGACGTGCACACAAATCTAAGAATAGAAACTTGCAGCCCATCTTTGGCCTGGTTACCATCTCTTTTGCTCTTTGTGTCCTGGGAAAAAGCAAGCTGAGTGCTCGGATGGCACAGACTGATGGAACACTACTGGTTTCATTGAGCTGTGACAGCGTGCATTGTGTGATATAAAAAAAATACAAATTCTTTTCTGCCCTCAACTTTGTTGTCATGTTTAAGCCGTAAGAGGAAGTATAAAGTGCATAAATATTAGGATTGTCCTGGAAATTTTAATTAAATGACTGAATAGTCACCACAGATGGTAGGGGAGAAAGCATTTCTAAAGTCATTCCCTGTATGTTTTACTTCAGCACATGCACTGGTTTTGTTTTTATTTATTCTTTCTTGATACTCCTTTTATATTCTGATCTATGAAGACTGTTTCTTGTGGGTTTGAATGTACTTCGTGTTGGCAGAGAGGCCCTGGGCCTCCAGGGCTGGGACGGGGCCTGAGCCCGGGCCGGGAGCTGGGCCTCACAAAATGTAGAACGGGTCCTGCTTCATTGTGCTGCTACACTCAGCTAGCATTTTGGGAGGAAAACAGGAGAAAGCCTTGCTCTGCCAGGGCCAGCTCCCGCCGACTCTTGTTGCTCAGCCTCCTGTGTGCGCCGCGAGCCCTTCCCACCTGGAGGCCATGATGCTCGGTGAGGGGCCTCAAGTGCTGCTGCCCGACCGATCGCTTCAGCAGCGCCTCTCCCCGAGCAGAATGACGTTTTTATCAATACAGAACAACCGTGTGCACCATGGGGTGCCATCCCCAGCTCTGTATGGAGAGGGGACACGGCCTGTAGCAGAGCAAGCCAGCCTCTCGGAGGACACGTCCGTCCCTGTCCCCTTCCGAGCTGCCAGGCCGGGGGCTGAGCCTCTGCTGCCTCGGGCACAAGAAGTTGGTTTTGCTTTGGAATGTTTTAAGTCACTGATTTTAATCTCGTTTTGGATTTAATTTAAATTGCTTTTTCAAAGAGAGATTAATTCTCATTTAGGTGTGGATAAGTAATTAAAAAAGATCTCCAGACTTAAGTTGCTGTTGTTAACCACACGCACACACTGCATGTGTATTAAAGCAATTACATAGTTGAATATACATCTAATCCTATTCTTAGTGCTTAAGTGTTACCGTGTAAGAAAATGATAAATGACTTCTTATTTGTGAAGGGATTTACTTTTTTTCCCTTATGATTTATGCCAAGATGATGTTGGAAGGAAAATGAAATTCAATTATAAATTGAAATTTATTTTAGTGGTGGAAAACCAGCACTTTAAAAGGCTTTATTATTACTTGAATATATTGAGTGTGTTGGATATCATAAGGAAAATTATCAAAACATGTTTTACACTTGAGTCATACTGAGTTATTGAGAACAGAAGGCATTCTCACTGAAGGTTTTAGGTTGGTTTTGGTAGGCCTGCAAACACTGAGAGACCTGAATTAGCTTCATCTGGAACGGGGAGGGCTTTGTAAGCAAGTAACTTCTCTTGAGTTACTCCTGCTGCCATGCCGGGCTCGCTGGGCTGGGGGCAGCACTACTCATCGCCTGGCTGCCTCTGGCTGATGGGGTGCATGAGCTCTGGCCTTCACGGGTTTGGAAACTGGGCCCCCTGTTCTGGCTTTTCTGTGGGATAGAAAAGAGAAATGAGATGTCCTGCTTTTGAAGAGAAGATGGAATGGAAGGGAAGGAATTTAAAATAAATACAAATCTGTGTGCCTGCAGAAGCCATAACCTGGTTTCATTATGTCAAAAAGATACACTCACTAGACTGGCCAGTTACTTGCTTCAGTTCTGTGATTTGGCTTTCTTAAAAAAAAAGGCTTTTTAAATTTTGATTATTCCAGCTTATTAGTTCTTCGGTTGTCATACTCTTCTCTAAAAAAAGTATTTAGAATACATGAAATACATTTCAATTTAATGCTTTTTGAATTCGTCCTTCATATCCTGCTCCCATTTACTGTTTACCCTGAGAATTATCAAGAAGATTGGAAAGCAGAAATCGCCTTCCATTACCCCCGGTGCCCGTAACCAAGCAAGTGCTATTTTCTTAATGACGCCTACTGCACGCTGCCTCATTTTCCACGCCACCTTCTGCTCTGGTGGGAGGTGAAGGTGCCTCTGCAGACCTGGCAGTGGGGCAGGTCTGTAGGGGATTGCTCAGCTCGGGCGTTGTGATCCCACATGTGCCCCATGTCTTGCACATGTGCTGTGTTTCCACCAGCAGTTTAATGCCTGCTTTTGTGCTCCTGAAGGTAGTGATTGGCCCCAGCTCAGAAAAAAAAGCTCAGTTTGTCCATAACCAAGCTGGCGGTGCCCTGTAGCCCTGCTGATGTTGGACTTTTGCTGAGGCTAGGTGCATTATTTTCTGAAGGAGGAAATGTATAGCTGTTTATCGGTAGTGTCCTGGTGGGATGTATTACGTTGAACTTTGTGATCATCATTCGAAACAGCAATAAAAAAAGAACTTAAGTGAATTTAGTTTTCCACAATATAAATGTTCAGCAGTTTCTGCTTAGACTGCATATTAGAGATTGATACTTGCTACACTTTTTGATACTGTTCATTCTTTAGCAAGGTGGTCTGAAAAATCCCCCCAAAGTATTCTGTTTTACTCTGAGTTTAGTAAGAAATAACATTCAAATTTAATAATGTTATGGGGAAGAATTTTATCTTTCCTGGAGATGCAACCTCGCATTACCATTTTCAGGTTCTGCACAAGGCCTCCGCTGCTTTAACTCAAGTCCTCCTTGAACTGCTATTGTTCCTTGGATTCCTGCCTTACTTAGATGCAAAGTGCTAAATTGTTCTCTGTTATTTGATAGTGAATCCTTATGAAATATAGATACGGCTGCTTCTGTAAATACCTGTAGACAGCCTCCAGCACTGCCTGTAGGAAAATATTTATATCTGAACTTCCTGCTTTTCATTGTCTAAAAGGAATTACTTCTGAATTTTTCTTCTGCTGGTGGCAAACTTGGCACGCATTTTGCAAAATATAACAAGCTGAAGAAATTATAGATGAAGTAAGATTGCCCGCATGAGAGACAACCTACATATAGGTATGACAAAGAGAAAAGTGTCCAGGAGAGGATTCCTGCCAGGGGGAAGCTGGCCCAGCGTGTCTGCGGCGTGCGGCGGTGGCAGCTCGGCGGGCGGCAGAGCTTTGCTCACAGCTCCGCCAGGGCCCTGCTCAGGCCCCGAGTGAATCGCTTCTGCTCTCTGTGCTGCTGCTCTTGGGGCTCTGTAATGGAAATCGTGCTTTTTCTAATTCCTCTGGAGAATCATACTCTAGCTTTCAAGTGGCAGTTGCAAGATGTATTAGCAGGAACCAGGCTCCTCCAGACCCTGTCTTTGCATCTGTCCTGGAGAGGTGCAGGTGCGATTCAAGAGCCAAATTACGAGTGAAGAGAGAGGTAAGATGAGAGACTCCTGTAGGCAGAGAAGAGCAATTTCACTTCCGTGAAACCCCATTTGCTACTACTAGATATTAATCTTTTGAGCTCCTCTTGTCTGTCAATATTGGTACAGAAAGTCTAACTTAAAATGCAAACTCTCCTGAAATTGTATTTCTCTTATTCACCATAATGGCATGTGGATTTGTATGAATAATACCAATTTTGCTACTATACTATGAAATATCACGGAAAGTTAAACTTCAGTTAGAAAAGCAGTAATAAAGAAGCAGACCGCTTCAGCAGAGCTATCTTTCTGTATTGAAACAGTTTTCCTACTCTTGTGGAGGAGGGAATGAGAGTTGACTGTAATGAAATTTTCATTTTCCCACCATAGAAATGTAAAAAGAGCCCTGCCTTTATTTTAACATTGCTGAGAGTTGCCGTAATTCTTGTCTGCAAGGACTACGTCACCTTCTGCTCGACCAAAAGATGAGAACAAAGTTCAACATAAGAGACTGCCTTCCACAGAAAACCTCCTCCCCGTAAAGCCTCCTTTCCATATCCACTGTTTGTTCTGTCCTGAAAATTTTCTATCAGGACAGCCCCGCTGGCATGACGTGATGATTTATGTGGATATGAACCAACGGCAGAAATTGGTTCACAAATTCAAAAGCTTCCCCAGGGACCTCTTCTTGCAAGTTCCTTTTCTAACCCAAGGTTATCTAATCTGCGTGTTTCTATCAATTAAATTTTGATTGCATATATTTCTGATCTTTCTTTTAAGCTTTCCGAGCCCCTAAATAAACCGGTTCTTAAATATTTTATATCACAACAGTCAAATGAGAAGCATCAAAAATAGAATAATTTGCCTTAAAAATGGCTGTGTCTTTTAGAAGTATGTTCGTGAAGCAGGATCACCTGTCTCGTATGAAGAGGGGGTCCATTTAGAAGATAACAGGCTAGCTTCCCATAGTATTCCCATGATTAATTATAGTGATACCTTACTGAGGCATGATTTGCTTGCTTCAGGGACAATATCCATGGTACCTGTAGGCTGTCATAATTACTGACATTTCTGTGGTGTAATAATTCTTAATATAGGATGCCTGTTTCATCTTAAATTATCTTACCCTCGTATTTGCACAACGTCTTTATCTGGTCAACCTAATCGTAGTTTATTTCCGTGGCTTTCAGCATCGATCGTGTTGGATAACTAAAATTGATTCTGATTGCTTAGCTAACATTGTGGCGTACAGAAGTGTTTAGCCATAAGTAAAATTTTGTGGTGTGGGGTCCGTAAGCTTACGGTGCAAAAAGTCTGGAAATTCTAGTTTTTTTTCCTCCTGACTGCATAAACCCTTCCCGCTTGGATTTATCTGCTCCATCCACAGGACTGAAAGATGTAAAAGGAAGCTGGTGCATTGCTAAATTTCGTTCTTGCCCTCCTGACAGTATCCTTTTAAAGACAGCAGCGTGCTGTGCTGAAAGAGGCCAGGCCGCCTCTCAGATCTCGTTAGCATCTCCGGTCCTGCCGTGATCCAGTGCCGAGTGCCCGTGTCGCCTTTGGAGCTGTGCCGAGGTAGCAGCGCAGGTGGCACCGTGAAGTACGCCCCCTCGGCTCGGCGTGCGGCTCCGTGCTGAACTTCAGGGCTGCTCTGGGCACCCCAGGAGCAGCCACGGCACAGCATGGAGGATGCTGAGGATGGGACGCGGAGAGGACACGATCCCGTGGTGTTTGTGCACGTGTCTGCGTCTCGGCTGTGTTCTCCGGCTCCGTTTTGTTTTAGCTTTTTGGTGACTTCAGAGAAAGTTCGGCTTTTTTTTTTTTTTTCCTCCTGCCATTTATCTAACACTGAGTGCTAGAACAGATATGTCTTTCATTTTGAGAGTACTTCAGATGGCGGTAATAATAATTACAGTTAAATTAGCTTCCTAACATCATTCTGCGTTGGGAAATCTAAAGTAAACAAGATGAAAGGCTCTCACTGGTGTGAGGAAGGCAGTTTGTTTGAGGTTCGTATTGGTGTCAGGAACCTTTTTATTGCCCCATTAAATCTCTCTGGAGATGGCTGCTCCTTCTGTTGGTGTGTACGAGCGTGCACCCCATGCTGTCGGCCTGAGAGACTGCAAGTGGCAAGTCCCCAGAGAGATGCCCTTACACCCATGTTGGTTGAGTTATCAAGGCCGAGGGCCAGAACAACACATTTCACCAGGACTCTCTGCAGCGCTATCACAGAAACACAGAACCAGTCAGCTTGGAAAAGACCTCTAGGATCACCCAGTCCAACCTTTAACCTAGTACTAACATCCAACGCTAAACCTTGCTACTAAGTTCTACATCTGCACGTTTCTTGAAGACCTCCAGGGATGGTGGCTTAACCACTTCCCTGGGCAGCCTCTTCCAATGCCACCCAACCCGTTCAGTAAAGACATTTCTGTAGTATCCAACCTAAACCTCCCCGGTGCAACTTGAGGCCATTTCCCCTCGTCTTATCACTTGGTGCTTGGGAGAAGAGCCCGATCCCCACCTCGCTATAGCCTCTTCAAAGTAATTGTAGAGGGTGAAGAGTTCCCTCCTGAGCCTCTTGTTTCTCTGGGCTAACCAACCCCAGCTCCCTCACCCACGGCATCTTGGAAGCCTTACCCAAAGGTTGCTCCTGCACGTGGAGCTGGGTGGAAGCTACTCCTCAAATAGGGACATGTGCAGTCACTGTGTGTCTTTTTGTTCCGTGTCTCTTTTTTGGCCATCCCAGGGTGTCCTGATACCACACGAGTGGTACACAGGGCTTTGGCTGCTGTGGAACAACGATAGTTACATGAAAAAATAGTAATTCTAGATCCCAGAACCACTTTGCGTAGATGTTACAGCCTGTACTAAATGTGGTATGTGTGCTGAATTCCATATAAACAGATTTTTTGTGGCTTTTCCTTTTTTTTAACCTACTTGAATGCTGGCCATACCCATAAATACTGTTTTTGTGTATTGTACTAGCATTAATACCAGCATAAGGCAAAATACCTGAAATAGATTTGAGGGCAGTTCTCTAGATTTTCAGTGAAGTAATTCGTTACATAGCGTGAGGGAAGGCAATTGCATTTAGGAAACCAAAAATAAATGGACTGACCTTCAGAAATCTTAAGCACTGTGATTTCAGTTGAAGGGCATACTATTTAACAGAGACTCTTCAGAGCTTTTTAAAATGAAACATTTTTGGTTAAAATGGACTTCTTTGCAAAAGAGCCTTAGAAAAAAATGATAAATGGTGTTGTTAAAATATCTCATTAATTTTGTGTTTGCCTTCTACCAAAGTTAGTGCAAGGCACTTCGAAGCTCAGAAGGTTTTGTGTGTAGTCTCATTGTGCATATCATCAAGGGTCTCATAAATACGCCTCTTGCAAAACGAATTCCAGTTAAGTTATTGTGGTCTCGCGTTCGGGTTTAGATCTGCGAGGATCCTTTTTGCTGTTCTTGCCGAGGAGGTTTCTCTGCGTTCACAGGTGGTTTGTCTCTTTGTTATGTTTTGTGCCGGCTGAGTTTCGTCCTCGCTGGGGCCCCGTGAGCTCTTGCGCAGGCTTCTCCGGCTGCAAGGAGAACTGCCGGCCTGGGCTGTCTTTGAACACAAACGTGTTGCTTTGAACCAGCCTTCTCAAATGAAACACCATCCAGAATAACGCCCTTCCCGAACGAGTACATCGTTAGGGTGGTTTAGAGTACTTTTCTTTTCCGTGTGGTTTTCAAACTAGCGTTCTTGGTAAAACACGAAGCAATGAACTGAAGAACATAACTAAGTTACACTTATTTTACTTCCCCAAAGTCTATTTTTTTAACAATTTCAAGAGCTCTGGTCCACTAAAAGCGTTATCTTAGGAAATACGCGCCCGGGCTGCTGCCTCCCGAGAGCCCGTGGGTGCTCCACAGGGGGCGAAACTGCAGACAAAAGATTGGGACTCCTCCGCCATAAAAAGTGGCATCTTTTCAATAAGAAAAAAAATAGTCTTTTACTTCAGTGACCAGACTTGTTCGCAGACCTGTGGTGTTTTATAGTTGGTAGAAAACTATAATGCGCCTTTATGTGGCAGCCAGAGTCTTGGCAGGAGTCACTGAAAAGCTAAATTCAGCTAAAAAAGATAAATTTTTATCTTGTGAGTCTTGAAGTGGCGGCAGTTTTATTCATCAGCTCTAGAAATGTGAACCACTGATTTTTTATTTACTTACTGTTAATGTATACATGGTACGTGTAAGCAAAGAGAAAACTTCATTTGTACGTCTCTGCAAACTGGCGTGTGAGGGGTTTCACACATTTTCACCAAAGGAAATTCTGTGAAAATGTTGTGAAAGCCAAAACCTAGTGAGAAGCTCATTTTAACCTTCTTGATTTTTTTTTTTCTTTTAGCTGCTTAAACCATGTAAGGAAAAAAGTAGCAAAATATATAAATATATATATATTTTAACTTAAGTTTCTTTAATTTGATCTCTGATTCATTGTAACAGGGAAATGATAATGAAACCTCCCTTAACTAGTTTTGATTTCTCTTTGATTTTCTCACTGCACAGAAGGAGCTTCCTATCTCCAACTTAGAGATTTCCCTGGAAGAACATGGACAAGGCTATTTAAAATCATATGCTTTACCCCTGCAGGAAAAAAACATTGGCACGTGTTGTCTCTACTGCAAGGAATTCTCCTCGTTCTGAAAATCTTCAGCATTACTATTACTTGAGGGGGTTATTTTATATTAAAATTTTCCTATCCATATCTAATAAAGGGCCCTTTGAACGTTTATTATTTTATTATAAAGATAATTTAAGAAAATAAGTACTTTTTGAGCATTCGTGAACATCTTCAACTTTTTATTCAGAATTGTATTTTAGAGGAACTAGAAATAAGTTTACGTTTCAGAATTACATTGTCGTTTTATATACAATGTGTTGTCTGAATAATAATGCATAGTTTCTGAAGAAGAATCAGCTTCTTTGGTTGATTTTGTTGTTGTTATTGTTTTTTCTTTTTTTTTCTTCTTCTCGAATACTTCATTTCCAGTGTTTGTTTCTGCGCTTTGCTAGTAAGGAAGGATGCAAAAGTGTAAGTGTAAGCCTTGACACTATTTCAATGAATAAATAGCTAATAATTGCACGGGGCAATGGCAAGCCCCTATGTTGCCCTTGCAGTACTTGCTGTATAAATGTCGGTTTGCAATTACTCCTAAAGTTAAAATTGAAATTGATTTTTTTTAGACAATTAGTTGTTTTTTTTTCCCTTTTTTTTGTCTTTGTATTGCTTGGCGTGGCGTGCTGCAGAAGACAACAACGGTCTCTGAATCCGACTAAAGACTAAAACTCAACTAAAGATTAAAATTTAATAATGTTGTTAGCTAATGCTAAATAGTTAATAGGCCATATTAAAATACCTCCAATACAAATACTGCCTATAAATAATTACAAATTTTTATTAGTGTTGTAATTAAGAGCATGCTGGCTGCAAATGATACCTTAAAGTGCGAAGACAATTATGAAAAGTAAGCAGAAGACTAATAGTATACTTTTTGTAATATTAAACAGATTTTGCTAACCAGCAGGGCCTTAATCACTCTTTAGCAGGTGGGGATCTGAAGATGAATGTTGGAGGAGAGAGGTGTGTGTGCAGTACAATGGAGGCGTAAGGGGACGATATTAAAGAAGGAAAGGTTTTTTATTATCAAGATAATACTAAGAAGATGGGCACGGTGCATTGTTTTATGCAGGGAAATGGAAAATAATGTTGATTAACTTGTCAAAGACCCTGAAGCGTCAGGTAGAAACCACTTTGGGGGCTCAGCCTAAGCTGACGTTACAATATTTGACAAGTTTCTGTAGTTGTTTTTGTGATTTGTTGTTTTTTCTTTTTTCAACTAACATTTAATTGTGCTACAGAATTTCCTCACATTCGTGCTTCATTTGCAATTCTAAGCTTGTTTATATTTCCGTATTTATTTTTCTCCAGCAAACATTCAAGGTTTTCAACGACCTTTCATATTTTCATTTTCACGCGTTCGGTAGACGTAGTGTGTTGAACTATGAGACATTAAACTTTCATGTGTCCTTTCCAATCTCCCTGTGCTTACTAGGAAGATACTCGGATGTAATTAGCTCTCTCGCCAGTGACTTGCCATCTTTCCTGGCTTACTGGGACAGTCATAGCGGCAAGGGTTGCGATCCCTGGGCAAGTGGTGGAGATGTTGGCACAAGAGGGAGCTGGGGTTTGCAAGCAGTGGTCCTCACTTCTACTTGATGGAGAGGAGAGGGTCGCCATCAGGCACGAAGGAAATGGCAGTGAAATTCATCCATGGATAGGTATAGCTCCTGCTGTAGCTAAAGGGGATATTAAAGTGCGTCGGAAAGTTTAACGGGTGCTTCGCTTCCCTTTTTTTTCATATGCAAAGTTGCCATCAGGATTTCTTCAGCTATGAAATTCGTCTTTTGGCTGTTGCAGCCATGTATAGTAACTTAAATTACACATCAAAAGGGTGGATAAACAGCACTCTGATCAAAGCTATTAGGTGGTTATAGGAACCACAGAGTTGGAAGGAAGCAGAGGTTGGACATTTACTGGTGGTTTACGTGAGAAGGACTAGATTGCAAATGTGTGATAATGTTATGTGAAGGAAATGCACATTTATGTGTTTGCAAAGCAATGGACACTGCACAGTCGTTAAGAGAGTGGCCATCCATACCAAGGTACCATGAGCAGAAGAGAGGTTGTCTTCAGCTCTCCCGAGCCTTTAGGAGCCATCCCCAGAGCCTTTGGAGATGCGATGGACTGAATTACACCTGGAGTCAAGACTTACGTAGCCAATTTTTAAAACAATTAAATTTCAGTGGAGCATCGCTTGGACTGGTGGCATCACGAGTGGAAATAGGCCTGAAAGTGGGCAGTTGGAAGTCTTCCAGCAGGCGTAGGCTCTTCCGTGGTGTCTGTTCTGTAGAGTGCCTGTTATACATGGGTCTTGGCAATTATCGTTTTGCCTTCCCTTTTTCTTTTGAGATGATCCAGTCTTATTTACATTTCACAGTAGTAACCATTATCTTCTGTACAGCCACTGCTTCTGTTCACGTTGTAGTTTTGTAGAAAGTTCTTTTGATGCAGTGGAACGGCGGATCAGGTGGCCCTTCCCTTTCAGGTTCATCATTTGCGTATGCCTAAGAACTCTCTTCAGAGACGATTGCATAGTGTAAAAAAACCTGAATGCTCCTGCCTGGACAAGATCAGCTCTGTAGGAGTTTAACTATAAACCCCATTACACAGGAGAAAAACATATTGAAGGAGTGCTTATTTTGTGGAGTTTGGGGGTTGGAGGGTAAATAGGAGGGCTTTTAATGCACACTTATAACCTGATGTCATTTTGCATTTGATCTCAGTTACTCGGCCTGATGCAGCAATAAAACTGCAAATAATTCTAAACTGAAAATAATAAAGATCTTAAAGCTAAACAATAAAAACTCTGTGCTGTACTTAAAAAGAATAGAAATTCACTGCATGTTGTGTCACGCTATGCATGACATAGAATAACCTTGAATACAGCACAGAAAGGTGAATTTACAATTTCAGTAAGCCATATATAGAATCATTTATTTTTTGAATAATTCTCTTTTTTTTTTTTTTCTTTTTTCCTTCATTAAATATCAGAGAAGGTGTGGGTGCTATTACCATAACCAGTCAACACGTCTTTAGCAGATAGTCACAGAAGGAGTATGAGCATGCAGAAATGTCACTTTGGGGTTGGAGCTTCCAGTAGCAATAGAAGGGGTTTTTCATAATAATATGCTTTTGAGTCCTGAGTGATATTTTCATGTGCCAGAAAGAAAGATTAAACTTTCTTTGTCACTTCTTATGTTTTCCATGGTTTGAGAGAGGGAGGTTTGTTATCCTGTTTTCGTGGAATTTACTGGGTTTAGTTGGTTTATTTATTTATTTATTCAAGCGTCACAGTATCTGAAAATACCAGTCAATAAATTTAAACTTGGGGTTAGGCTGCGATGCTCAGTGTAATGATTTTAAGAGATTTCTTCCCTGAGCATAGTATTGACTTCCCAAATGCAAATACTGATATTGTGTGATATTTTTAGCAGTAGTTTATTACCTTCCAAAGCCTTTAATGCCTGAGCAATTTTTATATGAAAAAATATGTTGCAAAATCTTCAGTGAAGTTGGTGATAAAGCTATGAAATTGGATATCGAAACTTTTTCAAGATTTTTTTTGTTTTCTTGACAGAATTTTGCATATCAATGAATTTAAACAATAGAATTCTATCGACTTTCTTACGTAGAGCTCTCTAACAATACTGTGTTTCGATAGCAAGTATTATGTTGCCCTATCTTAAATCCTTGACCTGTTTATATTTTTGTTTTTCATAGGGAAGTTTTGTTGCCTGCATGACTGCCATTTTAAGGCAAATGGAGGACTATCACTACGCTCATTTAATCAAGACTTTTGGAAAGATGAGGTCAGATGTTGTGGTAAGTGTAACGTCTTTTATCTCTCCACAAGACAGCTTAGTTTGCGTTTTTTTTTTTTTTCCTGTTTTTTAAATATACTTATGAAGCGTGGATAAAATGTTTAAAGTTACAAATGTAATCTAAAAATAATTAATAAAGCAGTGTGACATTTGCTGAATTTGCAAAGGACCAAATTAACCTTCCTGCCGCACACAGAAATGCAGCTCATCTCTGGAGCTGTTCAGCATTTTCAATGCAAGCTCTGAGACATTAGATGTAAGGTAATTAAAAGAAAGTATTAGGAAATAGTAATTCCAAGTCATTACTAAAAATCTGTTTTGTTTAAGGAGAGAGGGGGGAAAAAAAAGCTTTCTTGAGGAAAAGAACTTCTAGCATTAAATCTCCCAGATGTCCCAATTTTCTTCATTTGTTTAAATAGCTTTTACTTGCAGACCTGCTAACTTTAAAATTTATACAAAGCATTTTAACCTTAAAGATGCCCTCAGTTGTTAAATAAGCAATAATAATTGAAATTTGTCTTCTCGTGGTCGTTCAGTAGTCCAACTAATCCTACAACACAACTTAATTAGAGCATAATAGAAGGGAGTTTATAGCTAAGGAGATAACTCTCTAATGACCTGAAACCATCATTGCCATATGGCAAGTGCATGCTGCAAAGTAGCTACCAAACTTGTTGGCTGAGATCCATCAATTAGCAGATGACCTGAAGTCTGATCAGCTGTATTACATTGCCCACTCTGCTGCAGGGGATTCTGTTAGGCACTTCAGGCAGCTTTCATCTGTGCTTTAATCTTCAGGGTGGCCTTTGTTTAGATTCCTTTCTTCCTTCTGTACCCAATGGAACAAAACCCATGGTCTTCTGTTTGTGTAATTTCTTTGTTTGGACTTTCCAGTTTTCCTTTTTGTCTTTAATTTTTGTTCTCCTTACTTCTGCTTCTGTTCTGCAAGACTTGAGCTCTTTGCCCTGTGCCAATTCTCAGATCAGGTGCTAGAGCCTCTGTTGCTCAATGTATTTGTACCAGATCTGGAAGAGTGAAGTACAAAGCTGATTCAGGAGAATGAAGACAAAGTCCAACTGCAAAGACCTGCAGAAGAGCATCACGTTATTAAATGGTTGCTTCCCAGCTGCTTTTGGCTTCTTGAAGCACATCCTTGGATAGTGTTTTTTTTTCCCCACTTGGTTTTCCAGTAATAATCATAGAATAATTCAGGTTGGAAAAGACCTCTAGGATCATCACCTAGTCCAACCTTTAACCTAGTACTAAAGTCCAACACTAAACCTTACTTCTAACTCCTAAATATACACATTTCTCGAAGACCTCCAGGGATGGCAACTCAACCACTTCCCTGGGCAGCTTATTCCAGTGCTGCACAACCCATTCAGTAAAGACATTTTTCCTAATATCCAACATAAACCTCTCCTGGTGAGACTTGAGGCCGTTTCCCTCCGTCTTATCACTTGGCGCTTGGGAGAAGAGCCCGATCCCCACCTCACTATAGCCTCTTTTAAGGTAATTGTAGAGAGTGAAAAGTTCTCCCTTGAGCCTCCTTTTCTCTGGGCTAACCAACCCCAGCTCCATCAGCTTCTCCTCATAAGACTTGTTCTCTAGCAGTGAAGCATTCCCTAGCTAAATGTATCTAGTTCGGTGAAATAATGTTTTTAGCATGTAGAAAAGGCATGAGTTAACACTCCTGGTTAACGAAGGCAAATATTTTTGTAGTTTTAAAGTGGTTCAAACCACGTAGCTCTGGAAAAGGCAAACTGATTACAGGGTTTTATAAGGAAAAGGTAAAAGCAGTTTGCTCTCTAACCTCGTAATGATAAAATGCAGAGAAAGAAAATCGGTTAGGAAATTGTGATTATTCTAACAGAATTAAAAGTGTTTATTTAAAAGTCATTTTTTTGTAAATTGTCTGAGGTGATTCTCTAGGGTCAGATCTTCCTTGGTGAAAACAAGAGACTATTTATGCATTTGAAGTTTGGCAAGTGATCTATTTATAATTGCTTGTTTTAAGAGAGTGATTTATATGCTATGCAGTGCTTTGGGATACATGATGAATCACTTTTTTCTTTTGTCCTTACTCCCGGTATATTCATCCTGTTCTGCGCGTTCTTGGGTTTTGTGGATGGGCTTATTCCATATTATTAAAATCTTATTTTCCATCAGCATATATACCGTTTGATTGCTTATTTTCTGCTTGTTACGCCACCTGACTGTGGTTTGTAGGAGAAGATATGCTAATCCAAGCTTAGTCAGTTGGTGTAATAGTCCCTGTACCTTTACTTAAAATGTATCTTTTAAATGTTTTAATAACATTGTTGATTAAATGATGATGCATGTTAGTGGAAACTAAAGTGCGTAGTATTCTGGTGAAACATTGAATAGGTAGTATGCTCGTGGTAAGTAATAATATCTTAAATTGGCTTTAAAATGTAAGTAATAAAAATGAAGGTCAGAGGTGTAATGGTAATACATTGTAAATCTTGTGATAAAAAGAAACCTCATGGAATAAACTACCTTTTTTACACACAAAAAAAAACCACCCCCATTTGCTCATCACGTAGGACAAAAGGATGAAGATACAACCCAATTTCTCTGTATGAAAAAAGATAGATAACCTTTTCAGTGAGTAGCAAATAGGGAGTTACAGTTCTCTTAAGTATTTATTCTTATATGGGATTTCAGTGGTAATTCAAAACCCACATCTTGTTCAGTACAGGAGGGTTTACTTGCTCTCCCAGGAGCATTGCCTCCCTTACCTCTATCAGTGCTGTGGTTCAGATTTTCCCATGTTCCTCTTAACGCTTTTGTTTTCTGTCTGTCTTCAGTGGTGGGATGCTACTGAACTATATATATTACCTGATACCGCGTGGTTTGGGTGGAAAGCAGGCCCTTCTCCCTTCTTAGTTTAACTTTTTAATGCTTTTTTTTTCCCCCATTTCTTTTTAGTCCTACCATTTTTGAGCCTTCTGCCAGTGCTCTTTGCCTCTCTTGAGAGTTCGGATCCAAACTGATTTCATTTGAACCCAAAGTCCCTACATACAGAGCTGGTACCGGCCTCTCCTATGACAGGGTATTTCATCTAATCACAAAGGCATAAGACAGTAGTGATTTAAAACTGAAACTAGATAAATTCAAACAGAAATGCACCGTGTTTTCTTCATTTTTTTTTTCCATTTCACATGATGAACTTAAGTGAAGCTGTGGTTGCTTCCTCACCATTTGAAACGCTTAAATCTTTCTTCAGCATGTGCTTATGCTTAACCAGAAGTTATAAGCTCGGTGCTGGAACTGCTAGATGAAACTTTATGGCCTGTGTTAGGTAGGTGTCAGTTTTAGATTATTATAATGGTCTTTCTTGGCCTTCAAATGTTAGAAGAGATGAGCTGGAATGCGATAAAACCAGTCTTATCTCTCCCTGTAGAATATATTGTTTAGGTTCAATTTTAGAAGCTGTTCGGATTAAGGTGTTTCTTTTCAAAGAGGAATTTGTTATTGTCAAGCCTACTATCATCCTGAGATGAAACATCATCCACGATCAGTGGGGTTATTTCTGGAGCTAACTGATTTCACTCCCTTTTTCACTTGGTAGACTTCATATTCGGTTGTTTGAGGAACTTGTGATACTAGTTGACAAAAACAAGGTCTAATGTTTTGCTCCGTGGAATATTTTAAGAAATGTTCCTCCTAAAGGCATTTGGGATATTGCCCTGAGGTCAGCGAAGTGAGTAGGAAGATGAGCTCCATATAATGTTTAGGATGACCATTTTGTGCACCTCCATCCTTCCCCTTAAAATGGTTCGCTCCTAGGACTTCGAGTTGTAGTGTGAGTGTGGGACTTCGAGTTCCCGTGGTGGTGGGACCCCGCAGCAGAAGTGTCCCCACGTGGGGCTGGAGAGCCGCCTGTCTGGGAACAGCCTCCACGCTGCAGCTTGGCGAGGGCTCAGCTGAAAAGCCTCTGTCATGTCCTTCCCTGTTACAAGGCTGAGCTTGCTCTGGTTTCCTTCTGTAACTGGATGGGAATTGTGAAGGGGTCCCATCTATTGTGAATGTTGCTTCCTTGGGACAGTGAACAGGATCCGTATCTGCAGTTGGCAAGAGATCGAGAGTTCCCTTATTCCTTTACTACATTTTTTCAATCATCTTTCAAATGTTCAGAATAATTTGTTCTGAATCTAGGTATGCTGAAAGTAAACAGGCTGTACAGCACCACAGCATGAACTGATAGCTCCCCCGTCCGTTCCCACTCCCCATGCGAAAGCTGGATTTTGCTCCTAGTAAGAAGTTATCCCATATAAACCGTTTACTTTTTTATAAGAAAGATAAAATTAAAAAGAGAACAGGATTGAGAGTACATAAAATACAGGTAAACATCAGAAGCTTTTTAGTTGATGAATTTACGTTAGTTTTACTAACTAATTTACTAACTAACTACATTAGTTACTACAGTGCATTATTTAAAGTACCCAGGTGAAACTAGGACTATTAAAATGCGAATATCGGTAGATGAAAATGTAGGGCTGAATCAGCAAAGTAGTTCAGCCCCCGTGTAGGACAACGTTTAAGGTCAGTGACAAATGTGAATCATCAAAAAAAAAAAAAAGGAAAATTCATCCAGTGTCACATGCAGCTTGATCAGCAAATTATGCAGAGGTTCAACAGCCAAAACCAGCAGCAAATGAAGTATTGGTGGGGGCTGCAGCAAGAAACCACGTGAGTATACATCTGTAGTCACAAAATAGTAGGAAAAACAGTCACTGTGAGCTCAGATCTTCTCTCTTGGATAGGTGATGACCCTTCCCATGGTGCTGTTTCCACTGAAATGCTCCGTTGCTGAGCTGTGGAGCAGCCCCATCGGTAAGCAGAGCACCCAGCGCGTGCCCCAGGAAGGGAGCATGCACTTAGATGGCGTAAATACTGGGTGCAGTGCTTGGGCCGCAAAATATGCAATGTGGTTATTAGGAATTATGTAACTCGCTCACCAAATGCATGAAAAACGAGCAGTAAAGTATGCAGTTTGATCGGCTCAATGAAGACACGTTTTCCTGAGCTGGTGGAGTGTGTGTCCGGGCTGGGTTGTGCCTTACGCACCGGTAACATCTCATGAACCACAAGCGCTTGGAAATTTCACCTCAGTCCTGCTAATGTCAAAACATCTTTTTTGATGTTGTTGTGTCGGGAGTGGTTTTGGTAAAAGAACACGGGAGTTGCTTCAGTAATGTCGTAGATCTGGGGGGGAAAACGTGTCTTGTGGCTGCTGTTGGCCCTCTTCGGCCTGGGTCCTGGGCCGGTGCCTGTGCAGCCCCACAGCAAACCCTGCGCCGTGCACAGGGCCCAGCCGAGCAGCCAGGAGCTCCACATCCCTTCCTGATCCCCACGTTGTGCCCTCAGGGTCTCTGCATCTCCCTGTTTCACACCAGCGATGAATTTCTAGCCAGGAAAAATATTTTAAAAGAACAACGGATCCTAAGATAAAATCTAGCAAAGACGCTGGCTCTCGCACATGAAGAAATCCGTGTAAGAGCAGTAACTTCTTATTTGTTTCTCACTGAAAAGGTTACATAAAAAACAGCCTTAGTTTGAAGCCCACTGAACGTAATTTTTTTATTTTTTTTGTAGACATTTGACATTTTAAAAGACAGACAGTATTAATACAGTTACTGAGGAGCTGTAGCAAACGAAAAGTATTTTAACCTTGGACGAGAATAAAAGTTCATTTTTATCTCTGCGTGAAGTGAATCAAGGACTGCTTGCATTAAGCTCCTTTTTTTCCCCTCTCTCTATCTTACTCTGGACATTTGATATCACTTAAATTGTTAGATAGCAATTATAGATGCCCAAATTGTAGAAGATGATTTACATTGTAAAGTACATCAGGTTTCTGTTCCAAAGAGATGTTTGTTTATATCTGGGTAGAAATAAATTGGTTTGCGCTACTAAATTAACTTTGTTCTGGGTCAGATTTTCACTTGCAGAAGCAATTACTGCTGTTCCCTTTAGGGAGAAAGTCTCTCGTAGCTTCTTGATGGCCAAACCAGAAGCACTGTTACCAGCTACTCGAGGTCGTGGGTAATGTGCACCGCAGCACTCACCTGAATCCATTTCTGAGCTCTGGCTTAAAAACAAAACAAAACAAAAAGCATAATTTTGTTTTCAGCAAGGGAAAATTTCAGCCAGATATACTTGAAGAGAAAGAAAACTCAGCAACTGGTGCCAGGGAGTATTTTCAGTCTAATTACAAGATTAAAATTAACGCCTTACTCTTTTTAGCTTTTTACGTATGTTTTAAACTAATTTTTACCTCCAAAAAGGTCAAGTATATACCAGGCGTGTGTTGCTACGCGTGTGCTGCAATACAGTCTGCGTGCACAGAGAGAGACTCGGTGCATGAATCTACGGTATAGAAAAGAAAACATTTTTTCAGCAAAAGCTTCCTTTCCATAGCTTCTTCCTGAGTAATACAGTGAGTCCTTCACGATGTAGGATTGCCATTGATACCGTTTCTGAAAAGCTTAAATGGAATCACTGCAGAATTTATATACATCGTATAGAAATATGACTTAGTAAAATTTATTTTACATGAATAATGGCTTTTTTATGAAGCAGAACAATAAAGCACCTCTTGAATCTAGTCATTAATAACTGACACTATCACTTGTGGTTTTTTGATCTATAAGAAGAGTCTTTTCCAAATATTTTCTCTTGTTTTAGGATTTTCTGATGGAAACATTCATCATGTTCAAGAATCTCATTGGGAAGAACGTCTATCCCTTCGACTGGGTTATAATGAACATGATGCAGAATAAGTAAGTATAGAGGAAAAAGCACTGTGGCTTACTGAGATGGCTGTTTCACGTTTGATCTGAAACAACAGTGTTGCTTGGAAACAGTAAAACACAATGCGGCAGCTAGGGCTTTTTCGTTTCCTTCTGGGATGCAAATAATTATTTAAAAATTGCCTTTTCAGGAGGATGCTTCAAGGGCCTGGTTTGGGGCACCCCAAATTAAGGGTGGCGTCATTCAGAGAGCCAAAATTTTGGAACAGGTTGCAGATTCAGTAGGGAACTATACATATCTGATATTAATAAATTTATTCCTTTAGAGATCAATGGTACGTTTCGCGTATGACCTCAAAAACTAGTGGTTACTGTATGCTGACACGGAGTTATATTCTGGAATGTTTTCAGTGGTATTAACAAGGCAGACCTGAAAGGGCATTTATACCCAGGTTCCATCAGCCTGGTAAAGAAGAGACGAGCTGTAATATTTCTAATCCCTGTTTTTTTGCTCAATTGCAGCATTGTCATTACTGAACATGCCTTTATGTAATATTTTATGTTTGTGACATCCATTAAGAGCGTCAAATGCTTTAATGTGTACTGTGATGAAAGTATAAGGAAAAACATTTTATTTACTAGTTGCCTGGAGAAATCTCTTCTGTGCTTACTGGTAGCTACCAGGGCTGTAAAGTTGCCAGTGTTTACCTACATAAAATCCTGTACTACACTTACTACTTTCAGTATAAAAATTCACCATAATTTTAATCCCAGCTCCTGAAGTTGTCTTAACCACCTAATAAAATCCTTTCCTAGTAAACATGAGTTAGAAGCAGCCATCTTTTGAATCACATCCATGGGCTGTGGATGCACGCTCCTGTGCGGCTGTAGCTCGCAAAGCACCTGCTGTTTTAAAACCAGGAACCCTTTGAGATTGCTTGATGAGGAAGATCTGAAGCCCACTGGGTTTCTTTCTTTTTTAAAAAATTTTGAAAGCAGTTTTGCTTCAAGAACTCCAACTATCCGGAGGATTTTGTTGCAGGTGCTTTGGAAACCCTCGCAGCATATGCTACCTGGCATCCTTTCAGGAAGGAGAGCACCTCTGTGCTCCACTTAGTTCTGGGGGAGGTTGAAACATGAGCAGGAAGGTCTTTGCTTGGACACTAGTGCCAGTAAACCAGGCACACTGTGGGCTGAACTGGTGCAGTGGCTCTTTCCCTAGGTCTGATGAAGGTGGGTATTCCTCAAATTACCTTCACGGTATTGCCAGATAACTTCTTAATGTTCATTTGGTGCAGTTCTGATCTCAATTTTCATTTATTTATTTATTTATTTAATTTATTTATTTATTTATTTTAACTGTGGAATCACAGTCACAGAAATGTATAAGCAAAGGTGTAGAAAGAGCGTTTCCCTCCCCCATGTTTTTACTTTAAAGTGCAAAGGGATCCCTTAGCAGGCAGCTTCTCCCTTGGGAAAATTTGGAGTAACACGCGGTGCGATGCCCTCAGTTAGGCTTGGGGCTTTGATTTCCTGATCCTTCGAGTACCGTCTGGTCTTTTTGCCGAGCTGAACAGTGAGTCCTGGAAAAGCAGAAGCAGGATGTGTTGTGATGATCTTCGCCTCTTCCTCTCTTCGTGGGTAACTGCAGTACCCATATAATGTTTGAGTAGTATTTAAAGGGTATTTGGGGTTTCGTTTGGTTTGTTTTTCATTTTCTTCAAGGCTTTCTGGTGTTGATGAATATCCGCAGCAGTGCTAAGGGGGTTGTTCATCTCTAATTTACAAGTTCATTTTCATTACACCAGCTCATTTGGTAAATGCTTCTGAATTGATTTGAGTGCTTTTCATTTTTCCTGTTGAAGTTAATGTGGTTTCCAAAAACAGGAAGCAGCGTTTTAAAATACCTTTTTGTCCGTCTGCTCCATTTATTTTCACACCTATAAACTTTTATTGAAGGAAAGGAGAAAAAATTAAGACCAAGTTCTGTCTTTTTAAAGCTCTTCTCAGTAGAACTGGCTCGGAGCGTGCCGTTTCGTGTCCCTCTCACAAAATACTTCTGCAAATTATTTCTGTGACACAAGCTAAAGGAAATGAACTAATTTTTAATTATATCGAGAATGTTTTTGAGCTCGGTTGTTTCTCTGTGTGAGGTATGTCTGGGAGCGGGAAACAGAGGGCAAAGGACTGAAGGACTGACCTCATGTAGAAGTCAGACCTCCGGGCCATCTCTGCTGGGGTGGAGAGAAGAGGGGAGGCAGCGGCAGCACCTCCTAAGGGATGCCTTCTGAGCACTTGAACATGTAGTACGACTCTTTGTTCAACCGTATTTCCTATTTTGCTTCCAAACTTCAGTGCTGCATCCTTCCCGGCCCTGGCTGCACTGGGCCACGTCCAGGGTTGCCTCCTGGCCTCAGCAGGCCTTTGCTTCAGCAACACAGGTAGTCGTGCCACATCACCTCCTATCTGAAATGAACACAGAAACCTTCATATCTAGTGAGATAATTGTTAACTTTTCTTTCTTAGATGTGTCACTTAATTCTACTTACAGGCCTCTAATTTAATTTAAAACAGCGTCCATTGTTCTAGCAAAACAATTTGTTAATCAGGAGTCAAAGGCTTCGAGTGGTACTGATTTCGTAAAGGACTGCAGTCCTTTGGTGCGCCCCCCAGGACGTTCCAGGAGGCATTTGTTTGGTGTCTGCTGCTCAGACGTGGCGAGACGTGGTAGTGCCAGGGGGGCTTCATCGGGTGCCGTGCAGCGTGAGATTTTGGAGGAGGGGAGAAGAGACCTTCCAAAGTGACAGCGTGGCTTTCCCTTTCATCGTCAGATTGAGCTCCAGGTCAGCTGCTGTTGTTCAGTAAACAGCAATAGTCGTGCAACAGAGATGGAAAGAAAAACTGATGACCGGGTGGCAGTAGGTCATAGCATAGTAGGGCATAGCATGGAGGTGGGTGGGTGGAAAGAATATTCAAATGGTATTTAATTAAGTCTTGATCCACATATGGATTGAAATGGCCATTGCTTTTGGTTCAGTTTAAAGGAGAGAGAATGCAGAGGGGCTGGAAGAGCACAAATGCTCTTCAGATACACAAAATTTTGCAGCAGAGCAGATGGGAACAGTCTTCTCAGAGCCATGTGGAATTATGAATGTACGAAATTCCAGCCATAAACCGCAGCAAGGCACATTCAGGTTTGAGGCTGGGGGAAATACTCGAGCAGCGAGCGCTGCAACGCATTGCTCGGGGCGGTTGCAGAGTCTCCAGCAGCAGAGGTATTTAAAAACAGTTTGACAAGCATCTGTTAAGCTGCTGGTTATAATTTGGGGAGAAGGGGAATGGACGAAAAGATCTCTAGAGAGTTGTCAGAGCCCTGTCACTCTGCCTGCCTTCGCTGGTGGATTCTCAGCTGCAACTTGGAGGTGAACTTTGCGATTGCAACTTTAATTTCCAGCAAGAATTTTTAAACATGGTGAACTGTTAGCGAGCTGCTGAATGTATTCATGATCGCATTACCTAAAAATGAGAGTGAGCTGAGCTAACTTTAAAAGAAACTGCTACTTGCTGTTTTAAATATTGCTGTTGGGAGTTATTAATACATCCATTTAAGATATTTGGACACCTTTTAATTACATTTACAGCAAGGTTTATATGCTTTAATATTTTCAGGAAGAGTTATTCCCATCAAGGTAAAGGCATCATACTACCGGATTAAAAGAAAGTATTTTTATCAGCTCTGTCAACAGCTGCTATATGATAGCTGCTTTGTACCGACCCTGGATACTGAATAGTGACATTTGGCCCTGCTCTGCAGCCACCGTGATGTTTCATCTCTGCAATGAGCGTCGACAGCTGTGCTTAGCAGTTGCGAAGAGTCGGGAGCTTTTCCTCTGTGTCAGGATGGGGACTAGGAGAGCTTCTCAGGCAGCTTCTTCATTCCATGACGTCCTGCAAAAAAAGGCACTCCAGTAGTTTTATCTGCAAGTAGTGGGAAGAATGTCATTTGTCGAAGCATCAACAGGGATTTCACATTGCTTATATTTTTCCCCTCTAAATCGTATTTAGAAATGATTCAGAAATGTTTTAGAAATTATTTTAACTTTTGTCAGCAGCTGACAACTTAAACTAGGTTCCTCTTAAAACAGATATGTCAGAACACATAAACAGTTCCTCTTTACGTTTTTGTAAATGAAAATAATTTAATCTTTGCTCTTACTTTTGGCATTTGAGACGATCAGTTCCTTTGGTAGACCTTATGATATATTAATTTCGAGCTGCTACTTTCATCTGCAACTGTTCCTCTGGAAGCTGAGTTGCCTATGAAAAATGAATTTGATGTTTCCTGTTCTATTTTTTGTGTCTAATGTCCACATTTACATAAAATCCGTGGTTGTTTTGCCTTTTGAAGTCGGAGGAAAAGGGATAAGATGCTTCTCAGCGAGAAGGAGGTTTCTAGTGCCTACATGCTTTTTTTCCAGAGGAATTACGTCTTGCATTGCCCAGGGAATCTGGAGGCTGTTACCTGCTCTCCTCCAGTGCTGCGTTGGCTTTGCAGGTGGGTGGAGGTGTGGAGGTGGGTTTCCTCCTGAAAACCTAATCCAGAATTTTAATTAATTTTCTGCCTGATAAAAAAAAATAGTCTTGGAAAGAGGAGGAAGGACGATCGGGGAGATCTGTCTGATAAACGCGTACCTTTTTCCTGCTGCTGGAGTGGATTGCGATGCACATGTTTATTTTGGGAACTCACAGGGAGATGTAGGCTGCTCTGCTACGTGGTTGTCATAGCAGTACCTGGCAGATCTCTGCGGTGACTTCAGAAGGAACTTCAGCTGTGTAGGTGACTGTCCGTCAGCAGTGTGCAAGCCCTGGGCTGCTTATGGACCGAGGAAAGTTTTGTGCAACTGTGGACCTTGATGTCTAATACAGGCTGCGGTCGCCTGAGAGTTATTCCTACCGACAAGTAACCCAAAGCCAAAATAAAAGTACTTTTTAGGTTATTGAAGTTATGCTTAATTATTGAAGTCATGCTGTAATCGGCTGTGCTTTATAAAGGCATATAGAAGCTAAAACATCCATGGTTTTTAAAAACTGTATGAAAATAAGCTCTTAGATCTTATGTAATCGGCCAGTCAAGTTGCATCTGTCAGATGAGGTGCAAGGGAAAAAGCCTGCATTTAAAATCTGCGTCAGACTGCTGATGGGTGGAGTTGGAGTTCACAACAGGGGGAAAGAGTCCAAAGATTCTGGACAGAAAACTACAAAAAAAAAAAAAAAAAGGCCAGATTTGTATCAGACATGGGGTAGGAGGAGGAGGAAGCACAAAAAAGACTTGTGAAACTTCCTTCATTTTCTGAAAACCTGCATATATACAGTTCAAACCTGGATTAATACAATATTCATAGTGATTATTAGTAGGCACGATGTGAAAGATTGCACTTGTATCTGGGGCATGGATCATTAAAGTATTTACTCAATATTTGTTATTGTGGAATATAGTAAGTGTTTTACATTTTCAGATAGGATATTGTGATGAAGGCAGTACTTGAAATGCAATTATATTTTAAGAAGAGACGGGATACATTTTTTAAGAAGAGTCTGAAGAGTTGGAAAAACTCCAACAAAAAGGAATTGGCACTGTTTTCCTGACTATTCATATACTTTGTATATTGATCTCTGCTCACTTATTTAGAATGTTTGAGAGTTCAGACCCGCAACTTGAACAAGTAAATAATTTTATTTAGGGATGCAATGAAATAAGCATTCGAATGTGAGCAATTTTGTTGTTTTCTTTGGTGGAAAATATTTCTCTGTGTAGCAAAAAAACACTACTGGCAACGTATAGATAGAGGATAACATCTTTCAATGCATGTCGCTTTTTCAGGATCCGGTTTTCAGAACTAGTGCGTGTGCCCAGAAATTCATTCTTCATTTATAAATGAAATAGATGAGTGCACATGGATAAATGCTGTGAAGATACTGCAGATTTGTTTTTGCGTACGGAGCGCATTTTTTTGTTGTCCATAAAACCTGGTTGCATAATGCACTGACCTTTTCAGCAAAGACCTTGCAGGATTTTTGGTTTAGTGTTGTACCTGTCAAATTAACTGGACCTGGGAATGAAATGAATGTACTTGGCTAGGTTTGAAATAACAGAGGCTTTTTCCTTTGCTGAAAAGGCTGAGATTCCTTGAAGGAATATGCTTCAGCAGGGGCTCTTCGCTCGGTGGTTTCCACAGTGGGAGCATCCTCCAGAGCAGGTTACTTCACCCAGGCTGGTCTGAGTTAGAAATTACGTACCTGGCTTCTGGGGTCTAGAGGTGGGCTAATGATTCCCAGGACTAAAATAGTTACCATTTTAAATGTTATTGTACAGCCTAAATTATGGGTTTCGTGTGTTTGGAGCCACTCGTGTGCTTATCGACAGAGACACTCTGCAGCTAGGAAGGTGGGCTCGGGCTGCGTGACTGTGTCGTGCATCCACTGCGACTGTTTACTCTGCGGTTTGTTGTTATGCTTCCCTTTACAAACCTCTTTTCTGTCCCTAAAGTGTGCATGGGATTTGCTGTCCTCCTGGGAGCATAGATCTGCATCCCATGTCACCTCTTTAAAACCAGGCGAAGGCTGCTGGGGATGTATTTCACCCTGAAGCGCAAGTGAGGTGCACCTCCACTCTTGCTGGCAAAGAACGATCCTCTTTCAGCACTTGCTTCAGAAATATCACTGGGGAGCATGAGACTAATATGCAGATGTTCACTGTTCAGTAGTAGGTAATGTCTTCTGAAAATATTCCTGATGTATTCCGTGGCATTTCAACCTTTTATTTGTTATGAGAAAATTAGAGCAACTGTAAAGGCAGGAATTGTGTGCTGGGGAAGATCTCTTCCTCAACTAGAAAAAAAGGGAGAATAGATCCTAAATGCTGGTGTTTTGAGCTGAAGTTTCATATATGAAGGGTGGTAAGTTTATATATATATATCTTTCTGTTCCAAGGCCTTGCTATTTTTGGCTCCTTACAAAGTTTTAAGCAGCAAGGTTTAGACCTGGAAGCACTCCAGTTCATTAACTGGCTGTCCTCCTTGGGCTGGCGGCAGATTTAAACCCCTTCAAGACATTTTGAATACTACGTGCATCTTATGAAGCTTCAGAAGTTTAAAGAGAGATTTGAATTTAGAATAATGTTTAGTCCAGCAGGCTCACACGCGACTGTTGTGGTTTTGTACATAAAAGACATCGCATGGGGCTTCACTGCGGGATAGCTGCTAAGCCAAAAGTTTGCACTGCTGGTCATCTTCCTTGATATATTTTATCAACTCTTAAATATTTGTTCTGCAAAAGATAATGAGCAATTGAGAGGCACCTCACAGTTTGTCGTTTCCAGAAGTGGCTCAGAAATGTGATTTTTTAAAAGAAAAATAGGGCATTGCAGCTATCCGCAACCCAGCGCAAGCAGCAGCTTTGCTTAGCGGTTACAAAAACCAAAAGCAAGCTAACATCACAAATGGGTGGTTTCTTCCTCAGTTCTCAAATCGTTATCCAGAGTATGCTGTAGATGTCCATGGGCTTTTTTGCTTTTAACGAGATACTAATTATTTTGTATGCTTGCACCTACTTTTAACTGACTCGCATATATGCGGTGTTAAGAACTCCTGGAGCTAATCTACTGTTTTGAAAGAAAGCTACAAGTGGCTATTAGACTGTGCGTCGTGACAATTCTCTGGTAAGAGTCTAATTGAGATCTGAAGAAGTGCTGCCAAATTAATTTCAAATGCAAAAGAATGATTTGTATATTATGTCCTTCCCAGATTCTAAACTGGGTTTGACATTAAAATTCTTCCTGATAATTGTACTCATAAGCATATTCTACCAAACAATACATTTATCGGTTTGGTTTTCATGATGGCTTTAGTTATCAAATGGTTCAGTTCAAGAAGAATTCAATATGTGCTGCACTGAATAGTGGATAATAATATTTCATTACATACTTTTTTGGTCTGGTTTCAGGAGTAAAAGAACCCCCTGGCAGATTTCATTTAATTCGGATCCTTCAGTGGAAGAGTTCCTTTAATTTTAGTTTTAGGTTTTAGCTGTAGGTGAAGCTGGGGGAGGTGAGATCGTGAACCTTCGAATGCACGTTATTGTACCACCACGAGGGTTTGCAATGAAGCTGCATATGGATATTCCCTTCTCATTTCATGAAGCCCTGGGGCCATGCTCCTCACGGCGTTACCCTGCTCTGTCCGGCTGCTCCTGTTCAGCCTTGGTGCCGGAGCGGTCTCTGTCCCTGCATCACCAAGTTCCTTGGGAGCACACAAAGGATTTGAATCACTCTTTGAGCAGAAAAACAAACAAAAAAAGAAACACAGCAAAACAAAAAACATACTTAAAAATAAATTATTTTTAAACGGTGGGATTAGGCGGGGAGATACTCTGAACTCTGGGGCTGCAGGAGCATCCCAGCAGCGTTTGCACTACAAGTGCATCGCGTGTTATCACCACTATTGAATTTCCGAGTATGTGAGGAGCAAGAGGGGCCAAACAGAGCTGGGGAGTGTTGCACCCAGAGCTCGGTGAGAGCTGCAGCCGGTCTGCGCCAAGGGAAACCCATCGGGTTGTGCTCGTGCAGGTGTCATTTATAGTGCCTGCCTGTTAACCCGAACTTTGCTGTTTTCTACCTTTTGTGCCCTGTACGTTGCAAGCCCAAGTGGTATTTTAACACAGGCTATAAAATCGTCTTTTTTGTTTGTTTGTTAACATCTCCAAGACAGAATGGTTGCAATACGGCACGATCTAGGTTCCCATGGGAAAAGTTAAGCGTCGGTGATAAGCGCGGCAAAAATCAAGGCTGAGAAAATTGTCACGGTGTCCTTGGGTGGCGGGAGCACAGATGACGGGAGTGTCCCGCTGCTGCTGCTGCTGCTGCTCCCGCCGGGCTTGGGCAGGGATGGTTGGGGCTGGCGGAGGATTACTTTGGATGGAGCTGGCCTGGAGCTCGGCAGCACCTCGTCCTCTCGTCCCAGTTCCTTAGGCTGGCCGTCCGCCGAGGAGGGTGCGTATGGCTTCGCCACGGGTGCTGTCCTTGCACACTCGCCGGGCAGCGGCGGGCTCCATCCCCGAGGCCACCCCGTGCTCGCTGCTGCAGAGACCTGCTGGTGGTGCCATGAGCATGGCTCCCAGCTGCCGTCCTTCGGGCAGGGGGAAGGCACTGCCGACAGCACCACGTGTGCTGCCTCTACACAAGGACACCTGCACCCACCTCGGTGTGCCGGCTCCGTTATCAGCTTCAGCTCGGGCGCCCCAACGGGTCAGCTGCTGGATCGATGAGCCATGCACAATTAAACAGGGAAATGCTGTCCGCATCGCCTATCAGGTACAAAGCCCCTTTATTTTTTGGCACACAGCGCATGGCATGGTCATGAACGTGTGATGCTGGGTTCTTGTGAAAGCAACGTCACGAAGTGGGTAACCAAACGAAGCTGAAGGTGTTAAATCCCAAAGCGTGTCAGCAGCTCTCCGCTTCTGGTCAGGGTAGAAGCTAGCGTCATGTGATGCCTATTTTTAAAACTGAAGGTGTAGCAATTTTCACTTAAAGTTGTTATTTTTCCATGTCAGCCTCGTTCAGGTTAATACCATTACACATTTTAAAATACCTGGTGAGTGAAATGTGTGCTGCTTTGTCGCAGGTGAGGTTTATTAATCCTTTCCTCTTTCAGTGTTCAAAAAAAAACACCCAACAAAACAAAACAAAAACACCAGCACGACTTTTGGTCTTCAGAAGTAACAAAGAATGTTTATTTCTGTCTTATAAATGCAAGTTCAGGCTTAAATGCTTCTCTTGGCCATTACTTGTAATGAAGTTTGCAGTTTGTTTGAAGCTGGGCTGTGAGTTCCCTGCCTCTGCCCCTCACCGTGGGGCTTCGTTGTTCTCGGCACGGGAAAGGGACAGCAGCGGGGGTGGGAGGGAGGATGGCCTTTTGGCTGGTCGGTCACACTTCAGAAAATGTTTTATTTACTTTTCCAGCAAAATCAATAGTCCCGCACTGTAATTCTATTTTCTTTTTTTACAAAAGGAGTGTCAGAACTACAGAAATTACAGAAATTAGCGCCCCTTTCCCTTCTTCCAGGCAAGAAGTGCAGACATCCCAGGAAATACTTTAGCACGTTGATTCCTATCGATCTACTTTCCGTCGGCAAATCAGTTCCCTCAACAGCCCAGGTCGTCTTTTTGGCCGTTTTCATTAATCGCTGCTTTGAGATACAGGAAGAAGAGTTATTGGCAAACAGCGAAAGCTCTGATGCCAGTGTGAAGAATCGCAAGAAGCGCGTTTCCTGCCGGGGGTGTAGGAGGTCGGGAGGCTTTGAGCCCGAGGGGTGAGGGAGCCAGGGAATTGGAGGGCTGTCGGAGAAGTTCGTCCTTCACCTGCTGGGTCAGCACGGCTGGCTCTGCAGGTCTGGAGCAAAAGCATACCTGGGGTTATCAGACCTGGAGAGGCATCGAGGGGACTTTTTGCCTGGGTCGTGCCTTTTAGGACTGACACAGCAAACAGAGCTGGGCCCTTCGGGCCTGGTTCCTTACCTGGCAGAGCCAAAGGGCCGCTGCCCGCAGCCACCCCGCGCTGGAGTGGCCAAGGGGAAAAAGAATAACCGTTTCTACTGTATCTCCATCTCCTTTCAATGTTAGCCATTTTAAGGAGAACAGAGCTGTACAAAAACAAAAATAAGAGTGGAGTATTGGTGATAATTTTACTGCATCGCTTCAAATCCCAGTTCCTTTACTGCAAGAATTTTCAATATAATTTACAAGAATACTGACTGGCACAATTACGGATTTAGTACGCTTTTGTAAAATACGCCTAGACCTCTGTTTGCTTTTCCCTTGGCAACATGTTCCTCTCCTGGCTTTTTGTCTTTCTAAAGACTGACAGTTATGGAGCTCTTTGGCTTCAGCGAGCAGCAGCCTCCAAGTGCAAGAAGACAACGAGGCCCTTTGTACGGTTATTAAGTTTTAGGATCACAAGTATTTCATCTGCGGAATGTGGAATTGTATTCCAGAACACAGGCTGTGACGGTTCGAGTAGGAGAAAACACAGCCAGTGGAATAACAACCAGGGCTGAAAAAATGAAGAACTGTTCATGCTCTGACACAACGGACTGTACGATCGTAAGACAAGAAGTGTTGAAAGTGTATTTAGAGAGAAGAGAAGCGCCAGATCACTGGCTGCCACCGGCATGAAAGTTGGTACCACTGCCTGGGAGGACTGAGGAGTCTCTTGTCCACCTCCTGAGGGCACGGCAGGCCCTTCTGGACAGATCTTTCTCTTTTTTCAGCGTAAGGTTTGGAGTCAGAGTTAAGCAGGCGCTGCTGCAGCCCGTGACAGTGACGTTTGGGCAGTTCTTGGCACGGTCGTGTTGGAGCGATAAGGTGAATTCGTTAGTTTTGAACATGTACCACAGTTAGAGCACCCTTAAAATAAAGGTAATGAATACACAGAATCATTTGTTTTAGGAAATAATCATTCTGGCCCTCCCACAAACTCTCAAGTACTTCTGTACAGCTCCAGTTCTTCGAATGGCTGAGCAAGCCACCAAAGTTAATCTAACAAGATCTTTTTTCTTTTGGGGTCTTCAAAACAATAATTTAAAAAAATATTAAATAAAAACATTTTCCTTCTTTAAATATATCTGCGTACATTCATCCAGCGTCTGTTGAGCTGCTAAAGGTGTCAGCACATGCAAGAATTGCCTTCCTTTTGCTGTGCCAGCAGCCTTC
This sequence comes from Anser cygnoides, assembly GCF_040182565.1. NCBI lineage: Eukaryota > Metazoa > Chordata > Aves > Anseriformes > Anatidae > Anser > Anser cygnoides. The sequence continues at coordinate 2,919,045 of NC_089879.1, read as the reverse complement.
ACCTGCCAGCTTTTCAGATTTTTGCCCTGCTGGGTATGGGAGAGGTTTCCCCCTCTGCCTGCCCGCAGCCAGACCCAACGCCTTTCTCTCTTCCTCCACGGCCTGCCTGTGCCTGGTAGAGCTACCACCACGGGGTGAAAAACCCCGCACCTGTGTAAGTGAAGTGCTGACTTGGAACGGAATCATCTGCCTGCTTAAATTTGCTCTTTTTTCTGACGGCTCAATTTGTATTGGCAGGCCTTATGCTGGCTCAGGTGCCGTCTGTCCTTCAGCAGCTGGCATCGGGCTGGTGTCTGGCTGTGCACCCCGTGCCGTGGCTTGTTCTGTGGCTCATGCTGGCCTCCCGGACCCAGAGCCGAGGGTGCTGCTGCCTTAGGGCTCCACGCGATGGGCAGCGTGGCCTCGGGTGGGATGCTGGCGGGGGTGAGCCTGCTCCGTGTATCCCAGCCTTGGTCCCGTATCCCTAAACCGCGTGTAACGTGGGGGTAGCACATCTATCACAAAGGTGGTTCGTGTCCCCAGCTGCCGCCCTGGTCACAGCGGGTGCATCACACAGGGCCCTGGTACCAGCTGTGCCCTGTTAGCAGCACGTCTCCTGCAGCCTCGTGGCCGGAGGGGATATCACTGGGAAGAGCTGCAGCTGGCAGGCTGAGAGCAATTACGCTGCAGCCTCGGTGCTCACAGGTGCTGTGGTTGGGCAGGGTGGGAAACAGGAGGTGTTAATAGGAGGAGGCAGAGCCTAACACGAGTTTTCCCTCCAGAGGTCCTACAGTTCCTCAGGCATGGGGCATAACTGGGGCTGCCCGCTCCTGCCGGAGCCTGCAGGCGTTGCTGCTCTTTCCCGGGCTCTCCTCACATCCACGCCGATGTAGCAAAGTGAGTTTGTGGCCAGCGGCTGGTAGGAAACTTGGGATCGAGGTGAAGTGAGAGTAATGTAGGGACACACGGGCAAGGAGAAGCTTTCTGCTGATCTGCTGCAGGTGGCGAGTCAACGGAGCCTCAAAACCCACTGTTGTGTTGTTCTCAGGGTATGTCTGAAAATATTTACTTATTTATTTATAGCAGTCAAACTGGAGTGGCTTTGTTGGAATAACAGGTGATCCTGTATTAATAGGGAACTTTAAAATTATTTACCTTTATGACACTACTCATTTCTTAATGCTGAAACGTTCCCTCCGAGGCTTCAGGTATTCATTCAGTAATCGCTGTTCAGTTCCCTTCTGTGTTTGGCTTTGATAAAATTTATTACTTTGCGGTTTGCCTTTTGCAAGCCCAGTCATGTCTGCAAGTACGCAAGGCAAAACAAAAATACAGGATTGAGAAAGTAAGATATAGAAGAAGATAGTTGATAGTTTTCTGACAATTGACTTACAAAGATATCCAAACAAAAACGTTTCTGGAATGAATTTTAGTTGCATGTTTTTGTCGGTGAGATTTTGGAAGGAGGCGCGATACTACAACGCATTTGCAATACTCACTCTCCCTGCCATGCTGTTTTCTCATGTTCTTCTTGCTGGACTGTTTTGCACCTTTTCACCCAGCAAACATGTTTAGTTTTTAAAAATCAAATTAAAATTGCCGAGTGACCAAACCAAGAGCGTTTTGTATAAACTCTTCTTGAGCACCGAATGCTTTTTCATTTGTCACACTATGTTTTGCAGTGCGCTGCTTCTGCAAACACCTCAGTCATACTTTATCTAGGAAATGTTTTTATTTTGTTTTAAGGAAAATATTCCTCTCTGAGAGATATCAGCTACTTAGAACCTAATATATGCATTCATACGGGGGTTTACTTCCCTCACTTCATTCAGGGTCACGCACTTTAAGGTCTACCACACGCATTCAGCCCCTGTACCCCAGAAGTGATTACTTTTTAGCCATTGAGTTTTCCTAACCTACCTAAACCTGTAATTTTCACTGCTTTCAACAGATATTTTAATTTACGTATTTGTTTGTAGGAGTTAGGAGTTATTCGTCATCCTTCCCAGGTTGTCCGACCGTTGGAGGTGGTGCCAAGAAGCGCCTGTACTTTTTCAGGTCAATGCTGATCAGAGGTGTGTGGAGGGATTGCTGGTGTTGCTCCTTGCCAAATTCAGTGCTGGAGTGTTAAGTGTAGCAGTGGAACGATATAAATGTGTGCTGAGCTTGGCGTTCCTTCAGCTGGCACTGTTGGGTATGCAGAGCAAACCTCCGTAGGTCATTCTCCCAGCACGGCTGTGTTTTGTTGCATCGGGATTGCCAAGGAGGGGAACAGGGGCTTGGTTCCCCTTGGGGAGTGTGGGCTCAGCTCTAACGTAGGTTCTCCTACAGGCCAAGGACTCAGTTTCTTCACCCATTTCTTCATTTGTCCTGTCTGAAGTTACTCTCTCTGATCTTGTAAGAAAAAAAATAGTAAACTCATGTCTTTTTATCAAAGAAGTTGAAAATCTCCATCAGCGCCTAAGTGAAACAAAGCGGTTTGTAATGAATATGAATTTCTACGTGGGAAACAAGCACTAAATGTAAACCCCGAGATGGAGTAGGTGTCGCGGAGAGAGTGGCTCAGCTGATAACCACCTAGACGAAGGTGATGCACATTTGTTTCAGTTCTCTGAATTCGCAGAAGGCCACTTCACTGCGGTGTGCACACGGGGTGATGCATGGCATGTCTGCTGCCAACTATTAGTGGAAGGAGACAGTTGTCTTAATTAGAGGGCTGTTTTTACAGCTTCATATATTTTAGTTTCTGCCAAGACAACTGACAACAAGAAATGAGGAATTTATGAAGAAATCATGAAAAATTTATGCTGGCATATGTGATTTATTCATCTGGCTTATAAAATGTATTTTAACTTCCAACATCAGAGCTGCTAATAAGAAATGGGAAAATAGACAGAGTCTGAGGATCACTTGTATGAACATGCACACCACGCACCACGTTGTGGTCCTACAGCGTGCATCGCAGTGACGTTACTGTGAGTTTCAGACATTGGGCACTTGTAACTTGCAAGATTTTGTTTCATTAGTTCAAGTTGGTCGGGATTTCACTGTAATTATTTGTGGACAGAAACTGCACAGAACGAAAGGACGTGGGAGAATAGTAGAGTAGTGCCAGTGACAAACTTGCACCAGATCCTTCTATATTGCATCTTTTAAAAAAAATAAAAACAACATTCAGAGCTGAATTACATCTCTGAAAGGAAGCAGAGTTGTTAAATAGATTTTTGTTTGTTTTTGATCAGTTTCTAGGTATTATCTTTACAGAACTCTTTGTGTGGACATAGGAGTCCATGGGGGAAAAAATAAATAACATTTCATTCATTAGACTCACTTCAGTTAGGCTGTTGCATTAATTTCCCTTATAACTTGTAACAGCTGCAATGTGAACTGATAATTCGTTTGCTTGGGAAGTTAGGGGAAAAAATTACCCTGCTGAAGGCTGTGGCAAAAGTGCTTCTGCATTTGAGGCACATGTTTTTTTTTTGTTTTTTTTTTTTTTTACTCCCCTGATAGCATCGACTCCTCTGTTTTGGCCTTATCCAGGATTTAAATATGTAAACTTTCACCATACCCTGCGTGGAGGTTTGCACTGGAGCATGCTGCTCTCCCTCCTGTAAAATATCCAATCCCTTTTGCGTAGGTGTTTTTGTGGAAGTTGTTCTCTTGTTCTGACACAGGAACCCTACCTGCACGAGCCTGACAGATGAAATATAACAGTTGCCTTGATTTAACGTGGGGCTTGTGCTGTTCCACCTGGTAAGTAGCAGGGTTCACCGGGACAAGGAGGAGGTAAACGTGCCCTGCTCCCAGTCCAAATCCTCCGACAGCCGGAGGGGTTGCTGGGGCTGTAAAGGCAGCAAAGGCAGCAGTCTTCCCTCGGATGGCATGGGTTAGAGAGGGTGACGGACACGCACTGAAAGAATTACCACCCAGTACTTCCCGTTTGTGTTATTAAATGAAATCGCAGTGATAATGAAGCAGGTTTTTTTTTTGCCCGTGTCCCAGTGCTATTTATTACTAATGGTATTCTTTCCCTGCAGTGAATAACCCCGTGTGCAAGTACCCTAAGACATCTTACAGAGCAAGCGGTGGGTTTGGAGGTGCTGCAGAATCTATTAAGAGTCTTAGGCTGAGGAAAGAGCAATCCCTAAAAGCCTTTTCTAAGATTAAAAAAAAATAAGGTGTAAATGTTTTCATATGCTTAGAGAAAATCACCATGTGAAGGTTTTATCTCGTGCTACTCTCTCCTGGTGCTTGTCTGAATTCAGCGCGTTAGTTAGCAAGTTCCTCGGGCTGGGGGTGCAGCAGCAGCAGGAGGGGCTCTCTGGTACTGGGCACCATCAGCTCTGGTAAGAGCAGAGGGCAAGGACTTCATCTTTCCTTCGAAAACTCTTTTCTCTGTGAAATTTGTCCATCGGAACACTGTGATGTTGCGTTACCAGGACAACATCAGTGCTCACAACCATTTAAATGCATTTTGGGTTTGATACTTGTCATAGATCTAAACTCCTCTATGCAAATCCTCTTAGAAATTTCACTGGAGTAAACAAACAAACAAAAAAATTCAATCCTGATATTTACTGTCATCCATCAGCCTTGGGGAGCAGCCACTTGTGCTGGTGATGAGCATGTCCATGGCACGAGGCATGCAGCAGGTCCTCCCGGAGCTGCTTCTGTGCACCACGTGCACTGGGTGCACACACCAGGAGTGCCCCTCTGCCTCGTTCCATCTGTAAATTAACTTCACTAATCACTAACTTTATAATGCTGTTTTTTATCCACCCCAGCCCCCCTTTTTTTTAAGTTGTGAAATACAAAAAAAAAAGCAAGACTATGTCCTGCTAACTTCTCAGCTGATTAATCTTTGCTGATGGTTGCACACACCTACCACTGAAACACGCATTTGTGAGGTGCTCTTATCCTACCAACTGATCTGTAAATGACAGGGTAATTAAAAGTTCCTGTTTACGAAAATGACACTTTTTGCAAGTCTGTTGTGCAGTTCATCCAGAAGCGGGCCCTGGCTTCCAGGTGTCCTGCAGTACCTTCAGCTCTCCTTGACCGCAGTAAGCAATCGCTTTGGCCATTGTCAGCTTACAAAGCGGTTCCCTTAATGTTTCCTTCTCTCCCTGAGTCATAAATTGCCTGGCCCTCAGAGTGCCGTCTGCTACTGGGGGATGCAGGGCTGAGGGTCTGCGAGGCACCGAGAAGGTCTGGAGGGAGTCACAAAACGTGCAACTCCTTCCCACTGATCTAAGGGAGAAGTGCCTGCCCTGGGTATTGGGGTTGTTTATGTCTTAGTCAAGACAGTTCCTATAATAAAAAGAAAGAGGAAATTCAAGTCCGGCTTTTCAAAAAGAGCACAGGGAGTTTGTACACAATGTAGGACTCCAGATATCATTGGAAAGGGGAAAAACGTTCTCTTTCTTGCCCTTTGATAGACAGCAAGGGGCTGTCCGGCAGTGCTCTGCCGGCTCAGTAACCCCAGTAGCTCCTGAATCCCATACCTTGTACCCCTGCAAGGGGCTGATCCGGATCTAAATCTGGTAGCGAGATAAAAACTACTGTGCCTAATCAAATCATTTGACTTGTATTATTTCTAGTTTTAGTTTTTTAAAGCTGTGAGTGTATTCAATGTTTGTGTTTAAAGTTTATTTTAAGCTAATTTAACAAATTTATGAGTAAGATGGTGCGAGTGGGTAATTTCAGCTTTTAGGTATTTTGTTCTCTTATGTCAGTAACTCAGTGCCAGTATTTTTCTAAATTTCTCTGGTTTATATCGACATGAAAGTAAGAGATTTTAAACATAGCAGCGGTAAATCCCAGGGAAGAAAGTGTTGTGTCTTTCTGTGCAGTGCGTTCACGAAGGGGAGCGGGGTTGTGGTCTGCGGTGAGGACTTGCGCTGCGGGGCGAGAGGTGTTTCCTTGGCAGGTCCGTGAGCACTTCCATTCCTCAGCACGTAGGTGAGCAGCAGAGAACGTGGTGATATGCAACAGCATTTCTTTCAAGGTATCTCAGCAAATTATGTGAAAATAAACACCATTGCAGTATTTGCTGGTGATTTTGTTTTGATGATTTTAGCTTACCTTAAAATTTTACTCTCCTGCGAGCTAGCCGTGGTGGAAAATCACCACGTAATCAAATTGCAACACACATGTCGTTGGCAAGCTGGTTCAATATCATCTCATCTGTAAGTGTACACACCTACTGCTGTTACTACATTTTAATCTGAGAAACTGCATTTGGGATTTGTTGCCCAAACAGTTTGGCATTGTGTGGAAATGAAACTTCACCAACTTGTTCAGCTCACTTTTGCTAAAGGGGTGCCGTTGTCAAAGATGTCTTGCTTGCCATAAAGCAAGATGGATAGCGTCAGTTTTATGTAGCGGCAATAATATTAAGTGGCGTTATTTTTATAGGAATCTCAGAGCATCTGGGGAAGATCATCTGCGTTATGTTGACCTTACAGATGTTTGAGTTGATTCATAGAGGGATTAAGTAATTTGCCTGTGCTCATGCAGTGAATAACCAGCAGTGAAGACCAGAATTCAAATCGTATATTATTTTCACATGAAACGTTCTGCTCCATTTCGATAACTAGAACATTTGCTATATGAACGTTAACCCATAACTCTAATCGAAATAGCACAGTTCCCGTCCTCAGCGCATAAGTTGGAAAAATAATTCAGAATTGTATCCAAAACTAAGGAAGGTCAATGCGGTGCTTAGGTTTCGAGCGCAGCATAGACAAACATTCACCCCAAACGACCCGTGGAGTTACGTACTTCTGTGAAGTCTCACCTAGATGGTCCTTCTGGATTCCCATCTTTGTGCTAGAGGTTGGCACCTCCAAGATGCTCCCAAAAAACGTCTTGGTGTGTCATTACCCCGTTGGATCAAGCCAGAAGAGGAAGGTTGGTTCTGTACATCTCAGATGCTGGGAGCCAAGAAGGTTGGTTTGGTGGAGGTGGCCACAGCGTGCTGTGGTGAACCACTGAGGTGGATGTGCTTTGACACGAGAGCTGAGTGACTGCGATGTTGTCGCGTGGTTATTTCACCTCCCCTGTACAAGAAAATGGCTCAGGCAACACGTACGGCGTTACCACGTTATCCTGAAGGTCGGAGTGTGCTGCATGTAAAGCCTCAGTTCTCATAACGCTGTGCCAAATTAACAGGAATGAATAGATGCTGAGTAAATAATCCTGTTTTGTTGCTGGTTTGTAATGGATGTGTTGATTGGGAGCAACTTCTCTATCTGTTTACATCACGATAATTTGATAACCCATTTGTGTTATTTAAACTGCGCGTTTTGGAAATGCCGAAGCCGAGTGATCTGTAACAGAAGCCGTACGTAGGAACTGCTCTCCTAAAGTGATTTTTAAATTGCTTTGCTTGCAGCTACGGAGTTTGCCATAAAGAATGATTTCTCCTTCTGAAATTTTGAAGCCACGGGAGTGGTCAGAGCTGAAGAGGGACAGCCTGCTTATTTAAGGCTCTTTAATGCCCCAACTGTTGTGGAACAGAGTGCCGTAGACCTTGCTGGTCTAGCAGAACGTTTCACTGCAGTTTCTTAATGCCCTAAACTAGGAATCTGATTTATTACCTATTAGGTCTTATTAGATCCTGTTCATAGGGAAAAATGAACGATTGTAGCTGGATGGCAGAAAATTAATTTGAAATAAATGTTATGTAGTCAGGCTTCTTCAGTTCTTTTATCCAAGTCAATCTCTGTGGCTTTAAGGCTGGTTTTCCAATTTCGATGTGGTTTCTCGTAGAGCCATACCGTACGTGCACACAGGAGTGCAAGTGTGGTAAGAAATTGTCTATTCAGAGCAGGTAGGTGTTGATGTGATTGCTTCACATGTTTATAATCTAGGTGTTTTTTATCTAAAAACAGTTTCTTTGTCGTAATGAAGGCACTCCTTATGTGTAGCACTTGCTGTGCTACGGGGGCAGCTGGGAGGAGGAGGAGGGTGGCTCTCAAGAGTCCCGTGTTTTTGGATAGCATGTTATCTGGGGAGGGGCCTACGGGTGTGGTTTTATTTCTTCAGATCTCTGCTTCTCACCCCGCTTTTCAGCTTTGCCTTTATTGCTTTTACCTTCAGTTTAGATAAAGCTTCCTTCAAATGCACTGTAAGAGCTGTCTCAAGTAAAAAATATACTTGCAAACCACCAATAGTTTGCAAGGTTTTTGCCCCGTGTTTGCCTTCAGAAATGGACCCCAGGTGCTGGTGGGAGAGCCACGCGAGGAGCCCCATGCAGACTGAGCCCTGACCCTAAGACTTCCCCTGCAGGCCCCACAGAAATGAAGGCACCCTTAGCAGAGCCTCACTGCCCTGCCAGCACCCACAAACATTTCAGCCCAGGCCCACCAGGCTTTGGGCCTTCCTCCCCGTCCCTCGGGAGCTCCACGCGTGTGCCTCCCAGCCCTGGGGCTGCCGAGCCAAGCGGTCGTGCCTGGGACACGTGCGGAGATGTCCCTATTGACTCCCCGTTAAATAAAAGGAGGAGATATTGAATTCGGCTGGGGAAGGAGTAGGCAAGCACTGATGTGCTTCTCACCCGGATCGATCGTGTTCGTTTGGGTGGTGAAACTCCTCGTAGGCTGAGGAAATGAGCTTGCTGGGCCTGGCAGAGGCAGCGGCAAGATTACCTCTGCAGTTCCACATGAGTGAAGGGGAAGCTTTAGTTGTTCTCTAACACCAAACAGAAGATACAAATACCTTGTCTTGCATTTGTACATCATCGTACCTACTCTTCCCTGCTCCTAGATTAACACAGATCGTGCCTGTTTGTGTGATTTGCAGAATCCGCCTGAGGGCAGGTTGTCTTTATTGGGTAGGGGAGTCAGAAATACGACTTGCACAGCACACGGGGCAAGTCTTCGGAGACAAAGTCCTTTGCTTCTTGGCAACATCTTCTGACGTATGTAACGGGATGGGCACAAAAGGTTTTGTAATTGAAAGAAATGCAGCACCTCATTATCTCCAGAGCAGCCAGGTGCCCTCGCTGGCTGAGGCCGGCAGCCCAAACTGATCTGTGCTGCTGGGTCCCTGTCCCCACGCTGCTGTGACACCTGCTGCCCCAGCAACGCCTTGGGACTTGCAGGCACCCTTTTTACCCCCCCATCAAGGTTTTGACCATTATAACAGGTATATACAGTGATCCTATCTCACTTAAATAACAGATCAGTGTTGCATGAGAGGAAAAAAAGCAATGCCTGGAGTGAATTAACCAACTGTTCTGCCACAGTTTCCTTCTGCTGTGGTGTCTTCGAGTCGCCTAGATGGGCAGATGTTAACTCACACCGTAAGGAGGAGTTATAATGTACGCTATGGTGGCCTACCAGGAGTCATACCAGACATCCCATATTCTGATTTTGCTCAATATCTATCTTCATCGCCTGTCTGTGCTCATTTAATTTGCCCTTGTATGATGAGTTGCCCTTCTCGGCATCTTTATCGCAGACAGCTCTTAGTCCAGTGAAATTCAGCGTGAGATTTCATCTCGTGCTGTGGAGTTGCTGTGCCTGGATCCCACCCCGCACAGTGCCTGGGGAAGGGCCTGTCTCGGAGCTGGCAGCTTGCGCATCAGAAACTGTGCTGGCACAGTGCTGTTCCCAGCACGTTTCACGTTAATTTAGGCAAAGCAACATGCTACAATGTTCTTACGTTTTCCAGAGCCACTTTTCTCTGGGCCTGACCCTATAAATGTGTTTTTAAGTAATTTCGAATGAGAGAAGACGAGCCCCCAAATTACTGAGCTGTACAAATTGACTTAAAAAAAAGTCTGTTTACCACAACTGAAAACTTCTTAGCAGAAGTTAATTTATACAGCTGTGATCATGCAGTAATTATGATTTGTCACAGTCTAATATTTACTTTTTTTGACTAATTTAAAACCTATTCATTATACGACATACAAATTAAGAACAAAGTGTTGTGTTGGTCTTTGAATGCGTAATTGCAATTAAGACATTCTCCTGCAGAAATAATGTGTGTAGGGTTAATTTGGACTCTGCGTTGTTCTTTCTTCTTTGTGTGTCTGCACAATTAAATTATCCAACTGTGGCACGGAGAAAATAATCGATAATTATTTGTATCGGAGCTGTACCGTAGTGTTTTAATGGAGGTGCAAAAGCATCTTCAGCAGTTGGTAGTATGTTGTAATGAAATGAGAAATGTTTGGCAGGTAGGTGGCAGTTCGAAATCCTGCTGAGGTTTGGGGGAAATTCTTCAGCTCTGTTTATTTTGTGACTCAATACGTGTTTTCTTTTTGTACAGAAGGGATGTAGGTGGCATGCCAAGGCCTGCAGAGCAGCACAGAATCGTGAAAATATTCAGAACCTATCCGTAGCATGTTACAGGGTATAACATCTCCTAATGAATTTTGCTTTTCCTTCCCTCGGGGTGACGAATGCTGTTAGTCTGGTTGTTATCGTTCTTTCCTTGTTATTTAAAAGAAAAACTTGAGATGTTTTACAAGAGCCGGTAAAATAGTTCAAATGCCCAGGAAGGCGCATCCTGCAGGGCAGCAGTAGCACCACCGCCTGGCGCTTGGTGATGGGAACCCTATGCGGCACCCTTCTGGAAGGATGGTGTGGGGTGCCCAGCTTTGGGGACAGCAGCTTGTCCCATGGTGCTTGACCCTCAGGCAGCATCGTGACCCCACAGGGGTGCTGGTGCAGGGACGAGGGGCAGCCCTGAATTTGGGGTTTGGTCCTTGGCTTTGGCAGGTGGCGAAGGGCAGGGCTGAATGGGGCTTCTGGCCTCCGCTGCGAGCGGCATTACTAAAGGGAGCTGGGTTATTCCTGATGAAAATGTCAACGCTTTCAGAGTTGCCATCGCAGGAGAACCTTCAGAAGCCTTTATTTCTCCCCTTTTGCTGGCATTAGATTCTTAAACATTTAATGACGGCTTGGGAATAAAGATATTGCAATTTCATAGTAAATTACAAATCGGAGTGAACGCCACATAAGTGAATCTATTCCCCATTATAGGAACAGCACTTGAATGGTATCCTCAGCTCATGCTTTCTTATGTAGGGAACTAAATCGCTTTTTGTGAGGCTCATTTTCACCCTTACTTACGTTGCACGGGTGATAGGAAATGTATAACTTTTAAGTATGCCTAAAGAGAGAATTTCACAACTGCGATAGAGCAGATTAAATATTAAGGTAGGTATATCTAAAAAAAGATCATAAAAACCTTTTCATTTTTTCTCCCAGTAAAATTTGAATTACATGGCCCAAATAGCAGGGGAGGGGGTGTTATTCTTTCCAATGAAGCTAGAGAAAAAGGAAAAGGCTCCGAAAATACAGGGAAAATGAATCTTTATCTCAGAGTTGGCATTTGTAGAAAATAGTATTGAAGTCATTTTAGCAATAATGTATAAAAAACTTGTTACATGTTTTCTTTTAAAATACTGTTATCTACCAGGGACCTGGGGGACATGAGGAAAACAGAAATAGCACACGTTCAATTTTAACATCCCCTAAATCTTCAGCAGGCCTTCCCACATCTTCCTGGCTGTCGCAGTGAGCAAAACCGAACCCTTAGTGCAGGCTTTTGTGCTGATGCTATGATGCTAAAACTTTTGATTGAAGGCACGATAAATTCTGTCAGAGCTTTGCGTGCCACTTGCAGCCACTTTTAATATCTTTTGGGTATCCATTTTCAGCGATCACAGTTTGTGTGCTACTGACGTTAGAGCTGAAAATATGTAAAATCTGAACAAACTGCATGCCGTTCTGGCTTTAATTTGTCTGCTAGGATATGGAAAAAGTCCAGAAAACTGTGCTTCTTACCTTACATAAACCTTTGACAAATACCGTAGTTGTTTGGTGCTGGCCTATATAGCTTCTCGCCTTTGCCAGCCTTCCCATAATGTCTGCTGCAGATGGACGTGGACATGCTGGCAAGTCTCATCTGGGTGAGCATCAATATCCTTTCTAAAAGCAGCATTTTCCTGTCCTTCATGAATCGCTGTAAGGCCAGCATCCCTCTCTGTCAGGAGGCTCCCATTGCCAGTCGCGGCGTGCCGCTCGGCTCGCTTCTGGCTTATTGGTGCTGGCGCCTGAGCGGTGCTGCAACAGCGGCTTCATTACTGGGCGTCGGGAAAATCCGTCTGCATCCGAACAAGCCTTCATCCTCACGGGGCATGTCGCTGTCTCTTCCTGAGTCCTAGCCCATCCTACGCTCCGTAGGTATAATTGCTGCAAGTTCGGGATGCTCAAAGACTGTGTCGTGGGCCTCGAGCTGGTGGTGTATGACTTTAGACGTACATTATTGCTTAAACCTCGGTGCAGTGGAGGGAGAAAACAAGTTGTGTATTGGCTTTGAGTGAATTTGTCGTACAGATGTCCTGGCACGAGACTTCACAGAACCGTAGCCTGGCTGAAACAGGCACGGAGCTCAGGTCCCTCTGGTTCCCCCCTGCTCCAGCAGGGCCCCCCCAGCAGGGTGCCCAGCCCCAGGTCCCAGTGGGTTTGAAGCTCTCCAGGAGGAGCCCCCAGCCCCTCTCTGGGCAGCCTGTGGGGCACAGACGTGCTGCTGGGGGCCAGGGGCAGCCCCCGGGGCTCCAGCTTGGGCCCGAGGCCTCTGGGCCTGGCCCTGGGTGCCGCTGAGAGGAGCCTGGGTCCGTCCTCTTAGCGCCCTCCCTTCGGGTAGTTATGGACGTGGATGGGATCCCACTGAGCCTCCTCTTCTTCAGGCTGAGCAGTGCGCTCCGGTTTGGTGACATTTGTGGTGTTCCCATGAATCAGGTGCTGCCTTCTGGCTGGGGCAGGCAGCTTCTGCCTGCCCCTGGGTGCGTCCGTTGTGGTCTGTGGGACGGAGCCGTGCTCCTGGGCAAGGGGAAAGGCTGCTGGATAACAGCAGTACCCGACTCCTCCAATTAACTACGTCAAGTACATGTCATGGTTTTCAACAGCAAAGTGATACACTCTTCCATTATATAATATTAAGCTGGATAAGATTGACAGCTTTAGGTGTTACTATATGTTGCTACCTGTGCCACCTTCGCCTTAAAAGAAACATCTTCAATGTTTTTGTTTTTTTTTTGAGGAGGGAAAAACTCCCAGCACTGGGGCTGGTATAGATTTTTTCTCGCTTTGTTCCTGTCACCCATCTGAGCCCATAAAATAATTACAGGCTACTCACAAAGAAGCTGCTCAGCTTCAGTGCCATTGGCATTATAAATTATATGTCTAGAGATAGACAAAATATGCAGTTCAGGCCAGAGGAGAGCATAAAAGGAGCATAAATGGCGCATAAATGTTATGCGAGCCTTTTGCCCAACTATATTTTGACCCAGTCCAGGAAAATCATCCCCGTGGCACTGGTTTTGGGACGTGGTTGGCCGTCTGTCCTGTCCTTGCAAGGCTCGGAGCCACACAGCCCCGATCCTCACACCCCTTGCGCCAGGGGATTCACAGTGCTCCGCTCTGCTTGCAGTCAGGAACTTTCCAAATTAGGGTCATTTCCAAACCCAAAGTGCTGTATTTTGGACAAAGTGAATAGACCTGCCTTAGTACTGGGGGCACGCTTATCTCTCTGGGTCAAACCAAACTTTTATATGGCTCGGCTGTCGTGGAGATGAAGACTCAACATACTGCAGCCGCTCCTTGCAGTCATTACGCAGACTTACGAACTCATCTGTCAGAAATAAAAGTTCAGCCTTACGGTGTACTAAGAAAGGGTTTCCAAGGTACTATATATATTTCAAAAGCCAGATAGTTTCCTGTAGGTTTAAAAATATCTTACCCATATATAGCGTATTTTTGTATCTTGAAGAGCTTCCTCAGATTAACAGTGAAAAAGAAAATAAAGTATTGCATGAAAGAAGTGGTAAAGGAGCAGATTTCATGCTGGAGGATCTAGCTGGAAGACTCCTGCAGCCAGGGCATTAAAATAATTACCAGTGTCCCATTTGAAGGCCATATTATTGTCCTATTAGTAGGTCTTCTCTAGCGAGCGGGCGATGCTTTAGTGGTACTTTGTAGCTTCGGTCTCCATCCTTGGTGTGGAGGCAGGGAAGAGTCTTTAGTAGAAAACAGGTACCTCTGGCTGTACTCTTAGGGGTACAGCCGTACTCAGTGGCACGTATAGCCACAACTATATTTCACAACTTAGTCCAATTTGACAATTTCAGCAGAAACTTTCTCATTGATGCACTTGGCCATTTTTTTCTTCTTTTTTTTTTGTGACCCTAATTGCATTTGCCTCGGAGGTGTTGACTTTACCAGGCAGCAACTACTTGCCAGCTGTAAAATTGCAGGGAGGAGTTTGGGGAGGGCTGGCGTGGCACAGGGAGGGCCAGGTCCTCCGGAGCCCTGAACACGTCCGAAGACCTCGCGCTTCAGCCACGTTGCAGCAGAGCACGTTGCTTCCCTGCGGAAGCGCCTGCTCACGGCATCCGAACTGCCCCTCTGCTGCCCTGGAGCTCTCCTCGTGTGTGGCACGCGTGTTAGGGGAGCGAACAAAAATGGGTTTGATTGTTCCTTTCCACTGCCGTTTGTTATAAGATGGTTCGTTTTTATCTGCGGCATTATTTAGCCCTTCTAAACTGGAGAAAGCACGTGCCTCGTAAGGATGAAATGAAGGCTGAAGGCAGTCAGAGGCAATCAGCGTCTCTGGGCTTCCCCAAAATAAGGGATGTACCAGAACAGAAAAAATGTTACGTATGAGAGGAACCTTGTGGGGCTGCTCGGGACTGATCACCCGGGGCAGCTAATTGCAGCAAGGCTCAGCTCCGATGTGAACCCTGGGCAGGAAGCGAAAACCCTTTCCTTACTGACCTGGGAGTAAGTAGTCGCCATGTAAAATTAAAAATTAAGAAAATAAATCCCCTAACAACCACCACCGACAAAGCCAGCAGCCAGATGGATGCTCCAGAGTAGCTGTCCTCTCCCCCTGCCAGCCACGTGCACCCTCCCGTTGTGTTTGCCTTTGGGTAAAGGTTTTTCTCTCGTCCTTCTCTCTGCCTCTGCCTGCACCTTGCCTCCGCAAGATCCTTCCCACTGGAGCCCTGCCCCTCCCTTAAATTTGCAGCAGCACTGTTGGCCGTAACTGCCCCTTTTTACTATTAACCCTGACTTCTGTATCCCCCGTGACGGTTTCTGTGCATGACCTGGTGCCTGCGGGCAGACTGACGCCTCCCGCGTGAGCCCCAAATCTGCTGAGCACCGCCGGTGGGACGGGCCCTGGTGGGCGCTGTGCTGAAGGTATCGAAGGATCGTATCAAAGCTTCCATTCCAGTCGTGTCTCCTTGCTACAGCAGCAGCAGACAGGAGCCTGCAAGAGAAATTAGAAGAATAGCAAACCACTGATCTTGTCCAGAGGTTAATAGCTGGGCTACGCGAGCAGTAGGCTGCTCGGGATGCGAGCGCTGTTCCCGTCTCGCTTCGCTCCTTCTTCGCATACCCCGCTGCCTTCCCGAAATGTTTTGTGTCGCAGCAAAATTTGGGAGCAACGCTTTGGATCAAACGCAGGCTTACCTAAAGCTCCGGGAAGGTGTTTTTTTTTTTTCCCCCATACGTTTCTGGCATCAGTGATCCCTTCACGAGGCTGCCAGCAACCTAAGTGTCCTTGGAATAGCAAAGCAGAGCAGGCACTGCAGGCACATCGTTCCCATCTCTTACAAGAAGATTGTGTTTTAACCACGTGGGGCGGGGAGGAAGGAGGTCCTGATTTTGTGAAAGTTGGCTCTCTTGGTCGTGATTCTTGGTAGTTAGACTAGAAAAGTAAAGGTAAGGCGTAGGCCTAAAAGCTAAATTCTTTTTACCTTCAATGCAAGATTTTTGCCATCAGGCACCATGATTAACTTTACATTTAGGATGCTGTACGAAGCAAAAAGGCCTTTCCAGCAAACTGAGTGGGGCACACCTGTTTTATGACCCCAGCAGCACTGATGTGGTGCTGAACTCACCTTTGCACACCTTGGTCTGCAGATTCCTTTCTTTTTCCTCATTTCTATTCTCTGATGGACTTTGATAAAGTAATTAAATATCCACAGGAAAAAAAAATAGGATTGTTTTCCAAGCTGTATTAGATTTATTTAGCCAGCTGCAATTGTCTAAACAATTGATTGCACGATTGATGAAAATGTCAAAGAATTTGAAATGTAGCAAATCAATTCTATTGATTTATCCATGATTACCCAAAGTAGCCTTAATCTGTATTCAAGGTACCTGTAGGAATGCCTAAGTAACAAAGGACAGTGCTGTCAGCAGGAAATGAGAGAGGTTCCCTTGTTGCAAACCGTGAGACACCGTCATGTATTTGAAATTTTTTTTCCAAATTCATGGGACATTCACCCTTTGCAGGAAAATTTACCCAGTGTCCTTTCTCACACTTCACATGAGTGTATTCCCTTTTTAAAATTATTTCTCTTTCCAGACCAAATTCTTCTTTAAAAAAAAAAAACAACAACAATGTGATAGGGAAAAAAATAATCTGTGGGTTTATTGATTTTACCCCTGCAAAACCTAGCCGAATCCTGGCCGGCAGCCTGGGCAAGTGCCTGGGACCCCTCGCAGCTCCCCTCTGTGGTTGCACAGCTGCTTGGAAGTGATGCTTTCAGCAGATAAACTCGGCCAGGGCAGGTTGTGAGAAGTGTTCCGTAGCAAAGACTTTTTGCCTTTTATTGGGCAGTGCATTAAAATGAAAACTGCTTGTTTAATGGCTAAGGCGACTGCAGATTTCTTCTAGCAGGACTGCAACAAATTACCTTTCTTTTAAACTATAAGATCTATTGCAATTTTGCCAGGTATCGTAATAAAATAGTCATTTTGGATTCAGTAAGTCATCTTTCTTTAGAATATTAACTTTTGGGAAGAGGAGCGCTGATGCTGTCTGCTCGCAGTGGACGCTGGCTTCCCGGTATTGTAGCCTTAGCTAAAAACTCTTAAATTAAATTGTCTTGTAGCATTTCCATTAGAAAACACCATTTCTGAGCTTTTATTACTCCGTCATAAAAATCCCTAGGAGGTGAGATTTAGTACATGAGGTTATACCTGTGGCTGGAGTTAAATCTTAGAATTTCAGGAGACAACCTTTACTGGTGCTTTTGGGAAAGAAGCCTTGAGTTCCTTCTTTCCTGCACTCCTCCAGGAATCACACCCTGCCCTTCAGAGCGGGGACTGAGAAATGAGGATGGTGAGGGTGGTCGGGCCCTGGCAGAGGTTGTCCAGAGAGGTCCTGTAGTCCCCAAGCTCGGAAATAGATATCCAAATAGACTGGGCACGGCACGGAGCAACCTGCTCCGCTTGGCCAGGGGCCTTCAGGGGCACCTTCAGGTGACACACATCTGGCTGGGCGTTGCCTTGGTGCTCTTCGATTTTAGCGTTGGCACAGGCCTGGGGCACACTGAGGAACAGAGAGGTGCTGGTCGTGGGCTCCTTTTGGTTCAGAGGTGTGGGACGTCCTGGTGTGGCCGCACGGCCCCGTCTTCGTCTTCACGATGGGTTTCTGCTACCTCTGCTCGTGCCCATCCTCACGCTAAGGATGCTTTTCTTGCTGGAAGTCCCGTCATTTCAGCAGGTATTTGAGGTGGACTGTGTTCTCGGCGCAGATCCATCACGCTTCTGGGTAGGCAAAGTACGCCTACAAGGATATTTGAATAGAATTTAAATTCAAACTTTATTTTGAATTATTTCTGTTAACATTTCTCGTTTGATTGTCCGGTGCTGTAGCACTTTTGCCTGTCTATTCCGACAGGGTTGTTTTGCAAAAATTGATCTTAACGTGTGAGATAACTGTAGTGAAAAGGTGGTTTGTAAAAAAAAAAAAAAAAAAAAATACATCGTGAGTGTTACACGGTGTCTACCGTTGGTAGTCAGACCACAAATTCGTCCTTCAGAATTTTGCGACTTGCAGTTATTTTTCATCCGTCTGCCCCCATTGTTTTAGAGGACACGCAGCACTGAATATAAATTAGGGAAGAGGTGTCAGTGATTATAGATAATATGCTAAAACTGTTTCTGAAATATTTATTAGAAAATAGGTTAATAAAGCGACACGGTGCACCTGTGCTGGTGTGAAGTAGACATTATGAGAAGATTATGCTAATGTAAGTATTTAGTAGCAAGTCTTCTTTGGGATTACTCTGGGCTATTATCATAGTCAGCCCAGGAATTGTAATTCAAAAGAAAGCAAATGATCAAGGTTTGTGTTTCTTTTTTTTTTTTTTTCCCCTCCACATTTTGACTGCTCTTTAGCCTGATGAATTAGAAAGAATATAGTGCGAGGAATCTTTTTAACATGCTGTTAAAAAAAAAAAGTAAGAGAGAAGTAGGCTGGCCAGAGGAACTGTTATATACAGAAGTGTAAAATAAAAGGAATTTTGGAAGCCTTGATGGGGCCTGGGCAGTTGTTAAGTTTGGGGGTGTGAAAAAGGATGAAGAGTAATACCAGCACAAGAAAAGAAAGAGAATTTGGAGAGGGAGAAGATTGGCGGGAGACGCAAGGAGGTCAGATACCTCCATGCTGACATTTTTCAATGATTTTGACTCATATCTACGTAATACGTACCTTCATATTATGTATTTTCTTTGTTCCAGGGTCACAGTCATTGGAGTATCACATACTGTATGTGATGCTAAGGAAAAAGTGCTTGTAGGGGTATATTAAAGCACAAGTTTTAACTCACACGTGAGTGAAAAGTTGTTTAAAACTTAACTGTGCTTTGCAACTGAGAAGCTGAAAACTAAGGTGAAGGTATTTGAAGTGATTGCTCTTTAAAAGAAGACATTGCTATTCATGCCTTAGTGAGCATTTGCTCAGGTTTGGATTTTGCACTGGGATTTCAAGGTCTAGGTCTGTTGTTTCATAGGCAGTCTGACAAGATAAGAGTAGTCTGCCTCATATATGCACAGTAAATTTGTCTCCCAGAGCAGCAGAAGCTCAAGCATGCAAAGCATGATGATGTGCAGGGAGGCTGATCGGCTGTAATAAAGCATTCATTATCCCTCCATCTAAATTAACTGAAATGACATCATAATAGTGCCTTTTACAACCTCACTCAAATTCCCTCTCTTTTATTGAATTACCAGCTAAACCTAAATTATTTTAAGCTGTATCTATACATTCTTGTTTAGATAGTTATTCTGTCATTAGGGAATCCATCCATTCTTTTGCTCACTGGTACTTTCCTTCTGCTTTTTGGATGTTCCCTTAAGGAGGAGTACCGGGGAGCACACTTGCAGCTTGCACTCTTTCCATGTTTTCGTGTCCTAAGTATTTTGTGCTTATAGTGTAAACCTGAGCCCCTGGATGCTAGATCTAATCAGATGATGTACAAAACAGGACGTGCTGTAAGATGTTTCTACTTTTGGAATATCTCTGTAGGTTCGTTCTCAAAAAAAACCAACCTTTTTCAGAGGTAGCTGATCTATGCATGTGTTAGGGATGCGCTCGGTGTGCCGCAGCACTGTGTGAAGTGGAAAGAAAATGGGGCATAAAACATCTTTAAACAGGAGTGAACAAGCAAATCAGGGCACTTGATTAATTATAAGAGAAGGAGAAGGAAAAACTGACTGTACCTGAGAAAGCAGGCGAAGAGGTGTTTGGCACCGTGACTGCTGTTACACTTCTAAATTGAGTCCCTTTGTACCTTCCTCATTTATTATTACCCCTGCAAGTCTAGATTTGATTAATAGGAACAACCTCCTGGCCTCAGTGAGGTTGTATATGGGAAGAAGGGCCTCTCTACAAAGGTAAAATTACAGAATCAAAGCATAAATGTCGGCATTATTTGGGGGAGCAATCTCCAAGAGTGCATCCACACACCAGCTAACCACCTGTGAGACCTCTGGATGTGATTAATAATCTATAACAGTAAAAATACACGGTAGTTGCAGTTGAGGTTGTGTTTACGGCTTGAACCAGCAGCATACGAATGGATTTATTGACTCTGGATTGAGGGCCATAAACGAGGAGAAACTGTTGAAGAAATGAGGACTGACCTGTCCTTCTGCCCAAGGCAGGGCGAGGTGAGTGATCCCCAGCCGTGTCTCAGACGGTTGCTTCATCTGTTTACTTCTGTTTTGGTTTTAAGGAAACAAAAAAGCAATGTCTTTAGAACAGCAAGTTCCCAGGATACTTTTGAGGTGCTTTATGCCATCAGTGATATGTTCTTTGCCTATTTCTCCTGTCTGCTCCTCTTCTCTGTACTGCTCCTCTAACATATTTAGGAGAATTTCTGCTCTCAGTGGCCAGTCCGTAGCATCCCACGGTATTTCCTATTTTGTTTGGGAACTGTTTGTTCCTGTCTCAGACACCCCTTTTCCTTTTACAGCTAGGCCGAGCAGTCCGCAGCGCGGTGGCACGGTGGTGTTCAGTGGTTTTGGTGCCACCATTCGCTAACACGCTTTTCAGTCTTCCACCGTGTGCCGGTGCAGATGATTATTCCTCCTGGTTTATAAAGAACTGATAAGGCGTCAATTTCCTTCTTTTAATTGGGTTGATAAAGTCTTTTGTCCAACAAATCTTGTCCAGTATGTTAGCAGTGGGTTTCCTTACTCTTTGTGACATTCTGAGCAGTGTAACAGGGTACATTGGGGTCGGTCCTAGGCTCTCAGCTTCTCTCTCACTCAAGGTTTTAACTTCTGTGGCTCTTCCTGACATGGATAACTTCTTTCGTTAATCAAGACTGAAGTTCAAGAAAAACACTTCTCTTTATGCACGTGCAACTAGGCGCTGATCTTCGTTATTAATTACACCAAGGAAAGGTATGCCACTGCAGACTGAAGATCTCCATCGAACACAGGAGGTGTTTTGATGACTCCTCTGCTGGCCCAGCCATGTCCAAGTACACCTTTCATCCTTATAGGATGAATTTCATCCTTGAATAATTAAAAAATGAACACTTAAATCTCTGCATCTCTTTTTTTGGATGCTCTGCTGAAGGAATTTGGGAGGAACACCTACCCTCCTAAAGCAGTCCAACCACGGGTAGCCCATGGGCTAAAGGGGATGGGGGTGTTTGCTGGCAAGTAGAGTTTTACAGGTGTGTCGTGGTTTAGTCCTTCTGTTGCAAGGTACAGTAGATTCTGCACTATTTGTTGTTTATTTGTAGGCACTGGAATTAATATAGGGGAAAAATGAGAGCTACAATTTAAAGTAAAATAATGGTATATAAAGTAATGAGATTGTTCCAAAGCTTAATTAGATGGAGCAGATTGAATACATTACAGTGATGTCTTGAGGCAACATAATTAAATTGTAGGCATAATCCTCCCTGTATTGGAGCTGATTTTATCTTCGTAAGGCAAGGAGCATTAGATAGCCCTTCCTGCTGTGGTAAATCACTGATCCTTCCGGGAAGCCTTGCGGATCTCCTGGTATCGTCAGGCTTTCTCAAAACAAAACAAAACAGGACATAAGTCTACATACCAAATTGTTGATATTCTGATTACATGGATAACTTTAGATTCAATCTTAGTATACGCTACAGCTCAGTAATTGAATCATAGATCTAAAATCCGTCTGCAGTGGGTTATTGTGTATGCTGAAGTCATCGCATTTATAAAATACTTCAATGAAGTTTCCAGATATATCCCCTGACAAAGTTACTGGTGAATAATGCACGGAGCGCTGTTCCTGAAAGGCATCTCTGCATGCGCTGGGCACAAGTGTAAGGATGCGAATGAGATCTTTAGCTATAAAAAGTGCTATTGTGAAATGTATGTATGTGTATAGAGAGAGGTATTTTTTCATATGTGTATATATAGATAAATGTACCTACACGTGTGGGCTTTTTTCTTTTATATATGCTATTCTATTTTACATATTTTACATATTCTTCAATCTTTTACATTTTCTTTTGCGCTTTTTTATCTACTTATTTTTTCTTTTCATTTTTGGATACTTTCCTTCTCCTCCAGTGGAACTACTGTGGGGGTATCCAACTTTATAGTAGAGATGCATCCCAGCGATGTCAAAAGTCGTGCCTTATGTAATTTACTTGGTATATGTGAATAATCTGTCATACCATGCTGATGTCTGTGTGTTGTCTAGAGGTTTTACTTCACCTGAGCTAACAAACATTTAGCTTAATGGTCTTTTTTTTTTCCAGGAAAGGTCAGTAGGTATCTTAAGTTCAATAAAAGATCTAACTGTTTCTAATGTTTTAAAAAAATCTGATTTTTTTTGTCAGCCCATAGAAAGATCAACTGTTATTTGTATCCAGTAGTGCAAATCTCTTCTTAAAGATTGCTATTGGGGGGGGAGAAAAAGTTGTACATTTTATGAGTGGTCTTTATCATTACTGGTACTTTCAGGAGACGTAAATCTGTATCACAGACAGTTTGCTCAAAAGACGAGCTCGTTTGGCATTAGCTGGCAGTTTCATACCATAAATTTAGAGTCTTCAGGAGGAATCTAATGTTTATTTTGAGAATGGAGATTAGGATACCAGAGAATAATATGTTTACTTTTCAGCACCATGAATATGTAGTGACCTACTTATGCTATACCATTTGGTTTTATTTTTAAAGCTTGTCAAGTCAGCTTCTATTGCAATTTAACAAGCAACCTTTTCAGAGAAGCAATAAACTGTACTAGGGAGTAAATTAGCGTTTTAGAAGTAGAACATTGAACAATATTTTGAAGGCTGTCTTTCAAGAGCATTTTTATATGTTTTTGTTCAATAAGTAAAATAGCGTCTGCCTCATATTTGTTTAAAAACACGTTTTGCTTCACCTGCAAGTTAAAATCCAGCCAATTTCAGCTCCAGGTTAGCTACAACATGAAGATACTGCAGCTTTAAAAAACGAATAGACTTTTTTCTAATAAACTGAATTTTTAATGATCTCCTGATTATCATGAGATATTTTAAAGACAAGTGATTTTATCCCAAGCATTCCTTGTTTCTTTACTCTGCATATGCTAATTTGCTTGATTAATTTTGAGAACATCTGCATATAATTCCGTATGCTTACCAGTGGTGAGATCACACTGCTTTTCAAGTAACAGCTACAAATTTCACTTTCCAGACAGACTCAGATTTTTGTCTAATTGGGATGCCAAACGTACAAAGGTGCAACCGAAGAGTGTGTAATTATGTAATTTTCTCCTGATCTTTCAGAGTCTTCCTGCGAGCAATTAATCAGTATGCAGATATGCTAAACAAAAAATTTCTTGATCAAGCCAACTTTGAGTTACAGGTAAGAAAAGAAACACCAAACAATGTCTCAGGCGGCAGTCTTAATATTGTAAGAAGTTTCTGTCCCAAACTCGTACTTCTGTTGTATGTGCGTATGTCCCCGTGAACCCTGGAAGCCCACTTAAGGCATTTCAGGTTCAGCACGTATTCCTGATCCTTTTGTCATGTGGGTCTCATCCTACAACAAGACCAAGTCTTACTGAGAGCACCGCAGAAAACTCCTCCTTTCCTTCAGGAACAGCAAAAAGGGGCATCCTCCCCTGTCTAAAGCAGTTGCTTTAGTAGAGTTGTTGAGTCAAATGTGCAGCCTAAGTCTGGGTCCTTTTTCTCCCACCACCACCCAGATTTATGTACTCATATTTGATTTTACTTGAATCATCAACACATAATCATTCGGGATTTGTAGGTGGGAAATGTTTCCTGGAAACACAAACACAAAGAGAAGATGTACCAAGAATATATCAAGAAACAATGCCTGTGTGGTGTGTGTTATTTTCACCTAGAAATCTGTATGTGAATAACTTAGATTCTTCTAGGATGCTTTGTAGATACGCAGAAAAAGCATTTCAGAGAATTAATGATGTCTGTTCTTGTCTTTCTGGGGCCTTTCAGCTTTGGAACAACTACTTCCACCTAGCTGTTGCTTTTCTCACGCAAGAGTCTTTACAACTGGAGAATTTTTCAAGTGCTAAGAGAGCAAAAATACTTAACAAGTAAGTCCTATTCGTCATCTAAATCATGGACAAGAACTTGAGGTCTATTAACATAATTTTAGTTTAATTTCTTAGCTAAATCCATTCAAATTGAGATGCAATCACCGTATAATGAAAGGTTGGTTTTAAAAACATGAATCAAGTATTGCATGTGTTTCTACCCTTGAATCAAGATCTAAATTACATGATTCATTACTGATGAAGACAGTATTTTATACTGCAGGATATTCATAAAGTCAAGACTTTTCAGAAGTATTAACATATTATAAAACTGCATTTTTAAATCACTTTAGCTTTGTGATTATTCTAATCTCATTTTACGTGCACTCTTTATTGCTTAATCCCTGACGGCCTTTTAGAGTGAATTTTCGTAACTACAGACAGTTTCCCCGTGATATCCCTGAAGAATGGGTTTGTATAACTGCAGCCTTGTATGCTTTCTTGGTTAAAAGGGATTACATTGCCTACCTCTGACCGGGGAGCTTGAACTATCTGATTTCCATTCAGAATCCCACAGCAAATGAAACCTGTCAAAAGAGAAAAGACCCGAGCATGAATATTTTAATGTATGCATTTTTCCTACATTTCATTGGGCTTCCAGTTTAGAGGACCCTGTTCTTAACTAGACAGCGAGCACGGAAAAAAGCCAGTAAAATGTTTTCAGACCGTATGTGTGGATTCTGTTTCTGTGCCATTAATATTTGTGAAGAATGCCTGCAAAAGCAGTTTGTTTCCATGTTTAATCAGGTTACCACAGTTAATGCACAAAAATGGACAGTTTCAAAGCTATGATTCCCAGAGCAAGCCCGGCTCAGCCTGCTTATACGTAAAATACATATTATAGATCTGTGTAGAGAGAGAGGGTGTATTTTGTATTACTTCACTTTCTAAATGGAAGCCTTTTTGTGTGTTATTATGATAAGAGATACTGCAGTGAGAATGGGAAGAGTTTATCACTGCTGCAGTGAAATGTGATTTAAAAGGTTTTTTGCTTTAGCTGGCAGCCCTGTGTGGGTTGCAGTCTTTGACCAGAAAATTCAGGGCTGTGTCTGCGTTGTTTTTTTTCCCCAACAGCAAAGTTTTGCCCTTCGAACTCGTCCACTCCATCGCGAGCTTTGAGGTGCTTTCTTCGGAAGCTGTGCTTTCGCTGGGTGTTAAAACAGAATTTTTCAGCACCGTGTGATCCAGCACACATACATATGACTCATGGGGCTTCCTTGATGAAACAGGAATATTTACAAGTTCAGTGGAGAAGTGATGTCAAACAGAGCTCAGGGTTTTGCACTTGTGATATAAATATAAATAACATTGTAGTTACAGTTTTGCAAAGGGAAATCAAAATGCTTTTGTACAGCAAGGTAAATCTCATTTCATTAGTTACAATTTATGAACAGTGCTTTTGCTCAAAATGGGATCAGTGATACGAACTCTTTTATAATTAAGTGTATAAAGGAGGCTTACAAACCTCAAAGTGCTTCAATCACAGTCAGTTGGAAAGCAGAGGGATCAAAACCGTGGCTGCTCACAGTCCTGCATCTCTTTCCCACCCGGTGCTTTCTGCCTGATGTTTGTGTGAACCTCCACGAGCATTTTAGTCCCAACCAGACCCCTGATCTGGGCAAAAACCAGCGGGGCTGTGGCTGGACTGGAAATGCCTGTGAAATACACACGTGGGCTGATGTTCCTCTTTGTGAGGATGAGATGGATCCTTGGATGGAAATTTTCTCCAAGTGATTTTTGTATTAAATGGGGCAGTATATCTCAATGAAGGATTTCAAGAAATAAACAGGCATTACTCACTGCCAATGTAAGTAAATACATTAAGTCATTTGAAGTGGTTACTTAATGAAGTTTGCTAAATTGTAAATCTCTATTTATAATGTTTTCACAAGTTATTATTTTCAGTTAAATCATGTTCTGGGGACAAAAACCAAGACAGTAAATTCTTCAGATGCAATAAATGTATGGGTTGGAAGCACTAACTTTTATTGCTCTGTGAAACCACTATTAATTCTGTGCCAAAGAGATATAAATAATAACTTAGCTCAATATCACCTTAAAAAAAACTCCGTTTTAAGTATATATCTCAATATGTTAAATATTTAATAATTAAAATCTAATTATTGTAATTTGTAGGTTTTGCTAAACATTGCATTTGAATGTTAGATAATAACAGACTTTTAATGATAGAGAGAAATATCTTTAATCCTTACTAATGACAGGGCATCTCACTGTATTCCCAGAAATCCCACAAGTTGCCAGATACTACTCTTTTGCTCATCCCGTTATTTAATTAATGGTCTTCAACATACAGATAGTCTGGATAGCAAACAGTTTGTTGGAGCTCGTTACACAGAATCATAGGAAGGTTGATGGTCCTGATCCAGTCATTAGTGAAGTCAGTAAGACGTTTCCCATTCATTAAGCTTTCCTGTCATTAACGTGGCGAGGGAGCAGAGCATTAAAACACGTGGGTGGCGGGGTGCTGGTGGCACCGGTGTCCCCGCAGAGCAGGATGTGGGTTGAGCAGCAAGGGGAAGGAGCAGTCTCCAGCTCCGCGTTGGCATGGGAAGTGCTGAGCCCTCTTGCTTTGCTCTGGCCCCACAGGACAGAAATCCCCTCAGTCTGCAGCACAGAAACATTTTCTTTGTGATTCTGCACATCAGCGTACGAGATGTCACAAGGTGCTTCTGGTTTTATTTTCTAGGCCAACGCGATGCTAAGAGTGTGTGTAAAAATAAAATAGGGCCTTAGGCCGTGAAGCTCTCTGTCATGCTTCCTCCAGCCATCACTGTTAGGAAAATTGCAAATGCTCGCAATTAATCTCTGTAACCGCCCACGTGTCCCAAAGGACAGTTAGGTAATCAGAAAATGTAGCGAAGAGAGGTTTGCACAGGTGAATGTTTTGTGTTCCCTCTTTAGTAAGTGGAAATCTGGCGCAGGCGTTGAAATTTTGAGGTCTTCCGAAGGAGAGCTAGGGACACGAGGGGAGGGAGCAAGCTGCTGCTGCGTGGCTGCGTCTTGGGGTGTCCTCAACAAGTCGGCCTCCCCCCTTTCACCTGTTTGAATTCTGCGAGGTTCAGCATTTACAGGCGCGTTGCTGAGCTGGGTGAGGGAGGGGACGTAGAGTTACTGATATCATTTGAATTCGGAGAATGTTGGTCAGATTTAAAAAGAAAAATATGTTTTTGTTTTCTTTTTAAGATACGGCGATATGAGAAGGCAGATTGGTTTTGAAATCAGGGACATGTGGTATAACCTGGGTAAGTAACGCGAACGCCTGTTGCTTAATGTTTTCACCCAGTGTTTGTATAAACCAAGGTACAGATGAAACAAGCCTGCTTTCTCTTGAGATAACGCTAGGCTTCCAAAAGGCATTTAGGAAGCAGGTGATTTAAGAAATAAAGCCTCCTCTGCACACTTATTTTGCCGTCTGGGAAGATACATAACTAGTCAATGTTTGCATATCTTAGGTTTTTTTCATGGTATTCAACCTCACAGTAAATAAAAAGAAGCGGTTGCAGTGATATCTGTTGAATGGCTTTTACTCTCATTTTTTCTCTATAAATACGCACACACAGAAATATGTACGGATGTGTGCACAGACACATACACGTAGATAAAGTCACTGGAACTAGAGCAAAATGAGTGTGTCCGAGGGATATCAGTAGCCTGGAAATTCAGCTTAAAGTCTGATTTTCGGTCTTGTTTGGCTATATCAGAATGACTTAGGGAGATCAGCAAAGAATGGGAACTTGGACATCCCTGGAGTTGGTGGGTAAATTAGGCGTATCTGCCTGTCTCAACTTTGCATCTATTCTGTGGGTATAATTTAGCTATACAGGGATTGAATTTCACGAGCAACTGAGTATTTACTGCGACCTGAGTGTACCCATCTGTCAGATTTCATTTTCCTGAGCTTAACAGTGGAGACACTTCAGCTGTGTTTGAGTATTATCAAAAGTTCCTTAAATTATCAGAAATAAATGTGTTTGCCCTTTCACTTATATCTCTAGCTGAACTGTTGTTGCTGAAACTTGAAAAAAAAAATCAGCATATATAAAAGAAGGGAATGCAAGGGCTCATAATTATTTGATATCGCAGAGTTTGCATCCACTCTGCTGGAATGATGAAAAAAGCCTTCCAAGAGCAGCTGAAATCACTTTTTATTAGAAGCATCTTTTGTGACTTAAGTGCCTGGAGACCAGATTAAAGCATAATGCACACCTGATATGGGACTTGACAGACAGATAATGATACCAGGACCGTGACTGATGCTGGGTCAGCCAGCTCAGGACTCTGGCAGCTTCTTTGTCAGTTATTAGCCAAATCCTTCACTGCTCTGTGCTTACAGTCATGTATTCATCTGTTATTTTTCCTCATTTCTCTAGCGTCTTTGGATTCTTCAACCTTGTCTGCTTTTCCTGGCATTTAGCAGACTGAAAGTAGGGATGTTTGCGTACATAGCTATATATCTGGCTATTGTTACATGAGGTTATTTTACTCAACCTGGGGGCTATAGAGTGTGTAATGCTTTTTACTACTGTTGCTGATGTTGGCTGCTGTAGGACAGGTTATTTAGTAGCTTCTGGGTTCAGTATTTCTCCATTAACAGGGAGATGCTAATCATTTCCAGCAGCATTTTGTGAATTGATTGGCAGCGGGTGGGGGGTGCAAGTTTTCTTCAATATTTCTGTCCAGAAAGCCTTTGTATTTTTGATAGAGTTTTAGACGTATTTTTGGTTTCTCCATTATAAACTGATTTTACCTGTGTAGATGGCTCCCTGACCTCTTCTATCTCTAATGTCTGTGATTCCCTGAGTGCCTGGGATCATTAATTCTGAAATTGCATATGTTGAGGGAGTTGGTAAATTGCTGCTCTTCCCAACAAAAGCTGCAGGAGAAAGGTAAATCGGAGCCAGGACCCCAATCCAACAAGGCCTTCGTACGTTTCATAATGAGAAGCTTTCTTTTTCTCAGCTTCTTTGTAATACAGATAGTCAATGCTGATCATGTTTAACTTCTGGCTCTTCACCAATCTCATGTATGTCACAGCATCAATTAAGAAATAATACTGACTTACCACTGCAGGGGAATTGATTGTAGTGTGCTTGACACTTTTATCTTAGGAGTTTCACTACATTAGTCAAATTATTAATGTATATGTTCAGAAACAAAATCAAAAGTGAAAACCTATAATTCTTGCATATGCTTGAGCGTATAATTTTTTATGACTCTCTGTCATTGTGCATAAGATAGGATAAAGACAAATAACTTTGACTTTTGATTTATGTATTAAAGGGCATGGATAAGCCTCAAATTCTCATTTTAGCTCATCATTTTTTGTTCACAAATGCCGTGGTTAACATATAACACTTACGGAGTTAAAACTTCCCCATTGGGAATAAGACAGTCCAGTAGCTGTGATGCACGTTTAAGAGTATAATTTATTTTCTGAAATCAAATAGTAAAATGTAAACTGTAAAGGTTATCCTTGCCTGTGTATTTCTGATGCAGTGTTGGCTGCAATATTCCAGCCTTCCTACTATAGTTAATACAAAAGAGCATATATAGTGGAGTACAACAATAGGTAAGTGTGTGCACGCACACTTTAAATACCTGTAATTTACGAATAAGGTTTTTGTTTTCAACAGGGAACCATGTATAAGAGATCCAGCTTGACAGGTTCTCTACTTAAATCCTCGTTGTAGCTGTGCTGTCTGATACCTTGCTAGATTTGATCATGAAGGCTTTAAATTTGAGTGCTCTGATGCAGAAGCAATGAGGACGGCTTTGGGGAGCATAGTCCCAGTGTGTAGAGCCCCTGCTGCGTTGGCTTTCTGAAAGCACTGCAAGGCTTTCATTTTCTTGTGTGCACCAAAAACAGTGTATATTAGTCTTGGTAGGCTTTTTTCCTTCCGTATCACAACCTCAACTTTAAAATAATACATTATTTGAGTCACTGTTTTGTTAGCACTGGGGCACCTTAGACCTGGGTGAGACAGTAAGTGTCACAGAAACCTAAGGAAAGCTGTGGCATCTGTCTTGGTAAATGTAGGGAATCAAACAGCGTGCAGTTCAGCATATACAAAACAGAGTTGGATGCTAGGGTATGGGTACCATTTTTCAATGGTTAGTGGTTTCAACAGTGAAGTGTTGAAGAATCTACATACATATATATATATATATTTATCTCCTCATGATAAAGTTGATCGAGGAAAGAGAGATCAGAAAGCATTGCTCTTATTGAACCAGCTAGAAGAAGATGGAGGAGTAAAATTCGTGACGAAGAAGTGAAATTGTTGCTGGTGCTGTCATGCAGCGAGCTGGTCACCAGCCCAGCGGTCCCTCCGAGGACTTGACGTCGGAAAAGGTGTCTTGACAGAGACGTTAATGTCATTGGAAGGAAGGCTAGGGTTAAAAATAGCCCTGAACTTTGAGCATTATATAGATAGGAGTCATTACAAATAACATTCTCTGTATTTGTTATGCGTGTTCAGAGCCGGCCTAAGTCAGAGGTGAGGTTGATGACAAATTTTTCAGTGTTTTTTGTGGCCCAAAAGTGAATTAGGAGAACCTGGGAAATGAAAATCACACAGGTTATCAGATAAAGCACCTGGATTTTAATTCAAGTTCGCCGCTGTTGTGTGAGCGGTCTCTAGCATATCTCATGGCAAGGCAGAAGTCACTATGAGGAGGAGTTTTTACATATCCAAAAAAATACAGTTTTTGAATGTGGTTTTTAAAGCAGATGCACAATTTGGTTTTCAGAAGAGAGGCCTCAGTTTTCTCCCAGACTTGTCACATATTAAATCTCTGCGTGGGAGTTCCTACGCTCCTGGGGGAAAAAAAGGAGAATTCATTGTTCGGTTGTTTATCAGCAAGTGCTGCGTGTGACAGGCAGCTGCAGTGCATGTTCCCGGGCACCAGAGCAGGATCATTGCCTTTGGTTGTCGCTCTGATGCTTTGTCTTGTGGCACAGCGTTGCACAGGGTAACATCATCCTAGCACGTACATGCGTGTGCCATCACATTGCTGCTGTATGCCGTGGTATAAGACGGGTGCCGGTTGGGCTCCAACCCTCTCCCACTTCACCCAGTTGGTGGATGAACACTTTGTTTGCATTACTCCTCATGTCCAAAGCCGGCAGGTGCCACCCGCAGCAGCACATCGCTTCCCGTGGTTCCCTGTGCAGCTGATCTGAGGGAGCTCGGGGGGGCAGCCACATCCCCGCAGGCGCAGGGGTGGGTTTCATGTAGCAGGTGAGGGATTTGATGCAGTGCACTGTGATTTTAATGCTTTCTGATAATCACACAATCACAGAATGGTTGAGGTTGGAAGGAACCTCTGGAGATTACCTGGTCCAACCCCCCTGCCAAGCAGGGTCACCCCAAGCACATTGCACAGGATCACATCCAGGCAGGTTTTGAATATCTCCAGAGAAGGAGACTCCTCAGTTTGGATATTTATACACGTTAATAAGATCCCCTCTCAGTCTTCTCTTCTCCAGGCTACAGAGGCCCAGCTCTCTCAGCCTCTCCTCATATGCCCGATGCTCCAGTCCCCTCATCATCTTAGTAGCCTTCCTCTAGACTCTGCCCAGTAGCTCCATGTCCTCTTGTGCTGGGGAGCCCGGACCTGGACACAGTGCTCCAGGTGTGGCCTCACCGGGGTTGTGCAGGATGAGAGGATCACCTCCCTCGACCTGCTGGCAACACTTTTCTGAATGTACCCCAGGATCCTGTTGGCCTTCTTGGCCACAAGGGCCCTCGGTCAGCCTGCTGGCCACCAGGACCCCCAGGTCCCTCTCCACAGGACTGCTTCCCAGCAGGTCAGCCCCTACCCGTACCGGTGCACGGGGTTATTCTGCCCTAGGTGCAGGACCCTGCGTTTGCCTTTGTAGAACTTCATGAGGTTCCTCACTGCCCAATGCTCCAGGCCCCTCTGAACGGCACCACAGCCCTCTGGTGTATCAGCCGCTTTCTTCTAGTTCTCACGTGCCCCTATTTCCCCCCCAGGTCCTCCCAGATTTTCTATTTGGCAAAGCCCAGTGCTCGCTGATGTAAAAGCTCCGCTTGGTTGTTCCGCAGAATGCACAAGCAGCCTGCGAGTGGCAGAAAGGCCGGGAGCGCACAGCCCGTGCCACAGACCTGCGGCCACCTGCTGCAGGCCCGGCCCTGTGTGTTTGCAAAAAACCTCGTGCAAGATCTCCATTTTTCACG
Organism: Anser cygnoides; assembly: GCF_040182565.1. Classification (NCBI taxonomy): domain Eukaryota; kingdom Metazoa; phylum Chordata; class Aves; order Anseriformes; family Anatidae; genus Anser; species Anser cygnoides. The sequence goes on along the minus strand of NC_089879.1, from coordinate 2,886,967 downwards.
TCTAAGTTTCCAGAGATGTTAGGTACTCTTCTGAGGGGATCCCTGCGCTCGAAGCGATGAAAAACCCATCGCAGCCCACGGAGAACCTTATGACATTGAATTTGTGTCTGGCGAATAACTTCTGTCGCTATCATTTGTTTTCTGAAATATCGACTCTGACACTTTTCAGGCGTAATACAAGAAAAGTGTCACCTGAGACGCTGGATGTAATAATGCTTGTAAGGAAGGCAGGGGAAGCTTTACTCCTACTTGACATTCCTCACCAAGAGCCACCATCGCAGCGTCATACGAAGTAGCAATTTTGGTTGTGTATTAATTTGCCCTAATAGGATTGCTAATGCTAATGGGATTCTGAAGTTTGCCAAATCAAGTAACTTAAATTATATCTGTTAAAAAAATAAAAATGTAGCAGCGTGTTTTGTCAGTAAAGGATTTTTGCTTGATTACATTTGTTCAGATTTATGTTAGTTGTGGTCAAAAGTGAAACTGCTAATTAAATACTTTCACAGTTACTGCCATGCCAGTGTAGTGCAGTGGAATATAAATGATTTAAAATGTGTTTCTGTCGTATGCCACTGTAAACTGCAGTGGGAAACAAGAGCCTGAAAGTGGAGGAAGCTGAGGGCTCCTTAAATTAGCCCAGCTGAAAAGAAGCCCAGCCTGAGCTGGCCGTGGCTGCACAAACGTGCTTCTTGGTGCACTTGGTTGTGTACAGCCATCGTAGCGTCGTGTTTGTGAGGAACTTCACTGATTGCACGTGCTGAAGTTCAAATGCACTATAAGGTATACAAATCAGTGTGAATTTTTGTTTTTATGTTTTATTTATTATAAAAATAAATGAGCTCCATAATGTTCCAGACTTAACATGATGCTCTAAAGTGCTGGACTCCTAACATCTTCCATACAGGAATCTTGCCGCACTTCAGAGGTGTTAGAGAGAAGAAATCTGCTCCTGCTCCTGTGATTTAGGTAGTTGTCATCTGGCCCAGCCCATAGGAGGGAACACGCAGGCCCGGAGGGGTTAATTGGTCTTTTTCCAAGTCATGGTGTAATCTCATCCCCTTGCTGCAAGGGGAACGTGTTTGTATTTTGTAAATTTCTGCCATTGGGTCCTCAGCCTGGAGCTCCTCACTGCCCTCCCACAGCTCTGCGCGAGCATCTCTCCCTGGTGGCACTGAGTAGATCGTTTGCAGCATGTGTAATCTGCATCCTCTACACTTTATCCGACAATAAGAACAGTAGCTAGATATTCTTAACTAGTCCAATATTTATTAGGCTTCGTGTTCCTGTTAAGGTTTAATTCCTGTTCCGTGCTCAGAGCTCATGGCAGGGAGTGTTGGGGAGGTGTGGTTTTCTCCTGGGGAGGTAAATGTGAAGTAAAGTTAGCCAGTCAGATCGACTCTGGGAGGAAGACGACATATTGTTGGCTTGGCTAAGATGTAGCTTCATGTCTTGAGACTATGTAAGTATGTACTCGTGGTGACATTTTGATAGAGTGACGTGAAGAACGTTTTGTACGCTGCGGAAGATACAGAAGTCTAAATAAGTTAATGCAAGTGATGTGCCTTTTAGCCTCCTTCTCTGCTACCCATGAGATGTATTTGAAGAAAATCTTGAAATCTAATATGTGTGTGTGAGTACAGGTGGTTTTTGAAAAAAGCAGCAAGTTCCAGCTTGATTACTGGCTGAACAACTCTTCATTAATTCGGGTTTAGACGTATCACATATTTCCCCTCTTGAGAAATAAATTATAACACGTTTCAGTAGGATCAGATCTTGAAAAATACTTGTCTTGCCTTTCAGCTATACGAGGATTTATTGATATGGCTTTTAAAACAATTATCGTCTGCTAAGTCAGCGGCCGTTCATTAGCTCTGAAATGCATTGTTTCTCTTTACAGGTCAGCATAAAATCAAGTTCATCCCGGAAATGGTGGGACCCATCTTAGAAATGACGCTTATCCCTGAAACAGAACTTCGAAAAGCCACAATCCCCATCTTCTTTGATATGATGCAGTGCGAATTCCATTCTACCAGGAGCTTCCAGATGGTAAGCAGTAAGCAACAAATATTTGAAGTTTGTAAGAAAGATTTAACTGTTCTTTGACAGAAACATAAGGATTTTTGTTACTTCCTTTTTTTTTTCAAAAGAATAATATGATTATGGATTGTTTGTTTTCTATAACTCTGAGTGGCTATAGAATTTTCATCTGAAGGTTTTAAATTCTTATTGAAGGAAAAATTTGCATGAAGTAAATGAAACCTTTCTTTATGACACATCAGGAGAGCAAAGACAGATGTCTTAAATTTTCACTGTGACTCAGGAAAGGAGTCTGCTTCTGAGTTGAATTGGGCATAAACGGAACCTGATAATGTGGCAAAAGAAACTATAACCTGTACAAATTTATCATCTGTACTATCTTACAATTTGGATACTCTCTATCATTTTTTGGATTTTTAAGAGGGAAAAAGGCTATCCAATCAGTGGCAGTCTATCTTCATGCTATATCGGCACTGCAAAATCAAAAGTACTATTGGAGCATTTTTATTCTATTTTATTTCAACATGCTGAAGGAAGTCCTTGAATAAGCACACACAATCTTACCCTGATAGCATCCGCTTTTGAGAGACAAGAAGAGTGGAGGAGAGTTTCTTGACATCGTTCATTTTACCTTCTTTCCCTTGAAACTTTACCTTATGGATTGAGTATAAGATTAGCTAGGCCAGGTAGTTTCATAATATAAGCCAGAGTAGCTCCTTTACACAGTGAAATTTCTGTCAGTTCAGGATATGACTTTGTGAAATGTGCAGTAAAGTTTGACATATGTTGTTTATTTTTTTCTTCATGTTTGCCTTTGCTTTCTTGGATGATATATATTTTTAGTGAATTATTATCCGTAACGAACCCTTAATAAATCTGTAGCCAGAATAAAGGAATATCTGCATGGAGAGACTTAAAGATGGGGAAATGACATCAGCTTTATTACTTTGATTTGTTTTTTGCTGGATGCTGTATGGAAAGGTTGTGAACTGTATTTTGGATCCATCCAATTACTGTATAATCATCCTTTCTTATGTTTGACTCTGATGATACTGTAAAGATTGAAATGCTCACTGGGATGCCATTTAAACAGTTTCATGTCAGATGCTCTCTCTGTTACTTGTCATTTTTTATTTGTACAATTATATGGATCGTCAAAAATCCGAGGGTAACTTTATAGCTAAATTTATGGCCCTGTATTTTCTTGACAGAAGAAAACCAGCTTTGTGTGGAATAGTTGGCTGGTTTTAATAAATGAACATCTTAAATATTTCACACAATTCTTTTTGCCTTTTGAGAAGAAAAATGCTTCATGCTAAAGTCAGAGATGTCTTGGTCTGTAGATAGTTGGCATATATTTCTTATGTCAGTATAGCTTCTTTCTTTATGGGCGTAACATTGAGATGACAGGTACAGAGGTAATAGACCTTATTTCAGTGCATTTGGAGTGAACGGTTATGTCTAATGGAATAATCAATCTATCCATTTATAATTTTGCAGATAATGTAGTTGTATGCATGCTGGGGCGCTCAGATTGGTGTTCTGGGAGTGAAGATCACAGCCAATTTCCTTGGCCGTCTTTCAACTCTCACGGCCTTGTATACATCCAGTTTCTGCAGACAGTCAACCCTGGTGTGCTCTCGTTGGTTCCCCACTTGCTTCTTCGCACCAGGATGCGCGGGCTGACCTTATCCGTGAGGCAGAGAAGCGTTTGGCACCTCAGTCTTTTTGGTGCCAGTTGTGACTTGTAAGCCCCATTCAGCAGCAGCCCCGCATCTTCTGATGTGTATGAGACATCTGCATGCCGGCAGCAGAGATGTGTGTGACACCTCGTGTAGACCCCGTATGAGCTGTCCCCCTTCTAAAAGAGTCCCTGTAGCATCCAGTTGGTGATACAGAGCCTGTGAAGGTTTGCAGCCAAGCAGAAGAGCTAAAGGTTTGGTGCCATGAGCATCACAGACTGGTGTAAATCGAAGCTGTCTGGTGCCATATGGAGGCTGAGGTAGAACTGGAACTGGTCCGAAGAACCAAACAAATGCAATTCCCGGGTGCTTCCCAAACTTTGACTGTCATCTGTCTTGCAAACCATAACTTGTTTATTAACTTGCAGTGGTTTATGCCTTCTAAATGATAGAAATAGATATAAAATAGTTTATTTAAATAGTACCGGTACCTAGGCAAGCTTTCGTACTTAATCTGTCAATGTAATGCACCGCATTATGTTGTATGTATGCAACTATGCAACTACTAATTATTATTGTCCAGCCTTGCTTTCAAAGAGAAGTTCAAAACTGAATGCTTGGCTGCTGTTAAACTAATCTGCCAGAAATCCAATTATCTAACCTTATTAGTCACATCAATAAGGGTTTAAATTGGCTCCACTTCTCCAGCAGATGTGCAAACCTCATCATGTGTGGGGGAGGAAATGAAATTTTTTTGCAGAACTTTTATGCTGTGATGCCTTGTGTTATGAACAGACAGCTTTCCCCATGGCTGTGTTTATTTCACTATGAGTTGGTTTGCCTGGTAAAACCAGTAAAGGACAGAATGGGGATTTTGTTCTTCCAGCATATATAGCCCTAGGAAGAAGCAGAAGATGAATTACCCTAAATTAAAGGCCGACTGAATTAAAAGCTGGAGTTGCCCATTTTTGTCCTCTTCCTTTTAACGTGCTTTGAAGCCTTATATGGGCTTCAAAGTAGCCCATACCTCAAAGCAGGAATCTGATACTAAAGTCTGTGTGGGACTGAAGCTTCCCTATAGAAGAAAATGCCTTCTCTGCTCGCTTTTTCCCCTTTGCCTGTTTTACTGGCAAGCCCTCCAGATCAAAGGGAATATGTCAGAGCCACAGAAGCGATGAAAGAGAATTGGTTTGATTGTTCAAGGCCTGGTCAGGTGAGAGTGATGGTCCCATGGTGACAGCAGGAGAGAAAGTTCATCGTGAAACAGTCATTCAGCTGAAATGTGGAATTTGGAGCACTAAAAGCCCCAACCTCCTGCTTTTGTGCCCTGTTCCTTCCATCTCTCACTTCCTCTAGCTCCATTTCATAAGAACGTGCCAGTTTGTTTGCCTACCCAAAACTTTAACTTACCTTTTTCTGGCCCTGTCATTGCTGATTTAATTGTTTTCTGCTTGTTTTGAGATGAACCAGTTCATAGGGAGGTGCGAGTACAGGAACTGGTACCAAATAGGCCATGGAGAACGTGGGAGGAGGCAGAGGGAGACACCTGTCTTTGGCAGTAGGGAGATGTGCAACGGGTTTTCCCCGCCTCGTAGCACTGCATCGTAATGCAATTTCATTTAATTGTTCTGGTACAAATTAATAGTATAAGTAGCTTATTTTAAGAACCAAAAATAACTATTAACGAATAAGGTAAGGGGTTAAGCGAGAAGCATTACCCTACTATTTCTTCCCCAATGTTATGACATCTCATCAAGTGATAAGGAAGCAGCCTTATTACTTCAACAGCCCTTATCCTTCAAAGTAAAATGAGCTGTACCTCCCGCTCCGCAGTAGTGAGCCTGCAGGAATTAGAAGTCCCATATGTCTAGTTTTCAGGCTAAACAGCATTATTAAGGGGGATTGTCAAAGTTGTCTGGTGGTGTTAGCATCAGTGGTAGAAGCATGCAAGCTCCAGCATGTGTTCTTACAATGTAAGAGTAAGGAGCTGTGTAAAAGTCATGGTCTGAGGAAAGAGCCCCAGAACAGCACGTCTGTCCCGTTTTGTACACTTCGGAGCAACGCTTAGCATAATGGAGCTGTAGCCAAAAAGATAGAAAAATGATAGAGAAATGCATAATGAATGAATGCGTAGTGCAACATCATATAGAAATGCATAATCAATGAAAGCATAATGCATATGATTGCTAAAATAAAACTACGGGTGCGGCTAAAGTACCTGTAGCTAATGTGCTGTTGTGAAGAGAATTAAACGAGGAGAGATGGGAAAAAATGGGGGAAACCCTTTTAATTCACTTCCAGCATTTAACAGTAAATCCTAGTATCATTGAGGCAGTCATACCAGCATTTTTATTTGCTCTGTAATTTCTTGTTGTTTATCAATGAATTTCAAATTGGTATAATTCTTCTTAATTACAAGTAGCTAGTTTACCTGGGTATCTATCAACTTTTACAACCTATAATTTCCTGGTAGGTCTTTTCACCAATTCTAAGCCCTGTGTTGGCCTCCCTCTTTCTACACTATGGATTTGAGGACAGAACACAAATTAGTGACTTCTGGTAGGTTCTGTGATGCTGCACGTTGTCCTTTGTAACCCCACTGAACATGTAAATTCAAATAAATCATCACCCCAAAGGATTAATTTCAATGGGCAATATTTTTAGCTATCTGAGGTTAAAATGTGATTTTGTTTTTAATTTCCTTTTTGGTCTTTTAGAGAATACTGGTATTTCTTCCTCACTTAAGAGCAAGGAAAAAAGCTAATGCAGCATGTCCAGAAACATCTGAAATGGCTTAATATTAAAAAGTCCACGGGACCTCACTTGCCAACCAGAGTTCTGTGGAAAAATAGGAGACAGAACAGATTAGACTGTTGGGAATTACCAAAGACTTTTGTAGTGGCCTTTGAATGAAGTTTTACAGTATCTGTGTGCTATTTCTGCTTTAGAGCTAATTTCTAGTGGTGTTTTTCTATCACTTGAATCTTATATGGCAAATTCATTATTATCCTCTAAGGAAACAAATTTATAGCTGCTTGGAGGATTGAAAGTCCTCCTCATCTACAGCTAGATTAAATTGTCACTCAGTGCTACAAATGTAGCCTCACCACGCTTTAGGTAAACCTAAAACCAAAAGTGATTAGTTGAGCTGACACTTGAAGACTCTAGATAGCTTACATTGATTTGTAACCACCGTTTTCTCCAGATGAGAGATTGTAACAGACAAATGAAGCAGTGGATATACTCCATGCTAAAGTTCAAGCACACATCCTAAAGAGAAGCTGAGATCTTGATCAGCTGCAAGCAAAAGTTGATAATAATTTCCTATAATCTTCATAATGTCACCCCTGGAGCTTTTACTGTCAACAGAAAGATATGAACCTAGCTCATAGTTAGTGCCAGATATATCCCCTAAGCCTCCAGAAAGAACCTCAGCAAGTGTAACTGGCTGCAATATGAACATGGAAAATTTGGCGCTTCTTCACTTGAGAGTAAATTCCATTATTATAATTGCAAGCATACTTGGTGTTAATTTATATGTTTAAAAATAGAGAAGGAAAGTTTGAGAATTGTTCCACAGATGCTAGCTGCAGTGTCCCCATTAGCTTGGGCAACCCCACGACCCTTTTCTTTCCCTTCTGGAAGACAAGAGTTGTGTGAACCACATCTTGTGTCAACGAAACATTCTTCAGTAGAGAGAAGAAGGAATTTTAACTGTGTTAAATAATGTTTAGTCATCAGGGTTGTGAGATACCACCTCCGTGATACATATGAAGAATAATCACATAGCAAACAGTCCTTTCCCTTAAAACCCCAGAAATGCCACAGCTCTAGCTCTGTTCAGCCCAAGAGAGCCGTTATGGAAATAGCCCAACAAAGTCTAGATTTACAGAAATTTAACTAAAATTGTTATCGGGAAATACTCATGGTCCTGTATGGCAAATGTAATTGCTCTTCTTCATATGAGTAATTTCTTACTAAAAAATACATCACCTACAGGGTTCTTGCTGGCAGCAAGTGTCATTTTTCACATTGGTATAGAAAGTCAATTTCTTTCTGGTCTCATTAGAGAACATGAATTCGGTGACTCCTCTGTTTCATCGTCATATTGCCTCAGTGTTTTACTTGACACGTCCTTTTACTACGGGAACATGTTTCAGCTTGGGTTTGCCTCTTAGAGGGGGTGGATTGCATTATTCTTCCTTTTCTCATTTTCCTGTCATTTTTTGAATAATGGATTTGTGGTATTAAAAACCTTATTTCACTTCACTTTTCATTCATTTCTTCACAAAGAAATTAGCGCAGCACTGAAAGAAGTTACCCAAAGAGGCTGTGTAGCCATCCATCCGGGGAGATTTTCAGTACTCGGCTAAGAAGGTCACAGTTGGCCTGATCTCGTGTTGGCAATGCTCTTGCATCACCTGGAAGTTTGGACTAAATGACCTTCAAGGTCTCCTTTCAGACAGCATTTCTGTGATTTTTTGGATCATTTGGAGTACAGAAATGCATCTTAGAAATGGTTTAATTTGCTGTTTTGGGTTTTCAGAACAGTCAAACATCATAATGCGAATTGTTTTAAGATAGAATATCTGTCATTTGGGTACTTAGTTGATTTTATCACTATATGCACAACACAGTCTCTAGTTAGGGTTCCCTGATAGCTTGCAGTTGCATCATGCGTGTTGGTAGACCAAATGCTGAACCCTCACAGAGCAGTAGGTGAGCAGGGCTTACTCATCGTGATAGCTCATCGACACTCAACTCGGAACAGAGAGGTTTTTTTCTCTGTTCTTAAGACAGTTTTGGCAGGCTGCCAGATGGTATGTAAAAATAAATTTCCCAACTCAGATGCAGAGGACAAAAAAATCTGGGGTGGCCTGTGAAGGCAGGAGAAGATGTGAACATTACTGCAGCGAATGCTGAGAGGATTGTGGAGTCTTGGAATGGGGGATAAAAAGTGTCCTGGAGCTGATTGTGGGTTTTTACGTTATAGTAACAGCAGCTGAACTACTGCAGAGCCTCTTAAGGTACTCAGAGCTTGAGTTGTCCTCATAAAGAGTCATGTTTTGGAGTTCTTTGCCACAATTTAAACAAACAAATCCTTTATACCAGTGTATGTAGTTCTGCCTAAAAATGATTTCTCTTAGCAAAGCAGGAACATCTCCACAGCTCGTGGCCGCGTTTCGTAGGCGGGTTGACCTTGGCCGGAGTGTGTACATCCCCAGCTTCAGCAGGACCAGCCAGGAAAGCAGGCAGAAACGTCCGGCTGTGGGGGTGGCTGCGATGCTCCTCATCGCACCTATTGCCGGAGGCTTTTTCTTGTTCTACTCACGTTTACCTTGCCACATGCATGAAGCAGTGGCTTCGGACAAAGAGACTGTGGCAGAACTAAGGGCAAATGTCTGTTTGATATTTGATAGAGACATTGTGATAACCTCTGCTGGCAGAAGGAGGACTGCGTGGGCAGAGCTCAAAATGCAGCACATCTTGGCAGAAAGACCAGTGGTGGACGTAGCTACGCCTCCTCAAAGTGATATAAATTAAGGTGGTAAAAAATACTCCCTTATCGTCAGAGTTTCATCATGACACAAGTCTGTTGGCAGGGGATATGTGATCTCACACTCCTTGCTGAAATAAATATGCCAGCAGAACTTTACAGCATGGACTAAAAAAAAAAAAAAAATGCAGCTTCTCTTTATAGCTAAACCAGTCTGAGCCGTGTTGCTGGACGGAGATAACAGCTTGTCCTCCCCAGCTCCCCTGTGGGGCTGACCCCGTGGAAAAATCCCTGTCCCCTGCTGTCCCCGCCTGCCCCTGGGGTGGTGCTGTGGCCCTGGCACTTGGCACCCTGCCTGGCATGTCGTGGGTGAGGCCGGGGCTCCCTCTGCACTGGCATCTGGGATGGCTCAGGGTGCTGCTCCCTTTGCCCAGGTGCCTGGTGCGAGGCCTTTGCAGAGGCTGCTGGGCTGGCAGGGTCTTCTTGATTTTATCTTTCAGCACAGATTTGAGCTAAATCCCTGGCATGTGGCCTCTGTTGTACAAGTCCTTGAAGCTGTGCTTCTTGCCTCCTTGCTGTGTCCCTGGTAAAAGGAAAGTCCAAGTTTGCCTACAGACTTCAGCAAAAAAAACGCATCCTCCAGTCAGAGAGCCCCGGTCTGCTCAGGCAGCGTGAGGTGGCTCTAACAGAGGAGCTGTTGTCACTGTAAAGTAAATACTCTAGGCTGTGGAAATAGTTTATAAAGAATAAGAAATGCCGTTGTGTTACGGGAACAACTTAGAGCTACGACACGGGGAAGGAAAGCTCATGGCTTGGGCGGAGGTGCAGGAGCAGGCCCTGGGCTTTGCTGCCGGGGCCAGAGTGGTGGAAGCGCATCCTCGGGCTGAAGGCATGTCGTGCTGACAGGCCGTTTTTTCATTTGTACGTTATATACTGTTAATATTAACTGCAGATGCAGAGAACATCTCTTGACATTTACAAAATGTTAGCACGCTTTGTTCTTGTGCGGGTGGCCCTTTGCCTCTCCTCCGAGTTGTTAGGTGCTGTTGTGACAGGGACAGGGAGAAAACTCAGAGCCAACGGTTCTCTCAGTAGTGGGATCCCGTTCCCTTGCAGCAGGATCTCCCTTCTCACCCTGGTTCTTATGCTGGGGTCTCTTGACAATAGTGGATCCCTGATGGTGCGGATGTCTGTGCTTATTTAATGCGGACTTAGGAGTTAGATGGCTAGATCAACTCCTTATCTAGCAGTGGACGCAGAACGGTTCTTCCTCTGCTAATGGAGTTCATTCCTAACCTGGGCCTTAGTCAACGCAGCAGCAGTAAAAGCCTCTGTAGTCATTAAAAGTACAATGAGTTACCCAGTTTGCATTTAAAATGTGTTCTAATGCCCACTTAAGTTTGCATTACTTCCCAAATAAAAATATTTACTCTTAAGCTGCTTGAAACAACTCCCTCCTGTTCTGCCCTATTAACAGGCTGACTGCTTTGTGCCACAACCCGATACCTGAGTCAATACCTGTACTAAGCAGGGATGGTAGCGATGCTAGGGAGTTCGTCTGGCTGAGCGATCCAGCTGGCTGAGCAGCCGTAGGTGTTACCTCGCGTCTCCAACGGAGCATTCAACGTGTTTGCATTTTGCTTCTGTCGCTGTTGTCACTATTGCCATTATTGCAGGGGACATTCTGTGTCTGTCTTTTTATTTCCCTTGCCCTAATTCTCGTCATTAATCTCCTTATTTAGTCTTGCCTAATGCAAATATTTAAGCTTCATTTAACAACATGACCAATGATTTCTTCAACAAAAAACCCTTGTAGGGCAGCAGATCAGAGTGGATAGTCTAATACCAGAGATTGCAAACTCTTAAAAGTAAATCAAGCTTTAAAATAGTAGCTAAACATCTCACCAAGATACCCAACCAATCTGTGAACCATTGAGACTACAGTAATAAAGTGAAATATTTGCCGTCTGATTATTTACGCTTGCTTTGTTTAATTGTAGTTTGAAAATGAGATCATCACCAAACTGGATCATGAAGTGGAAGGAGGCAGAGGAGACGAACAGTACAAAGTGTTATTTGACAAAATGTAAGTGTTGATCAGTGGTGAGATTTATATCACGGGGAAGTCAGGAGAGAGAGCAATTAGACTACAATGAACTTTGTAGCCCAGAAATAATTAAAATCTGTTAATGATGCACAATATTTAAAATTGCACCTGAGTCAAGGTTTTTTGTGTGTGTGATTAACAAAGCATATGTAATTGGCTTTTCAGTCTCTTAGAGCACTGCAGAAAACACAAATACCTTGCTAAAAGTGGAGAAACTTTTGTGAAACTTGTTGTCCGCTTAATGGAGAGGTTGTTGGACTACAGGACCATAATGCACGACGAGAACAAAGAGAACCGCATGAGCTGTACTGTCAATGTGCTGGTAAGCAAGGAGTCACCTGCCTGAACTGATCACTGCATTTTTAATTTTACACCTTTAACAAAATATTTCATTTAAGTCAGAATACGTGTTAAGATTTTCATTCCATCTTAAAATATTTTTTTTCTCTTAATGAAAGTGAATTTATGGAAACATGGGTTATTATTTCCTTAATTGATTTTAAGAAAGAATTTAAGAAGGAATGTTTCAGGACCTGATCTGTGAGGGCTATTGGTTGACATTTACAATTTACATATGAACAACTTTATACAGAAAAACACTATACACACAGAATATTGGAGTAATATGCAATTTTCTACTGAATTTGCAAACCCCTTTGTATTCTACTTCTGTATTCAGAATTTTTCAACAAAGTTGTGAGTTATTGTTTCATTGAAAGCAGAAGAAACTTTTTTTTTTTTCCCCTCACTGATATGAAATTTTCATTCTCTTTGTTCCAGAAATTCTAGAATATCTGCTCTGTACTACAAACCTTTGTCCATTTAGGCTAGAGCTGGAAGCAGCAGACGCATCATGCTTTTTGCTGGAAGCATTAGAGTATGAGATTTTATTAGCACAAAATCAGTGCATATGGAAAAATGGTCTTAAAATAAAGTTTAGAGACCTCTGACAGTGCTAGTTAGATTTGTTGCTTTTTTTTTTTTTTGTTAGGACTCAGTATTAAACTGTTAGCAGTTAAGCATTCATAGCTTTCATCCCCATAACATTATCAAAAATTACTTCATTTCAGAGTGTGGGGTACAGACTGTGCTTATCGCCTGACGTGATATGGCTGATAGGTTTCATTCAGGCTGGTTTGGAAAGATCTGAGTAAATAGTTTGTAGCTTTAACACTTGCGAGAACTGCAAATGTCCTCAGCTTGCTCACTGCAGCCTTTATGCCTCGCTATCATGTAAGCTATAAATGAAATGATGCCCGTCAAAATGGGAGAGAATATAGAGACATCAAATCAGAAATTGGGTTTTTATTTTTAGTTTGTTTTTCCTCTCTGTGCACATCAAAAAGCATCAGAATGTTTAGCAAATGGGAGAAGAGGAGGAACGCAGAGAGTTGTCACCGGCTGTTGATCTAGCAGGTGCCCTTGGTTGCCTGCAGAAAAGTCACGGTGTCCTCCTGAGCAGAGCGGGAGTTAGAAAAACCTGCCAGTTCGCACCAGGCAAGATAGGAAATAAAAAAATCACATGCACCACACGCTCCAATACATGACAACAATGTATATGAACCCAGCCAAATTTTCTAAGGAAGGTGAATTTATTTCTCTTTCCATTCATTATAAAACTCTTGAGACCCTTCCCGGTAATTTTTGCCATGCCAGCCCCAGGGGAACAGGTAGCCCCTTTGGGGGGTTGTTTTCCCTGAGTGTCTCTAACAGCGTCTCCTGATGGTGATTTTGTCATCCGAATTTTTCAGGTATTTGTAGGTGATAAATTTTGCGGGTGATGTACTGTCGTCAAGTTAAATCACTGTGAGTTATCCACGCACCACCCTGCCACTGGAGTCTGTGGGAAATGTATGAAAGCATCAAAGGGCAGAACTTTGCTTCGCTTTCAGTAGCCGTGATTTAAAATCTCAGGTTGATTTTAAAGTCCCATTTGCCCTCCAGGGCCAATACAGTCTTTTCATCATTCTCCATGCACCTGAAGTGAAATTTATGCCTTCACAGAAGTCTGACCCAGAGCCAATACTCAGCATAATTCCCACTTGAGGGCTCAAAGAGTTCTTAATTGGGGCTTTAACAATGTACAGGCTTTCACAGGATTAAGTTTGCCTGTGTTGAATATAGTTTAAGTCAGAGGTTTTGATATACATTTAAGCCAGTGCTGATGATTAAAAAAATATTTAAAAAAAAAAAAAGCCCTACCTACTCCCTCAGCTGCTTGTTCCTACCTCTGACAATCCTGGCAAAACACGAGTGCAGCCAAGGTAGCAGAGGAGATCAGAGGAGGGATCCTGCCTAAAGCCCCCACCTTTCCCCTCTGGTTATTTTACCCCCCATCAGTTCCCCGCCTGCTCACCGCCTAGCCGCACGTGGGTGGGCCAGTGTGGGGCAAGAGGAGTGCACCCGAAGGTGGGGCCGGAGCAGGGACTGCTCTCCGGGGAGAGGGAGCCTTGGGAAACGTAGGGGGGTCAACGCCAGCCTCCTGGCGAGCCCCCTCCGCATTCTGTGGGCTTCGTGCCCCTTCTCAAGCTGCGCTGGAAGGGCAGAGCAGCCGGCAGCGGTGTCAGGATAACGGGACAAAATGGCTTTCCGTTACTGATCGCCCAAATCAGAAGTCTATTCTACGTAAAAACAAATAAGCAAACAAAGGAGAAATAAGCACAAATAATAAAAACAGACTAGAATTTTCTGGGGAGCATAGTTTCACTTGGTTCAGTTTGTCTTGTGGGTTAAACTCAGAACTAGTGAGCAGTTATGTCAGCTGAAAGGATATGTCCCCTAAATAACTAGTCGTTTGCAGCTCAGTGATGTATATTCTATCACGGATGTATATTTTATCACGTATTTTAGGTTCTCTTTGAAGGGGAAGGTTTGGTATTGGCCTTATGCATCTATTGGTATTGGGCTTATGCATCTTTTCCTGGCTACTCAGGTTTAATTCAGCACTGAAATACGTTGGAGTTCAATGAAGGATAAATTTCCTTGTATTTTGTTTCCTTATTTTTTTTTAACTTTTGAAGGCAAACTTTAAATAAGATTCAGAAAAGCCTTTAATATCTTGCCCAATTTATCACAACCTGTATTTACAATATTTGCAGTGTTAACTAGTTTATCTCAAGACCGGGGGCATTCAGACATTTCTGAAGGGAGCAATGAGAATGCGTGGCATATGAAACCAGATAAATAACACTAATCTGCCTTTTTATTTCCAAGGAAACTATTAGAATTCAAGGGCAGGTGATGTATTGCTCAGCTAAGGTTTGGAATTTTAAATCCGTAGAACAACTGTTTCTTAAAAATTAGGTTTTTGTATATTACGAAATTTCAACTGAAAATGGTTAATGATGTGTGACGTGCAAATGCCAGAAGCCAGTTTCTACCGGTACTACTCTTGCAAATTCTTAACCTTTCCAATAAGACATAAGTCCTAACGTGCTACATCATGAAACATCGCAGCATTAGATTTCGTAAGTTAAATAACTTGTGTGCTATCACTAGAGGCAAATTTCATTTTGCGGTTTTGAGGTTGATGCTATCCGATTATGAATTTTTAATTCCTAACATGGTCTGTATGTGGTTCTGATTGTGAAATCAAAGACTTTGTAAGGACATTATTTTGTTTTTCAGAATTTCTACAAGGAGATTGAGAGAGAAGAAATGTACATAAGGTTTGTAAACATGACCACTGATAAATTCTGCTTGATTGACTGTAGCATAATTGGAGAAAATTATTTAGCAGTCAGTTAGGGGCTGAAAGGGAAGAAGTAATGAAAAAGCACAGCTTTACTGAACTTTAAGCTCAAAAGCTCATCTTCACTGAGAACAGTGAGTATTAGAAATCGGCCTCCTGAGAATTTTTTGTATCCCTCCTCCAACCCCTTCAGTTTTATTACAGTGAACAGGGAAATACAAATGCATGTTGTCACACGAGGAAAATAAGTAAGTCAAAAGAAAACTGACCAAAGAAATAATTTTACTTCCTGGTGAGGTAGAAAATATGTGACTTGGGGTAAAATGGGCTATTAAATAATACGATGACTAGTACTTATTTTAAATTTGAAGCTTTTGGGAACCCTTCAAAATCTATTTTCACACAAAGTGAAAATGGTAATATGTTGTTTTGCTTTTTGTAAACCTCAGGGTTCCTAGACCTCTATTTCTGCTTTCGCTTAAAATTGGCTAGACCGTTGGGCTAAAATGATGAAGTTTCTCTTTCACTGCGATTTGAGCTATCTAAATGTTATTCGTGAATTTGTTCTCAGGAGTTTGTTATCTTTTTGGAACAATTTTCTCTAGTAAACTCACTTCCTGTTGTTTAAATGGTTTTAATTATCGCTTTAATGATTTGAAAAATAAATAAAATCTAGCAAAAAGGCAGGGTTAGTAACTGTGGACATGCACATAAAGTTGTGAGTCGTGGGTCTGCCCTGTTCAGTGTCTGTACAAAGACAAGCTGTCTCTCACTGGCTATCTCCCTCCCAAGTTCTCTCCTATTTCTGTTAATAAACTCTTGTAAGAGATTTATTTAATTATTTTTAAATTGCCATGAAAAGCAAGCCAGCAAACAGATGAAGATAATCCCCTTTCAGGGGTGTGCTGATATTTAAGGCAAGGAAGAAGACCCGTCTCTGTAGCTGAACACTTAGAGCAAGACCTCATGCACAGAATCTGTATTGGATTCATTGCTCTTCTCAGGCCATTGGGAGAAAAACACAGTGGAAATGCAAGTGATCATGAACGTTTCCTGACCACAGACATACGAACTGTAAGAAGTAACCCCAGAGATATTTAGCTGTTTGAAGATAGAGTTGAACTGTTGTAGTCTCCAAAGCCAATTATTTTACGTTAGTTTGTAACATTTAATAACAACCCTGTTTTAAGAACCAATGCTTTTCTTACTTGCAGGTATCTGTACAAGCTGTGTGACCTGCACAAAGAATGTGATAACTATACAGAAGCTGCCTACACATTGCTTCTTCATGCAAAGCTTCTTAAGGTAAACACCAAAATACATTGCAAGTTGTGAAGATGACGTTAGCAGTACCAGTAGTAGTCTTGTTTTTGCCAGTCTTGGAACCCGTACTTAAAACTGGTGAATGTCTGTGCACTGCTTCTTATTTCAGTTTCATCTTTTGCGCGTGTAATTAATGCATTACCATGCAGGAAACCAACCTGCTTCCATTGGTGCATGTCAGAGCATGGTTTACTGACCTTGATCTGAAATGCGTGGAAGTACAATCAAGTAAAGACCCCAAGTCATAAACTGCAAAGCTGAAATATAAATTTATTTTAAATATCCAAATTATGTAGCGTGTGGAGACATCTATTTCATGTGCCAGTGGTGAGTGTTTCGTAAGCCTTAGGTATTATTACTGAAGCCATGCTAGTGGGAACCCTTTTGTAAAGGAAATGTATCTCATTTTATGCAGTGAGTTGCTCTTAGCAATCTTTGGTTTAATCTGAGCGATCCCAAGAGAATCTGTAGTGTAAAATGTATATTTTGAAAAGTTGAGAAGTGGAGGGTGCTAAGTGAACTACTTCTAAATGATGTGCAGACAATTATTTCTACATCAAAACTAAGAAAACTGCATCCAAACTGTATTAAGACTAAGTATGGTGCAGAGCATACTTTTACAAGTTAAATGAAGACACTGAAATATGTTTACTGCATTTTAAAACAAATATAGGGTTATTACTCAAAGAAAACAACGGTAAAATTCATCTGGAGTGTAAAACCACTGTAGCAATAGCTTTATGCATTATTCAAAGCGAGGGCAATTGTTGGACACGGCCTGCTGGATGCAGTTACTTCTCTGGTAATGAAATTTTCTGTGCTGAGACACGTCTCAGAGAGCTAAAGATCTGAGGAGAAGGCTTTGACACCTTCAGTCACGCAGACTGGTGCAGTCGCTTGCCTGTGGGTAGAAGCTGGAGCGAGTAACTGGCTGAGTCTGTGGCTATAAAGATCTCTCTTGTTCCTGCTAGGGACATAAAACATGACTGCCAAATTGTGTAATACTTGCTTATCAGGCATTACATGAATGAGCCTTTTAGACAAGATAAAGCATTGCCTTCCCCAGGTGCTGCACTTTCCAGAAAAATGATGGAATGAACTTTATGTCTTGAAATCGTTAGTCAATATGCTTCGTATGACCTTAAGTTAGAGATTAGCCAATTTCATTTTTTTCTTACAGAGGGTCTTCAGAGACCGGATGAGTATCTTAATATACTCCTTTAATTTACTGGAAATAAATATCCAGTTTTCTTTTATTATACTACAAATCAATAGAAGATGGCGAATGTAAGGGTAATATTTATTGTAGGTTTTTATCACTAAGCAGATGTTTGTTTATAAATAGACTTACATTATGGTTTGGAAATTCTTTATTGTAGAAGTGTATTGATATATCTAATGTAATATCCTGTTCCTTCCAGGAGTTAGCAGTGGATGGAGGAGTTCAGTGTTGCTTAAAAAGCAGCAGTATTGCGGTGTGTGTGATTTTAAGCAATTGAGGTTTTATTTCAAGCCTTGAGGACAGGATTTTCAATGACACTCACCATTGGCAAACGTTGCATCACACTGATTTTAATGGGATCACATTTAGGTCAAGACTGAGAGCTTTCTAGAACTTCACCTTTAAATTTGCAAGAACGCTGTCTCTGGAGAGAGAGCCACCATAATTTTCTCCAGATTACTGCAAGCTGGTGAAAGAAACTTTGGAAAAAAGAGGTTTTATGAAATAAAATAAAATAGTTTTATTTTTTAATCAAAATTAAGATATTCAAAGCTAACAGAAGAATACTGACAAAAATGCCATTGCATTGGAGACTCCATGAAATTTGTCTCCTTCATTGACATGGCTTTGCAGTACAAAGCTGTACTGTCAATGCAGTGAAGAGTTGCGTGGTTTTAGGAAGGATTAAAAAAAAGGAAAGGCTTTAAGAGAGCCGTAATAAGAGAAATGCAGAAAGGTTCTGTCAATGAGAAATGTGAAGTGCTCTCTGGCTGGCCTGTCAAAAAGAGCTCAGCTTGATTTGCATCAAATGACTGTCTTAAGGGGAAGAAAATGATATTAAAGAGCCTCCTGTGGCCGTTTAAGGAAAAGATTATGGGAACTAAGAGTTCGAAGCTGCAGTCAGACGTATCTACATCAGGTAGTCTGTACCCACTGAAACACATTACCAGGGATTGGGGTGTAATCCTCAGTTCCTGTCATCTCCAGACAATGACATAATGTGTTTTTGTAAGATATCCTGTAAAAAAACATGAACTGTGCTTAAGTTAAACATTTTGGCCAAATCTGAAGTAATTAGATTAAATTTAATAAAATATAGGAGGTAAAACTAGATGATGTAACAGCAATTCTATGAATAAACCTAAGAGTTGATGATCTTTGTACAGATCTCTTCTTTTCTGAAAGTTATACCATTTTATTTTTGTAGGCAGTCCTCTTACTGTAGTAACTTTGATTTTCAGAGATGAAAGCGAACAGTTCTGTATTTATTTTAAACTTGGTTTCTTAAGGCAAAAGCTATATTGAAGCACCTGTCCCTGTCTCTTTTTCAATCTATGAGACATTTTATTTGATTTAATGGAGGTTTTTGATTTGGTTTGATAGAGTTTTGCGAGTCTCTAAGGCATTAATTTCCTGCTAGCCTCATGAAAATAGATAGCTGTGGAAAGGTAGGATATAGTATTAGTTTCCTGTCGAGGGAAAAGGCTCCAGTATTGTCTCATCCACAGATAGGTCCTAGGGAATATTAGTGGGAGGAGGGAAGGGAGAGGAAGAAGATCTGATGTGAATAGTGGAGTCCAGAGGTTTCAGTTGCATCTGTCCCTTACTGGGCACCAGAATATGCAGGTGTAAGAGAGAGAAAGCTGTCGGGAATCATGTGGTCCTCTCAGGTCTAGGGAGAAATCTGTGTGATGTCTTTGCCTTGCTCCTCGTCTGTTGGGCGTTTGCTGGAAGTGCAGGAGCAACTGTTTGCAAACAGGCTGTATAAAGTTAGTTGTGCTTCTGCATGCCTCTAAACATTTTCAGTGAATTTTAGTTCATTAATATCTGTCTGTGCCTCTAGTCCCTTCCATTTGAGCTGATGTATCTTGGCTTCAGGGCTTCTCTCAACATAAACCTGCCAGTGTTCATCATGCATCCAGCAGGTTGTACCCGTCAGCAGGCCAAAGTCAGCCTCATCAAACTCACTGAGGAGAGGAAGCCACCTCAAGAAGCTTCCTTCTATCTGATATCTGTAATTAGCTTCCCGTTATAGCATTCTAATAAATGGTCCGTATGCCAGAGGAATCGTTACACAGCTGCAGTGAAATCTTTGTTAGTGCCTTAGCTGTGAACCATTTCTTTAAATCAAAAGTTTCTATCTTATACAGCCTAATTTTACTGACACTTTTCATAACTTTTGACTTGTTTTCACTTGTTCCATCTTTCTCTATGATGTAGTGGTCAGAAGAAGCATGTGCAGCACATCTTACCCAGCGGGATGGATACCAGGCTGCTACTCAAGGACAGCTGAAAGATCAGCTCTATCAAGAAATTATCCATTACTTTGACAAGGGCAAGGTAAATAGGGAAGAAAAAAGTCCTCCAAAGATGTTTCATTGCTTTCCTGTCTAATTTATAAGTTGACTAATAAACATTGTTTGCATCAAGTGACCTTCAGGGAGCTTTAAACTTGTTGTAAGTTTTATTATTTGGAGTGTTGTATGTAAACACGCTGCCAGTATTTGAAGATAATAATACTAAAAAAAAATGTAGTAAAAAAAAAAAAAAATCAATGGTACATTTATAACTGCTGTGTTAAGGGTAAACGTATGTGCATATGGTGCCACAGAGAAGATAAAAAAGAAGTGATGCATGTAATTTGCAGGACTTACATTTTCTGGCAATTGCAGTAGCTAATGCAGTCCTTCAGCTCCCCTTGGTTTTTCTTGTGTACACAAAAAAAAATCTGTCAGAGGATGGATGTCTGTGTGGTTCGTGCCATAGGAGGGTGGTGGAGAGAATGAGAATACTTCCCTGTCATTGCTCCTGGTTTTCTGAGATGGATTTGCATCTGACATTGCGTGGTGGGTGCAGGTATTACCTGTATAGAGCTGATGATTTTCAGCTCAATAGACAGATATAGGGACATATCAGAGGAGGGAAAGTGCATGCCTAAAATGTGTAAATACAGAGGTGAAAATCTCTTCATTGGGATATTTGGGATACATAATCTTGTTTGTTTTTTTTGTTTGTTTTGTTTTGTTTTTGTTTTTTGTGGTTTTTTTTGGAGTAGTTTGACACCAGTAGGGGTTTACTTATTTAAAAGCAATTTTTGTTGCATAAATGTAGTGCAGACGGGAATGTTATTTTCGGGGAAAGTTAGAGAATTATCCAACATGTTATGCAAGTAGGCTTTTAGCAGTCAGATCAGTGTTTCGATGGAAACTGCTTAAAAGGTCAAATTTTCCACCTTATCTTAATGCGATATTTAGAAGTTGTTAATAAGTGATGCTAAAAAATTGTAATTCTAGATTGTGATAGAGGCAGGCTCCGCGTGCGGCTGGGCCTTGTGAGTGGCTGGGCCTTTGTGCTTATGCAGTGAGTAGCATCCATTCCCACAGCGTGCTCCTGCTTCCCAGGAATTTCTACCAACCCTTTAGCAGCTGCTAAGGAGAACCTAGTTAGAATTAGGGTTGGATTTGATTTAAAACTCTATTTTAATATTACATTCCCCTCTGGAAAGGAAAAGGCAGAAGTCGCCTGTTTTTATTTTGTTATTTTACGTGTTTATGGGCTCGCAGTTTCTTTTTTATGGTGCTAGTATACAGTCCGTGGGAATTGTTCTTCCCAACACCAGGCCAATGCATTTCAGCTGCAAATTAAAAGCTGCAGCATCCTTTACATCTACGTTGAAAACAGCCTGCCTTAAAGTTGTAGCCACCCAGTTCTGCCGACGGCTCTAATGAGCTGTTTATATAAACAGCAGGCAAAATACCTGCTGCTTGCTTTTCAGCCTGTTCCACGCTACACAGCACGGCATCCACGCTTGAGAGACCTTTGTCAGACTGAATAACCATACTTAATTTTTTCAGACTTTACAACCAGAAATGAAAGAAATAGCAGTGAAAATTCTGTGTCTACTCCTTTTCCTCACAGTTAAACAACTGAATCTTCATTATTTAAAATTTATCGGTGGAGTGTGATACTGAAGGGACCACTGTGATCACTTATTTCTTTGCATAGCTCAGGTCATAGGATTCCTGCTTAATTTACTTTTGTGAGCAGAGGATTCATTTTCACAGCACTCTCCTCATTTACAGACATTTCCTCTCTCATTTTCTGGTCACCCAAGTTGGGGATAAATTTTTGTATCATTCAACAAAAAGGAAAAAAAAAAAACAATATACGAGTATATGCTGAGAATATGAAAATCTTAAATAAATTTTCAAATGGAAGGTTGCCATGGTAGAATTAAGGTAATCCTCTTAATTGTGGTGTTACAACATTAGGTTAAATGAAGTTCTTACTTTTACCTATGCAGTTCGCAAGTTTAGTCCAGGCTACTTTAATGGCCTAACTCCATGATCAGTAACACCTCTGAAACAGTATTTATGTAAACTAACCAATTTTTTTATTTTTTATTTTTTTAACCATAATTGTAAGCTGTGCTTCTGCCTGGCAGTTTCCTCTGTGTTGATCCTACTACTTTGCTTTCTCTTCCCATGAAGTTCAGAAGAGATGCCTGCAGAAGGTCCTTTTACCCCGGACAGCTTAGAACTACTTCCAGGCTTTTACAGAAGCTCGGTAGTTTGGTTTTAAAGTTGTGAGAACAGGCCTCTTTCACTCCAGCCTGCCAGGCTGACTTAAGAAGTAGCTGTGGTTAGAAGCACATAGTCTAGAGGAGATGGGGGAAAGGGATTTCTCAAAAGGCAATGCTTGGTTTTAAAAATTCGGCATTAGTTTGGAAAGGCTGATGTGTAGTTCAGCCTCTCAACAATCAAGATCCCATTCTCTTACCAGGGTAATTTCCCAAGGGGAAAGCACAAGGCACTTCTCAAGTGCAGAACACCCATGAAACTTGCTCCTTAAGTATTAACACTCAGGGTGAGGTGAATTCAGAGGAAGGCTTAATCTTCTGTATTCACCAGGCACAGAAACATACCACTTCTAGACCAGAAGTGCCTGAGAAATTCGTAATTTAATAGGACTGAATTGGAGCTTGCACTGAATGTCATTTGTCTGAGAACAAAATACTAGCCTTCGCCACAAGTATCCCTGTTATTTGTGGTTTGAGACCCTTGTCATAGCACTCATTTTGATTTCTGTTTTTTAATAGATTAGCATGCTTGCTTTCTTATTTTTCTTTGACTTTTGGTCTTGAACGCAGTCTTCTATAAAAATTCAGTATACCCTTAACATTCAGTGATTAACGCTGTCAGGTACAGTTTCTGTTCTTCAACATCTTGGATTTAATTCCTTATCAGTAATACTTGTCATTACCAAGCCCCTTCTTTCCAAAAGGAAAAGTTGCTACTTTTAAGTTTTCCTAGGACATATGTATATTTTTTCCTCTCTGCTGGTTTATTCTCCTTTACTGTTTTGCTCTTTCCAGTCTCATTTTCATCTCTCTTGGCTTTTGCCCTTAAAAGCTTTATCTTCACTCTTATCACGGCGGTCTAACCTATCCTTTGAACTGCTCTGAAGTGTTTGCTCTTTCTGTGTTTTCCTGAAGTCATGTAATTTTCAATAAAGCCCTTAATCCAGGGACTTTACTGAAAATTGCTAGGCTAGAGTATATCACAGTGAGAAGGAGAAGTAGAGGCAGTAATAAAGGGAAGAGGGAAAAGGGTGAATTTTTTTCTGTGTGGAGAGGTTGATGTTAGTCAATGCTAATGTACTTCTGATGCCAAGAAATACTCCGTTGTCGTTGACAAAGATAAGATTTCATTTTTAAACAGGCTTATATGGTCTCTGTAGCCATAAAGGAAGCAGCAGCTTTCTTATCCCTGCACGGCAAAATGTACGAACTGCAACGTTTCAGGTTTGCCAGTGGATGCCGCAGTCTATAAATCAGTAAATGTTTTCTACTGCTCCTTCATAAATTGAAAGTGTTGGTCCTGTAGAGAAAAAAAATAAATAAATGCACGCTGCTCACACTCATTTCCACTCCTCCACCCCTCCTGCCCCCTTACCACCTCAAAAAAAAAAAAAAAAAAAGCTTTTGCTGTCTTACTGGAGCCAAAAAACACAAAGTATTTGAAACGTCCCAGTAAGTGCAATGCTTTGCCTTTAAATGTCTTTTTTCCAGTTCGTAGGATGGCAATGAATGCCTTTTTCCATCTAACTAGATAGCGGTGAAATTCACCTCTTCGCAAAAAGTCAGTGCAAGGCTTGTGTCCAGCTTGTAGCCACTTCAGATCGATCGTAAACCCTTACAGAAAACTGTGAAGGAAAGGGCAGGCTTCAGAGCAAAGACACATTGCAACCACGTTCCAAAGGAATACAGCAAGTTGTTCGAAAGAGTTACCAAAATGGATATATCTTAGACCTGTTGAATGCTACGCTAGCAATGGAGAAATGCTGTTTTAATACCGTATTTAAAATGTTAAACCTTCGTGGTGGTTACTTCATGCCATCTAAAATGTAAACAGTGTTGGGAATGTCCCTCATACTTGAGAATATTGCATGATAGCGTACTACATTATTTCATTTTTACTGATGTTTAGCTTAGCAGGAGCTAAGAAGTATATTAAGATCCTCCTTTGCTGCTGTTACAGAACCTCAAAAACTAAATTGGATGCTGGACAACAAACAATCTGGACTTCAAAAATAAATTAAATAGCTCCTTCTCCCGTAAGAAGATCTCCTCTTGAATCCTCAAAGTCTTTCCCGTAAAAATTTGCTGCATGTGTCTGCGCTACTTAATTTAGGCTATACACATTTTTCGTACACCTTTAGTATAAAAGAAGTATTTTCCTTCCACTATCGTAAACCTCTCTCTCTGGTGCACTATCCAGATAAATTGTTTCTTGCGTTAATGAGTTGCACATCATACAAATCCTGTGTAGTAGCTCCCTGTACAGCTCATTCCTCCAGAAGACCTGCCATGTCCTGGGCAAAGCTGGGAAAACTTCCAATGCAGGAAATCTGTGAGGCAGCAGATGGGGAGTTATTGACCTTCAGGAGTGTAGATTTCATTTATCAGAATCCTTTGCCACAGCCATGCTGCCCTCACCTGAATAAATTTGCTCTGTACAAAACAGAGACTTTTTTCAGAGGGTGTTTTAAATGCACAGTTCCTGCTGCTGCTGTGACGTTGAGAAAAATACTGGATTTAGTTTTATTTTCAGCAACATTGCAGGTATTGTAGTCCAGCTGCAGAAACAATGGGGAGAAAAGCCAGTGGTTAATTGACTCATGGACCTCGGGAGTTCAGGGCACTTGACATTTTACAAATTGAGTCTTATAATACAACTCCTTGCCATTCCTTCGGAGGGTTGAGCTGGACAATTGGATTTCAGAATAGAGATGCTGGAGCAGAGTGGGGTTTTTAAGAGGCAGGAGCAACAAAAAGTAAGTCCTGTTCACTAAGACAAATTCCTTGGCTGGAGAGGTGCCAGTTCAGACACTGGCAAAAACTGAAAGAATCTTTTCCCACAGCTGGGCAGTTTTAGCATGCATCTGCCGTGGAATAGAAAGAGAGTGGGTTTACCTCTTAGCTATACCGGAAAGCATTCCATTAAAATAATGTGACAAAAGAGGTGTCGTGTAACTAGTAAACTAACTTTTAAAGATTTTTTAGAGTAATTCCGGTAGTTTAAGTCAGAAACAAATGTTGTTCATAATGCCCATTTTGTTTCCTATTCATCTCTGCTTACACATAAGGAAATGGTTATTAAAATGGAAGAACACGAGGATTGTGGGACTGCTGCACATATGCTGGAGATAAACTATATCATAATTAATTTGAGGATTCATTTTTTAGGCTCTCTGGTCTGTACCATTTATGAAACTCATTTCTCATGTTTGTGTTCAGTAATACAGACTCAGAGGGGTGTGATGGGGCTGGGGAGGCGCTTCCTGCTGAGTGCCATAGAAACACAGCCCCTGCTCTGGAGTGCTTGCAGTCTTGTCTGACAAGGATGGGGGGGAAAAAAAAAAAAGACAAAAATAAGATAGGTGCAATTAGTTTTGCATGCAGCATTAGGACCAAACCAGGGCTTTCAGTTGCCAAATGTGCTTTGGAAATGCGTTGCAAGGTCTGTGCTTATTCAGGATTCATTAAAAGAACTGAATGAGGTTGTTTACAATGTTCATGTAAATCTAAAATTATTTAGACTTCCATTTATTTCAAATCTCATTCAGCTACAAAGCTGTTTGCCTGAGATGATCTATAAATATTTTCACAATAGGAAATAGAGTAGAAGTGCTTCAGTTTTGGAGAGTGACTGGTTGAATCTGGAGCAAGCAGAACCAAGGCAAGGACAATGATGGTAACACTTTTCTTTGAAGTGAAAACGTGCAGAAGTAGTTATGGATGACTGAAGTTAAGAAGACAGCATTCAGAATGAAGAAAGGTTAAGTGGTTTTGAAAGGTTTCACTTGCTGACTTACCTACCAACCAAATATTAGTTTAGTTTCTATAAATTGGTAGTGTGTTGCTCCTCTGAGTCAAAATTAGCCCAGTCTAGCATGTGAGATCGTACTCACTCCATTGTCTGTAAATATGCCTGTACTATTTAGCTCATGGTAATTTTTGTTTAGAGATAAAAATACGCTCCGTATCATCATTCTGCATTAGATATAAAGCAGGGATAAAAACATTGTGAGCTTGCCATTTGTAAAACTTGCGTTGCAGAGTGTAGGAACTGCCTCGTGATTTCCTGCAGATGTGGGTCCCTCATTATGGTGATTGTAATCAGTCATTCCAATGTGGCTTTCGTCTTCAAGGCACTTTACAAACATTAGGTAACTTGTGCTTATTCCAGTCCTCTTCCTTAGATAAACAATACTATGTAAGTTGTTGTAGAAATGACAAAAATCAGAGAAGGGGTTAAATATTGTGTGAATCGCAAGGCTGAGTTTATCACTGCTCAGTCCCTGCTTGCCCAGACATCCCATCTGAGGGAAGATGTCTGTTTTTTTTCTTCAGGATTCAAAAACTTCTTTCCAGACAACTTCTTGTGAGGATTCTGGCTTGTATTTCTCCTGTACTTTGAGAGCCTGCCATGTCCCATACCTGTTGTTCCTGTTACTACCTAGAGCTTCCTTTCGAAGCTCCTCATCTCTGCCATCAGCAGCTCTTCGGGCTGCTTCTTTCCATCCCTTCCCTCTCTTACCCTGCTGGGGCAGGTTTTCAGTCCAGCCTCTGGTTTGCAGGACACGTGCCTCCCTGTGAGAGTTGGCTCCTTCTTTTCCAGCGAGGGGCAGGGAGGAAGAGCAAACGTTGGGGCCTACTCCACGTCTCGCTTTTGCGGCAGCGGCCTGTTACTCCTGGTGGAAGACTTAGCTGAGCGTTCAGCCTGCCTGGTCTCCAAATTGCCACTTCCTAGGGGAAAAATAAATAAATAAATAAATAAATACACACACTGTATCTCCCAGTCTGGGGTTTGTGCCACAAGATCAGGAGGAGCTGCGGACACCTGAGCCAGCACGCAGCAGGCGGTGCTGGCAGTGCGCAGCAGCTCCGTGCATCTTGTCCGTTTGCAGGGGTTTGCTCTTAGTTTTAAAGTCTCAGCATCTGTAGAACTAAGGCACTTTCAGGAAAAAGTTTTATATTTTTTTCTGAGTCTTCCTGAAATACTAATAAATGCAATTTCAACTTGCAGATCAGAAGGCAAATAAAATTCACCAGTGTTTGTTTGGGGCTTTGAGCGATGGGAGGATTCCTTTCGTCGGTGTGTTTTGGGGTGGTTTTGGTTAACAGTGGTTTTGTGGGGGTAAGCCGTTTCTCCTTGGTGCGGTGAGTTAAAGCAGACAGGACAGATGCAGGAGTGTGTCCCGTGTGAAGGTTTCCCCAGCAGTGCCATGTCCCTCCTCTGTCCCCAGCACCCGGCTCCCGTCATCGCCGGGAGGTTGTGGGGCTCCCTCCGAAACTCTTCCTCCGGTGCGGCAGACGTCCTTGGGAGCAGTGGGAAGGAAACATTTCGGCCCTTTGGCTCAATCCTCTTTCATCCCACTGCACTGTGGAGCTGTGGCTGTCTCCATGTTTCAGCAGGGCAAGGAACATGTGGCCTGGTGCTGAGAGGAGCATAGGTGATGTGGACAGGGATGTAAATTAAGACAAAGGGTAATATGGGGCAGATTGATTTATGACTCGTTCCAATTCTCTTTTTTTTTTTTTTTATAAAGTGAGGCCAGCCAAATTTCAACAGCAAGGCAGATTATCAGGTTTGATCTCAGGTATCCTGGTGTGCTAATTTAAGCATTTTGGGGGGGTTGAATTGTTCTTTACATTTACAGTAGAAAAAATTAAAAATACACATTTAAAAGCATTCTTGCTACTGCTCATTAAGATTGTTGGCTTCTGAAGAGCTGAAGGATATTGTTAAATTAGTTTGGGTCAGTTGAGGCGGTTGCTGAATTTCATGGTTGAAGAATAAGGGAAGGAAAAGAACCAATGGAAATATGATGAATAATTGTTCAAAGCAATATCTGCAAATTGCCTCTCCTGTCTAATATAGATTATAGATATTAGAGGGAGAGAGAGGTGATTATGAACTATAATCGACCAACAACATTTCTCAGAAGCCCGAGGTTCTGGGTGGCTTTGTGGGCAGGCCATGTTTACTCATTACTGGGTATCTAGTTGGGCTAGCAGGAATCATTTTATTTCTGAAGTAATAGGAACATTTTACTTGATTTGCATTAAAGAGAGACATATGGGTAATGTTGTCAAAGCTATTTGGTACGTCTGATGCACAGTGTTTTCGAGCATGTGACACAATGCATTGTGTTGTGTTTTATTAAGATTTATTTTATTCCAATTTCCTTGCTTAACCAAGGTATGTAATTCAGGTTTTTTGTTGTTTTGTGATTTATTTTTTTCCGACAGATGTGGGAAGAGGCCATTGCCTTGGGTAAAGAACTTGCAGAACAGTATGAAAATGAAATGTTTGATTATGAACAACTCAGTGAACTGCTGGTAGGTTTTTTAAATAACATAGACATATTTTCCAGAAGGTAATTTCTAAGTATTTAAAATAATATTGAAAATCTTTCTTGTCAAATGCCAAGATGGATGCCTGCTCTGGCTTTTTTAGACAAATGTTGATTATCTGGCTACTACTGGCCTGAAAAAGGCTTTTATTATTATTTTTTATCTGAAAGAGAAATGTTGCGGTCATGTTAAGCTGATTTATCTGTAGTATAAAAGGAAATTTGGAATTTAAATATAAATAGGAACATGAAAAAATCTCCTTTCTAGTTCAAGTGTCTTTCCACATTAACGTTCCTTTTTTTAGGTATGAATAATCCACAAGCATTCATGTCTACAGTCAGTTATTTTTGCCCTGACACTACCCATTCATTATGCCTGCACCATTTTTCTCATGCTCTTCTCCAACAAGATAAATGGCAGCTGTCACTTTCCCTCCTAACTTCCCAGCCATTTTCACAGGAGTTGGTAGACGTTTCCAGTTAGGTTCAGAAAATTCTTGATTTTCAGATTTTTGATACATTTTTCCTTTGCACTCAGCAGAGTACATTGTCCTTAATTTCTTTTAATTGTGTTTTGGTTTTATCCCAGTCTGCCTAAGGTGCCGTTGCACCCTCTCTCTCTGCTGACACCAGCCCTCAGTTTGAGACTGGCTAGGAGCCATCTCCCCAGGAGCATCTCCTGAGGACAAAAGAGTGAAGCCAAATACCACTCTTCTTAATTTTATGGTTGCTTCAGTCCTTTACGTGTTTTTCACTTTCGAGCAGTCCATCATTCTGTCCTCCAGCTCTCCAGAGATGAATTTGTTTCCATTTTTTCTGTGTTTCTGTGTCTTTTTAACTATTTTTAGTGCCAAGCTGATTGTAGTTGTCTGTCTAGCAGATCTGGAGCCTGTTCCTGCATGCTTTTTACTCCAGGGGCTAAAGGCTATAAGTAGAGAGCATTTCTTAGGCAGTGTCGTAGGCAAGACGTATCCTCCTCAGCCTGCTGCCTGCGCTGCGGTCCATGGGGCTGTATTCAACAGAAAATATTCTGCGTAATATCAAAGGTAGAGATTGCTCCTGAGCTAGAAATGATTCTCTTGCATCAGGTACAATCATTCACCAGTAGATAACTACTCTGAGACCCTTGTTTTTAATTCTCTGTTTCCTTCCTTTATGCTTGCGCACAGGAACATGAACAGCTTTTGTCACGAAGGTGCCCACACTTTACTTTATCATACTTCATCCGTTTTTTGCAGCAGAAGTTTGAATTTGCACTTTGTACCTTGTAGCTGATGGTCAAAAACACTGAGTTACATGTCTGTTGCCGTTTCTCTCCCAGAGCAACCATGTCGTAGCTTACATTAAGGGACATAATTTCAGGAGAAGCAGTGATATAAACTGGGTATGGTTCTGTCTGCATATCGGAATGAAGTTTCCCTCCTCTTGTATTAGGGGAAATCCAGAACTGCTCACTTCTCAGGTCAAACAACTGAATTTATCTGCTATTTTTTTTAATAATTTTATCTGTTAGGAATTCATCCCTGATAAGGGAAAGATGAAAATTCAAGCTGCAGTATGAGTCACGTCTTGCATACCTGATAGGCATTTCTTATTGGTGCTACTGAATAACCTTAGCAAGCAAGTTTTGTGGTTTTGATTTTTTTTCCCACAATAAAAATTAAAAGGGATTTTTTGTTTCCTTCTGTTATCCCTATTGTCTCTTTTGTTCAAGCAATATTAAATATTAGATTCTAAGACAATTCACAAATGACAAAATAGTTTTGCTGCAGCTGAACTGAGAAGTATATGGCAGATCTGGGTCTTTGTAGTCTTCTTGCCATTTACTGTTATCTGTCATATGGGAGCAGTAAAAAACCTCTCTGAAAATCCAAATTCATTCTCTTATCAAAAGTAATAGACTAAAAATAAGCTAATGAACAGATCGTCTAATGCTGCACATTTGTTATTATTTCATCATTTGAGATAAAGAAGGATTCCACTTGGAAAGCAGATGGTGTCTGACATGCATGTGTTTATTCCAAAAGTTATATTTTTCTTCAATTCTCAACCGTGTGCTTTCCATATGCAAATAAATAGTTGTAAATATGGAAAAGAAATAGTAGAAAAACGTAATGATATGTAACATCTGAAAACTGAGAAGTCAGCACCATCAAGAACTAGCTTTAGCAGTGTGCACGTCACTATTTTGGTGTTTCAGCATCAGCAGTGTTGCAACCACAAATTCAGGTTGCCTTGATGACCTTCATCCAAATTCCATTATTAGTTGTGGAATAGGGAGATACAGTAAGATAAGCTTAAAAGCACTGGGTATGGGATCCTGTATCTCAAAATATTAAGCTGTATCTGATTTAAAAAAAAAAAATGAAGAAAAAGGGGCAAGTGAGACTTTTATGTGGTTAAGTTAGAGCTATATATAAAAGATTTATAGACAGTTTGCTTAAAGTTTAGTTCATTAACATTCCTCCTGTTTATTTTGCAGAGAAAGCAAGCCCAGTTCTATGAAAACATTGTGAAAGTGATAAGACCAAAACCAGATTATTTTGCTGTTGGATACTACGGCCAGGGATTTCCGACATTCATAAGAGTAAGTGTCCACCTTTTTCCACAGGCTGTAGCCTGGTTTCTTGATTCGGAAATTTCACTCTCTTGTGGTGACAGTACATTAGTGTATGTCAGCGTGTTATTTGCTGTCTACCTAATGTTGGCAGTTGTTTTTTAGCTCTATAAAACAATCATCAGTTCTTCATTCTCAATTTCCAATAGGGAATTGTAGAATTTTAGTAGAGAAGCTTTTTCTTCCAAAATACCCAGTAGGTCTTAAGGGTTTGTATCACTGGTAATGAAGATTTATTACCCAATCCATAAATCGGGGTAAAAATCAGCACCACCAGAAACAGTGACATTTTTGCCTGACAGGTATTTGTACACAGCAGAGAAGCCAAACAGATGTGATTGTGTTTTCATGGGAGTGCATTTTCCAGCATAGTCAAGAAAATGAATTTGATATCAAAAGTGTGTGTGTGTGATACCTTTAAATGCAGTCTTTTATCATTAATTTTCATTAGCATAGTCAATTTACAACATACGTCACTTAGTTGGTGCTGGTGACGCAAGTCTAATAACATTTTAAGTTTTTTTCCACCGATGCCAGGATTGTTATGGAGTTGAACTAGCATTTAAATAAGGATGGGGAGTTAACACATCTGAATTGCAACTCTGTCATGAGTATCTGGGCGCTGGCATTTGCCAGTCCGTGACATGGAAATAACACATTAGCTATTTAGCCGCTCTGCTGCTCATATCTATCTAAAGAGCTCAGGATTTTCAGTTCGGAGAGAGTCTGTCTCCAAACCCCTGCGGAATGCTTCCAGTAGATTTAAGGCGGTTCAAGAAACAGAAGAAAAAGATTACTTATGCTCCAGGGTAGACAGAGAGATGCAGTCGCAGGCCAGGGGCTGGTGGTAGGTTTCCTCCTGAAAGTGCACGTTGAAGAGATGAGTTCCTAATTATAACTGCATGGTTCTATGTCAACTCACTCCAAAGATGCCGTAGTAAATACCAGCAGCAAACCCAAGCCCATGCTGAAGCCTGGCTTACTAGGTAAATCCAATGAATTGTGATTAAGCTGGTTTTGTCAGCATTTGTGTGGTCAGTATTGTGTATTAAAGGTGCATGTAAAATACACACGTATGGTGCATTAAAAGTAAAGAAGTACAGGCTGATTTCATTAAAAGGTTGTCTTAGAGTGGTTCTTCCTCACAGAAATCTTAAGATCGGGTACCCAGACCAAAGCTTAAGAAGTATTTGGGGAAGGAAAAGGCTTTCAAAAATCCCAAGAAGTAAAACATTTACTTTGAGTAATCAGGTCGTCGTTTGGCAAAAGCCTCCTTTCCCACCGAATACCTAAAGATCTTGTGAAGAAATAAAAATTCTTGAATCGTCCCAAGAAGCTGTAGAAGCATGTGGCTTTTTGTGTGCCCTGGCTCTCTGTAATGCAGGTATGCTTGTACCATGTGTGCATCCTGCAAAGTGCCACAAATTATTGGTTCTTTGCAGCTGAAAGCAAGCTACCCCAGGCAGTTTCTGCCAGGCTGGGACTGAACTTTCCAGCATCCATTGTGTGCAGACCATCAAACAAAACTGGGAGATGAGCTCTTGTGTGTTAGCCCACTGCTTGGTCTCCAAATTACAGCTGGGCGACCTTTGCCAAAGTGACTTTGAGCTCCCAGGAAAGCGGCAGGCTCATCAGCACCCAGAGCTGCCCTGGGGCGTCTGCAGTGCCGTTCTGCAAGCTGGCACAGCCGTATGGTAGTGACAGACGCACGTGCATGGTGCTGCGCGAGCTGCTCTGGGTCCTGGATCAAGACTGATGCTAAGGAGATGTGATGTGGAAAAAACAAGAGCTACTGTGGTGTCGGGAGTACACGTAGAGTAATGTACGTTATAGCATCTTTTATCAAGTCTCAGGCAATAAAAACGTTTGCGGTACGTTAAGTAAGAAAAACGTTAATAAGAAATTTTAAAAACGTTTATTAGTCTCTTAGGTTTTACCAGACAAAAAGCATTCATTACCTGGGAAGAAGGAGTCACTATTAAGATTGACTGACCTGCGGAAAATGATTGAATCAATACTTTATGATATTCCTCTAGAGAAGGCTTGCATCAACAGGCGTCTCCAGAATGAGGAGTGTACAATAAAGTCGGGGATACCTTTGCAGAGGGGCTTGAGGCTGTGGGGAAATTTGGTGTGCCCCAGGCAACACCCAGCAACTTGGGGCACGTTTCAGCGGTGCGGCAGTGGGGTGGTTAGTGTCAGCCCCTAGCTCCATGATGCGTGTACATGTGCAGCGAGCAGAGCGTGATTTTCCAGTCGAAGCACCACATTAAACTCCGCGGTCACAGCGATGCGATGCGGAGTTGTGTTACGCTGCTGTATGAATATTGGGCTGCTTTTTCTCTTCACAACTGAGTGATTGGTTTGTAAGCGCAAGAGAACACTTTGCATGCCTCACAAAAGGCATGCGAATTGGTCAGTGTGATAAACGAGCAATAAAATGCCGAAAATTTGCATATTAAGAGCCTTGCTGACTGAGACAATTCAAAATACAAGCTTGTTCTTCTATTGTGATTTTCCCTGTGAATTACAGGTATATATACACTTCTCTAGACATAGAGAGTATGCTTTGATCTACCCCGAGTGTCAAAAGGCAGCAGTGCAGAACTAAGCCCTATTGGACAATTGTAAATTACTCTGGTTCTCTCCCCCTAGTTGTAACACCCTTCTCCTAGTCAGTGCTGAATAATTCTTTCACCAAGCGTTCATTCCGAAATGAGTAATGAGGTTAAGCACATTCAGATGTGTTGTGCTTATACCAAAAATTCCTTCAGTGTGTTTGATCAGTTAACAATATGCAAGCTGCCTTTTACATCCTCCTTTAGAATTTAATGCGTAGGTTCAGTACATAAATGGAATGTATGAAGGATATCTGAATTTTCTTTATTATTAAAAGGAATACTGTATATATTTAATAATTTTAAAATTACTCCATGTGCAGACAACTGTGCAATGGCAAAAATCTAATAGGCTAATGTGAAGTCTAGGTTGCCTCAGTCATTTTAAAAGAGGATTTTGGATCTTGCTACTAAAATGGCATTATTTTGTGTTTATATTTTCCTCTGCTACTCTTGCTCGCTTGCATCAATATCTTTTAATAAATGTTTACCTATAAAAAATGTAATTCTGTAGTTTCCTGCCAATCCCCCATTAACAGTGGAAGATGGATGAGAAGAATTACAGAGGGAGATCTTGGATTTGATGGACATAATTTGTCTTGATACATTTTCAGCGGGCACTTATTTTATAGGTCCTTGCAATTATGTCTTTAGGTCCCATTAAATTCAGCGTGGTTTATACGTAAGCCTAAAAGTAAGCATATGCTTAAGGGTCTCAGTACTGAATTGAAGTTAAGGAAAGACATCTGTGCTTTATTGAATTGGTGTAAAATACTTGTAAACTCTCAATTATATCCTAATGTTAGGAATGTTACGTATCTCACTGACCAGTGCTCGAGTCAACGCTTCTGAGATCCTGGTTCGTTACTGGGAGCACTGGTCTAAGGATTTCACCTCTCGATTTGTTTCCAGAACAAAGTCTTCATTTACCGGGGAAAGGAGTACGAACGCCGTGAAGACTTTGAAGCAAGGTTATTAACTCAGTTTCCAAATGCAGAAAAAATGAAAACAACATCTCCACCAGGCGACGACATTAAAAACTCCTCTGGCCAGTGTATCCTTGGGTTGTGCAGCAGCTCCTGCAGATGGACTATCTGTGGGCAGTGTGAGCGGCCGGCTGTTGCTCTGTTGGTGTAACACGTTAATTCTGTTCTTTTACCTATGTTCCCATGGAAATGCCTGTTGTGCCTAATGGAAGTCCTCTTTTCAGTTCTTAACCCCTGTATTCAGATATCCAGTGCTTTACTGTAAAGCCGAAGCTTGATTTACCATCTAAATTTCACAGACCAGTGTCAGAACAAATCGTGAGGTGAGTTTTGGTCATATTTCCAAGCTTATCAGTCTCCTTTGTAACACTTAAACTAGTTCTTCCTGTTGTATTATGAATATGTACATAGCCGAGGAGCGTAGTAAATGGGAGGGCATTTCATGGTTATTCTTAATATTAGCATAGATTCTGTCTAACCCACTGGAAAACAATGATGCTGTGTTTTATACTTACACGTAAGTCTTTTTCTAGTAGTGTTTAGCAGCAATTCCTAAACAGATAGCATTTGGTTTTGATCACGCTTTTCCCTTTCTTCAGTTTCTATAGGGTGAATGAAGTCCAGCGGTTTGAGTATTCACGGCCTGTTCGAAAAGGAGAGAAAAACCCAGACAATGAATTTGCGGTAAAAAAAATTATCTACTTTGGGGAGTTTGCTTGTTTATTTCCATCCATTTTGATAATTTGAAATATTCATTATGATTTGGTTATTTAAATATATGTTCTAGGCTTAAATGTGATTATTTCTCATAGAAGTTAAGTAATAAAAAAAAGTTCTATTTTAAA
The DNA here is from genome assembly GCF_040182565.1 of Anser cygnoides. Classification (NCBI taxonomy): domain Eukaryota; kingdom Metazoa; phylum Chordata; class Aves; order Anseriformes; family Anatidae; genus Anser; species Anser cygnoides. Next base: position 2,851,419 of record NC_089879.1, on the reverse strand, counting down.
CCAATAGAAATAACAGACAGAGCTGTATTAAGTTTGTTAAAAACTATTTTGAGACAGAAGCTTAAAATCGTTACACCTGATAAGATAGATGTCTCTTGCCAAAACTTGTCTTGATCTGAAGATGCTAGTCAGGCATCTTCTAAAAATGATCTTTTTGCAGCCATGCATTTTTTTTTTTTTTTTTTTTTTTTTTTTTTTTACAAAACCATGTATTCCATCTAATGGTCAATAAAACTCCCTTTGAGCACAGCTTGTATTCATCAGGATGTTTAGAACAGGCTACACCAATTTGATTGCCCCTTTTTTATAGACACCAATTTATTTGCAGTTCTAGTAGATGCAGTTAATAATAAAGTAGTAGAAGCAGCAATTAAGAAATGATACATTAATTTATTATTTTAAGCAAAGAATGTCGTTTTCTGTAAGTAACGGGCTCTAATCTAATTTTTGTGCTCATAAATGCTGAGTATTTGGATCCCTACAACTAAGACTGAACATTCATCCAGAGACTACTTCAATGTCTCTAGCCTCTTTTGCTGGCTGCTTTATCAAAAATCGGTGATTTCATCATCTGTGTGGGTTTAGCTAAGTAGTAAGTAAGAAACCCTCCTTTTCTAAAGATGATGCTAGACCAGAGTGCCACAGTTTACAATACATGTTGAGTAGTCATAAAAATTCAAGTGTATCAAACTCACTCTGAAAGCTCCTCTTCTGTTAATGGAAGATGGAGGAAACAGTTCCATTTTTAAAAAGCCTCACACGTACTGGTATGTTTGGCATCGGTTAAGAACCAAATATGCACATGTGAAGGGAGACAGGTTAAATTAAAATATCCTTAATTTTAAACCGGTGAGGAGATGTTACAGTAAAGTCATTGAAGGTTTCAGCTTGGTTGGATGAAATCACAGAACTGCACATTCAGGTTGGGACCTACAGGACCAGAGGGGACCTTGGAAGGGCTCGGGTCCGACCCTGCCCCATGCAGGGCCAGCTCTGGATCAGCCCCAGCAGCTCGGGGCTTTACCCCAGTGGCTCTTGAAACCTCCCAGGACAGGGAGTGCACAGCCTTTCTGGGGAACCTGTCCCTCTGCTCCACTGTTCTCCTGGGCAAGAGCTTTCCTTGCTCAAGGTGATGTGGTTTCATGGAGGATGGCCCTCAAACACCTTGGAAGGTATGCAGGAAAAATGACAGCATGGTCAGGTAGATGTTTAATATAATGTTCTCCTTTTGTTAAGAGAGCAGGGCTTTTTTTCTACTAAACCATGTATCAGTGTCACGGTGCCAAAGCAGCCACAAATCTGAATCAGTGCTGTTCCATCATCTCCCCAAGCAGACTCCATCTGAAATTTTCCTCTGGCTTCATAATGTCTGTCAGATGGCAGTTCCTTTGCCTGATGATGTTTTAAGGCTTTCTTTAGATAACAGCTATCAACCTGATAGTGTGGTTTGTGTTATATTTGCAGAATATGTGGATTGAGAGAACCATCTATGTGACAGCATACAAATTACCAGGGATTCTGAGGTGGTTTGAAGTCAAATCAGTTTTCATGGTAAGATCAATTTGGCTTTATTGAGATTACATAACAGAATGGGGCTCTTATACAGCCAGGGAGAATTTATTTTTCTGTATGACCGTGCTTCTGTGAACAAGTAATCAATGTGACTGTATCTGACGTGCTAAGACAAGGGGAACGTGCTTGCTGAGGATGCTGATTATTGACTAAGGGTGACTAAAGTAATACTTTTCCACTCCTGATACGAGAGAAACACATGCCGAACCTTCCAGACCTTTAGGGCAAAGTCTGCTAAAGTACTTGAAGTACTTTTGTAAAGCATTCCAGCTTTCAGCAGGTGAGCCATTAAAGCCTGTGGCTTCAGCCAAGTGCCTAAATGAAGAGGGAAAAGAGGTGCTGTAGGAGAACTCTACTACATGGAAAGGAAACTAATTTGAATTTTGGAAATGAGAATTTGGGTATTTTTATTGTAATTTATTCAAAATATACCGTAAGTTGAATGCATTGTGTGTGTCTGCATTTCTTCTGTACTTATCATTCACAATTAAAGATTGTTTTTGTTTCGTTTCCATAGTTAGCTAAAATATACCCTAGCAACCCCACAAAGTAACTCAAAAATAGGCATTTCTCTGCTCTATCATTTAGACTGTTTAGATAAGACGTATCCATTAAGTGCCTTAAAGATTAAATTATTCTTACGCAGCTGTAATTTTTAAGTAGCAATAAAAACATTGTTACTGCAGTTTTTAATTCTCTCTTGTGAAGCGTATTTTTAAAGGAAAAGAACAATTTGCATATGATTAATTAAAACCTTTTTCATTGCTCCATTGAGGTTATGTTGGACAGTTGTATTTAGATGAACAGAAGTAATGCAGAAAATTACTATGGTATCTATAGTAACAGAATATGAATGTGATGTTTGACAGTAATAGGCAACTGAATAAAACACATTGAATTTTTAATGAATTTTGTATTTTCAGTATAATCCTGATCGAGAAGATTGTGTTTATCTTCGTCATTGCAAAAAGTGTTGTTTATAAAAGCTGGCAAATCTGATGAAAGTCTCTTTTCCTTACAAGTTAAGAGCGCAGCCTAACAGGCTGCTTTATGCAAGCAATTTGTATACATGCACCTTTAACGCCGTGCTTGTCATCGAAATGCGCATAAATCCTGAGAGAGTGCTTTCTATAAGCTTTTTGTAAGTAAGGATTATGTTAGTCACATAGTTGGAAAATGATACCAGAATGGAACTTAATAATATGTGGGAAGACAGCGAAGGATAACTTTTGACCCAGCTCTGGCGTAGTTACTACAAAATTGGTATTGACTTTCTTCAGGATTCCTGTCAGCTAAAATGCTAGAAGCGTGATCGCTAAGTTCACATGCCTGTAACGCTAAATTTTGATTAGGGATACAAATCTTATTGATGTTTAAGTAAGTTCAATGAATTTAAGTAGCTTTGCGCATTCATCTTTTATTGATGGAACTAGAATATCTTTAAAGAAAGAGGTGAGATCGTATCAGTGCTAAGAGTGAATTGAGTAATTTAATAAACACAGTGTGTTATGTTACGTAAACAATAGGAACATACATCATTTCCTTTAATCTATTTGTTGTTGCTGTTGTTTTTCAGTGATTTCTGAGAACTAGTACCTAAACCTGTTCTATGTGTTCATTATCTCTCAATGAATTCATTGTACGCGTTCATTATTCTCTGTCTGATTTGGTTTAGCTGGACACAAATAGTTGCAGGGAAAAAAATTGCTGAGGCCAGCCACTGAATTAGAAACTGGATTTTGAGTTATACTGAGTGAGTTTTAAAAAGCACAAGCACTAATCTCTACTTTTTTTGTTTAATTTTTAATATGTTCCAACACACCAGTATTATATTATTTTTTTCTTTGCCATAAATAGATTGTGTAGTGTCCAGAAAGCTACTTAGAACAAAGTTCATAGTTTACAAGAATAGATGTGTTTAATAGCTTTCAACAGGGTCCAAAGTACAGTAGCATACAGTAGTAGGGTGGGAACTGCAACTCTGCTTTTTAGTAGAGGGGAGGATTAATAAGAACAGGAAGATAAAGGAGACTGAGAAAGAGAGCCATGATTGCTGATACAGAAAAGTTTAAAAACTGTCAGTCTGCTCAGTGAGTGCTAATTTCTGTACATATTCAAGAGCTTTAAAAGCAATGGTTCATCAGCAAGTTGTACAGTTATAATCCCATTAATAAAAATGGCAGAATCCTAAATTTAGCATATGATGTTCGCAACGGTTCTTGCAGAATGAAATGCTGAATATGGCCATTTTCTCTGTCAACATTTCACTCGTAGCAAGTTCGGCTCTGAAAGGTGGTCAGCTTGTGAGCATCTCAGCCTGGTCTGGTCTGCAGCAGAGCAGAAGCATTCGGCTTGGTACCTGCCTTCCAGAATAATTCACCAGGCAGACTTTTTAAAATGCTAATTAAAACACCCTTGTAATCAGATGGCAGGTGTAAGAGTAACAACTAAAGAGATTTGATTATAAGTGGTTCTCAGAAACATGGTAAGCAACTGATAGCCAGGTAGAAGTGCTTCTTTGTTTACGTAGCATTTATGTAAATTAGTCCGTAATCAAATATACGCTTGCTTTTTCCTTGTAGGCCTCAATTAACCTTCGTTTTCTATTCCTGCCACATAATTTTTTTAATATAAGTAGACTATGACTTAAGGCTTCCAGTAAGGAATGTCTACGTTGTGGGTTGCTTGCTAATTAGTTCTTTTTAGCTCATTCACTAAATCTGCCTATTCTAGCAACATTTTAAATTTTTTAATAATTTTTTTTTTTTCTCAGTATGAGCAACTGTCATTCTGAAAGGCACAGTATCTGGTCATAAATACAGTTGGAGATAGCCAATTTCTGACTTCAGTTATCCAAGTTTGGAAGAAGAAAATGGGACCTCATGGGAAAAAAAAAGCACAGTAGATAGCATAGAAGCCATCTCTTCAAAATATTAAACTCCATTTCCTTGGACACATACCAAAATAATTACTGCAAAAATATCTTCTTGATTTTTGAGCGTCTTAGGATTACATTTTCCATCAGAAAATCCACATTAAGTTATCATTTCTTTCTTACTGTTACATTAAGCTGGATTCTTCTTTGTACTGCTAAAACTCACCGATCCATAATCTGTAATGTTCTCCGTAATCCTCCAAAAAACTCACACGATTCTTGTCAGAGCCTTGCTAAATGTTTTGCTCTGTTGTGCTTCTGAGATGTAACATGTACTGCAATAGTGAAATGCATTTAACTTTCTCTACAGTTACTGATTATTTTATCAGTTACCACAGTATATTGATGCCAAACATTTAAGTGTCTGAAACCACCCTTTCTGTTAATTATTGGTTAAAATATCTTTCGTTCTGAAATTCATGAAGTGTTTTTAAACATGGTGGTTTGGTGGACAGCCAGTTCCACGGCAGCTCAAGAACTCTGCTCCTTAATTAAAACATCCTTTTGTTTCTATTTTAGGTTGAAATTAGTCCACTGGAAAATGCAATAGAAACCATGCAACTAACAAATGATAAGATCAATAATATGGTTCAACAGCATTTAAATGATCCAAATCTACCCATTAACCCTCTCTCTATGCTACTTAATGGCATTGTGGATCCTGCAGTCATGGGAGGTTTCACAAACTATGAGAAGGTAACATAAAAATTAACTGTCCTGCAGTAATTCACCTCTTGCAACCTCTGAACATCTTCTTCGATGCCGCAGAACGTGTGTATGTGTTTGTGTATAAGACTATGTGAGTGTCCCCTAATGCATGCTCTGTAAAACGTTGCTTAAACTTACCTTTTTATGTATTTCTGGTATTTGTGGATAAGTTTTTGCCTTTTCAAACTTGAAGTAAAAGATTATATGCTTAGCAACAAGAGTACTTAACATAGGGATGTGGTAGGCGATTGCTTGCTAGAATTACAAACTGAGATTGATGACATTTCCAATGTGTGCTCTCATGCGCTTGGACGCAGACCCAAAGCAGGAATTTCTGAGTGAACTTCAGTGACCAAATAACTGATTGCAATTTTCTCCTTTGCTTTCAAATGCATGAGTTTTTTTAAGGATTAATCAAGTGCTAGAGACTTTCTGAGACAACAGTCAGTTGCAATATTTCTAAATAATCTTGACTGCATGTTACAACATTAGCTTTTAAAGTTATATGTGAGAAGATACTAACATTGGAAAACTATAAACACTGTATCTGTTATTCATGTTTTGAATATTAATCATATTAAAATAATATACATAAGCAACATAAATTTTCTAAAATAAATGGTGAAGGTACATGCTGATTGACAAGTCATTGGATCAAGCCGTTTCTGTCCTTCAGTAACTGTCACGCATTTCATCTACCAAAATTTCTTATGTCCTGGGAACTGCTAAAAAGGTACTCAGAGATGTGCCAAGCGGAAGTCCTTTGTGATACTGCACACAAAATTTGGTCTTGACCGCCATGTGCTCGTCTACCCCTTTACTGATTGTGAAGGATTGATGTATTAATCTTAGACATCATTAAATTATGTATCTTCTCTTAGACGTATTTGTAGCTATTACTGCCATTTTCCAGAACGTTGGGGTTGATTCATTTATCTTTGCTGTTGGTAATCCTTCCAAGGTAGTCTATGTCGGTTCATTTTCTGAAATAACTGCTCATTTTTCTCTCTTGACTAGGCTTTTTTTACTGAAAAATATATGCACGAGCATCCAGAAGATCATGACAAGATTGAAAAGCTGAAGGATCTGATAGCTTGGCAGGTAAAAATATTAAGTCTGGTTGGCCATAGAAAGGCAGTTTAGTGTCACTTTTGAGAAAATTCAGACTTTTTTTTTATGGCAGTACAGTGTAAAGATCACGTGTTACTCAAAAGAGAAAATATTTTGTAATAATGTTGGTTAGTATATTGGCAATTTAGTTTTGCATTTTAACTTTCTAAGGCTGATTTTTGAAATTTTTCTCAAACACTCAGGTAGAACACTTAACGCTGAATCCTCCTACTACTTACTTGCTTTGAGAGAGTATTTCTTCACATATTCACTTCTTTCTTCAAACAAAATATTTTCCATTTGTATATATACATATAGCACCTTTTAGTACACAATATTAAATGTGAAAGTTACAAATCTTAAATGCAAAATATTTAGTAAATTCATCTAGGCCTTGCTGAACCTTTGCTTCATTTGCTGTATAACTTAACATGGCACAACAATATTCATGATTCATAAATGCCACATTATGTGGTGAAATTACCTACTATTTTTATGACATATTAGAACAGAAATCATTTAAATGTAAGATTACACAGATAATATTTCCAGAACTGTCAACAGAACCCAGATTTCCAGTCCAATGCCTTAAACAAAGCAGGAACCCTCTTGCGTAAAGAAATGTGCTTACGTTTACCGAAGAATATTTTGCAGAACAGACAGGAAACAATTCCAATTTTGTTCCAGAGTCATATGGGGGACGTTTTCCAGTGGTCTCAAGATAGTTTTGTGATAACTAAAAAAAAGAAATACCAATATGACTGGAAATGTTTTTCCCATAGAAGAACAAAGTGCATCATTGCCTTTTTATATTCAATTTTATTTTTATAATAAAATAATATATATTTATATATATTTTATATAATAATTTATATTTCTGTAGAACTCAATTTTAGAGGTAGCAGAATCAAAGATATAGAATTAAAAAAAAAATCCTTTAAAGGCCATAAAACTATCACTGAATAAAAACTCTTTTGGTTTGAAAAGAATATATATATATTTATTTACTTAGTCACTTTCCTGTGAGCTTTTACAGAAGATTAGATTTTAGGAGCTTTAAACTCTATAGTGGAAAATAATTTGATCCCAGAAGACTGACTTCATGTCAGCTCTCTGCTTTTGCCTCTGATAGAGCTACTTCAAATGAATTACAGACACACTTTTCCTCAGCACAGATTCACTTTGGTGATGTGTGTGTTAAAATAGTGTTACTATTTTAAAATACATATTGCAGCTAATCCCATTATATTTTAATTATTCAGTGGTTTTAAGTTCATAATTTCCCATCAGTATTATAATTCCAAAGCAAATAAGAACCAGAAAGACAAAGGGATCAAAATAAAGTTTTTTGTGGTTTTTTTTTTGGAAATTCTTTTCACTGAGGTGTAGCCATTTCAGAGTGGAAATCAGTGGTTATAAATTAGCATAGTCTTTTTGTCTTTTGGTAGTAGTCTCTTATATATTTAGTGTATTCTAAGACTTAAGCGTTTTCTAAAATAATTTCAGTTTTCAGAACACACAATAACTTCACGGGAGCAGGGTGGAGAGCTCATGTAATGAGAGAGAGTTGTTATGGAAACTTTCCAAACTAAGGCAGTGGTTTGAATTCATCAATGACTTGACAGTGATTGAAAGCAAAAATGAGTTTTCATTTTTCAATAATGTGGTTCTTGGTGTTTTGTAATCACACAGAGATTTTCTTTATGCTCTATAAATCAATCTGGATATATGAAATCGTCTGACAGTTGTATTATCAAGCTGACTATTTAAATTAATTTTTTCTATTCCCTTACTTCACCTTTGTCTCAGTCATTCTTTGGAATTCATGCTCTTCAGGACATTGTCCTTTTATAATTCCCAGGAATGATTTAATTAAAATAATTGTTTGTTTCTTTCCCTTGTTTTTTCATACAAATATTGCTAGTAAAACAAAGTCCATTTTTGTCCATCTTAGTTCTTTTTCACACAGAAAAATTAGTTTCCATGTGACTATATCATTTCAAGCTTATCTTTTTATTTTAACATGCAGATAATGAGGTGAATCACTGATGATGATAGCCACTCACCATTTAGCTAATGTATTTACAACATACAAAAACTAATATGTCACATAAAAATCTTAGGTTACTTCTACATAGCTAAAAGAATTGTAGCACACAGAAAGTAAGCTTTATAGTTGTATTTTATGACATTATTATTATGAAAGATTTTATATTAAGCTGTTTAATAATTCACATTTATGTACCCTTTTCATAGTTTTTGGCCAAGCAGATCAAGACATTAAAGGGAAGAGGAAGGGAAAAATAATCAGGGAATAATATTAAGTTGCAAAGCAACTTTATAAAATTTCAGAATCAACAAAAAATGAAGATCGATGGGATAAATGCTGTCTTGAGCTGGTTTCCTTTCTCATTCAGCTCATTCTTTTCTAGTTCAGTTGCTCACTGTTACCTTTACTTTCTGCCTTCCCTCCCCAGATCTGGGGTACTCTGTGGGATGTTTTGAAATAAAGCCGTAAGCAAACGCATCAATTGCTCCAAAGCCAAATGAATCGGCAGGACAAGGAGCGTGGCAAAGTCTGCTGCTGCCTCTGCATCAAAGGTTCATGTAGGTTTAAAATTCAGTGCCTCGTACCCAGATTTCCCGACGTCAGTGTCTGGAAAGGAGAAGCAGAAAGAATTTCGAGGTTAACAGACAAAGTTTGTTTCACTAAATGAGCAACGAGGCCTGGTCTCTTCACTGAGCAGGGCCAGGAGCCGCCGGCCTTTAGTTGCCCGTTGTGCCTGCAGGCCCGGCCACGAGCTTGCTTCTCCGAGGGGCAGAAGCTCACGGTGGCTTGTCGGAGCCCAGCCTCCTCTGCACCCCTCCTGTCTGCTAATTACCGCCGAGCAGAAAGAGTAATTAAGGCTAACACCGTCACTGCCTTCACGTTCACTTCTTGTCATTGCTCTAATGAGGTTCGTGAAGCTGCTGCCTCCGCTTCATCTTCTCTGTGAATTCCGTATCATATGTCACGAGTGCATAACGTGCATTTTGTGAACTGCCGTGTTGTGAAGAGAAGAGCCTGATCTCACCGATTTCCTCATGTACAGCAAGTCAAAGCCGTGCGCCCGGGTCTGCTGCCACAGGGTCCGCCGGGGAGCTCCCCTCAGAGCTAAGCCTGCCGCTTGCCAGCCTGCCTGGCTCAGCCTCTGCTTAGCACCTGCACTCAAAGGCAGCACCTACATTATTTTTAGTTTTTTTTTTTCGTGACTGGGACATTTCTCTCCAAAAAAAAAAAAAAAAAAAGAATTCATATCCTTTGATTTTCTTCAAATTGGAGATGCCCGCTCCCTAGGACAGGCTCATTAGTGCATTTTGTGCTTTTAAAAATTAGCTCAGAGCTGGAGCTTCAGAGCCTGCGTGTACTTCATCTGGGCTGTTTGATTTTTTTTAAAGAATCTATTTAAAAAGTCAACAGGTTCTTTCAAATGAATGAGCCAAGTGACCACTTACCCCTTCAAAGCAAGAGGGTCAGAATGTGGCCTGGTAATTACAAACATTGTGAAATTCATTTACTTATTCAGAGCAGAGAAGTTTTCCAATTTATTGCTTAATTTTTGTAGAGTGCAAATCCATATGACTATAAATAAAACTGACAACAGCGAAAAATGTTGTCTTGGCTATCTTTTAGGAAAAGAAACCGTGTCCATTTAAATAGTGCCCAAACACAAAATCATCTTGATAAGATTTCTTCAGTTTGTTCATCTGTAATTCATCTGTGTATTTATTATTCTCCTTACTAATAAAGCTACTCGTTCTGATTGCTGCTTAGTCTTATTAGAAAAATCTGTTTTTAATCAGTATTATGATTTAATTATGAATTATTAAGAAGAAGCCTCTTAGCTTGATTGCTGCAGAGAATATCGAAGTCAGAATCAGAGCACTGTGTGGGCTGAAAAGGACCTGGAAGAGGAAATATTTTTCCTAAGCTGCAGATACAAAACTCTAATGGTATATCTGGATTGCTGTGGGAATGAAAATGTCTCTCTTAAAACATTTTAAAAGGTCAGCTACACCTCCACACTATGAACTAATTATATAATCCTGTGTTGGCATGGATATTTTGTGACAGAAGCCTTGCAAATAGATGATTATTTTCAGTTACAAAAGAGAGCTAATTTCATTATTTTGTTCTCACATAAAATAAAATATTTTTTCTAAGGAGAAATGTAGCTTTCAGCATTTAAAGCTATATATTTTATTAATAAATATCACTCTGCAATATATACATGTCCAAGGATGTAGCTCATTTGCAGTTAGAGATAGCGTTTACTAAAGAAAACACATAGATATTTTCTCCTTCAAGGTTTTATTCTCCTGAAACTGGTAAAGGGCTGATTTTAATAACCCAGTGTGAGAGTCGTCATTCATCAGTTTGCCATTTTAAAGTACAGCACGTATTAGGGCTTGTGAACGTAACATAATAGGAATATTTCTGCTGCCAGATAAATTCAGCTGTGCCTCCAGTGCATGATTGCGGGGCAGAACTATGGGTATATTAATTTCAAAGGACTGTGGGTAACAGTCCAAAAGGAAAATAATGTATAACATTTTTTAGATCCTTTTTTACTATGTTGTGCTTCATGTAAAATGGCTTTTATTGTTGCTGTTATTCCATGAGATCTTTCACTCCTCTTGCTACGTGCATGGCAATCTTGCCCCAGTCTTTAGCTGGGAGAGGACTCAGCACACTAAGGGCAGTGTGGTTGTGCTTTGCAGATCCCGTTCCTGGCAGAGGGCATCCGCATTCATGGGGAGAAGGTGACAGAAGCACTGAGGCCATTCCATGAGCGGATGGAGGCTTGCTTCCGGCAGCTAAAAGAAAAAGTAGAAAAACAGTACGGTGTCCGAGCTGTGGTAAGTTGCCTGCTAACTTCATGCTTCAAACAGATTTGGAGTTTCTGTGAATTATAAGCAATTTTGTTTTTCTCTGTTTTAATTCTCACTGATTAAAAAAGCGTTGGTGATGCAGGATTGCTTGGTTTTTTTCTGGTCGACACTTGAAACCATCAAATCATTAAATATGTAAATATTTAATATTAAAGATGCTGTAGGAGATGGTCAGAAAGCCTTTGATTTGCTAGCATGGGAACAATTTCTAAATAGCCTGTTCCTTGAAAATCCAGATAATTTTCTGGATTCTTCCAGAAAATTCTTCAGTATTCTATTTTTAAGGAATTGCTGTTTAAAAACTAAATCTCTACCTGAGATGATACAGCATGATTGTTCTAGAGCCAAATGTCGCCTTCCTGTTGATGTAGTTCCTTTTCAGGGCCTCTGCCAGGGCCATACTGGTCTACAGCGATGTGCAGCCTGCATCTTGGATTTTCACACACTCTGGCACCACCCTAAGTGGAGGCTGCTGCTTACGTAGTGATTAAGCTGCTACTTAATGAGATTTAGTAGTGCTGGAGTTGATGTTTTTGTCATTCCAGCAAGTGATTTCCAGTTTTTGCTTCATCTTTAAGTCACAGACAAGAATTTGATGTTTTTCCCAATGAGGTGGTGTTTTGCTTTGGAGTGTTAACCAGAGGGAAAGAAGGCCAAAAGCCTGCAAACAGCTTCTCAATTGAGAATATAATTGATAATTTTGTCAAAAGCCACACAAATTGCATGGTGTTGTGTGAATGAGTTTTAAAAAGCTAGGACCTAAGAAGTAAATGGTTAGGGTTGCTCTAAGGCTGAATATGCAAAACTGATGTCCTAACAGTGCATTGAAGACTGCTGGGTTAGTTTTATCTTTATCTACTGGTAGTACTGACAATGATGTTGTAAATGTGCTATAATTCATAGGTTTATTTGTGAAATTGCAATAGTTTGTGGAACTCGCATATGCAGTGTTTATCTTCTCACTTGTTACTGCTCTGGAATACAAAGGATGTTCGTGTATTTACCAGAAAATAGACTCATATATCCTCTAATGCAGTGGAAGCCAGCATATCGTGTGCCAAGGTACTTGCAGTCTGCCTGCAGTCTGATAACAAGGCAAATGGTGAAAGAGCTTCAACTTTCTGCTCAGCCTCAGTGGGATTTACTGCATCCTTGGCTGTGAAAGTGGCCAGGAAGATGCTGCAGCAGACAGGGCAGCAAAGCGAGCCCAGTACCACTCCTCTCTGAGAACCCAAAACCTCAGTGGGATAGTATATGCCAGTGAAATATCCTGTTGAATTTAATGACAAGCCTTCCTTCAGAGATTAGTTTTTGTTTGTTTGTGTGTTCTTTTTCTATAGCAATGACTTTTTTTTTAATGGGAACGATGAGATCTTATGTGGAACTTGCCAGTCTTTATAGTATCCTTCTAAGTGCTCTTCCGTTTATAGTCCTTCAAATCCCATCTCGCTAATATACTAAGGTAGAGAAAAGATCAAATAATAATTTATTCCCAAGGAAAACAGAAATAATTGACATTAATGATACTTGCGTGTCAGTCACTTCAAAAATACACATTTACATCATCAGGGAGATGACTGGAAAGTCTTACACAGGTGGTGTTATCTTTCTCATTTCCTTCTACCCACCAGTAAGAATTGTCAGGATTGATGGAGTTTTATTGCTACTGTCTTCCTTGTACAGTGCCAATTTACCAGTAGTTGACAGGGTGGAAAATCTACCTGTAATTAAACAGCATGAGATTTTTATTTGTTGACTGAAAGAGTTCAATTATTTTATGCATATATCAGTTATTAATGACTAACAAAGCTTGTATAAATATTCAGAACTCTGAAATTGTCTGCATCAAAAAAAAAAAAATCTTTCATATATTTTCTTCTTACCCTAGATGTCACTCTGTAAATTGGCACTCTTGATGTAAAGCTCCTCTTAGTGGTGTGTTTTTTTGTTTTGTTTTGTTTTTAAAACACCTCCATTTCATTTAAATATACTGACATAGCAGACACTTCAATTGCAGAGATGGGTTAAAAAAAAGATGTTTGTAAAAAGCTCCTTTTAAAAACCCAGGTATAAAAAAAATGTAAATTCCATCAAAGCAAATGAACATCAGAATATGTTTAAAATTCTACATGCGCTTATAAATAAGAACCTAAATATTTCCTCTGATTCCTTTAATTTGATTTTCTTTGGAATTGGTTTCTTTGTTGTTAAATACAATGTATAATTAAATAATATAACATTCCACATGGAAAAAAAATATTGAACTTCCTGCATTAGTTTTGGTAGCCAGATGTCAGCTATACTGTGATTTAAGAAGTAAGATTGTATATTCTTTTATTTTAGCCTTCAAGTCTGGATGACAGACGAGGCAGTCGGCCAAGATCCATGGTGAGATCGTTCACGATGCCATCGTCTTCAAGACCCCTCTCTGTTGCCTCGGTGTCTTCTATCTCCTCAGACAGCACGCCTTCTCGACCTGGCTCAGATGGGTGCGTAAGGAGTAGCCATTCGGGGCTTATCTTTGTAAAGCAAGACTTCAGGTTTTTAGGATTGTCACCACCCCACCAGGCAGACAAAATGCACACAGACAAAAAAGTTTGTTTAATGCAAATAAATGTAATGCTGTTCTTGGTGCTGTTTAAAACAAAGGAAAAAAAAATCAGCTAAGCGTTCAGCAAAAATCCCCAAACTAACAGGAGATAAGTTTTGCCCTTTTTTGAACTACTGCAAGTGTAATTGTTTGGAACCGATCGTGTGCAAAGTATGTGATGAGACGTGCATTTGGCCAGTCTTGTAGCGGTAAACAGGTGTAGCTTGGGAGAAGGAAGGGATTAGCTAACTGCTCAATCATTTCTTCTCACTCTTGCTGCCAGAGGGAAAGCTGCTTATGGCAAGATTGTACTTCAAGTTATCAAGATATTTCACATGAGAACTGGGAATTTTGTTGATAAGCCCTGTCTCACAGTCGCATCCCTCAAAAGAAATAATCTGTTTTCTTTCCACTCAGCCTCAGAACTCCCTTCTCCCTCTTCCTCCCCCCAGGCATATTCGTAACCCAGAAACTCAATATTTGACCAAGGCGGCAGTTTTTTAAAAGTCTCCTAAAGGACTGCCAACATGCAGAGATGCACTAGAAATGTTAGTGTCCCTTGTGCACCTTCAGAGGGAGTTATTACCTGACTAGAGAGTAAAAGCATCAAGTAAAATTAAATACAGCACCTAAGGACCGACATGATACTTACCTTGATTACAAACAGTTTACATACACATTGGGAATGAACCGCAAACAGCACAGTTCAGATCTCATTACATTCCCCTCTGTAACACATACATGATGAATCACGTTTATGTAAACGTAGGACAGCAGAGATGTTAATGCATTTTCACTAACTCAGCCATAGAAGTTGCCTTGCTGGAACTTGTGCATGCCTACCATCCCAGGCTAACAGGCAACTTCATTTTATCTCAGAAGTAAAATGTTTTTGTTCCTTTTCTGTTTCTCATCTTTAATTCTCTCCCTTCCTGCCTCAACCTCTTTCTTTTTTCCCTTCAAAATCATTATGTGTATCTTTCTTTCTTCACTGGAAGCTACTTTCATAATTTTTGCATCTCCATCCCAGCGTTGTTGCAGTGCATGTCACTTAGCAATTTTGGAGGAGCTCATGAGTCTACTCAATACACGTGTAAAACCACCACTCACAAAGATCACAGTGCAGCTCAGCTCCTGCCCTGAGCCCGGGGCAACACACCTGGAACACACGCGAGGAAGACATAGCGAACAAATACCATCACTCAGAAGAACTGAGGAAATGCTTATTTGTTTGATCAGTGGAGCAGGAGAAGAAAAATCATCAGATTTAAGAAACATACTGAAAGACCTCTAAAATGCAACTGACAGTAAGAATGATGTGAATGGTGTGTCCCTACTAACTTGGAAGGAGTTTACATAGCTTACTTATGTCTGCTTGGGTTTATGGTCAGTTGATCCATGTTATATTCCATTTCCCCACTCTTCAAGATAGGTTACTTACAAGATTAGAGATGGAGCTATGAAAAACAATTAAAATGGAGCTGACTGTCTTGCCCAGATCACCCACCTTGTATTTTGTGCTGCCGCCCAGCTTCCCCTGCTTCAGAGCTTTTACACAGTAAAAACTCAAAGCAGACGTTGACACAGTGTGTTTTACAACTCCCAGCTCTACGTGTAAATAAATCTCTGACTTCAGGAAAAGACCTTTGGGTTATTCACTGCTTAAAATGGGGCTGTGGCAGTACAGATAGGATCACTTGGAGGCACGAGCTGGGAGATGGGAAGGCCCAGGCTGCCTGTGCGTTTTGCCGTAAGTTGAAAGTCCTCATGTACTTCCAGCACACGCGTGGCGTGCTGGCCCATTTGTATCACTGATACACCACGTACAAATAATTAATAGTACTAATAATAGGAGTGCCTAGAAGGGAAGCAATTAATCACTGTGTGAAGAACGGCAATTCTTACTGTAAACCTGCAAGCTGCCCGCAAAGCACGGCCACATGCAGGGGGCTGTCACTGCCATCCTGCACAACACAGCCCTCAGAAACAGCCAAAATGCTCGATTCAGGCAGCTAAAATAAATGCACAATGTCAAGGGAGCTGCAGTCTGTTCCAGGCTTTGTCACTGACCTGCTTTGCAGCCCCAGGCAAGTCATTCCCCTTCCTTTACTCTGTAAAATGGGATGTAAGATACTTTGTGAAGCACTTTGACACTGAGAGATAAGAAGCTCTGTCTAGCAACTAAGCTTGCAATTTTGTCTCCCAGCTCGTATGAATTTGGCTGCTGTTATGAGGGCAATGACTCAGGGGCTGTTGCTGCAGGTACTTTTTTGAGTATCTTTTCATCAAATGAGAGTAATTATGCTGAAACTAAAGGGCCTTTAGTGCTTGAAACAACAACAATAGCAACAACAAAAACAAATAGTCACAAAGTAACACGATATAGAATTTATTTGTGCTGGATACTGCTGATGATTAGGGTGGCTTCCCTGTGAATTGTATGAAATGTGAAACCCCCCCAGTATTACACCGTTAGGAGTCTGGCTTATGTGGGTGCATCATCATGGCAACATAAATACTTTCCCAAAATTAAAAGGTAAGCGACTTTCCTTTGGTTGGTTGGTTGATTGTTTTGGGGTCTTTGTTTTTTGTGGTTTGGTTTTTCTAATACACTGATTTGTGACATCCTCTTAACTTCTGTTAGAATAATTTTAACTGGGTTATGATTTTACTAGTATGTTAAGTTAATAGTATAAATTATAAAACACTTTAGGTCTAGCTAAGAATCTTTTAGCTAATTAAGAGCAAAATGTCTCTTTGCCTTTTATTTAAACTAGTCATTAAAAAGGTGAGGTAAAAGAATGATTCCTTTAAATTACCGAGCAAAAAATTAGCTTAAAAGGGTTCCAGTATTATTTAGAATAGTCTTTCCTTATAAAATAAAAACTATTTTAAAAAAACAAAGTTTTACTTTAAAAATTCATTGAAGCCCTAAGGTGTTTTTTTCTTTGAAGACAGAAAGTTGTGTATTGTAGAAATTTCAGAGATGACGGTAGTGGTGTGTCAGCCATGCATGTATTCACATGTGAAGTAGATGGGTTTGGGTGTGGAAGAGTCCAGGTGGGAAAACATCCACTCCTTGGCAAATAACCTGGCCCTTAGTTACTGTCAGAAAGATCATTCCTGAGTTTCTCTGTAATATCAGAATGCTCTGAGCTCCTCATTCCTGTCTCATCTTCGTCAGTGTGTGCTGTAGGTGAATGTATCTGTGCATACCCATGTCATATATATCCTAACGCTGTGTAATTACTGAAAGAAACAGTTATTGCGTCTGTGGTTAGACCTCCATACTTCACTGCAATGACTGGTACAGATGTGATGCTTTTTGGCTTTTCCATGAAAACAGACTGTGATGTGGACGAGTTACAAGCATTAGAAAGCTTGTCGTGTTGTGCATGTTCAACAGAAGCTCACTACACCACTAAAAAACAACTTCTCAACAGTTATTCCTTTTCTAGGGAATAAATATATCCTCTTCCTCCGCCAAAAAAAAAAAGGAGGAATGTGAGGACTTGGATATTTTTTTTTGAAGAAATCCTTAAAGCCATCGGTAGACGTATCAGCTACTTCCAAGGAGCTCAGGTAGTGGAGGTGACATTTCTTATAGCCCTGCCCAGTCACCCTCACTTGCACAGTGCTGATCTCCATTTGAGTTCCCAGGGGTCTGTTAGCATGCCTGTTGTGGTGCCACCATATATATCTTGGGCTCATTTTTATATAACCACTTACAGTGAAATTCAGAGGTTTGTGTACCTGTGAAATAGTAAATATACTATAGAGCAGGGAAATACGTTATTGGTCCTTCAGCAGTTCTGCAGTAAATTTTAAAGTGAGACAATAATGATTGTTCTGACCTTCTGCCCACACGTTTTCTCTCCAATAGAGTTTTACTGATTAGCAAATCATCTTTAACTAAAGTGAGGCTTTGGGGACTATGAAAATTAAAATTAGGTGTTTTGAAAATTGTATTTTATTGATCTGTTGAACAATTTTCTTTAGGTTTGTGCTTGAGCCCCTCCTGCCAAAAAAGATGCATTCTAGGTCTCAAGATAAATTGGACAAGGATGACCTAGATAAAGATAAGAAAGAAAAGAAGAAGGAGAAACGGAACAGCAAGCATCAAGAAATATTTGATAAAGAATTTAAACCTACTGATATTTCTCTGCAGCAGTCTGAAGCAGTGATCCTTTCAGAAACGGTAACTTTATTAACACATAATGCTTTATCCCATTCTGAGCAGTGTTCTTTCTGGTTTTAAATAAAAATGTTGGTATTTAGAATTTAGTTCATTTTTAGATCAAAAATAACTCTAAGGGAATACACCATAACGTTAATATATTTCCTAATGAATGAAAAACAAAGATTTTATTTACAGTGTAAAAAATCATGGTATCTTATATAAAAATCTTACCAAAAGGTATATATGGCTATTTGGCAAAAGGACCAGATGATATATTCTAAGTAAAATAAATGCTTCCATTTTAGCAGCCTCTTGAATTTATGGTTCCCAGTAGACTGTGATGGGTTTTCTCATATTTCAGCTGACTACTGCAAGACACTTTTGGTGGAAATGTTACAAGGTCATTTCGTGCATGGAATTACGTACTCTTGAAAGACTATTTTAAGCAGAAAATCGTAAGCAATTCCACCAGTGGCTGTGTATAAGCATATTAACTACAGGGCATATCTCTTTTAAGCCCTCTCTTCTTGGTGTATATTTAATTCACTGAAACTATCCTGAAGGCTTAGGTAAGTTCAGAAGTTTTAGTTCTGAAATGGAAAGCAAGTCCATCCTAAGCTGGAGCAGGGATTTCATGAACTAAGAGTAACCTCTGAATCTCTGGCTGGACACTTGTTTTGAGGCCAATAGTTTAAAACTTGCCCTCAGGAAATAAATGTAATGCTCTTTTAAAGATTTGCACATGTACTTGTAGAGCCAACTTTTAATTCAGCAAAGTCCACCATTGGTCGTTCTGTCATTTACATTGGACTTTGGAAACGATTTCTCTGCCCTTGATGTCCTCTATCTCCTTCTGCTTGGTATTTGTGGCTGAGTATTGCTTAGATGTTCAGCCATAGTTCCTGAGTTTTCTGGATTTGCTCCTTTTTTTCCATCCAGAGATGATCTAATCTCTCAGATGTGTCTCCCGACATCAGGGAAGATCAGAGCCTTATTCTGTCTGATATGGCCGTAGGCCCTGTATTAGCTTAGCAAAAACTCAGATAAAATCCCTGTGCATCCCCCAGGCTTCTCACCCAAACTCCTTTGAAGTCAGTGACAGTTCTCCCATTGATTTCAGTAATTTTGGGATCAGTCCTGGTTTGTTTAAGTGGATATTGCTCCTATCAAAACCAGTTTTCAGAGAGCAAATACATTGTGCATAAATATCTGTGCCTCATCTTTTGCACACAACGCCTTCCACTCTGGACGTATGAGGCACATTGCAGCAGTCATGTTTTGTCTGAACTTGAGTATTGCAGTGGCAAGGCTTGCACTCACATCTCCCAGATCCCTAAACAGACTAGCGGAGTTTGTGGGATAAGAGCCACAAGAGAAGGAAGTTTTATTTTGGAGCAGCTCAGTCGGTTGGATTTGCACAGAACCCCGGGACCAGGTGGGAGGCATCCAAGGATGGTGAAAAAAACTGGCTGATGTCAGTGCGAGGTCACTGCCATCTCTGGAAGGTCTTGGATATTGGAGAAGTTTGCTTATGACTGGAGAAATGCAAACGCTGACTGCACCTGCATGCAAGAAGGGCAAAGCAGGCTGACCGGGGAACTGCAGTCTGGTCAATCGCCTCACCTCAGACCCCGTGAAAATCACAGAGCAAACCTTCTGGAAGCCCTTTCCAAGTACACAAAAGACAAAAAGGTGACTGGAAGCAGCCTGCACCTGTTTGCCAAGGGCAGGCTCATTTACTTCTGAAGCCTCGTCCTCTTCCACCGTCAGACTAGTGCCATTCGCTGCCAGTTTCGGTGGATGAAGTTTACCCCCCGACCTCTTTGAATTCACATCCCTGTATGTATTCCTACCCGTTTTAACTCTTCGCTTGCCGTGCTGCGCATGTTGTGAGAACTTTTTTGAGGCAGAGATCTTAAAACCTGGAAAGGGGGCATGAAAACCCTTCCAGGCACATTCCCGTATGTCATCTGAGGAGGAGAAATGAACAAAGTCCAACAGGAGTTTTCCTCTCTTTCCCTAGTTGAGAGCTCTCAGTGCATGACTGGTATGACTAATTTTCCCCTGGTTATAGAGAAGGAAGGAAATTAAATGCCAGAATTAGTTACTCACAGTTACTCTGAGCTTCTTGAAATCCACGGATCAATAAGAAATGGAATTTACTGCTAAGAGGAAAAAGTCTCCCTTCTAAGTATCTGCAAACTACTTGAAAGAGCTCCAAAATGACCAGGTCAATTTTTAATGCTTGGTGCTAATGTGGTTCTCTAGTATATAAAGTAGAGGTAACACTCTTTCGAGACTAGTTTACAGAGTGGTTGTACAATTCCCCCTGCTGTCTTCAGGAATTTTGGAAAGATAATGTCAAGTAGTTTAAAGATAAAATTTGTCTTCTGTTAAAATTGCTGCACTCAGGAGAGATATGTCCCCTATTAATTATATAGAGGAGAAATCATTATCTTTTGTAAGAACTCAAATTTTCCATTGTTCTACTTTTGTGGGCTGCGTTTTGTACAAGTTCCCTTTTTAAAGTCGAAATTACTCCCAAAGCAATGGTTCTGCTGTGTTTTATAAAGGAAAAGGCATTTTCATTTCTCTTGTATTGGGACCTTGGAAGCAGGAAGTTTGCTAGCTTAAAAAAAATGAAAATTAAAAGATGATGGAATGGGAAAGTGAAATACTCTTCTTTTTTTTTTTTCCCAAAAAAGTTGGAACAAAAAATTGACAATAAATTGAAATTAAAACATACTTTTAAAGAGCTTTTATAGTGAGATTTTAATCTGCTATTAGTTGCTATAATATTTCACGTTATAGCTACTGGATTCCTTCCATTGAGAATTTTAGAAGTGATTTGTAGCATTGCTAATTCACTTAGAGTATTCCTTTTAGTTGGTGAAGTTTCTAACAGAACTTCAACTCTGACTTCTAAAACACTTGGAGGTTTTTGCAGCAGAAGGCATTCTTTTCCTTAGTACCATGACGATTTATAGGCACCTCCAAGAAAACGAACGGAAGAGTACCAGCCAGCGTGGGTTTGTCAGTGCCGGATCAGGTCCAACCCTTCTTTCTTCTTCCTGCGACAGAGCGGGAGGCCTAGCGGACACCTGATGTGCTGACTTCAACGTGCCTCCTCGCACGTCTCACCCAACACTCACACCAAGACTGGGTGATGTAGTCTAGCTTAAAGAGGTGCTGGAGAACGCATAGCAACCTGGAAAACCTGCAGTTGATGTTAACGTGGGTGAGGCAGAGTAAATGAGAACCCACGGTGGATTTGGGTAGTGGGATTTATCAAAATAATCTGTGTAGAAGTGCAGTGTGCGTTCAGCCCGGCCATTGTCAGGTGAGAGGCACGGCAGCCCCGTCACGCAGACAGCGGCCGTTCCCATTTCTGCAGAGCCGCTGCTGCTCTGCTCAGGTACGATGCTGTCTGATGCAATGGATATTTCTGTCACCGTGGTGCACTTTCTTATGCAGGAACTTATTTTTCACCAATTAAATAAATCTTCATGGAAGAACATGAGAAGGTTATACAATTGTGTATTTGGAACCATTTTCTCGAGTTATATGGTTAAATACTTTTTTTCAAATTTCTCTGTACTTGTAATGAATTTTCTGACTGATCAAAACCCAAACTCTAATTACAGAGATCTTGTACTGCTCTGATCTTATCAAAAGATAAATTAAATGCTTTGGTATGTGAAGATCATCAGTAATGTCTTTATAGTTTTCTAGAGATTTATATCTTCTTTTAAGTGTCACATAAACTTCTTTAACATAAATTCTCTTTGTTAGTTCTTTGATTCCAGAGGCTGATAGCAAATCTAACACTGAGGCCAGGTATTTAACAGAGCGCTCGAAAGCTTATGTTAGTAATCAGAATAATAGGCTGTACATTTTATTGATTTAGTGACATCTAACATTGCTCACCATTGATCTCACTTTTGTTAGACTAAAGAAAAATTAGGAATGGGTTCATTATGGATTAGCAGTCTCCAAAGAGTTCATATTCCCTAGCAGAACCATGATGTATATGAACCTTAAGAAAAGAAACAATCTAGTCAGTCATATAAGAAGTTAAAATTTATTTTAGTTAAGTAGCCACAAACCAGGTTAACTTGTAAACTTGATTTTATGTTTTATTTTGTTTTATTTTTGTCTTGGTGCTTGCGTTGCAGGTTTCCTGGTCAGCTAGTACATTTTTATTAGTTGCTTTTTCGTAATTTTATACCTCTGAGAAAGCAATTACTGTGCTTATCCATTCCACTAAAAATATGCTTTAAAAGATCTTGAAAGAAACCTTTGGAGTCTTTGGGACTTGAATTTTAATATCAGGCAAACTTCTGAAAGGTTAATCGGAGGTCTTTGTGAAAAAAAGTTGCGTACTTTGAGAGCCTTCTAAGAGAAATTACCATGGAGACCTTTATGCCAGCCCTTCTAGGTTTTGTTTTCTGAAAATACAAGGAAGTACTCTTGTACTCTTCTCCTTCACCATTGTCATTTGTGAAATGACAAAATTATTCAAAAAGCATGAATTTCTTCTCGCAGCTTCCATTCTGCCCTAATGCATCACCTTGGCAATACTTCCCATCTTAACTTTAGGCTGCGGCTCCATTTTCTGTGCTCTCCTTAGAATTAACAAGTTCCTTCCCTCACTGTGATTGATGGAAATGTGGGGGACAGTGGATGGGTAAGAAACAGTAGAGTTCAGAATTAAACTTAATGAAAGGTTTCACTTATTTAATTATTTCAATATTTGTTGCTCGTAAGATTACAAGTATCATTTCAGGTTTTCTGATGGAAAATTTAAATGGATTATGAAGTGAAACAATAGGTATATTTCAGTGAATTAAATATAAGCACAGGAGTTTATATTTTTAGAGCATGCAAACAATTAGGGAGAGAAATTTTAAAGGAAAGTATAGCCATGTGAGAAGAAAGAAAAGGTTCTGAATATGACACGATCACGTGTGAGGATGTAGGCTTACTTACCATGCTTATTACTGTAACATGTTAAGCAAGTGTTTTGGGACTTGGCTCATTGCTTCAGAAAAATATGCTAGGCTATAGGAAGGTGTATGCATTAAGACTCATTGTTATTCCTGGGGAGACAGGAAGAGCATTTCGAGCTGAAAAATACTGCATTAAATCAGAAGAGTTGTATGTTATCATTGCCCTATTGCTGTTGAGGAAGTACTGGGAAAATACAGCAGTCACAAAGTCGGCTGCTCAGTAACAACGCGTATTCCTTTACTGTCTAACCTTGATCAGCTGTGGTGGTCAGTATCCACTTATATTCATGCCATGTTGCAGTGAAATAATTGGGATTTTCATTGTTTTTGTCCCTGTGCAGATCAGCCCTCTAAGACCACAGAGACCAAAAAGCCAGGTCATCAACGTCATTTCAAGCGAAAGGCGCTTCTCCGTCTCTCCTTCGCCTCCCAGCTCCCAAGTGACACCACCCCCAATAACTCCGCGGACAAAGCTTTCTTTCAGCATACAGTCCAGTAAGTCTTTAATTACATTTTGTTTTCCCAGAATATTTTTTGCAGAATAACTTCCTATGGGAAATTGTGTTTCCTGAGCATCACGTTAAGCATCACACTTCGGGATGAGTTCTTATAGTTTATTTTTTTGTCATCACCAGGGGATGTCTTTTGCAGGACTAAGAACAACTTACCTCTTAACCTGGCATTTACCACCAACAAAAATCATTTAAACATTTTACAAAAGCAAAACTGTTGCATTGGAAAAGTTTCTTTTCCTTTTCATATAATCAACAATTGCATAGGTATTTAATAATTGTCAGAAATTAGTGTTGAACTTGATTCTGTATTGGATTTGGGATATTTGGGAGCATAAAGGATGAAAAAATAACCCCGTAATGTAATTGTACCTTAAAAGAATGTTTATTTACTATGTAGTGAGTACAAGCCAAAGGAAAAAAAAAAGCCATTTCCAATGTTTTAGGGTTTTTTGACATTGAAGTCTATCACTTAGCTGTTTTGTAAAATATCATATGTTTATTTCAGCCTTCAGGAAACCCTACTGCAAATCTGGGTGTAGTACATCACATATTTCTTTTACAATGCTGTTCTCCAAAAACTGATTGTCAGTTTTCAGTTGCTAGCATGTGATAAATTATGGTACGTTTACACAAATGCTAATGCTAATGTCAAATGTTAAATATTAGTAAAGAGGGGAATAGATTGAGTTTAAAAAATAATAATAAAAAATCGTGTTTGATGGTCATTTTGGTTTATTTACTTTTTTGATACTTAAATCCTTTTCCCTTAAATAAGGAGTGTTTTGGAAAGTTCTTGTTGCCATTTGTGAATGAATATTCCCCTGTAAGCAGGGGAATGTTTATTCTACAAATGTATAGCAGCAGAACTGTCTTCTAAAAGACATGTGGCTTTGCTTAAATGATTTTGGAATTGTTGGTTATAATGCTGTTGTGGAAGAGTGATAAACAAGCTCAAATCAGTTCAATGCTTCCCTTGCTTAGTCAGACACCCTAAACCACTATTTTGATAACTGATCTCCCTCCTTTCTTTAAATTTTTGATACCCAAAACCTATGAGTATACAAAAAAAAAAAATGGAAATACAAAGAATTACAGTACAGGTACTCCTACCAAAAAAAAAAAAAAAGTTGAATGAGATTATTTCTTTTTATATGCAATTTATTAAAACCAACTCAAACTCTTTTTTAAAAAGGAACCAAAACTATCATGTGTTTCTGAGAATATTTACATCTATGTGCTTGAGATTTACGTGCATTACATAAAATAGGTTTGAGTTACTGCAAAATATATATAACTTGTCCATAATTGCCTGAGGGATTACAATGATAATTTTTTTGTGGAATTCCAAGGACAAAGAAGTTACTTCAGTACACAAATTGGCTAAAAGCAGTTAATGGGTTGCTAAGCAATATTGCTTGCTTGTTAGCAGGCAGTTTAGGAGAATGGAGTGTAAAATTTGATCATTAGGTTGAGATAAAAAAAAGTTATCTAACCGATCTCTTCACCATTCTCAATGGCATGTGTCCAGTAAAGAGAAAATATTCAAACCATGTTAGTCTGATGAAATGCTTTGAATAACAATAGCAAAACAAAAATGAGGGGTAGATATTTATATAACACGACAGTTTGTGTTTGACACTTTTTTTCCGAAGTTAGCTAGATGACTTTTGGATTTCATTAAACCGTGTGAGAGGTTAGCTAGTCAGGCCAAATATTTTTTTTTTCATTATAGAATGCTGTTGTTCTACTAAATAGTTTGCCAAAGTGTTCAGGGCAGTTAAATCTGGCTACTACAGGACTGGGAGACTGAATTTCTAATGTTTGTCTATATCTGATAGCACGTTGTTATGCTGATTTTCAGTTTCCACATAAGGAATGTATGTAGAGAGACCTAACAACATAGCTTGCTTACAGTAATGCCAAAAGAAGGATTCCCTCTACAAAGTAGGATCCAAGGTTCTGCTTAAGCTATAATTCTAAAGAAAATGACATTTTCCAAACATCTCTCAGCATCACCCTACACTGCATGGGGAAAAAAAAAAAAAAAAACACAAAAAAAACAGTAAGTACATCTATACAAGTATAGGGAGGTACATATGAAGTTGTAGATGAGATGTCGCACATATGTCAAGGAGCTCTTTTCTGTGATGTTTATGCTCAAATGTCTGTGATCTTTAAATATACTACATGGATGGGAAGTGAATACAAAATGACCAGGGAAGTTCATTTTACGGTTATGTTCTAATGACAGGAGCATAGTAGAAGTAGACTCTGAGGGAGGTATATAAAAGAAAGTGTTATGAATACTGGAATGTTTGGGGAATGGAGAAATCCTCTGTGTAGAAAAGGAAGGATGAAAAACAGAAGCTATAGAAAAAGTGATGAGAAATTCAGGTCCTGGAGGACAAACAACACTTTTCAGCTTGATGTAGAAGAAACCACTGAAAGTTCGAAATCCCAAGATGAAAAATATTCCTGTTCCTGATGTAGTGAAAGTTCGAGTGAAAGGATGAAGGGTAAAATTACAGTTTTCAGTGACAAATCAATACACCCTTACAGTTAAATTGTGTTAGCGAGAGGCCATTTTAGAGAACAATAAAAGGGCACTGCTTATAAGATATTGATAGAAACCTTGCAATAAAAATATCTGAATAAACAAGTCCTCCACTTGTTTTACAGATCATCCTAGTAAAATAAAAATATTATTTTTTCATTCCCTAAATGAAAACACTTGCCTTAATTTATCAAAAATAAATTAAGTTTCTTATCTTGTAAAGCTCACAGTGGGTTTTGCCTGTTTTCAAATGACTGAATTACCCTGAAATACACCGTGGGTGGATTTCTACACAAAAACCCATGTATGCCTCAGACCTCAATAAACTTTATTATCCCTCAGGCTATTCCCCTTTGCAGCAAGTACCTGCTAGGATTTATCTGCTAAGAAAAGGGAATTTTCTACCCAGCAACCAGTAATAATAAATGTTTTGTACTTTTTCTTGCATGAGTTTATTTACTCAACAACTAATGACTGCTCATTTATTATAGTTACCTGGAGTTTGAAATTTTTTGAGAGAGATGTAGTTAATTATAGGCTTTCATCTGTGCATTTTATTAACGAGAAGCTTGTATTTTACTGTAGGAAAGTAAATAAATCTTAGCTCAATTATATTCTCTTAGTGCACTTAGCAAAACTTGTCTTGTTTGTTAATATACAAGGTGTAAATGCAGAGCTTACAGCTGAGAAAATTGTATTTGCCAAGCTATGAATATTTTGGAGTGAAATCCGAAGGGAAGAGTATTTTCATTTTCTGTTAAAAAAAGAGGATTGTTCAAGTCTTTTGAGTGTATCCTAAAAATTAGTCCAATGCAACTCCAACAGTGCATGCTTCCTGTTGATAGGGAGGTTGGTTCACTTGTTCTTTTCTCCTTTAAAATCCCTCATTACATGAACTGCAGATATTTATAGAGGCAACGAAGAGCAGACAAAGATGTTGCATGTGCAGCATTGTCATATTATCAATGCCATAAGAATAGATGGAGTCTGAATTTTTGGATTCCATTCAGTTATTTAAGAGTTAACTAAATGCTGGTTTTCGCAGATCTGGAACTGAACGGCATGTCTAGTGCCGACCTCACAGACATCCCTCCTCCACTGCCTCTCAAAGGAAGCATGGCCGATTATGGGAATCTCATGGAAAGCCAAGACTTGATCAGTCCAGCAACGTCCCCTCCTGCCCATCAAAGGGTGAGTCCTACTGATGATGATGGTTTTCTGCAGTTTTCTTTGCTTTTTCATTTTTAACCACCCCCAGCGAGATGTGACCCTGCTGGTGGACGTCAGCAGATCCATAGATTTCTGCAGCTGCAAACAAATGTCTGAAGTAGGAAGGAACAGCATCACTCATTGGGATCGACTTAAAGTGAGCTTGGATTCATTCTAGTGGAGAAGATTCAGCCAAATGTTGTTAGACGTGTTGGTAAGGGAGCTTAAACTGACAGGATGTAGTCTCAGCAGCAAATTAGTTTTTATAGCCTTTCAATCCTGTCTCAGGGAAGGAAATAAAATATGTACCTGACATATTTTCCTTCTGGAGCTCTGTTCTGTCAGCATTCAATTGCCACTTGTTTCCTAGAGGCAAACACGCATGCTCCCTTTGAGGAAAGAGCTTAGAAACATTCTTCATAGTGAACGTTGTTTTCAGCTTTCTGAAGAAAATACACTTTTTCAACTTAGTTTTCCTGCATCCTGGAAGCCTTTAAAAATAATTTAGTATTTTTCTTTTAAGCAGTACTTTTGAGAAGGGCCATTTGTTTTCTTTTTGAAAAAAAAAAAGTGTTTAAAGAGGTGTTCTTTTCTTTGACTTTGAAATTTATAACTTTGGCCAAGCTGTTATTTTGTGGAAAAATTCTCACTGGTAATATTTCTATTTTGTTTGTAGAAGTATCTTCCAATATTTCTCTGAAGTTCATCATTCAAATTAAATCCTTTAAATAATTTGCTTTTCAGTAAATTTCATGGTTAGAGAAAACATTTCTATTTATCTCATTTATCTCAGCAGAGAATAAAGTCAGGCAGGAATTCAGTTTTGTGTGTATGAAAAGTTGTATTGTGTAAGAGACTATCACAATGTGTAACAGTACACAAGACTGACTTTTTCCATGTATGGAATTCTAACTGTAGTTGCAGTAATTTAGTTTTCAGGCTAAATGGGGAAAAATAGGTATAGAAGTAACTTCAGAAACGTGAGCAGTGTTGTTCAAAACACCACGTTTTATTCAGTCATAAATTGAAAAATTCTCTATTCTTATCTTTTATTCTATCATTCTTCCTTGTGTCTGGATGGGTTTTGTGAACATTTTAACTGATTTTTCTTATGAACCCTTTTCCTCTATTTTCTGACAAAATGTTCCAAACTTTCACTTTTACCCATTTCACTGTCTTCTCTCTCGGGGCCAGCTGTGCTTAACCTGGATACAGACCTCTAAATGGAAACTTTCAGAATGTACAGTAGGATTGCCAGGATTTTGGTCTAAAGAATCAAGCCTCATGAAGAAGCTTGAGAAATTCAAATTAAGTTTCAAATTTGTTAAACTTCCTTTATGAGCTCCAAGATAGTAAATTCATTTTATATGCTATACTGTAAGTTGTAAGTTTTAGGTCATGGTAGTAGCTCAGGATTGTAAACATGACTTCAGTTCTCAGCTGAAAAGATGATAAAATGAGATGATAAAATATGCAGTGAGGAATAAAATCCCAGCCTCTTTATTCCTTCCTTTCAAGGCTGTTTGAAGGGGTTTCCATGAAGTGGACAAATGCAGGATACTTATTTTACTAATTGCAAATGCCATCGTGCTGTGCTGGTTGGAGCCCACATCTGAGGAAGACCCCGGTACAAGCCTTGGTCGCCTTGCTCTTGGAAATGTGACCTTGCACAGCTCCTGTACCTGTCATGAGCAGGGTTTCCACATCACTAAATGGAACATCATAAAAATAGCATTAATGTGCTCTCTTGTTTTTTTGTTGTTTTTTTTTTTTTCCAAAGTTCTATTCAGGTCTTAAATCTTTTTCTTTTCTTTACTGTCACCGCTTAGCCTCCTTTCATACTTTTTTCTTAATATTTTTTGTTGTTGTAGAAATAGGCCCCATTGTTTAACATCCAGCGTTGAAGGAGCTCAGGATTTGAGCATCCTATAGAAATATAATCAAATAAAAGTGGTATCTCCTTAGACAGGTGTCCACAATTTTCCTCAGCATCTGTTTTTATAAGCTTTCCAAGATGAGGTAATATAGTTTCAAAGTCTGGAAAATAGATCTAAAGCAGATTTGTCACAAAACCACAGGTACTAGTCTTAGAATTAATTTTAGGAAAGGTTTATAGGCTTATTACAAGTACTCTACAAATTTATTAAATCAAGCTTATAGCTGTAAAGAACATAAAATGAGTAGTGCTGGGTATGAAAGATCAGATGGGTAAATTCTTATTACTGCTTTGATTAAATCCCACTGGGCAAGTTTTTAATGCCTTGTGTTACAGGGGTCAAACAACTACATACTTCATAACTTTATGATTCTATGCCCAGTAAACTAATGATCTTTTAAATTACACACGTTTTGTATCAGTGAAGAAAAATTAGTAAAAAATGTGATAGATAAGATTGTATCAGTAGCTTTTGAATTGGAAGTATTCCCTTGCATAAGAAATTATTACATGGCTTGCTGGGGTTGCTTTGCAGTCAGTTAGGAAAAACAACAACAGAAAAAGCACTTTAGTGAACTGAAAAGAGTACATTAATAAATACACCAAGAAAACCTTGAAACTGCAGGGAATAGTGTCATTTAGTGTCTGAGATTGTAATCTTAGATTATTTGAAGTCTACTGTTAGTTTAGTCTACTTAAGTCTCTTATCCCAGTAATCATCTAATTATAATTATCTGATTGTCCTCTTATTCATTGATAACTATGATACCCTTATATATTTTTTCTTGCACTGTATGATTTGTTCTGCTAAAAATGTTCTTAGTAATATATGGGAACATAAAAAAGAAGTCTACGGCTCCTGCAAGGATTATTATTACATCAAGGGATTCCTTTAGGCACTTCTCATTCTTTATGGATTCATCCATACCCTTGCATACAAATCAAGTGCCTACTTTGTATTCACAGCAAAAAGGGAAACTCAAAGAAAATAGACAAAGGAGCACTTACATTTATAATACTGGCTGTAACGCTTACTGAGATCAGCTAATGGTTTGGGTGAGATGACCTCAATCAATCTGGCAGCAGACAGAGGACTTTGCGAGCAGGGGACAGCAAGGGCTGAAGCGGTGCCTAAAGTGAGAACCGAAGCAGGCTCGCGTGGCTGATGGCAACAGCGCTAATTTTGACTCGTTGGGATCCCAGTGCCTGAGTAACATTCAGACTGGGGATCGTTTTACTACTTAAATGGGTATAATGGAAGTGTTTACACGGAAGTATAAATCCAGGGGATTTTTGATGTGTTGCAGTGCATATACTGCAGTGCTCATCTTCAGCTCTCTGTTAGGTTAGCTGCGGCGAGGAAAAAAAGAAAGAGGCTTTGGCAAGAGTATTGTCCTCATGTGGACAAAGGAAAAGAGCTGAGGCTAGAAAACCAGCCGAAACCATGAGGGTAGCAGGTAGTTAGGGAGCAGTTGCTTCGTTGTTTGCAGTTGTTGACATGAATTCTTGGGAGGTTGCCATCAGCTGCCTGAGAGGTTCCCTTTCCTTCCTAAATGCCTTACAAAAGTCCTATTGCTCGGCTCCCCTAGGCTGGTGAAGTCTGCAGGGGAAACCCCCGGGTGGCGTGGTGCAGCCTGCCTGGGACTCCCAGCGCTGCTCAGAGGTGGGCCAGGGCTCGCTGCAGCCTCACGCGCCCTGGGCAGCAGGAGGGCGGCTGGCAGCATTCTTCTGTGGAGAAGTTGGAGAGAGTGAAATTGGAAAAACTGCATTATTAACCAGTACTGTTAAGTTAGAAACTTGACTTTGTGAACCGCATTTGATCACAAATGGAAGTAAATGTATCCTCTTTTTAAAAGCAGACACTCTGACCAAAGCCTTTCCATGCTTTAGGTTTAGATTAGATACTTGGAAGAAATGCGGAGCTTTGGGTTGTGGGTGCCCCATCCCTGGCAGTGCCCAAGGCCAGGCTGGGGGGGCTTTGGGCAGCCTGGGCTGGGGGAAGGGGTCCAGGTGGTCTGTAAGGCCAACCCAGACTGTTCAGTGATTCCCTGATTAATTCCATCTTTCTACGATGCACATGGTAATACCATGTACCCGGAAGGTATTTTCCCACAAGATAATCCTGTGTGCTCACAGAAGAAGCAAAAAGTCTGTTCTTTACTTGCCACCTGATCATTATTGCTGGCTGCTGGAGACGGGAAGCGTCTCAAGCTCTCCTCCCAGCGTGAAGTTCAGCCTGGGATGGGCTGGGGTTCGGTGGGTTAAGCTCTTGCCTAGGAAGGAGTCACTTTTTAATAAGTCTCAAAATCAATGGCCTGCCACGGCTTGTTACAGGATTTTGAGTGAAAAATGTGTTGTTCTGCTGTCTGCCTCGAGGCACAGAGCCCGTGATGTGTCCCTAAGCGGCACCCTTGATTTTGTTTCGGCAGCGGCCACGTCTCCGCCGCCCGCGTTACCTGGGATCAAGCTGCGGTTTAGCTCTGCCCGATCGGCAGCGCGTTGGTTTATAGCTCTCGCAGGGCCCGGGCCTTCAGTAAGAAATACTGTTTCGGTCTGGAGTCTAAACCTAATTCTGAGGGTATTGCTCGTAACTCTTGAGGTCTGTTTGTGTAAGGACTAGACCAGAAAAACACTGCTTTCGGAAATGAAGTTAGGCGGCGTGGTGTGCCATACTAATAGACTCCTCACGCAGAGACGTGGTTTAACAGAGGAAGAATTGCACTCGCCGTGCGTTATCCCAGCTGCCGTGTGCCAGGAGCAGATCTCGTGTGTGATGAGCACAAGTCTCTGCCAGGTCTGGCTGTCCCCGGCCTGCCTCTGTCCCCAGCAGAGGCAGTCCCTGTCAGGGCCCTGCCGAACAACCCAGCAGCAGGAATCTAAATCACTCGTTTGAGCAATTTCACGTTGCCTGTAGTGAGTGATTTTTGATGTGTCCCGAGGAGGGGACGATTAGCTCGTGGCAGGGGCAAGGAGACAAGGTGTGCCTTTGCGGAGGGACTCCTGAAATTGCTTTCTCCTATCAAAGTCCCCTGCAAGCAAGGGCAGGGAATGGCAGCGATACAAAGTCACCTGGAGCTGTAATAGATAAAGTATGACAGCAGAGCTTAAACGGTCATTTTACATTGGTTACCTGTGGTATTTCCTACGTAACTTCACTCCCAGAGTCAAATGGTCAATTAGCTTAAACTGTCCATAATTCAGTTTAAATTAGTGGCGTTAACGTTGATTCTCTCTCAGCTGGCACGTTATTACTCTTTTAGAATGGGAGCGTTATTCCTCCAAGAGCTTACATTGTGTGTTATTTTTCATTGCTGATGTTAAATAAGCAAGCCACCGATGTCAGGTGGCTCAGCTCCGTGCTAGAAACAACGGAGTAAGCAGGAAGGAACGGGGCGGAACTCGGTATTTGAAAGCGTTTGCACAGCCTCGTGTACTTGATAGCCTACTTACATCTTACCTGTACTGCTTATGACCTGATTAGACCTTTTAATCCTTCAAAGTAAAGTGTCTTTGGTTGGATCTTCATAGCTTGTGATATTGATGACCATTAAATTTCAAAGAAAAAGACTTACGTGGGAATATACCTCTTTTACAGTGTCGCAAGGACTGTCTGTACAACTCAAATCTTGTTTGCTGTTTTCTTTTTAATAGTATTTTCTGATCGAAAGAAAAAAAAAATCTTGTATCTTATTTTGCTTCCTCACAGCAAAAAATATACCTATTTTCATCTTCTTTAATTGATTTTTACTGCAGCCAGGACATGTATACTGTAATGTAGTCTGTTTCTGTAAGAGAATGGAAGCAAATGTTTTTAAACCTGATTCTTCTCAGTAGCAGGGAAAAACAAACAAATGGGAGCAATTTACTGTTTGAAATGGAAGGAACAGATTGCTTCTGTGTTGCAGATGTGCCTTTTACATAAGGTATCTGCTTCCCCTGAGGTACACGCGAGTCAAGGATTCTGCCCAAAATAGGTTTGAATGTGAACTAGCAGTCTCTATCCTCGTCAGAAAGTAAAAGCATGGTTTAAGGTTCAGAGGGCTCACAGTTAACAATTTAAGTTCACAATTTGAGTATAAATACGAACGCTTCAAAGAAGTTCTTCATTACATGTGAAATCAAGGGAAACTTCGGTTTTTATTTCAAAGTTTCTAAGTGGAAATGTAGTAAAATGAACTTCATGAGGCAAATAATGATTTTCTAAGTTTGATATTAACGGTAAAGTGTGCTCGAATTTATTGCTACTCTGGGTAAAGGGAGCATGTATCGGCACTTGGAGTGATGACTAGGTCTGCATTTGCACCACTTCCATATTGGCAAGTTTTGTTGTGCTAATTTCTCAAAATGGTGCCCCGATGAGCATTGCATGTCCTACTTAATATATTCCTTGGTAGCTTATAACATAAATGGACAAGTACTAAATTAATCTTAATTTCTAATGGAAATTGTAAATTCAATTATAATAATTATCTACCTATCTCTGTTATTTCTTTCTGCCTAATTTGCTTGCAGAATCTAAGCTCTTGTAGGTTTTGTGCTTGTTATTTATAGCATATGTATTTAGCTTATTCTCATTGTATTTGCTTTGTATATGTTCTTCAGAAGCAGGTTTTCAGGGATAATTTGATTGTTCTGTGATCAATATGAAGGACTCATTTCTTTGAGAAATGCCTTTGATCTAATTGAATTAAGAATTATTGCCAATATACTCTTAGTTAAATTCAAAATGGATTTTTACAAATGATGCTATCAGCAAAGTTAGTTCTTTCTAGTGATAAATAGAAAGTTAAAGATACCATCTGAGAGAGCAGGACTGAGGAAATTTTTATGTTTTGTAATATATTTTAGAGGAGAACCTGTGTGTTTCTTGTTTTGAAATAACTGTCTCCTCTGTGAGGAGTTACATGTTGCATGCTGACGTTCTGCGGACCATCAGTGTGTGCAGACATCTTACCAGAAGCCCGTGCCTGGTTACATGGTTTTAACAAAGCACTTTTTCAGAGACTTTGAAACCTAGAAATCACAGTTAAATCTGTGAGACTACGTAACGTTAACATTCCAACTCTTATACAGATGTCTTAGTAGGGATTCAGGGGCTGACTTAACATACCAGGTTAAGAAAAGTGTTTGGACAGGTAGAGGAAATATTTCATGGCGTGACTGCAATATTTGGAGACAGACCAGCAGCAACACTTTATTTTATATATTTTCTATATATTTTTCCATCTCAGAGAGCACTGTGCCCTGTGCTCCCCTGCAAGTCCGCAGTAAATTGTGTATGGTCTTCGAGTCTGCTCTTCAAAACCCTTACTCGGCAGGACTTTCCTTCGGCATACAGCGCCCTTTTGAGACATAACCCTTCTTTTAATAATGGTTATATCTTCAAAAGAGAGAGTGTAAGCTTTAACTGGACTTTGAGTATGAAAGTTTTCATGGCAAAACACCTTAATTCCCGTCTTCATCAGTGAGCATGAAGCTTCCCCTGGCCATCACGGAGTCTAAGAGGTCAGTCTCTGCATGATATCTTCTGACCTTGTTTTCCTTTGGGACAGCAAATGTAAGATGCCAGGCAGGAGATCTCCCGAGGTGATGTGCGGAGAGCTCCTTGCCTCTTGGTCATGAGTTCCTCATCCAGATGGAAACCGATGGATTTCTGTGCTGGCAGCCAAGTGTTTTGTACTCAAGGAGGAAGGTGAGAGCTATAGAGGCTCCAGAAATGGAGAGAGGACGGTCTGCACCCCGACGTACTCTGTGCCTGCTCTTTTGGACAGCGGCAATATGGAGAGAAAAGGTTTGGGCATGGTTGCCCAACAGTAGTTTGTGATCCCTGTTCGTTTACCAAGGGGGGAAGCCTGGAGAAATTAGGAAGATTGCAGAAATAGATTGGAAAATATTTCTTTGCAGTAAGGCTACAGGACAAATATTCCAACAAAAGTCCAGTCAGGTTCCTGGCTGCCAGTATGCAGTCTTCTCTTTCTATTTAGCTTATGACTAAGAATACCAGCCTGTCTTACAATAGCTCTAGGTTTATAACTTCATGCTTTCTTAAACGATGACTTTGAAGAGCGCGTTCAGTTACCTTAAAGAGTCATTTTTGCTTTTTCTCTTGCATTTTTCTGGTAGCTCACAGTAGCTACATGGCAGGAGCCTTGTGAGGCAGGGAAAGGAGAAATGTCCTGGCGTCACCCAGAACCGCTCTGCTTTTTGGATAGCAACTTTGGGTATCTTTTGAAGGAATGGGCTCGTTACGCATTTTGATGTGTTTTATCAGTTGCTTATGTACGGGTTTCTTACTGTGATTTGGAAAACACCAGTTATATTGTCCGAGACGTTAGAAAAGTTGAAATAGGAGCGTGAAGATTCCAAGCCCAGTGCATGCAGTATAGCACTGAGGCACTTCGGACGTTTGAGCTGTTCTTGAAGCACTGATGGAGGCAATTTGGCAGGCTCAGCGCATGTCGTAGCAGTGTGAAGCATCTGCATGGGGCTGGCAGCCCTGCGAGGCGCTGGGGGTCGGGTGGGCAAGGCAGAGAGATTTCGGCCAGACACAAACAAGTGCCAGTGAAGAAGAGTCGTCGTGCTTGGAGGAAAACAAGAGGTAATAGCTGGCTAAGTGGGGGAAGAATCTTAGGAAAAAAACAATAACAGAGCAGCATTTATGAGGTGTGACGCTGCAGCACAGCCTCAGTGATGGGAAAACTAATGGCTGCAGAAAACCGGAGTGCAAAGTCGGTAAGCAAACTGCAATGTTCTTAAGCTTTTTCTGAAACAGTTTGTTTTTTCAATATATATAACCAAACTGTATGGAAAAAGTCTTAATTTCCATAATGATTTTTTTTTGTTTGGTTATCCAGTGAGTCTTACTGAGGGTGCTTTTGTTCTGTTGTATAACATACAAAATGATTTTAAATATGTATATTTGAGCAGTATGGATTTCTATTTTGAACATCTTAAATATAACTGTAATAGCTGCAAGTTACTTATCTGTTTAAATAAGATTTTTTTTGAATGATTTTTGTTCTAAATGTGTGAAATACAAAAACAATGGAAAAGCAATGAAGCTGTTGCTTCACCATAACTTTTAAGCTCTGTAGTGCATAGGAGCTGAAGGCAATCAATACAGACCAAGAAATCAATATTCTATCATGATATAAAGTAGAGAATTATAAAGTTCTCCAGTGCTTTCAAGAGATTTTTCCTGAAATACTAAGCTAATTAATCATGAACCCTTGAGAGATTTTTCATTGTCAAAAGTATAAGTTACATTTTAATCTAATAGCCAAATACATTCAGTATTCATAGCAGCAGATTGTGAGAAGTTTTCACATATCAGATGGTTACAGGCTTACCTACTGCCTCGCTTGGTTATATATGAACCAGCAAATGTCTCCCAAATCCACTCATTGATAACGCTGTCTGTTCAAAATTGCTTTCTTCTAGCACCTGCCGCCTCCACTGCCCAGCAAGACTCCCCCGCCTCCGCCTCCAAAGACAACTCGGAAGCAGACATCTGTTGACTCTGGGATTGTCCAGTGAAGAAGGAAGCCTTTTTCCAAAGATAAAGCTGTAACAATTCATTTCCCTAAGTATTGTAAGGTATATAATGTTTACGTCGTTCAGGTGTGCAGTATCTAACACTTAGTGCAATGACTCTTAACTCCGATTAATTTCTGGCAGTGTTTCGGAAGCACCACTACATTAACCCCATTTGTGGGGATATTCCCTCCCAAAACTTGAAAGGAATCTGCATTTCTACTACTTGAGACTGGGAGGCATTTGTCAACTGACAGCACCCTCTTCCTAAACCTCTCTTTTTCTTACTCTGAATAATTTCAGGCATATAGATAGCTGTGGAGATTAAAATGAGAGTTTAATGTTTTGTACCTAAAGCATTTAGGTAGCTATGGAGTGCTAATTGAGCTGAGTATTTTATACCTAATCTCAGTGTATATAGGAATCAATGACGATATTCACATTGAATTCAATGCACGTTGGATTAGGCTTCGTGATAATGAGAAGCTGCAGTAGGATTTTCCCAAATAACGGTTATGCCCAGGGCTTAAAATCAGATACAGCTTATTTGTGAAATGTGTCTTCTCTTTATTTCTTCTGTGTTATAAATAAGCTGATAGCTGATGGCCTTTTTACAATTAGTCGTTGGTGATCAGTCATTTACATTTTGATTCAATTGGCTGTTCTTCTGCGTATTGATCAATTGAAAGCCAAGAGAGCCTCTTAGCCACAGACAGGCACGAGTGTATAGGAAAAGAAAGAGCATACGCAGATAGAAGGTTTGTGGTCATTCCAAACCGAAGTACAAGAACAGGAAGAGCTTTTTCTTTTTGTTTTAATGTGTAATATTTCATGTGGATTAGGATGAACTGAATGAAATCACTTTGTCCTTGTGCCATCATTCTGTACAGAGTTTGTATATATGATGGTTTTTAGAATGTTTTAATTTTTATGGTGCCTGCTTTTCATGTAATAATGAATTAATGTACGTGCAAATAATGCCTTACATATTTTTAATTTCTCAATTGCTTAAAGTGTAAAAAAAAAAATCCAGTTATTAGCCTCTGAAAAATATTGGACAATGATGGGGAGGGGTGTTGGGAGGGAGGAAGGAAACTAACTTTATACTGTAGCATTTTTTTTATTGTCATCACACTTTTGTTTTTTACTATCTACAATCTTTATACTCTTACAGTAGATTGTTTTAAATATACCACTGACTCAAAAAAAATAAAATATTATTTTAAAAACTTGTCTAAGAAAATAAATATATTTGCTTAATGCTTTTCATTCTCACAGGATTTCACTATTATACTCAATATAGGACTACTTACATACTAACTTCGTTTTTTTGTTTGTTTTTTTTCTGAACTGTTTTGAGGGAGTTTGTGATAAAACTGCAGTCTTTCATAGTATTGATATGCTTTTTCCTGCATGTATGTAGTACAAAACTGAGGCAAAACACAGTTATTGCAGCACTAGAAACATGCATCTTTGTATGCTGGCAGAACTCACAATGATGGCTTACATATTTTTTGGTTGCTGAACACTTCAGAAAACAGGTGAGTTTTAGGTAATGTTTTCTACATCAAGTAGTTGCTACATGATGCAAGTAGCAGGCAGAAGCATGATTTACTCAGCAGTAAAACAATAATGTTGCAAAGTCAGAGAGGTTGCCCTTTAATAAAAAGTGTCTCAAATAGTCAATTATGTATTCTGTTAATTTTGCTCGTAAACATCACGGAGCTTTGGGTCAAACAAGCACTTTTTCTTGCAATATGAGATAACATCAGCTATCAGAATATCTCAGAACTTGCTGTTATATATTGTCCTACACCTCCCTATTTGTTTTGGTATTAGTATAATCTTCATTCAAGAGAAACAAGCTGAGAAGGATTCCTGGCTACAGCTGATCAGATATTCCTTCTGCAGACGATCAACAACGTATTACAACATTAAGTCCATATGTCATTAATTTAATTGAAAAATGCTTTAGATGCTGATCTTGTTACTCTGCTGAATATTGCGTTGGGATGCTGGTGAGTTTTCCTCTTTTCTGTTCAATTTACTTTGTGAAGGATAGCAAGAGATTTTCACATGTACCTTTAACTGGATGCTTATAAATTGTATTTCTGATAATGTGTTTGTTTTCACACATCCTTAACAAATTCCTGTGCTCATGCAAGTGTTATAATTTGGCCCTGCAAGACTCCTCAAGTAAGAGAGAGAGTTTCAAATTGGTCTTGCACTACAAACTTTAAATCTTGTACATGTATGTGTTTTACAAATATACAAACTGAGACTGGGAATTGAAAATCAGACTCTTAGATTCACTTTCAGACCCAAATCGTCACCATTTTTACAATCTAACAGCTTCTAGGCTGCTAACTCGTATAAAACCCAGCCAGAACGAATCATTACCCTCCTCAAAGTGTTGTAAAAACACACTTCAGCAAATTCAGAAACTAATTCAGTTACAGTCTCTAAGCAATGAACAATCCTGCGAAGGCTGTTATTTTTCCTACAGTATATTTTCTTCCTTTATACTCCAGCAGTATTGTAGCAGACCATCCAAATGCAGTATGAATTTCTTGTGCCATTGTTTGCAGCACAGCTCAGCTGATGTAGAAGAGCCCAATATGAGAAAATACAGGAAAGGAAGGTTGTTTAATTTTACCCAAAGTGATGTCACTCCCCCACGTACTCACGAGGGTTGAGGCATGCCAACAGAGAACTGTCAGGAAAGGTGATTGATCCCTCCGTGTCTTCCACAGGCCATGTGCAGGGCCGTAGCAGTATCTGCAGGGGCCAGGAGTTTTCCCTTTGAGAAAAGTCCTTCTGGCCAGGGATCAACCTCACTCCCGTCCCTCCACTCGGACTTGTCTGGGTCAGTACAGTTATTCCCAGGTAGTGTCTTTATTTCTGGGTGCCAGGTTTACATCTCTGACGGAATTTGTGAAGTGAAGCACAGCCATATCCAGAGTAAGCTGTGCTAATGCCCCCATGGCCCAGTCGATAGAAATGAGGAAAATCAGCATGAATGTTGTTCCGGTTTTGGCTGGGATGGAGTTAACGTTCTTTGCAGAAGATCATATGGTGCTCTCTTTTGTATTTTTGATGAAAATAGGGGTGATAACATACTGCAGTTCAGTTGTTGCAGAGCAGTGGTCGCACAGAGCTGAGGCCTTTACAGCTCTTCATGCGGCCCTGCCTACGAGGGGCTGGGGTGCACCAGGAGCCGGGAGGGGACACGGCCAAGATGTAAAGTGTCCCTATCCCAACCCACGTGTGGTCACGCTGCTACCTTCCCCATTCTCTCCCCATCCCACTGCGGGGAGTGAGCGGCGAGCTGCCTGCGCGTTGAGGCACGGCAGTGCCCTGTGCTTGGCGGCTGCAGGGTCAGCCCGCTGCCACACCGCGCTCCTCTGGGAGCAATACACAACTTGGCAACAGAAATTGCCCTGGAAAGAAAATAATAAATATTTAGAGATGTCAGGTTTCTAAACAGTAGGAGAAAACACGGGAAAATAGCATGAGAAAACCAGCTGTGGGGAAACATGAGAAAATAGTATGAGAAAACTGGCCATTTTAATGGCTAGCAATTTTTACTTCTTGAAAGTTGGCGTATATTTACTTAGTGGAAGTTAACTCACAGTCCCTTAATAAAATTGAGAAGCCCTTAATACTAATTCTCTAAGTCTTAGCTTGGGACCGAGAGGGTAATTTCCAGAGGTGTACATGTCAATTCTCATCAGTCCCATGCGATACCACAAAAGCTTTGGTGTGCAGCACTTTCTTGTTTTTTAATCAAATTTATTTTCAGCGGGAAGCTCAATGCAAAGGTCAGTTCTTAAGCCACTTTCTGTAATTGACATTTATGATTACTGCAGATGTCTCTGGTGATACCACAAATTCTGACAGTAAAATGTTCTTAAATCCAGTTTTGTCTTAATGCATGTATTATTCTTTACCATGGACGCCTGTGGTATGTGTCTTTGTTTGCACAGAAGAGTGATGGAAAGAAGATATATATGTGTCTGTGATGGATGAATAAGACTAAAGACTTACCTTCTGAAGGTAACAAGTATCTCATGTTGGGGGGGGAGCGGGATTGGCTGCAAACCCGAGAAGGAGCAAGTATTGTTTCTAGAATACTCATTTATCTGAGAACATACGTGTGCATGTATACATATGCATGCCTATATCCAAGCACACGTTTTTTAACGTAAAACGTCTTCCTTCATTGACTACTGGAGATGTGCACCTTCTTGCCTCTCACTAGGCATCTCTCCTATAACTGCTGTGACCTTTCTGGGGACCCTTCCAGGCAAGGAGCTCCGTGATGCCAACTGTCCCACGATGGATATTCACAATTACCTCTTTTTAGTAAGGTTCCTATACATTCCTTGTATAGGCACTTGACTCCCTCCACGCACACACTCAGTAAGGCATTTTTCAGTACGCATCTACACCGGCCCTTGTGATGAAGCAACAGATTGTAGCACGTTCAGAATATGCCATGCAAAAAAACTAAGCATGCGTGTGAGTTTGAACAGTGAAATACTCAGGGTTTTCCTGTATCACTGGCTTTCAGCATTAATGTGGTCATGGGAACTGCGAGGTCCAGCTGCTCTGACATTTCAGTTTCCTTTTTCTACGTTTGTACTTTTCATGGATCTAAACTGAATTTCAGGCTTGCAATTGCCATCTTCTTGGTGATGCCGAAATGCGTGGATCGGTATAAATACTTGGTTCTTGGGCACTAACCAGCTGTTCTACAGGGAGCCTATTTATAGGATCTTTAATTTCCCTAGGTTTTGTCATATGTGTTCTGTAGACATGAATAATTACTGTAAATTAGGTTTCTCTATCAAATGACAGACTTTTTTCTTTTTTTTTTTTTTTAATTTCCAGTGTGTGCGGTATTGTATTCTAGCAATTTAATGCAAAGTTGCTGAATTAAATAACTCATTTCACATCTGAATGAGCTGGTTCCAAACCAAAGTGTTGTGAGGACATGCGCTGACCCCTCTGAGAGGCTCGGGCTCGCTGCCCACGGGACCCAACGCGGTTCTGTTTTGCATTTTGCCTTCATGCCATCTTGGTAGAGCAACCTGTCCATGGATGCCTTTCAAAATCCAGGCTGACCGTCCAAGTTTCATTGCTACCCAAGCTCTGTCTGCCATCCCAAGCTTGTAGAGATTTTATAGGTGGTGAGATGTTGCTGTTTTGGGGTGAATCCATATTGTTTTGGCTGTTATTCAGCTTTTCATCGCACAGTTTGGCTCTTATGCTGTTGAACTTCAATATTTGCAGCCCAAGCTCTATTGCGGGGCTGGGGAACTTAAATGGAGGAACATTGAGCATAGTGTATTAATGCTACTGATTCAGTGGTAAAGCTTCACTTTCTGTACAGACAGCTTATTTTTAATTTGCATTACTTGCAAATTATTATTATGAAGCTTCCTCTGAGTTGGAGCTCAGGGCAGCTTCAATAAACTGCCCATATCAGCACCTTCTCCAGGTCTTTAGCTTTCCTGACAGACCCTATTTCCATGAGTTTTTTGGATGTTTTTTTTTTCTTCTGAAGGTGCAAGAAACCCAAATTATGTTTGAATTTTCTTCTTTGTCAAATGGTTCCTAACAAACGCCTCTGAAGGGCTTTTGGGACAACATCTGGTTGGTCCCTAAAGGTTGTGAGTGCTGCCCCGAGCCTTACCTATCGCCAGTGAGGTGTCTTCGCTGCAAGCAATGCCCAGTTACTCGCATCATGTCATACAAAAAAGCTCAGGGCTTCTAACTGTACTCCTAATTAATTATATCACCAAGAATAAGCATCATCAATCTTGTACGTATTTCCAGACCAGGAGGTCTGGCTGCTTAACAGATGCTTGAAAAGATGCTTGAAAAGATGCTTGTTTTGCTGTTATTGAAAGCTGTGGCCTGCTGCCAGTTTCCATCAGAGGGGAATAGAGGGTGTCATCAGCATTGGAGGGAGTCCTGCACAGAGGGAGAGCATAGAAAAATCAAATGTGACATTGTTTTCCTATAGATAAGGCATTTTTTGTGTGTGCTCCTGCTGTTTGCTGCTCTTCCAAGTTTTATGTCTATGCTCTGGGTTGATTTTCTTACGACTGTGCTTATGTTTCCTCAGCACCGTAATCCCAATTTAAAAAGAGATTTCTTTCTCCATCGTTCCTACAAGCGATGACGGATCACTGCAGCGACAGCACAGAACCGAGGAAGAGCAACTCCAAAAAATGTCTCAACTAAAAAAAAAGTACGTAGCAGAATATTAAACAGCCTATGGAAATTAATAGGTATCCAGACACCATTTTAAAACAGTTTGACACGCGTGCTGTGTTGAATCAAAAATGACTAATGTAGAAGTGTAACAATTTGCAAGGTAAAGAAACCCCACCAGCTTCAGTCTAGGCAAAACATTTTTTAGATTAGCATAAATTATGCAATTTAAAATGCTTATTAACATTTAATTTAACGTTATGAACATTGGTTTGGGAAGTGCGTTCTTGTAGGGAGAGAA
Source organism: Anser cygnoides (assembly GCF_040182565.1). Taxonomy (NCBI): domain Eukaryota; kingdom Metazoa; phylum Chordata; class Aves; order Anseriformes; family Anatidae; genus Anser; species Anser cygnoides. Next base: position 2,808,113 of record NC_089879.1, on the reverse strand, counting down.
GTCATTGCAGAATACAGAGAGCTCACTTGATCTGTAATTATTGTTTCTCACAAAATTATATGTATTTTCCCCAATTTTGATCACGTGCTCAAAATCTTGGAGAAAAAAATCCACAACTATAAATTAAAAAAAAAATCAAATCCTCTCAAAAGGTAAGGTAGTTTTCTTCTACTCACTGTCATTGCAGGGAGGCCTGCTCTGATTTATTTTTATACTCGTGTTGAGATCTGGCTGTCAGTAGTGTCTTAGTGTCCTGGCTATAAACTTCTTCCCATGTATTTATTACTGTGTGCAGTTGGCAGATATATTTGCTGGTGTTGTTCGCTGCAGCCCGTTATTTTTAACTCATTCCTCAGAGAAAAAAATGCTAGGGAAAAACTAGAAATAGATTTTTTTTTTAAAAAAAAAGGGTCAGTTTTTGTCATTAATTACTGACCTGATGGTCCATACAGAGGTGAGCAGAGGGCTGTGTGACAGGTTGGACAGGGCTTTTGTGCCAGACCTTCCCTGTCAAGTGCAATACCTGACACGGGCAGCCAGGATATCGTTAGTAAATCTAAAAGCACGATAAACCACTGAGAGGGGTGAAGCACCTCTGAAAGCTGGCCCAAGGTATGTGTTAAACATCTTCAGGGTGGTGAAACTGCAAGCTAGCAGTGCGTTTATGCCCGTAGCACACGCATGCATCATTTCTGTCTCACGTTATTTCTCCTGGTACAGATGTAATACTTCTGCTGAAGTGGGTGAGATTGCTTTTCTGGAGTGTTGGTAGCATTAAGGAGATGTCTTGCCATAAAACCTATGTCTGTTCATCCGGGACTGTAGTATAAAGTGGGATTTGCTGTTTTACTTTGGTTTTGTTTTTAAATAAATAATCATTAAACACATCCAATTTGCCCCAATAATTAATATTTTTTCAAGAACTACTCAGACAAAAATACTGCTGGTATCCCTGGGTGGCGAGAGCTGAGTTTGGATTTTATTTAATACAAGCGACTGTCATCCGTGCAGTTAATCCACAGTCCAAGCTAGGAGGGCGTGTAAACGATAGTGAATTAGAAGTCAGCTGGGAGTGGTGGTGAGCCAGAACTCGGCGATGATGGGGTCTCGATCCTCGGTGCTCTGTTCCGTTGTCGGTAAGGCTGCGGGTTAGCTGCAAAAGGCCACCTAGGCTGCAGCGGGGAGGTTTCCTTCTCCTGCAGGCCATGCTAGTACCCGGGCAAAAAGATCCTCTGCGTGGAAGTTGTTTTCCTCCAGTGCTCCTTGTTTCCGGCTGCCAGCGCCCATTAGCTACGGGTGCGATCTAATTGGAAGTGACCAGTGACCGCAAAGCCCTGCGCGGGAGCGAGCGCCTGTCTGCCTCCTATTTTTTTTTAAATACTGATGTTTGCATTTAAGATGTTCTTTTTTTTTTTCCTTCTCTTTCTCCTTCCACCCTCTCCCTTGGTTTCTGTTGTTTAAAGAGGGAACATTTTAAAAAGGGAACAGCTCCACGCTGGATTTGGGAATCACGCTCCCAGTCCTGGGCATGGCCCGGAGGCCACGAGGACTTTGCCTCTGCAGATTTGGGGCCATAGGATTTTTATTTCTTGGCAAAAAGTGGGTGTAGTTGGGCAGCAGACTTTTAGGGTATCCTGAAATCGCATGAGGGGTGTTTTCAGACAAGTAGCTGTGCTGGCACACATGGTATCAAATGATGCTTTTATTGCGCTGTGCTGATCAGAATAAATCAGCACGCCCCTCGTGTTTTATTTTCACAGCAAGAAAAATCAAAGGGAAGCAAGCCAAGCACTTACCTATTTTACCAGATAATTTACCTGTAGTAGAGCTATAAAAGGAATGTCGCTTACATTTCGCTTCTCTCTTAAAACAAAATGATGGTGCAGAGGAAGGCACCTTCAGGCAAGAGCAGAGCTAGTGGAAAATCAAAGCAGAGCTCAGGCTGCCGCTGTGTGCCAGGGAAGGATGCGGGCACCCACCCTGTGCGTGCAGGAGAGGGGAGGGAAGGGCCGGGGCAGGTGGGGGAGAGAGGCTGTTAAGAGAGGGTAGTGCAAAGGAGCTGCAGGTTTATCTCTATTTCCTAAGCACTGCATTCGCTTTCAGAGGGGGAAGTCAGAACTGTGACACACTTCTCTAGGTTAAAATTTCATTTGTTTTGCAGGATTTCTGCGGGAGAGCTGTTTCTCTCATTTATAATGAACTGAAAAAGGAGCGAGTGCGCCATCCAAAGCGTTTAATTACCAGCGCTCATCATGGTCTGTCAAGCACTTGGCTCAATCGTTATGATGATGGGTCAGAAATTATCTGTAAAATAATTAATGTCTCATCTACGGCACTAAAAATGTGCTTTTTTTCACATGAAGACTAGCTTTGACAGTTCAATGGATTATATATGTTATGAAATACTTTAAATACATTCTCTTACTTTTCCCCACTTCTTCTTCTGGGTAGCCCCATCTCACCAGCAGCCTCCTGCCCCTCCTTGGGCTCAGCAACTGGTGGTGCGGGGAGGGAAGCTCTGACGTAGGGTAGGATTTGTGAGGCAAGATTAAGCACGTAAGAAGAACAGTACTTGACAGAATGGTACGAGTCATAAAAGAAAAAAAATAATAAAAAGGGAAGAAGAAAAAGAAGAAAATGGGAAGGGAGTTGGGAGTTGCTAAATCACCGAGTCCTTGGTCAAGGTGACAGTCAAGGTGCCATTGAGGTGTTGGGGCATCTCTCGATGGTGGCAACTCAACACTGAGGACGTGGTTTCTCCATCAGGGCCAGTGGCCATGCCTTTACTTAGCTGAGGAGCTCTTCAAATTTGGGCTGCATTCAGCGTGTGTCAGCCAATAACTCATTGCTGCATCGTTTCCGTCTGTTAGCTGCTTGCAGCCCTCTTACACATCGCTGCAGAAGCTGAACAAGCCCTAACTGGTCTGTTGTGTGTTGTCGGAGAAGGCAGCATCCTCTGCCTTCAGTTCCTCCCTAGAAGTTGGTATCCAGCTATTTTCCCCGAATTTATTGAGAGAGAAAGCTTGCTCCCTCTGGGTGAGGAAGGAGCACTGGGCGGTCGCTGGGCTGCGTGGTGCCGAGCCGGGGTTGCCCGCATGGGCTCCGTCCTGGTGATGGGCAGTGCCTAAATGCCAGGACTCGAAATGAGCACTTCCATAGGAACGTGCTAACAAAATGCTTCTTTCCATTTACAATTAGAAATAGTGAACTTTCAGCTCCTCTATAAATAATTGTGTTTTGAATCTCAACTATTATATCTACATGGGAGGGAGGGTAACTCCAAGATTACAGATATTTTCATTAGGAAGTCCCACTAATGAGGTCTGGGTTTTGCTTGTGTTACAGAAAATGCCACATGAATTTTCTAGATAATAGTCCCCTAAAAATGAATGCTTTTTATTTCCTTTCTCTTCTCCAGGCTTCTATTTTTAATTTTTTTTTTTTTTAATTTAGAAATATAAATACATGCCCTGATTTTTTTTTAAAATGTGTCAGTCGGTGAAGAAGTTCAAGGTTACCATTGGATAATTTGTGTTTCGCAGGAAAAATAAATAAATAAATACGTAAATATATATACGTATATTTTTGTCCCCTCAGGATGAAAAATAGTTTATTTTCTGGCCTCTACGTCTACAAGCAAAGTTTAGGCAAAGTGCAGTGCTTTGGCTCTTGTGCATGCTGTTGGTGTAACAGCTGGTGGGAAGGTAAAAAACACACACAGTACCAGAGATGTTTGGTACTTTTCTGCAGGAGCACGTGGGAATTAGCAGTCTGTATTTGTTCATATTCATCCGTAATGACACTACGACACCTTAAACAGGCTCAAATCTGGAAGGTGCCTGAGGAAATAGGGGCTAACTTGCACAGTTAATCTGAAATCGGTATTGGCAGTGCTACCTGATTTTCCTGTTGAATTGACGTACAAGATTACATACTTCTGATTATATGCTATTTTTTGCTTGTTTGTTTAACTTAACTTTATGTAAACTAGGCCATCAAAATTAACAGCTCCAACTGTTGTATTGAGATTCGGATAATGACACAGGCATGAATATCTCTTACTTGCAAAAAAAAAAAAAAAAAAAAAAGGGAAGTGTATATAAGTAGTGCCATTTCAGTTCTGTGGTGAAGCCGTTTTACTGCTTAAGCCTTCTCCATATTACACCGTGTAATTCTCCGTCTTACGTAAATCTGGTCCTAAACCTCAGCTGAGCAAGCTGGGTGCAGCAGAAGGCTGCCCGGGGGGTGTGCACGTTAATAGCCCGGCCTCACGGAGGTCAGTGAGAGTTTCATTGCTTTGTCATTCCTGGAGCTGTGTTTTAGCTCAGTGTTTGCTGTTGTTTGTGAGGGGTTTTTTTTTTGTGTGTGTGGTTTTTGTTTGTTTGTTTTAATGCCTCTGAGGTTTTAAAATAGCTCACAAACAGAGGAGATTTACAGAAAGGGAAGTCTGTGCATTTCGCAGCCTGAAAACCGAGCTGGGGGATGTTCAGCCCTGGAAAACCAGGTCCTTTCCCTAGGTAAATATCTGCACGAGGATTCGCACAGCTGATGTGCAGGAGCCTTCAGCGAGCCTTCCCTATGCTCTCGATGGGGTCTCCAGCTTCTGCGGCTCCCTGTGGCTTTCCCTGTCCCTTCTGAAATGAATCAAGGCTCTCAGTCACCTCGGCCTTTAAATTCTCACTGCAGATCTCTCCATCTGCCTCTGCAGTACAGGGAAGTTGGCAATGCGGTAGCATGCGTATGAGATGGATTTAAAAGCATTTTCAGTTAAATGGATTTGATTTTATCATTCTAGATGACCTCCACTTCCCAACACGTTGCTCTTATCAGGCGCGTTGTAGCTGTTAAGAGAAATGGGATTCAACCATTCCGATAAAGTTAAGGGGAGAAGTCCGGATTTTGAATGTTTTGTTCTCTGCTGTAAGCGTTAGCACATTTTTCCTTCGTTCCTTTATTTAAAGGGAAATATTTGTTCGATACTATCCTGGTAAAAGTGCAGTGCAAACTTAGTGTTAAAATTCAGACCCCGAAGCGGATCAATCTTACAATTTCTCTTTCAACTTTCGGCTTGCCAGGCTCTATTATTCTCAATACACTTTGACAGTTGCAGGCTAAAAAGACATCAATTACCTTTGGAAATCATCCTCGCCGCTCGAGGACGAGCTGTATTTCTGCTGACGCTGCAGGGCCGTGGTGCACAGCGGGTGTCCCGGAGGGGCCCCCAGGGGTCGGCACCGCGGGATCCGGGGCTCGCCCCTCCTTGGCCACAGCAAGACGTTGGTTTAGCTCTTAGGACAAACCTGCTGTTTCACTACAGCCGGTAAATTTGGTGTTTTGGTGTTGCATTGGTTCTGTTAAAAGCACAAATATTGAACCTGCACCAAAGACTGTCGCTAATGTGTTGATACAGGCATTCTGGTTTGTGGTGTGCAGATAAATCGCTTCCCTGTTGCACAGCTGTTTGTTGTGGCTTCAAAACTTCCTCTTCCTCATTAGAATGGGGTCAAGACCCTGGTGAGTGTTTTTGTTTGGTTTTCATTTTTTTGTCTTTTTTATATTTTTATTTAAAAAAAAAAAAAGTAAAAATAGAGGAGAGCAGGATAGGAGTGAATGGACTTCTCCAAGGCATGGCTCAGATTTAGATGTTTAAAATTGACTTCTTGGTGACCTCCCTCTAGTGCATCTCTCATGCCTTGAATTGCTTTATTAATAAAAGAAACCCGTGTAGCCCTGTGCTTCCCTGGCACAAAAATCACGATTCTGAGTCTAGCAGGTAACTAGTTGAAGATCTCTGGTTCGAACCAAAGCAGTAAGAGCTCACGTTCCCCATTTCCCTCGTTCAATGACTGCTGTTGACCTGTAGCTAACACCTGCCATTACATCCTCCCCTCTCCTTCCCAAATCTAGTCAGGCTTTTGTGCATATTTTCGGTGACAGCATGTGAATTGATACTAGAAATGTTGCCGTTTAATTTAAAACTAGGAAATAGAGGATGTGACTGCCAAGCAAATACTGTGACCCAACCGCAGAACTGTCCTAGATTCTCACATCTTGTTTTGAAATTTTATGACAGCCTTATTGCCCAAGGGTACAACGTAATCACTGTGCAGTTCACTGATATGCTTTCTTTCAGCATCTGTACTAAATGCGTTTTTATCCCTACTGCATGTAAGAGCACTTCTTAATTCTTCAGATGCAAATAAAAAAATCCATCTCAGAGCGCACAATAGCTAAAATTGCGTTTGTTTTAATTTTGACTGTAAACATGCTTTGAAAATTATCAATCTTTCCACCCCACCACTGCACAAATTCTTCATTGATGATACTGCTGCTTCCTGGGCTCTCCTAAGTGTTAATTAACCCTGCACAACACAGACCTTACCCCATTGCGAAGTTTGCCAGGAAGGAAAACTCCTGAATACCTGAACCACGGTGTCATTGATGGCTGCAGGCACAAAAGTTGCTGGTGGTACCAGACAAGGTGTGGGGGCTGCAGGGGCCTTCCCAGCGTCAAGTCGGATGCTCCACCTCGAGGCAGTGTCCTGCAGCACGGAGGGAAGATTTCTGCAAAGAAGCACGGGAGTCAGATGGGGAAGGAACAGGCCACCAGGTACCGAAGGAATTGGGTGATATGGGGTTGGCTGGGTCTGATGAACTGCAGATCAGGTGCCTAAAGAAATGTGATTGTTATGCTTGGCACCTTGAGGAGGACACGGAACAGTGGCAACCTGTCTTGGCAGCTTTAAAACCCTTCCCACCAAGGGGTTGCAGTACTGGGCTGACGAGGGCTGCCGTGGGCAGTTACGCAGACTGCGGCTACGTGCTCACATTGACGTGCGTGTGCCAGTGAAATAAACGGATACTGCTCTGGTTTTCCATTAAAGTCATATGTGCAAGGTCTGAAAATCAGGGTTTCGGCAAACAGTGGCTGAAGGGCAGACCACTAAATATGTATAATAGCCTTCACACTGAAAGGTGCTTTCAGTGGCACGTTTCTGATTGTATTAAGCAGCTTAGTAAAATAGCCCAGTAAGCAGCTGAGTAGAAGCGCGATGTTATCGCTCTGACTCGTCTCCCCCAGAACTGTGCTTCCACTTCCAGGAGCACTTTCTGTACTCACTTCCAGCGAAATCAAACTGCCTTTCACCTCAGTTTCGATGAAGCTGTGACCGCGGTTCTTCTAAAGCCCCGCCGCCGGGCGCGGAGCTGATGAGGAGTGAAGTGGCCTTTGCTGAGGATTGGGAGCACCGCTTCGGAGGAAACAAAAGTCCCGTGGCACTCGCTGCTGTGATGCTATCTGACGTCTCTGCCAGCTGCAGAAGGTAGGATGTGACGTGGTGAGGTGGTGTCCCAGGAAGACCTTTTCCTCCTTGTCCCAGCCAGACCTGCGCAGAGCCGCTCGGACTCTGCCTGCTCTCATTTTGGCTGAAAGCTCCGACACTTGTCGGGAGGCTGCTGGGGTGTGCGTGGTGCCCTGACAGCCTTGCGACAGAGGTTACGAGGGGGCTGTGTGCCCAGAATCATTTACCTGGCTGTTACCGTGGGCTTTCCAAGTCTGTTACCGGAGACTTTTATGTCCCAACGTTTCTATTTTCTGTTGCCTTGAATAAAACGGGACCTTCACATGCCCGTGACCGACACAGCATTTTCTCATACTTTCCTGGTACTGGGGTTACATGCATAAAATACCTGACAGTGGCATGTGGTTATTTTGGGGGGGAAACAAACAAACAAACAAACAAAAAACATTAGATTTCTCATCACTGGTATCATTTTTCTGACTTTCACATTCCGGGTAAGGGGGTGTACCTCTTCATTTTCATTCCTTTCTGCACTTTCTTCTCAGCTTGTTCTTTTCAGGGCATGCATTGATACATGCTTTCTCAGAAATTTAGACCTATTTTAATTTTAACCTATATATTCACTATGGCTTCATTACTTAGGAGTATTAGGTCATTTTGAATGTTCAAAGTGGCTCTTAAATTACATACAAAAAAATTGAAACTGTTTTTTTCTGTGGCCCTCTGCTACAGGGAACCATCAAATCTGACAGTGATCTTTGCTCCTGGGACACAGAGCATGCTTAAAGGAAGACGTAAGGAGTTTCAAAAAAGCAACAAACAATTAAAATCTTACTAGTTACACAAAAATTGTTTGTTTGTTTGTTTGTTTGTTTCAAGGTTACTTATTTAATTATTATGAAAGGTTCGAAGAGCAGTGAGTTATTTATCATATGTGAGTAATACTCCGGCTCTGACTATGAGACCACCCAGTTTAGCTGAATAAATGGTTTACAAACCCTCATTCTGTGTAGCGAAACTTAAAAATATTTCCCCAGCAGTATTTATATGTGTGCCTGCACCTTGCTATTGTGTGTGCATGCTTCGATATTAATGGCAACACCACGCAGATATCCTAGAGTCCTGTTCTGAGGTGTGTACCGCAGCCCAGCAATCTGGAAGCTTTTCACTTTGGAGAGATCTTGCCCAGTTAGTCACCTTCAGCTTTATTTCGGCTCTGCTTTCTTCATCCTGCACTCCACGGGGTTGTTTCATTCTCTGCCTGCACCGCACCTCACATCCGTCTTCACGTGGGCTGCTTGCTCGGGAGACCCACTGCCGGTGGAGCAGCACTCGGCCAGGACCTGAGGCAGAATTTCTCCCAGACCTTTACACAAGCCGTGTCACCTGCCTTAAGTAATGAAGCAGCCCCGGTCGATTGTCACATTTCAGGCTGCATCCCCACAGCACGCTCCTGACAGCACCCGGCCGTGAGGAACAACCGCGTCTGTCTGGAAACCAAACTGAATGGTTACACGCGCACTGGCACTAGCAGTGTTTTTAACCCGTGGAAAGCCAAAGCTTTTCATACTGGTTTTGCTCACCCAGGCTATTAGTATACATGAACTAGTTTTGTGTTGTTGTTGGTACTGTTCGCGTTGTTTTTAATGTCACAGCCCTGGAAGCTGGTGGTCCTGCCACGCCATTTTGGACACAGACTCCATGCTGGAGTAGTCTTGCGTCTGTACACCAGTAAAAGACACCCGTGTGCTCCAGCTCTGTGTGACTTCTTAAATCAGAAGAGGTTTTCGCAAAAGCCTCAGTGAGAGAAGAGCCTGGCTCCGAGTGCCTTTGCACGCACACGCTGGGCTGCAGTAACTGCTCGTGCGTGGCCCCATTCTGCCTGCCCGGTGCTGTGAAATGCCACTCCTGTGGCTGATGCCTGAAAACCAGTGCCTGTAACTGTTAGAGGCAGAGAAGGGGCATTTTCACCCCCTACATTTCATAACAACCACTGAAATCACCCAACGTCTGTGAAGTACTTCAGTGTCCGCTCAGGAGCAAGAGACTTGTGCTGTCTTGAGAGAGGCCGGCATGAAGGCAGGCAACGGATTGCAGAGGGAAAGCAGGAGAATGAAAAAAATGAAGGAATCGGAGGTTTCCAATCCTTTTCCAGTGCTTTTGGACCTGGATGTTATCCTAGCAAAAGTAGGGAGCTGAGGGAAAGCCTTTCTCCATTGGGAAGGAGAGCTGTACAGCACAGACTAAAAGGCGCTCTGCCAGGCCGCGAGGGGCAAGGAGCCGCGGTGGTCCACCAGGGAAGCGTCAGGAGAGGGAGCTTTGCTGGCTGCAGAAACCCACTTACAAAAACAGCCACACAATTTTGACTGACTGGGCTTCTTCCTTGTTGTGCAACATCGCCATGAAGAAGATTTATCTCTTCAGCGAGATTTTGTTCCTTTTCCGTCTTCGTTTACGATGTCCTGTGGCATTTTGCTCGTTGCTACTGAGAAACGTTTCCCAGGCAGGGAGAGCCTGTCAGGCAGACGTGTGCTGCCTTGGGTTCGTTGAGACCTTTGCTGATAGCTGACAGGAAAAGGAACGTTATTCGCAGCTCTCTGATGTTAAAAATGTTCCTCTTCAAACCGCAAAATAATTATCATTGTGATCAACGTTCACGCAGTGCTTCGTTTCTGAGGACATCCATTTTTTGACAGCTCCTTTGTCAACAGTGTGCGCTGACAAGCACGGTTTAAGCCATCCGCCGCAGCGTCCTCCAAAAATATCGGGTACATCTCGGGACACTTTGTCTGACAGCTTATTTCTCCTAATGCGAGGCGGGACGTGGTCCTCGCCCCTGGCTCGTGTTCCTGGGCTGCTTTCAGACAGTGAATAACACAAGTGCCAGGACAGGACCTCGTCGAAGCCCGTCCCTGCAGCATTGTGGGGAGCCCCTCGCAGCCTGCCGTCAATGAACGATCGCTCCCCCCGTGGCCTCCTGGCCGCAGGCATCGCCTCAGCCCCGCTCTGCTCCTTCCGTCGCTCCGGCAGTCCCCCAGGCAGGTTTAGGGCGCTTGCTTCTTAGCTCACTTTTGTGCTAATACTCTCTGTCACTAACTGCGATGCAAAGCAGACATAAAATATTGCTGGTAATGCCTCTGACATAAAAACACTCGCTTAATCCATCACTTCCATCCTCACCGTACCCCGTGCCTCAGAATTTAATGCTGAAAGGGCTGAGCTGCTGTGTCGCACACGCTGCAATGTTGTGTCTTTCCTCCCACCTGGCCCGCTGTGTGAATTGACTTGGGAGATGTCTGCAGGCAGCAACAAAGACTTCTCCACGCCTCGAGACAAATTCCTGTCCCTACGGCGAAGAGCTGGCTCACGCGGAGCTAGCTGCCAGGGGGCTCGTTTTTGGGGTGGCAGTCTCACGGATAGCCAAAGTCCTTGCAAACGTGGTGAAAGCAGGCAAAGTAATTAAAAGTCGTGAAGATGTTACTGCTGTCATTGTAGGTATTGTGCTATTTGACTACTGCCTACAGTCACTGCGCAGAATGCCTAAATTTTCCAGCACATCCTAAAATACTTGATGTTATTGTTACTGAAATATTTTGTAATCAGTCATTGTGGACATTTTATTTCAGCATTTTTATTTATTTTTTTTTATTATTCTTGTGCATTCTCTTTGTTGTAATTAGTGTACCCAACTCATTCCCATGCTCAGGGTGTTGATAATGACACAAAGAAATGCAAACCAGGCTGATGCAGATGTTTAAAAGGACATCACTTCCACAAGCATTACCCAAGTTTAAGACAAATTACCCTTTGCTTCTCAGCTGAGAATGTTCTTCTGTGATAATATTTTTCTAATTGATTTTTTTTTCCTAGTAATGATTTCTCATTTATTTGATAGGCAGTGAAAGTCTAGATTTCTGCAGTTGTTACTGAAATCCTAGAATTTTCATGGTTGTTGAACCTGGATACAACTAAAAGTCACTTCAAAAGTCATAGCTACCAAATGGCACCCCTGCACCAGGAACTGCCTGCTGCCTGTTCCAGAATAAAACTGGAGGAAGACTGAAAAACTCTACTTTCCAAGGTAATCACTTTAACATGTACTTTTCTGGCTGAAATCATGGGCAGCAAACATGGCCATCCCCTTTTCTGTGGTCAAATGAGGCAATGAATTATAGACAGGTAGGAACACTCGATTCCTGCTTGCTGCAGATGAATGAAGTCCTTCATGGGACCTATTTTAGAAATAAGTTTAAATTGGTTCTCTCACGACATCTTACTAACAAAGCTAATGAGCTGGAGTATTTGCAAGAGTCTATTTTCCAGTTTTCTGTCACTGTAGGACAGGGTTGTATAAAAATATACTTTAATTGGCTCAAAGAAATTTCAGGTAAATAGACGCAAATGTTACAAATGAAATCAAACCTCTGCAAAGATCCTAATTATGAAAATCATTGAAGGCTCTGCTAAGAGAGATGTACTATTACAAAATAAATGATGGAGTGCAAGATAAATCACAGTCTTAGAAGCAAGTACAAAAAACTTTATAACATAGCAAACCTGCCTGAAATGATAATCTCAGATAATTTAGGCACTTAATTTATAATTGCATGCTGTTTTCCTTCACTTCCAAAAATTCCTGAAGTTCTTAGCTATTTCACAAAATAATTGGCTTCATAATGTGTCTGTAACATGCATAGTCCATATGTTTGTTGCTATACAGTCTCTCTGGCTATCAGCTTAATTACATTTTTGGGGGATAAACACAGGATTGTGATATACAGAATAAGTATTGATTCTTATTTCTCAGCTTAACACGGAATAAAATAATTGCACAAAGTTCTAGAGTCTTATTTGCTGATAGATTATGCAATGGGCAAAGGTAGACAAGGGAACGCATGGAATTTTCCATCAGCTTCCCCTGGGGCAGTACCATCACCATTTTTTCTTTCAAGGACCTTTCAGTCCAAGCATTTTTCTGCTCTACACACAATAGAACAGGAGAGGGGGACAACTGATGTGACATAAAAGAAACCTGTGACATTTTCAGGTTTTTAACCAGCATCCAGAATTGTCTCCAGAAACTCCTGATGTCTTTGACCTGCTAGCCCCAGCTGCCTGTAAATTGGCATGGATTGCTTCTTTACTATTGCTTTACATTTCCCTGCCTCACTCTCTCTTATAAACTTGTAGAGAAGTTTATCTGCAGAAGGGAAAAGTGGTTATAGTAAAAATATGACTCGTCCAAGAATATGTGGTTGTCTTTTTATCTGTTTAGTTGACATTCCGGTCATTGGCTGGCTAAGCATCATCACAAAATGTTTCATATTGAAAATAAAGAATTTCTCTCCCACTTCACAGAGCATTTTTTTACTCTTTGACTTGGGATACGATACTCTTGGGGAAACAGTCATTATCTCATCTGCATTGGAAAAGTATTTTCATGGAGCTTTCTGCTGACTTTTTATCTTCTGGTGGAATGGAGCTCTTGCAGAGTTTTTCAGCCTTTACCTTCAGGAGAATAAAAGGTAAAAAAGTGAATTGCTGGGCCAGCTGTGACTGTATGTACATCTGGAGCAATGCTGATGTAGGATGAGCAGAAGTAGTACAGGCTCCCTTTGCTGTTGCTTTGGCTGTAGCCAGTTATGCTACATGGGATTTTTGGAGTGCCTAAATGGATGGAAAAGAAACCACCAGAGGATACAAGAGTTGGTTAGACACCATCATTGGCATTCCCGCATCAGGATAATATCTTGAAGCTGTGTTTGTTTTTTAAAATGGGCCTTTAGCACAAGCTGGCTCTCTTCAGGCCCCAGCTGCTATTTTCCCTTCCCTTCCCTTCCCTTCCCTTCCCTTCCCTTCCCTTCCCTTCCCTTCCCTTCCCTTCCCTTCCCTTCCCTTCCCTTCCCTTCCCTTCCCTTCCCTTCCCTTCCCTTCCCTTCCCTTCCCTTCCCTTCCCTTCCCTTCCCTTCCCTTCCCTTCCCTTCCCTTCCCTTCCCTTCCCTTCCCTTCCCTTCCCTTCCCTTCCCTTCCCTTCCCTTCCCTTCCCTTCCCTTCCCTTCCCTTCCCTTCCCTTCCCTTCCCTTCCCTTCCCTTCCCTTCCCTTCCCTTCCCTTCCCTTCCCTTCCCTTCCCTTCCCTTCCCTTCCCTTCCCTTCCCTTCCCTTCCCTTCCCTTCCCTTCCCTTCCCTTCCCTTCCCTTCCCTTCCCTTCCCTTCCCTTCCCTTCCCTTCCCTTCCCTGGTTTCTAATTGGGACACATGAAACAGTGTGTTCTTCCCAGTATCATTGGATGTAAACTAAAAAAAAAAATAATCAGTGTGTTCTTCCCAGTATCATTGGATGTAAACTAAAAAAAAAATAATCAGTATGATTGTTTCTAACATTTTCTCCTGAAACATGCTTAGGTAAAACCTTAGTCAAATCAAATGAGAACTGAAATAGTAAAAATGTAGTTATACAGTAAAAATCACTCATACTTAAAATCCATGTAGTTTTGCTATGAATCAATTGCACACAATTTATTGGAAGTCTAATTATGTTATGCAGTTTTGAAGGACTTGACTGTGTTTTTAGTAGCATGTTAACTGAAGTGAACAATCTCCACACAGGTCTGATAGGAACCTAGCAAAAACCTTACAGGTCCGACTTAGAGTAGTGCTGCATTTTCCTAAGACTCCAGCTGATTTTCTGATGTACACCAATTTATGCATGTATATGTTAGCAATAAAAATCAACATTAGGAATGGGAGACTCAATTATATTTTGCTGTTATATTTAACAAGAAAGATGTAATATAAATTAGTAAAAATGTGTATAAACACAATTTAATAAATATAAAAAGAAAGATACATCCTCCAGCATGTGGAGTTTATTACCTTGTGCAATGTAATTAAGTTTATATGGGTATGAGCATAATAAGCTGCACAGAGTCACACAGCAATGAATGATAACGGTGTATGTAATTCTGGTGATATACAGTGCCGTAGCTGAAATACTGAACATAACCTTGCAATTTGTGTAACGGAGGCAATAGTGGAAGGAGGTTTTTGTTTTGTGTTTGTTGTTTAATTTAAGTGGAGGACAGGAACAGAAGCCAAAGACTAAGAGAAAAGAAAGGAAGACAAACAAAAAAAAAACAATATGTATGCACACGCAGGCTATTATTGCAATCTGCTATTTAAACCTTTTCTTCCATTTTCCGTGCATGTTAACTACATGGTCCCAATAATTCCCTTAACATCCCGATTCGCACCTGTTTGACCCTTGTGCAATAGCAAAACGGTGTGAGAGAGCCCTCCTGGCTGCTGCCACGCGGCTCCAGGCTGTGCACCTCTCCTTTTCTGCAGGTTTTTAAGCTGACTACAGGGCACGGAGCATTCGAGGTAAGAAGAGAACAGACGCTTTGCTGACCTTAGCTGGTTGAGCAGCCTCGGAGATTGAAGGCAGACCCTAGCAGGGGCCTGGTAACGCCGGTTTTAAATCCTGTAGGGATTTCAGCCTCCTTTTTGGCTGCAAGAATTGGCTCTTTCAGCAGAGAGGACTGTGTGCAATTGATGCCCTGGGAGCCTCGAGCACAAAATGGAATTTTAGCGTCTATTGCAAAGCTTGACATTTCTCTGTATTTCCTGTGTCGCTTCCCAGCCTGTGACCTAAATTATGAGCAGAAGATATTAAGCTTGGATTTTAACTTAAGAACTGACTACACCCACAGGACAAATTAAAACACAGTGTTGTTTGTGGTCTTTTTTTTTTTTTTTTTTTTTACTGAAGGTAAGCAAGCAGTGAAATTGTATTGGATTCTTAAGTTAAACTCCTGCCAGAAATACGAAGTTCTGAGGAATAGACTGTTCTTCTTTCATGCTTTTTCTCCTCTACAACCTGCCTCATACCCCCACCATGTTTAGATACAGCAGAGTCCTGTTTTGGCTTGTTGGCTTTTTGTGTTGTAATAAAATGCCATCTAACCTTATTTCCTTACTCCTCCCTGCTTGCTACTAAACCCATTTCCCCCCAAACCAGCATTTGCCAGCTCTTACTGTTTCTGCGGTAGTTTGAATTTCTTCACCATGAAGTCTCTGGGATTGTGTGTGTGATGGCACGAATACCAATTTGTGGTACTGGAAGAAACCTTGGGAAAGGGGAGTACCCAACCATTTATTTATCTGTGCCTGGTTTGGGGCTACCTGACTGCTGCTGGCGCTGACTTCTGTAAGTATTTAATGTATTCTTACTTAAAATCATTAAAAATATATATATACAAATTTGCAAACAATGAATCTAGATAAATGTTCTCAGACCCTGAATAATCCCATCATCTCCTTTCATTATAGCTTCCTTGTCTCACCTGAGCCAGCTCTTTCAGCTGTTAATTATACACCAGCAGATTTCAACTTTGTGTCCTTTCCTGCAGAATTAGATGCTTTAGCTGCAGTTCACCTTTACTCTTTCAGGGCAGATTTGGTTGGTGCTGGACAACGAAGCACTTTATACTGGGTCTAGCGCTGTGAAATTTCAGCTAATACCACAAAAGAGTTAACTGATTTTTGCAGGTTGCAATCTAAGTTTATCCCATGTCAGGATTTTCTCCTGACGCCGCTCACAGACAAGGTGATAATGTTGTATCTGAAGGCAAACATATAGAATACATTTGAGTGATCCCATGGAGTGGTTTCCCAGGCAACTGTAACATCTTCATCCACAGCAGGGCGCGGGCTTTGCCTGGCCAGCTTCCCCCCGTGCCGGGCAGCCTGCAATCAGCAGACGCGCCTGTCCAGGCTTTGTGCAGGTTAAAAGCACGAATATGGCTTGAACCCATTTGGGAAATGTCCTCTTGAAGGTTAGGGCGCTTGTGGGCCTGAAATCGGCCAGCACGGCTGCTTGGGTTGGCAAGAGGCTTGCAACCTGCCGCCTCACACCGAATGGGCGACAGCTTCTGTGAGCGCCATGGGAGGCAGCGCTCGGCCCAGAGGGGGCCTGGAGCTGCTCCTTCCCCACCGAGGAAAGTCAGCGACGCAAATCCCACGTGGCTAAAGTCAGAAAAGTGAGAATCATTTTATTGTGCTGCTTTCATTGTCTCCGAAAATGGGGCTGACCTCAGAAGGGTATTGGAGAGCACGAGGCCTGCGCGAGCAGTGCGTGCCCTTCTTCCCAAGCCGTCCCCACCCCTGCCTGCCACGCCACCCCAAGCGTGTCAGTGGGTCTACGGGAGAGGTTGTAGGTTAGCGAATAGCCTGGGGAAATCTGTTATCAGGCTCTGTGTTTCCCGTCTCTGACATTTGGAACAGAAATAGTCAGATCCTGCCGTGTGAGATCTGCAGGGACGGCAAAGTAGTTTGACGTGGTTTAGGATTATGGTGTGTGATTTGGTACAGAAAGCCCACACATCGACTCAGATGTGCACCGAGTAAGCAGAGTAGTGCTGAACTGTGAATCGTTCCAGGGATATAGGAACCTTCGGGTTGCACCTTTTGGCCACGTCTTTGATGCGCAGTTATCAGCATTCAAGCTAGCCTAGTGTGCGTGCAGTATAGGCATGCCCTAAGGCCAGAAGCTTCCACACTTCCAAAGAGCACGTGTTAACAGACCCTGCCCTTATATCAGAACCTTGCAAAGAGTTGAATCGCGGTATTTTTAGCTCCTGTCCTGTTGGCTTAGATAATGCTGATGTTATGAAGTTTGGCAAGGCAGAGAACTGGAGGGTTATTTGAGTTTCAAGGGATCTCTTATATGTAATGTAGTCCTGCTGTTCCTGCTGCGGTACAGAGAATGGGAACTACATGAGCTTCCCTTTCTTCATCCCTTGTGTATAACTCGTCGTACAAGTGTGGAGCACCTCGGATCTCATGAAGTGTTGAAGGAGGGCAGGTCCACACGGTGGCTGGAGCCCCTGGAGCCCCGGGATGGTGGGGACAGGGCTCGCTGCAGCACCTCGTCCCCCGGGCGCTGTCCCTGTGCCCATAAACCCTGCCAAGATGGTCTCTCAGCCATCCTGCCACACTCACGTGGTTATCCAGTGGTCAGGACCGAGTGGGTAATGCATGTGGTGCTTCCACAAAATGTGAATCCAGGCGTACTCCTTCCTGCCGTGTGGCTGAGTCCTTTAGCTGCCAGTTGCTTCCTGCTGTTAAAAAGAGGCTTTAAATCCCTTTGAAAGTTATACCCTGCATATCTTCACTCCTCATGGTTAGGACTTGTTCAGTCTTTATTGAAAAGCGCAATGCTGAAGTCCATTGGAAATTTTTTTTCATTGTACTTGTGTGCTGGGAATTGGGCTTAAAAGCATGAACTTCTACAGCTCAAATGAAAGTGGCTGTCAGCAGGCAAACCCTTTGGAAGGAAAAGAGTCACGGGGTTTTTTTTGTGGACTACCTGGTTGCTTCTGACAGTCAATATAGAACCACGCTGAATTGAGATGTCCTTTTCATGCCCTGCCTTCAACACTTTTCCTGCAGTGAGTAGTTAGATAATATGTAATGTCTTCTCCACAGAGAACAATCCTGATCCTCATCATTTGTGGTCTTTACTGTTCCCTGGAGAGTGAGGTTGTATTTCCTTTCCAAATGTTGGATTTTGTGTTTACGCTTGATTAAGAAGTAGCAGTTGATTACCTCTAAAGTTAGCAGCTGTGGTTAGCAGAAGCAGACCTGAAGACCCTGATGTTAAAAGGGGGATTCACAAGGTGAAGACAGGGAGGCAGATGAGGCTGATAGATTAGGTACTAATGCAAGTGATAGAGGAATAAAGGAGGCAGAAGTGAATTCTCGAGGAGTTGTGGAGTCATATGCTAAATCATTATTAAGCATGGAGAAAGGCTTGCACAGAGCACAGAAAATCCAATCAGCTGCCACAGGTTTTCAGCAAGAAAGCTGAAACTTCTGTCTTCTGGCATGTGGTATTTTCAGATGAAGCCACTTATAAGAGGGGGAGAACATGAGGGGCAATCAGGATCCTTGGCAGCTTATGTTCCAACAAAACACGTCAGCTTGGGACCAACGGCATTACAGCAGCACTAGCTCTGCCCTACTTGAGGACCTTTGTAAGCAACAAAAGTCACCAAGTGATGATCCAGGGCTGGTGTTTTGCAAGCAGTGAAGCTCCTTGCCGTCAGTCGTGGAGGTACCAAGCGGTACTGATGCCTGGGAGGCCCCAAGCTGCCAGCTCTCAGTGTTGTCCCCTCCTTCCCCTGGGTGCCACCTTGCTCGAGCAAGGCAGCAGAGTAGTTGGGTTTTATTTTCCTACCAGCAATTCTGAAAGTGCAGCGTGTTCACAATATGAAGCTTGCTCTAGCGCCTATTTGTTTTCAGTTTAGTAGGTCGTTACAGAAGAGACCATTCCTATCAAAGGGCTTTTGCAGACAAGGATGGTTCCTCAAAAGAGGCTGTAACGCACTTGTTTATTTTAGTGGCAGAGACAAGTAGAAGGAAAATAGTGCAGACAAGTAGAAAGAAAATAGCAGAGTAAGAAGAGCATAAAAAACAAGGAAAATGCTCTGAGTTTTTGAGAAAAGGTGTGTCTCATGTCCTACTGCTGTTCCAGATACCGCCACTTATTCCCTAAAGGTACTTTAGGTCTCATATTATGGCTTTAAACTAGCTTCCTACCCTTCTCCACAAATGCCAAGAGCTAATCTGTGGAGCAGCTGAGACTCCTTCATCACAAACATTGCCTGTTCAGAAGGAAAGGAGCCACTCCTGAGTTGTGAACTGGAAATTTTCTCATAGTTCTGTGCTGAAATAGAGGTAATGTTGCTTTTCCCCCAGCTGACAGAAGACCAGGACTGATTGTAGAGGCAGTGAGACCACTGACATGTTTTGCATCCAGCTGACCTGTTTTCCATCCTAAAGGTCCCTCTGGTCTGTTTAAAACGTGCCCAGGTGTGAGCAGTTCAGCCCTTCCCGTCCAGCCAGGAGAAGGTGAGAGTCCTGGAGAGCCTTTTGGTGTCCTCTGGGCTCCCTGACCTGGCAGCTGTGTTAGCCCTGCAGGTTTGCGTCCCACTTCTTGTCTCCCAACCACAATTGTTTCACTGGGTTAACTGCTCTGCGGTGACCAACTTTAGCCCTATGTCACTCCCTCCTCTCCATTCCCAAGTGACATGCTGCTCGTTTGCATGGCATCCCAAGGACTGAGAGAGCAGAACAAATGATTTTGTGTTGATATTCTGTAGACCAAAATATGCATGTTTGCTTGAGCCAAAATGTTCTTTCGGTGTTTTAGCATTGAAATAATAACAATAATAATAAAAAAAAAAATGATTGGAATGTCTGACTGCAAAAAATATCTGAGTGCAATCAGATACATAAAAAATTATGGCCTTCAAAGCCACCTAACTCCTTTTCCCTATTCAGAACTATTTATACTATTTATAGTAGCTTTCCTTGATTCCTTTAAAGTTTGATCCCTTTAAAGTTTGATCTCTTCTTAAATCACATCAGAACTTCCTACAGCCTTTTCTTCTCACTGCTGCTAAAAAAAAAAAAAACGTTGCCTTTTTCTGGTCTTTCTAGGCCTTTTTCTCATTCTTGCTTCTACTTCAACAACTATTCATACTTTCTCAGATCATCGAGATCTTTGTTGCATCTGAACAGAAATTGGGTTTCGGCTTTGACAGGTGTCTTTTTAGCTCAGCACTGACATCTTTTCTTAGGCAGCAACTTCCTGCAGGATCTATTTGAGAAATTTCCGAATGCATAAATTACATTGGCATGCACAAATAAGCACAGCAAAAATGCTAATTACTGCCAGTTTTCGGTTGCTGAGTCTCTCCTTAATGGGTTGAGCAAGTTTTGTCTGCTCTGCTTTTTTTTTTTTTTTTTCCTCCAGATAAATTATCAAATGACTTTAACATTTGGTGATGGTGCATACAGAACAGCGAGAGCTTGCTTTTTGTGTTGTTGCACTTCATGCAGATTCTTTTTCTGAAGGCATGCTAAGGTATCTGACAAAAAATGCAAGATCATTTATAAATCGGAAATATTTTTCTGCCACGCGTTTCTTGTCATTTCCCACAGAAAGCGTGAAGGTGGCAGCATCAGCAGAAGTGAAGGGGACATTTGTGCATTTGGGAGAGTGCTCGCAAGGTGCTGTTTGCTGCTGTCTCTGGGAGGCGATGACATTTGGCATTGCAGGCTCAGGTTTAGCATCACTGCAATTTGATGTCATTGGCAGCTCTGCCCCGTGCTGGGAAGTGGGGACCGTCAGAGCCGGGTAAGGAAACTCATGCCGTCTCTGCCCACATCATCTCTGTGTACTTCAACTGTAACCAGGAAAAAGAATATAAATATAGATGATGATTTAGACTTTAAAATACTGAGGATGGTGACTGTGACGCAGCCAAGAGTTCCTGTCTGAGGTGGGATTGAAAATGTGACTTTACAGATAATTTCTACTTCTGGCATGGGGGACCAGGCTGCAGCTTTATCCCTTTTGCTGTGACAGAGGCGTGCACAGCTCTGATGGTGCAGAATGCTCCGAAGTCGTGTGGCCAGAAAGACCTGAGGTGCCTGTTATCTCCATGCCCGTAAATCTTCCACCATGCTTCTCGAGTAGTCTACCACTGCTTGCTCTCTGCACACCTCCCGAGCACCTGTCCGTGCAAAGCAAGCAGACCAAAGCGCTGTGAGGGAGTGGGAGTGCCAGCGCTGATCCTTGCTTTAATGCCTTTTTGATTTTCTTTTTCTCCTCATAGAAAAAAACCTGTGTGTCAGAAGGCGCATTGCTGGAGCCTTACCCATTGCTGAGGTAGGTTTACTCTGAGTGGAATCGTATGGAAAATTTGGTTTTAAAGGGTAGCCGTGCATCTGTTAGGCAGGGGCTGCCGTACCATGGCTCAGCGTGGGAGCGTCTCCGTTCATAAGAAGCTCGGGCTGTGGTGAGACTTTGCCCTGCAGACTGCAGTGCAGTCCCCCACCTTCCACAAGCCGTGGCACCGACATCCGCGCACTGCTATTGTTGGCCCTGCTCACAGTAGTTCAGGATCCAGGTCCCTTTCTATCCCCCAGGCCTCAGCCCCATAACCCACCAGCTTGGCACTGGCTCGTTCTGGAGCACAACCGGATTTGAAGGGTTAGGGACAGTCACGGCAGGGAACTGCGCAGAAACACCCGAGTGTGGTCTGTGGAAACTTTTTAGCTCCTCTGTGGACAAGACCTGCTCGGTGGTGCAGGCGATGGGTTTGGTTGCGTCCCCTTGTGAGATGCATAGCAATGGTGAGAACACAGCACTCACAGCCAAAGGAGTAAACGCGCCTTCTGAATTCTGTTTTTCCTCTGTCTTTGCGTCTTGCTGGGATTTTCTATTATCACCGAGTCAGAAACAGATTTATAGCCTGTGAGTATGATTAATTTCCATTTTGCACCTTGCTATGATCTCAAAGCAAACCAGCCTGGCTCTTTGGTTTCTCGATACTCTTGAAAGCAAGGAAAACTTTGAGCTTGGAGTAAAATTTCCAAGCAGCTTTTCCCAAACAAAGCCAGGCTGTGGTTTCGCTGTGGACATCCTACAGGGGAACAAGAAGATTTAGCACCCTGCCCTTATTCAGACTGCTGTCCTACTGTGGTTTTACGATGTTTGGGGTTATATTAATGGGCCCCGCAGACAGTCTTTGGTGTACTCTTTCATTTTTATTATTTTGATCCCTTAGCAAAGGCATGCGATGCCAGTTTAAACACTTCAGATTTACTGCTGTGATGCAGGAGAGAAGTATCAGTTTCTAAAGCTTATAGATCTATTGACCTTATTAAGTTGGATAAGCACAGTGGGCTTACCCACACGCTTTGTGCTGTGTTTCATATGTTTTCCATACAGAAACAAAAGGAGAGCAACACAGAGATGCAATACACGGTTCTTTTAGTAGATCGAGTAGGAAGATAGAGGTGATTGTTGTTGGCTTTGCAGGGAAGTAGAAGATATCGCTGCTAATTTATGCTCAGAAAATGCAAATTTTATGGATGCTGGAAGTTTTTAGTATGTTTCTTAATGATTCATGTGACCTATGATATCTATCAGTGAACCTTACCTGAGGTAAGGCCTCAGACCGGGTGCTCTGCAGGCAAAGCGGAAGACAGAAATGTCAATTGCCACTTGCTCTGTTAAACCTGATTCATCGAAACCTGAAGTGGGAATATCTTGAACGCATCTAAATTTCCACATATGCTTCATGCATGCAAATCACAGCTGTGGTGCATTAAATTGCATCCCAAATACCTAGATAAACTCAAAGCTAGAAGCATGTGCGAGGTCTTGACTCCTCACTCTGTCCAGCAAATGCCACTTTGTGTGTCTCATCTGCAAGATCTCGACTCCTCACTCTGTCCAGGTAATGCCACCACTGTGTGTGTCTCAGGAGCAGACGCATCCCTCGAGCCCGGTGCTGGGTTGGTAACTTCTCAATGACTCGTACTCACACAGCTGAAATCTCCATCTGCCTTGTGTGAAAGCAGTTTGTGGTCACCCAGCTGGTCAGAGCCTTTGAAAATCTGAAATCTGCTCTTCTATTTTTTGGGGGGAAAAAAGAAATATTACTTCCCTGTCCCCTCTTAGAGTCAGGTCCTAAGGACAGGAGTCTGTCTCAGGAGACTTTCCTGGCTTTTAAGCAGAATCGGTAACAGAAAGCAATCTGGAGAATTTTGCTAAAAAAGACCTTATAGTGAACATTTATCACATGAGCATGAATGAAATACTTTTAAACCCTCAGATTAACTATAGATTTCTTCCTGGTTCCCAGCCCAGATGTGATTTATTTCGCAATGGAGATTCGCTACCACGTGAGCATCTTTCCCTTTGCCACCCTCTGTGTGAAACATCCTTAATGAGCGTATCTGATAGGTTTTTTTTCTCGTTCTTTCAGAAAGTCACACAAGAACTGTCTTCCCACATTGAGGTTTCAGTAACCTGCGTCTGTGCTCCGTGGCCCACAGCACTGCCTGCTGTTCAGGCCCACGTAGCCTATGGTGGAGGTGCCCATCTCCCTGGTGTCCCCTGGGAGCGGCTGGATGGCCCCGCTCAGTTGTCTGCTTGCCATCTCCTCATGCTGAAGGAACCCACAGAGACAGGCTCGGGGCACATCTCATGTCCAAAGCTTGTGAGCTAGACATGTGGCCCAAAACATAGGGATGAAATAAAGGTGGGCATAGGAGGTACAGACCAGGAGCCTGGAACACAAAGAACTCATGATTAAAAAAAAATAATAATAAAATAAATAAAATAAATTTTAAAAGCTAGTAATGCACCAAATGTTACCCAAAGAGTCTGAGGTACAGCTCCATGCTGAACCTAGAAATCCTAAACTTTAATCACAAGGTTATTTCTGTCCTTCTTTTTCACAAATGTTGTGGGAAGGTTAATTTTGTGTTAAAATGGAGTTAAACTAAATGCGGGTACAATGAAAGGGGATGCTAAACTTTTCTCAAACAGAATCCAACATGAAGAGCTTTTCTTTGCAGCAGAAACATGGGCTAATCCGCTTATCGGTTGGAGTTGGAGGTCCCGTACGAGTTGGGACTGGAAGTCCAATTCAAACAAAAGGATTTTCTCTCTGAATAAGAGAACACATACTGAATATGCAAATAGTCAAATGTTCTCTCTATGGTTTGCTTACTGTGGTGTTTAAATCAGGCTAATTTCATTTTACATTTCTGTAGTAAGTCCTGAAACACTTTACCAGCAATGATAAACATGTACTTTTAAAAATGTAAGAATCATTGGATTATGCAAACCAGTGGCACGATCAACACCTCCATATACAGTGATAATGAAAATATATTCAACCACAACCTCAGATCAAATTATGACTTTTTTTTTCTGTAAGCAGTGTTAAAGGCTCTTAAATGCCACTACATTTCTTCCAGCTTTATCTGAAGACCTTACTGCTTCGTACTTCCTAGAATTAAATGCAGCTACATCAGGAGACTGAATGTTCCAGGTAAAGTTGCCGTAATTTATAAAAGCTCAGGTCTCCCTGAAGACTCTCACAGAGTTCCCATCTGGAGCCCTTGTACATTGATTTTTCAGTGTAAACACTGAAAGAAACACAACATTCAATGCTGCTGAGTCACTGGCGAGTATGTCTGTAACACTGGGTGACTGTCGACAAAAAAGATCTCTAGCATTTTCATTTGAAGGGAAAAAAATTGAATTTATTTTTTTTTTTCAGCATTCCCTCACCTATTTAGATTAACATTCAGAGAATTTGTGGGACTCTTACTGCTTTTCCAGCACCCTGCATAAATAAACCATGGGATCCCGTAAAAAACTGTGCTACTCCTAATTTTATTACAGTAACATACAATGCTCTTAGACACTAAACATTTGCTTGATTGATGGAGATTATTGGAATTTTTTAATCCTACAGAAGACTTTAAACTTAGCATAGTCTAATATATGTCTGTATGCAAGAGAAGAAATTAATATCCAAAGAACTTCAGTTTCAAGTAAAACAGTTTAAAATTGCTAAACAGTTGACAATTAAAAGCTAAAAATAAGCATGTAAAAAAAAAAGAAAAAAGCTATATTTATTGCAATTTATTGTGCTAAGTATTGTAGCTGCTCTGATTATAACAACATTCTTTGAAGAATATTTCTATTTAAGTGCACTTTTACTATTTTTCTCTTGCAGCCAGACTTTACAAGGTCTTAATATGATGTATTGGAAGCAGTAAAAAATCTTGAAATATATTTTTGAAATCTTTAGACCTTTGACCATATTTGCTATGACGATACAGACTTAACAGTAAACCCACTTGAAAGACATTTTCATGGAACACTTTAAATGAAATCAATTGGTAGCTTCATAATGGCAGCTGAATGTGTGCTCTTGCCATTTTCCCATTTAACAAGAAGAAAAGGCCAAACAAGGACCAATTAGTCATAATAAAATCAGCTTTGATGACATTTTCACTCCTGAACTCTGGTATAAAATGGTCATCTAAGAAAGAGCTGAAAGGATATGTGAGGAATTGGTAGCATAACTGCATGTATATACATACACACTCCTGAGTAAAAAATGATCAGGTAAAAATACAGCAGTTTACTTTGGTTTTGGCAAAAATATAGTGTTCATGTGTTTAAATGTACGTACAGAGCTTTGCTTGATTTTGTTTTAAATTATATCTGACCACAGTTTATCTTTGAAGTCTGTGCAGGTTAAACCTTCTTTTCATCCTTTGGATCTCAACGATGTTTGTGTGCTCGGGTTACCCAATTGTCCCTTCCATGGTAAGTCGTGCTCCCTACTTACTCGAAGAATGGATGTTTCATTTCTTTTAAATATCTTTTTTTTAGTTGTTGGTTTAATTTTTTACTAAATGAAAGAAGCTTTTTGTATTAAAGCTATTGACTAAATATTATCTATTTTTCATGGAATATAGCTCATTTTGCTTTAGTTACTTATAAAATATGCAAATTTCTAAAATAATCGTGTGAGAAATCTGTTGTGTATTTAATGTGGAGAGTGGAGAACTTCTGCTGAAGTTGAAATATGTTGAAAAGCAAAAAACAATCTCCTCCCCATTTCATCTCAATTCTTTGTCAACATCCAATAGGTACAATAGCATATGTATATTTATTCCATTTGCTGAAAGGCAGCTTAAAAGTCAGTAGATATATTAGTCATTGTTATTAATAGCATATGCAGGTAAAGGAGAATGTCTTTTATAAAGTTATGAAAAATTATTCTATAGAATCAGTAACACAACTTTGGCTGAATTACCCAAGAAAGCTGAACAGCCTATAAAACCAAAGTGAGCATGTTATTTGAAATAAATAACCCTAATATTCTCTCGGTTTCTGATCTTGACCAGGTAGTATGACAGACTGATGGTCAAACCAGATAATCACCATTTGAGACTTCGCCAGTGTAGGATGGGATATTTTATTTCAAATGACATCCAATATTCCTGCTTTGGACGAAGTCTTGTTTAGACACCTTGTTTCTTTACTGCTGTAAAATCAGCTCTTGGAGTCATGGTTCAGGTTTCTGGGTCTCCTCCGGTGTGTTTTTTGAATCATTATCTTTTCATTAAGGAGATAGGTCTCTGGCAGAAACACTGGCTACTCATGCGGCTGTTTAGTTTATGGATGTGAAGTTCCCGTTAGATTTTATCCATCCATCTCCTGCTTCCTCTGTATGTTTTACTTCTGTAAATGCTGAATCATCTCCCATTTCTGATCACAGATAGTTAGGCAGAGCTTGATCTGACTAGCCACGTTTCTTAATGATCTCTTTACGGCAATGATATCATAGGTAAAGTGAGTGGAATTATTTACTATAAATGAATACCTTGCATGTCAAAATAGCAGTCATTTATTCAGCAGTGTAAGTTCCTGTACAGGTTGTGAGGCAGCAGCTAAAAGCTCAGAAGGGAACTTCTCTGTGTCTTTGTTTCTTACAGACAATATTTCTTCCTGCTAGGAAGAAAGTTCTGTCTGGGTGAAACAGAAAACAAGAATCAGTGGCAAAATAGTGTGGTTAGTGACTACCAACCCGTGCGTGTTTATCTGCTCCAGAATCAAGCAAGCTTTTACTTGAAGAAAGAATAAAGAATGTACCTTTTATATGCACAGAACAGAAAAAAGCTAAGTCCTTAACAGTGTTAATAAAAGCACTAGCACACTGAATTAAAACTAATTTTAGTGAAGCTAATGGCAATTTCACCATCAATTCTGGTGAAGGCAGGTGTTCACCGGGTGGTTTTGCATGCAGCCATTTCCCAGAGAAGACAGTACAGGGAGGCTTAGAAAGGATGGCAGAGAGTACCTCTCTTTTCAGCGGCTAATGAACAAGCTTGTAAATCATGATATGGTGAAGGATGCTCATAACCACTGTAGACATGTCAGGAAATGTTTCAGTTTAAATTCAATGTTAATTTAAATGCAGTATGAATTTTTTAAAGTTTTAATGTTGTTTATATTTTATAATGTAAAGTGCAGTAAAAGGACATGTACTCTTAAATCTGTATGGATTTTAATCCAGACTTTTTACAATTCCCATTACTATGTTGTCTTTATTAAATTTAACTACTCCCAGAACTAGTCATAACTACTAGAAAGCTTCCTACGTCCTTTTTCTGCTTTACAGATATTTTCATTTTCTCTTATCTGTCATTTAAGCCAAATGACTTCACACAAGTGATAACAAGATGCTGTTACATTGCTAACTGAAAAAAATCTCATTTTATGGCAATAAATATGCATGATACTCTGGGGAAAATGTGTTGCATGTCACAACAGGTCAACACCATGGGAAACAATCCATTTCATAAGGTAAACATAATATGAACAGTATGAGTATTTTAAACCTGAAATGCATCAGTTACATTTCCTATAAAGCTATAAAAAAATCTGATTTTGAGTACAACAAAGCCTTAGTAAATAGCAGTTCATACCTGTCACTCTAAACATAAATTGTTCTTGTGTTTCTGCTTTGTTTTTTATACTGAACAAGTCCTGGCAACTGCACAAATCCATAATTTTACCTTTCCTGTTCTTTCTCTCTCTCTTCCTCTCTCTCTCTTTTTTTTTTTTTTTTTTTTAATATTTTATCTTCAGAGCACCAATCCTTTTTATTTGAATTGCCAACTGTATGGAAAATCTGATTACTGCCTCGTCCTGCTGAATAGCTGCTTAGCCAAGGTGGGCAGGAGTGAAGAACTGGCTCTTTTAAAGCCTTACCTGGAGATGCCTATCAATAAACGGTCCTTTCGCAATGGTGTTGGATCAGGAATTAAAAAAACTTCCTTTCGAAGAGCAAAGTCATAAACAAGTGTTCCAAACCATACTCTTGATTTTAGCATCTGATGCTTAACTTTGTGCTTAAAATCATTTCAGTGCTTTTCTCTGATAAAGCTAACAGAGACAAATGTACCCGTGTCTTCATCTTGTAAACAGATGTTTATTTCAAAGAGCACAAGCCAAGTGGAGCAGATGGAATTGCTCAGAACGGGCTTTGTTTCCAAAGTTACAGTATCATAAAGTTTTGTATGGAAATGAATGTTTTCATTCAGTTAATTCCCCTTCTTTGTAAAGCTACAGATTTAATCAGCTTGCTCTTGATTAATACAAAAATAGCCGTGTCACGCAGCCTGCCTGCAGCACCTACGGCATTGTTACCATCACCTGCGCCCCGCATCCCTGTCCCAAACCCCATTTTCTTGCAGACAGCTGCCCCGCCGGCCTCAGTGCACATTTAAAGGACATCGAATTTCGGATTTCCAAAAGGTATGAAGGGCCACTGGTGAAAGACAGAATCTGGCCCTGCTTGTAACTTCTTGTTTCTTTTTAATATAGTTATTTAAAATGACTTTACCGGGGAATAATCTCTTGATATGTGTCATCTCATTTCCAGAAGAGTCCTGGGAAATCACTGTAAGGCAGGGTATCAGTGCAGCTCCCTTTGCCTCAATTAATTGACTTAGGTAGGCAATGCACATCTGAAATCATGAAAAACATGAGATGAGCCAAATGCGGTTTCTGCTCATCAGCTGAAGTTGTGGTGCAGTGATTAACAACGTTCTTTTTAAATTTCCTGTTAAGAATAATAATTAAAAAAAAGGAGAGTAATTTGGTCTGAAAATATGTAAGTGTTGTGTTCAGGAAAGGTCATCTGCTGAGTTACGTACATGTGAGTTTTACCTTGTGGCTATCTCCTCCTACGAGCTGTAACCTTGCTTTGAAAATGTTGCGGTGTCCATGCGATGCATTTTGAATTCAAAGCTAAGATAATAAACAAGTATATGGATCCTTTTTAATATTGCCCGATTAAATATCACAATGCAGGAGATCATTATT
Organism: Anser cygnoides; assembly: GCF_040182565.1. NCBI lineage: Eukaryota > Metazoa > Chordata > Aves > Anseriformes > Anatidae > Anser > Anser cygnoides. The sequence continues at coordinate 2,779,034 of NC_089879.1, read as the reverse complement.
CAACCCAGCATAAGGTAAGGTGGCACCATCGACTCCACGCTGCTGATAGCATCCCCGTTCCTGCATGTTGCACCCCTCAGCCCATGGAGAAAGGTGACATGAGCGCGGAGCAGTGCAAGCGTGGTTACGGGTTCCTGGACAGCAGGAGATCAAGCACGCTCCTCTCTGCGCATGTTCACGCTGAAATGGCTGAAGCATCGTGCTTTTAAAACCTGCTCAAACACTTCCACTCCTTTTGGGTTGTGTTGCCGCCAAGGTCACTCAGCTCTCACAGCTCTTAGTCAAGTGGCACCTAGAGACCTTTACAGGTCTGTAAGGAAAATGTTAGGTGGCAATTATTCCCATGCAGTTATTCTGACTTGTGAGCTGTCTGGGTGGGAGGAAGCACAGGTCAGCAAACACAGCGGCACGCAGGCGTTTGGTTGTGGCAGGGAACCTGCCCTCCTTCATTCCTGGCTGCTGTGATTTCAGATGTGGCAGATGTTCTGCCAGTGCAAGCTGCTAACTTGAAAACTCTCCAGAACAGCCCAGGAAGCGATGTTTTAACGCGTTTGGCCACGTGGAAATGAAGGCTAGGTGGGCATCCTGCCCCGTGACCATGCAGCGTGTGGGTAGGTGCTGCCGATCGCTGTGCCTAGCACAGCTCCAGGGTCCCAGCAGCAGTGTGCTTTCCTTTTCGTTACTTAAGAAAAAGAAGTTACTGGGATTTAATCATGCCCTTGTGCGGACATAAGGTGTGTATTTCCATCCGTGCGTGTCTCTGCCTTCCGCAGCACAGTGGCTTTTTGCTGCAGTGCAGACACCTGGGGGCTCTGGCCCGCTCCCCACAGCTCCCAGCACCACCTGGCTCCTTTTTCAGGGGAAAAAATAATAAATAAATAAATAAAAAATCCAGATTTAGCTTTCTCTTTCGGCTTTCACATCCACTATGCTAAACTTTTTTTCCGCTTAATGAAATACGTTTCTGCCTTGGTAAAATCTGATAAACTTGGTTGTCTGTAAGCCACCAGAGCTATATGTGTAGCTTTGAAAATCAGCCTCTTCCTTTTTGTTTATTGTGCGGGTCTACAACCAACCCGTTTATAGAGTTTTGGCAAGTGCCTTTGAGCAGAGTATGCTCAAGAGGGACAGAGAGCCAGTATCGTGCTTGCACACGCCTTCACCCCGTTTGAAAGTGTGGGCTGCAAGAAAAACAGCTTCTTGGCTACAAGAAAAAGCCTCTTATTTATGATTTAGTCATTTGCTGACAAGCCTCTCTACCTTGAGAGATCTGCATATACAAAAAAGCCAGTAGGAGGAGGCCACCAAGAGCCGTAAGTCTTGCATTCACCTAAATCACCCAGAGCAAGCCTGAGAAATGCAGATTACCCAGCTGATTTGCAGAAGTGGTGCTGCCATTGGTGGTCCGATCTCCCCATCGCCACTACCTGAAAACTCGCATCACTGATGCTGCCTTCCACACGAAATGCCAAACTCCTTTCTGAGCTGTAAAGGTGGCTTTATTTTGTAAAGAACAGAGAGTAACCTCAGCGATCTCTGTCAGAAAATAAGGATCTGAGGGTGCCACTGCTGAGTACATTAACTTTTACTGATAGGAACTGGAAACGTGTCATAAGAAGTCTTTTTCAGAGCAGATGGGAGAGTAGGAAAGCTGCAGAAGTGCTGGCCCACAGCACGATTAACATGCTGTAATGAATTGGATTCTGCTCTGCAGAACAGGGATTCATTACTCTGAAAAGGCATTTTGTTGACTTTCTTTACTATTTTTCTTTGCTTAACTAAGAGAAAGGATAAACCAGGTTAGAGGGCAGGAGAATGATGTTTTGTCTTGGGACCGAGGGCCAAGTCGGCAAGCTGGGAATGCCGCAATCCATCTCAGGCCTTGATAGCAGTTTGGTCTGGGATCTCCAGTAAGTCACTGCATTTCTGCTCCGTTACAAAGTTATGTTCCCCAAGTCACCTCACAGAAACAGCCTCCTGACCGACAGATTTTGGAGGTGCTTAGGAGCTAACCAGAGGTGGGCTGCGGCAGAACAGGGTGGCCGCCTCTGGAGCTAGCGCTGGGGTTGAAGAAGGGACCCGAGCTCTGCCCCAGGCCTGCAGCACCCTCGGCACCTCCCAGCCTCCAGGGAGCCCTGTGCCTGTCCCAGCCAGGCCAGCTCCCAGGTTTATGAGCTGGTTTTGGCTGCCCCGTCCATCACTCCAGTTACTGCTAAAGAAAAGGGCCGGATGCTCATGTCCCGACGAGGCTGAGCGATGGGCACCCTTTACACCTCCCTGTTCAAATGCAACTGTTGCAGTTTTATCAGCCTTGAGCTAGTAATGCTGTTCCTTCTCTTCTTTTGTGATCGTGCAACCTTTAGCAAGGCACATTAAAATGCATTGGAGGACATGAAGGATCCCTGACTGCACAGGGATCTTTACCCTGCTTTGCTCTCACTAGGATCCACATTTGGAGGCTTTGGCCGTAAGTGTCCGCTAATGGGATGGCCACCGCCAGAGCCTCCTGGTTGTGCCCGTCGTGCTGTAAGGTGCACAGCAGATCAATCCCAAGCAAAGCTGGGGTTTTACTCGCCTTCAGTATGCATCCTGCAGCTGAAGAGAAGGGAGGCATGGGCACTTTGAGGGCTGGCACAGGGATGCCCTGAACCCAGCCCAGGTTTTTCTAATAAAATAAGGCAATTTCCCAACACCCTTGTGCGGAGCAGCGGGGATGACTGTGGGACAGACAGACAGGCAGAGCTGCAGCCAGCCTCTACCACCCCTGGGGCCGGGCGGCCGTTGTCCTGTGGCCCCGTCCCTGTCCCCACTGCTGGACGTGCACGTTGCCCAGGGCCGTGCCCATCGCCTGCTGCTCCTCTGCGCCCCACCAGCCACCCCTGCCTTGACTGAGGCAGCCGAAGTTCTCCACTAGGTGAAGTGAAAGTAGATCCAATAAAATCCGAGGGAGTAAAAATCTGTCTGAAGAGCGAAGGAGGAATTAACATTTATTCTTCTTCACAGATTATTGGCAAGAAAGACAATTAGATGGCCTGATGTAATAGCATCTAATTTCCTTGCGAGATTGAAAATTAGTTGGTGTAATGGCATACCAATACTTGGCTTTCTGATTACCAAGTGTATATTAAAGTATATATATCCCATTTAGATTTACTAATTTGCTATTATTTGCCTGAAGATGGTAATTTATTGCCTGAAAATACCGAAAGGAAGAAGTCTCTTGCTGCTTTTAAGTCTGGATATAATTTTGACCTTAAGAAAGAACAAGACAGATATGAAAGAGCATATTAGATGTTGTTATTACCATAATAAAAAAAACAGATAAAAATCGTAGTGCGGAAAGACTCTAAGACAACTATTAAGCATTTGTCATATAAAGAAAATCAAAATTTAACTTATTAGGTATTCTAGCACTTTAAAGATTCATCATGAAAAAATACTTCTAACAGTGAAGCATTTATACAATATGTCATTGATGAGCTGTCTGCTTAAACGTGTAAAGAGTTCGGAAAAAGATGAAAAAATGTCAAAGAGTATTTTTATTAGTCTGACAGACTGTTTCATTATATTTAAATGTATATTTAATAGTGAAACAGTATAGTATTAGATTTTTAACAGACCATGGTGGGCTCGTTGTCTTGTCCTGACGTGGTGGTTAGTGAGCATCACCAAACCAAGCACGTAGCTTGTTGACTAAAATAATGTTAGAGTTATACATCAGACTACTCACCCTGCAATTTGGTTCCATATGATGCTTAGAGCCAGAGGGAATTTTTCTACCTTTGTGGTGATTGAAAGATTATTATTATTTTTTAATACTATACTGGATTTGAAGCCATCGGGTTGAATAAGCTTAAAATTAAGCATATCTTAAAAGCTCGATCGACAGAGACTTAGCTTCTAAATGTCTTCAGTATGAACCTTCCAGAGGACATAAAAGGGCTCGATGTGATAAGAAATGAGCTATCAAGTGCTGCTCTCGAGACATCATCCTCAACTCTCTGAAGTCAACAGGAAGCTACTGAGAGTCTTCAGTGTGGGCTCAGGATCGGATGTTCGGCGTGTTAACGGTAAGAGCATTTTGTGTTCGCTTTGTGTGCTCGGTCGAACAAACCCGGTGAATCTCTATGGCAACCCCGGAGCACCTCACAGGAGCTATGTGCACTAATAGAGTTTTCTTCCCAGAAAGCATTCGCATTGATTTCTCTGGCTTGTGCCTACCGTCTCCTTTAGCCCACCGTATCTCAATCTGGAGACCGTAACATTGCCAACGTGTCAAAACCACGGCCAAGTGCTGTGCTCGCCTCTGCTGGGCACTGCACTTGGTTCCTTACCTCCATTAGCACCCACCATGACCTAATTAGTAGCATGACTCTTGGGCAAGCCCAAGGTCTAAAAGAATGCTGGTGAAAATTTATTACTAAACACGGAGATGTAAATGCAGAAGTGGGCGTTGTTCTAGAATGACTTCTGTCCTCCCTCTTTTATTTTATTTTATTTTTTTTATTTTTTTAAATTAAAAGTGTGCTAACAGTTAGCTGATGGTTATGTCTGTGATGGGCTTCCATTTTCTTTGTTTTCAAGTAAAATCACAGAGTAAATAAAAGGAACGATGGATCTCGATTAAAAATATAGAAATTTTGTATTCATATAAAATAAAAATGAGAATTTTGTGAGGAAAAAAAAACACAGTAATATTTGTTCCTCTTTGCTAGTGACATCATTGTTAATCCTCTGCAGTGTTGTTTTAGAATATTTTTGCAGTAAATGGAAACCCAGGGTAATGAAACATTTCAGTACCAGCCTGCTGTGACTGAGTTTGTTTTGTGTACCAGGGCTTCATGCTCATCACGGTGGCAGTGTTTGAGGGCCCTTCCCCAGCACGGCACATTTCTTTGTACGCAATCCATCGGTACATTGGATGTACCAAGCTGAGCCCACCTGACCGTGGTGGGAAGCTAGGCACACGATTCACATTCAGTCATTTACTTACTCTCTGCCCATATATTTAGCTGTCTTAATTTTGAACTCAGTCCCAGTGTTTCTGTTAATGATTTTCTTGAAGCCCTTCTTAAATGACTTCAAGAAAATAATAGTGGCATTTATGGTAACAGTCCCCGCTACGCCGAGACGTGTCAAAGATATCAGATGTTCCCAGTTTGAAGCCATAAGGGCTGTTGCTATACCTCTGCAGGTTTTGGATAAGAGAATCTGGTCTGCTCTGTAAAAGGCTCCTTGGTCAGGCATGCCTTTTGGCTTCCCTTTTCTGTGGGATGTATTTGACTCCACTTGTCTTTTCGCTTTTTAGTTTTAGCCAGGTCTGCAAATTATTCCTTCCTGCTGGCAATGTGAACCTTGTTAGCTTCCTGGATGATGGGAGCAGCACAGTCACGAGCATATTTTTTGCTGCTCAGTGATGCCTAGCAAAGTGCATCCTGTGAAATGCCACTTCATCTCATGTTTCTCAGTTTCAAACTCATTTTCACATTCAAAATATGGCAAAATTATTGCTGCACAAGACACCACGGCACGTCAAGAAGGATGCTAAGTCATTCATTTAATTAGACAGCAATTGGTGCTGGCTGGAGTGCTCCATAATGCAAAGCAGCAGCGTGTAAGTCAAGGGGACGAGCTGCTGGACTGCTCGTTGTTGACTCAGTCTCGAGTTTTGGCATCCAAAGCCATGCCAAGTGGGGCCACCCCAGCGTGCTGCGACCAGCACCCACAGAGCAGCGCTGGGCTCTGCTGCCATGCTGCCTGCCCTCCCGATGTGCAGGAGAATGACAAGTGCTCTATTTCTGCACCTTTTAATAAAACAGCACAGTTTGAAGAAAACAAACTTCCCTTGATACACTATTTATATTCTCTCTTATCTTTGATTACCTTTGGCTATGTGATCTAATCATGTCCATTTATTAATGAGGTTCCTTATAGCCACTTCAGGCAATGTAGGAAAATTGACTGTAGGAGCTTACGGAGCAATTTAAGGCCAAATCCTGATTGCTGAACATAGTGAAGTATGCTAACTGATGCATGGAGATCTGTTGATTACTTTAAACAACCTTAAATGAAAGAAGACAAATGACCCATGTGGGTGGAATTGATGTAACTGGTCTATGAAAAAATACTTATAAACCAAAAAAAAATTTTGCTAAAACTCTTCAAAAAAATCAACCAGTTTCTCTATTTTTGTATCGAGCTGGCTTTTTTCTAAACTTCTGCCCCTGAACTATTCTTTGCCACCCAGGTGCTTTGCGATGCCCTGTTGTCTTCGCACACTTTTCCTGTGCAGGGACATGAGAACGAGCTACACGGCAGGGCCAGGTGAGACAGTTCGCTCTTTTGCATGTAAAGCATTGTGACAATTTGTGTATTTGGGTTTATGAACTTTACAAATCACTCCTTAGGATCAATAATTAAGGTGTCATTTACATACTCGTGTTAAGGAAATGAGTAACATTTATCTTCGGTGAGTTCTCAAAATGAAGTCAGGTGTTTTGGCACAGCCTGCGTCTTTGGCATTTACAGTCTGCACATCTGAGCCTGTAACACTGCTTAAATCCCAATATCACAGGCACTGTATCCTTAAAATGAAAACCAGAAGTTTATATATAAATGTAGATATTTTGCTAATATATATTCAATTTCACTTTTTATTTACATACAAGATCTTTTATTTTAGATGGTTATACTGACACTGCATTAAACCCCAGCATTTTTAAGGGTCTCATGGCTGAAGGTTGTTATATTTGACACAAGAAAACATTGGGGGCTTTTACCAATAGTCATAGAAGATGATGTTTCAGTAGCTTTGTGCCTTTTTTTTTTCTTCAATGACCCCAGTACAGTTTTATATTTTTCTCAGTGCCTTGTTAAATACAGCAACGGTTGGGAACAACAGCAAGGTAAACACTTGTTCCTGACTAACTGAACAAAACTGGCAAGGAACAGCAAACACAACTGCTCTCCGGGGAGCTGGCTTGGAGTGCATGAAAAACTCTTATTTGTGAGAGTTACTTTTAAAATTCTTGACCTTCAGGAAACAGTTCAATTTTACCATAAATAAGCAATGACTTTCTCATGTCAGTGGGGGAGAGTGAAGAGATTCTTCTCTTTCCGTGAATATTTTTGTGCTGCGGTGCTGCAGAGGCAGAAACCCAGCAGAGCCCGGGTGGGAGGGCAGCGCACCTGGCGCGGGGTCTTGCAGAAAAATAAATGGGGCCATTCCTCCTCTTCCTCAAAAAGGTCCCCCACCCTCCCTATGTCACCGATGGCAGGTTGCCGACTACTTCCGTGCTTGGGTCTTACAGACAGAAAATATAAACCTGTCCTTGAGGACAGGCTTAAATTGGATCTGTGAGCAATTTGATATTTTCTTACTTTTTTTTGGTACTACATACTTGCCCAAGAGAAAAAAAAAAATTACCAAAGAGATAAAAGCCTATGATGTATGGATATTTTGCTCTTTCTTCATTTTCATGATCACAAGCCTATTTTTTTTTTAATTTGGTGGGGCTGGAGGTGGGAGACGCGGTACTTTTTTCTTGCACAAGTTTGAAGTCGCTGCAGGTTAGCATTCCATAATTATTTTTGTCATAAAGATGAATGCCATCCTAAAAGAGTTGGAAGCTAGCAGCACCTCGGCTTTGATATATGAATATTACCACTTTGAATGTTGGAATGGCATTATAGATGGTTTATGGTTTTATGACTATGAGACATTTCTTAGTCTCTGATTCAGAAATACATTTCCTACAAATTTTACAGCAACTTCTGGTCTTTGACTTTTTTTTTTTTTTTTTTGGCTGGTCTTTGATTTCCAAATGCTTCTTGAAGTGAAATTAAAAAGATCATAGGGTTTTAGAGAACATTTATCACCGAACTTAGGTGCAGAGTAGTCCCCTTTAGCCACCTCTACTTTAGTACCCTGCAATGCCAAGGAAGGGCTGCATTGCATTAATTCATTCCAAGTCCTGTTGGGAAATCACAGAGCCCTCGCAGATAGCTATTGCAACGTGAAACAGTTAATGTGTGTTACATTTTCTAAATTGTATACCCTTCTAGCTATACAAAGATCATGCAAATGTGATATTTAAAAGAATATATTTGCAGAATTGTAGTTTTTAAATGAAAATGGCATCATTTTGTTTATAATGCGTTTCTCCCCTCACCCTAGCCTGCCAAAGCTCTGGCGGCTCTGCACATTACAATAAGCACTATTTAAAATACGCTTGAAAAAGCAGTAAAATGGAAGACTGCCCTCTAACGTCAACAGAGGGGCTGAAATGCAGTGGAAGGCTATGGAGGAGAATAAAGATGGGCCATAAATTCTGCAACTGAGCAGCATTTTGAGTAGGAAGCCAGCTGGGGGTACATTTGAAAATCTGCGGATTTCAAAAGCATCAAAGGGATCTGAGACACCAGGAACTAATAAAAGCAAAATCTGAGCCTCGAGTCCTTTTTGCTTTGAAAATTCTTCTCCAGACAAGGACTGGGCCTTTTGCTAATTCTCTTTTGCTGGCATATTCATCTAGCAGTGAGCGAGTCTGAGCAAGAGGAGAACCTGGGCGCGAGTAGGTCCTCAGGTCTGCTTTGGCACCGAAGTCAGCTGGCAGTGGATGGCACGTAGTGACAACGCCACTGCTCCCTGTCAGCTTTGCGGTAAATGAATTTTGGAAAAGAAGCCCTGAGGTTTTCTGGTGTTGAACATACGATGAACCCTATGAGATGACGCGGGTCTGTCAGGAATGTGGTTGTGCACGTATCTCAGCAGCGTCACAGCCTGCTACCTGGGGAAGGGATCCGTCGCTCAGACTGGCCAGGGTCCAGCAAGGACGTGGCAGAAGGCTTCTGATGTTTCAAACAGCTATGTTAAGTTTTGCTATCACATTGCTGTCAGGTCCTGTGCTTACTCTTGTTCCTACAGAAGATGCTTTAGGAGGCAAAACAAAGAAGTACAAGAACAAACGACTCAAAGTGTTAATTTGTGGGCGTTTGGAAAGGTGGTCTCCATGAAAAGCTAGGCTCTAAATGCAAAATATTTTCTATTATGATGCCAGTTGTTAAAATGCACAAGTCAAAATAAACATATATTGGATCTATTACGGCTTCCAACTTCAAAATATTTACCATAAGAATATTATTTAAAAAAAAAAAAAAAAGAATGTTTGAATTAATATATGCCAGTGGATAAGTAACAAAGATTAATGAACACAAGGCATGAATCTTGGTGTGAGCTCTGGCTGTGTTTACATACACGTCCTCTTTTCTGCCTTTTTCTGATTTGTCTGCTGCCACATTTTTGGAGTTTGTTTTAAGTTGTTGACTGACGGCAGATTTCTGTGGATTTCCAGCTGGGCTGTTTGTGGTGTGACTACCAGTTCACACACTGGCTTCTGTCTCACCCTGGGATCATGGCTGCTTAACCATGGAGAAGTATTTGGGGAATAAACAAAATGTGTTTCCACAAACACTCCTGGCTGCAGTGCTTAATTTTTCTGATCGCTCAGCCAGCTCGTAGGAATATTCACAGGGAAAGAACACCAAGGTGGAGGCAGATTCAGACGAATGAAACATCAATCACTTATTCACTGAAAAATATTTACAGTGTTTTCTAACTTGAGAAAGGAATAATTTAATGAAATGTGCATCCTAGGGGGTTTCAGGAGGAAATTTTATTCCAAACATTTGCACTCCATGCAGAAACTGTGCACTCATCAAGTATTGAAAAAGGCCAGAAATGAAACAAACCCCCAAAGGGATACGAACAGGGCTAGCCAGAAATCTTCTGAAAACATTTTTCCATTGGAAAATGCCAGATCATAAAAAATGAAGCGATCTGAGAAAAATCAATCAATCCTGACAAAGTCGCAGCGAGGAAGATTCCGTGCCAGCTTGCCTGTCAGGCTCCCCGCTCTGCTCCCTCCGGGTCCGGGATCGATGCTGCTCGCCCATCCGGGCACCCGGGGATTGGCATGGATGGGGGGTGCTGCCCGACCTGGGGCCCCACGTCCACACCAGCCCTGGGGGCAGCAAGGAGCTGAGCACCAGACATCCATCCTGTGCATGTTTGTTTGGCTTTGCCATTTTATATATATATATATATATATATTTAATTTCAGGATTCCTAGTACTGGAGTTTCTGGTCAACCACAAAAGAGAAGAGAAGGAAACCCAAGCTGAAGGCTAACAACCATGACGTATAGAAAAGATATACCCATTTAGCATAGCACATAAGTGCCTGTCTCTAAAACACCGTCACATTTAAGTTGATAATAGTATTTATTCTTTGTATTTCAGTGATTCTCAGATAATCTAAAGCAAGCTGAGCATTCGTGGTGCTAAGATGCTGTAAAAAGAGAGAGAAGTGCCCAGCCTTGGATTGCTGCCACTTGAACAGGCCATTCCTGAACAGCAGTGCAGGTATTTGTGGTGGGTCTCCAGTCTCTCCTAAATCTCATTGCATCCTCCTTGCAGGTATTAACCCTGCGGCTACTGCGTCTGCACTACTTTAGGTACAGTGAAGGGGTGTCCAGGGCTGGGGTTTGCAGCTAGCGGCCGTGCTGGCTCCGCACCCATGGTGCTGAGTACAAGCTCAGGGTGCTTATGCGTTATAATAAGAATTTCTTTTTTTACATCTTAGCTATAGCGCAATGTGATTCCCCAGACATAAAGGAGGTGTTCCGACACGTATTGGCATCTGTTTTGGGTACATATGTGTAGGCTTCGGATGCCTGTTAGCAGATGGAGCTGGTGCAGATGGCATGGCTATCACATATGGGGGGGGAGTGTTTGGTTCCTCCAAGTGGGAGTGCGGTGTTATTCTCAATCAGAGGGGTCAGAAGAGCTTCCACTTGTCACTTAGCGTTCTTGGTACCCGTTATTTCAGGACGGAAAAATCTGTAAATATTGCCTGTGGAGGCTCGGTGCCGGAAGCTTAGGTGGGACGGGAATTTGGTATTTCCAGATAAGGCAGTCTGCATCCTGGAAGTTAATTCTGATAAATGCTGATTAATTGCTATTTCTTTTTAATAAATCCAATGAGGAGATAGGAAGCCCTCCTCCACACAGCTATGACCTGGTTTAAATTAAGATTCAGGAGGGTGATGGGAACACGCCATTGCTGAATGTGTGGGGAGAGCAGGGAGTTATTGCAGTGCTCTCATTTTCGAGAAACAATTTCTAACGCTCTCTTTCAAAACACAATGCACAGTAGTGGGTAGAAACCAATATTAAATCTGTCATGCTTTTATCTTGTTCTTAACATCTCTGTTTGAAATCTAAATGAACTTGCACAGAAAAGCAAGCATCCCTCTAACGAAGCAGCATTCTGGCAGCAGAAACAGCAGCCAGGCTCGAAAGGGAGCAAAATCCCCATATCTGCGCTCTCCTGACATTATATAACCTATTAAAAGCAAAATACTCTGCTGCAGTGACTAAGTGTTTTATTGTATGGATTTTCTTAGAATTTTAATGGGAGAAACCAAGTAAAAAGTCAGATTCTTCCAGTTTAATAGCTGACAGAGTGGATTATATGGAAAGTGATACCTTTTATCTTTTCCTAATGAAAACACTGCCACCAGCTGGTTAATAAATGGTTTTGACTAGGGTTTTCTATAGGAAAAGAAACTTTTGTAAACACCCACAGCTAAGCTGGGACTGATATTTTAGGTCGATATGTTTTCAGAATGGAGAGAACTACAGTCCAGACATTTCCAGGCTTTGTAAAGGATTAAAGTTAAATAAATAGCAAAATAAATATGAAAAACCAAGGCATATGAAATATATTGAAATCAATTTGGTCTGCTCTTTCAGATTCACAGGTTTTGTTTGCTTGTTTTTACTGGTGGACAGTGCTCTGTTGAATCACTGCACACAGGGACTGTGATAAAATCTGACAGCTATATGTCCTGACAGCTGCATATAGCGACGTTATGGGTTCTGGTGCCAAGACTTCAGGATGGTGCCATAAATGCCACCAGCTCTTTACTTGTTATTTTCCCAAAATATCAGTGGTGGCTAGGAGACTTTGGCTGGGCTGACATTTCAATTGCCACGTTGGTTTTTACGCCTGTGCTTGAGACAATTCATGTGCTCAGAACAATCGTTTCAGGTTCTCTGCAGACCCAAGAAAAATGCACTTCAGGTTTTTAAAGTTGCCATAACAGTCACGGGGAAGAGAAATCTTGTAAATGGAGGCTGAGGTTCGGAGGCATAATTCTGTGCTCAGGTGGGATTTGCAATTGGTCTTGTGTCCAAGAGAAAGGGGATGTATTGCAGTCCCAAAAGCTGCTATTCCAGCAGGAGACGTGTTTCACATTGCAGTACAACGCTTGCCTTATGACTGATGATCAACTTTGGCCCCAGACTCAGGACATGACTTTTTTTTCCCCCCAATTCGTTCTTCACACTGAAGCCACGAGGAATACCCCGGCCCCGTGTGCTCCGCCAGGCGTTGACCTGGAGAGAGATTTCAGCAGCCACAGAACCCAGGTCGGTGTGGTGGCTGAAGGGAGGCCTCCTCTGCACTGTGAGAGCAAAGGATGCTGCTGGTTTTTGGTACAATGCACACTTCAGGGCAAAGATAAACCTCAGAGGGGGCTGGCATGCAGGAGGTTTGGATGACACAATTCCTGAAGAGCAATGATGCTGTGGATGAGGAGCTGAAAGCTCTTCACACCCTTCACACACACACACACACACACAAAATTCAAAAAAATAAAACCTCAGTTACTGAGAATAGCAGCATCCCCTTCTTCTATACAGCTAATGGTGGAAGAGTCTTTTATCAATTTCTTCTGAATGTCAATATCCCAGTAGAAACAGCCTTTTTTTTTTTTTTTTCATAGCATGCATACAAACAGAGGAAAAAATTAAAACAAACAAAAATCAAAAAGAGCCCCCAAACCTCTTGTTTTGAAATGTTACTTTCAGCGGTTTGTTCCAAACCTGTAAAAAGGCCCCTGTAGATAAAGCAACTTTCTGCCCATGGATGAAAGCTTCAGATGAAATCTGTGTAAGCAACGAGTTAAAAGTCCAGCATATCTGGGGTTCAGGTATCACTAACCACCTTCAGGCTAATGCCTTGAATTTTCTTCATGTCAGTTTATCAATCATTAAAATGTTACCCCACAAGGGTAGCCTTAATGAGGAGCAGATCTCTGCGATGTCTAAAAACAAGTTGGCGATGAGCGTGTTGGTTTGTACCAGAGTTCAAGTTTGTTCTTAATATCTGAGCTGTGCGTGATTGTCTTGAGAGCTCATTAGGCCTAATTTCATAGTCAGCAGAAAGCTGAATCAGCTAAGGACTGGTTCAGGTCTTCGCACCATGTAAGTGCCTTCACTGAAATCATTGCAAATATCCTGGCATGAAAGGGATGCACCTAAAAAGCTCTTCCCTTTTTTAGTACCCTAAGGAAGAAGTTTAGTACGGCAGCTTTGCATTTCTTTTCAACTTAAAAGTAATTCCAAGTTTGCATTAAAAATATTTACTGCTCGTATTCATAGATTGGGATCTTTATATTCTACTTGTATGTACTTTTTTATTTTTATTTATTATTATGATTTTTAGGTAGGTCTGAGACTGATCTTACCTGATAAGGTAAGAACTAAGAGAACAAGCCAACTGAAAACACTTTTAAAATGAATTAGGTACTTGAGACATTTCTAGGGGAAAAGTCAATGAATGACATTTTTTTCTGCAGAGACTACAAGTTTCTGCTTTTCCTCTTACCTTAACAGTACCAAGACTTAAAATAATTCATGTTATTGGTTTTAACAAGAAGTAGTGATAAATTATTAAATGATCCCAAGTATTCTACAAGCACTATGGTTTCAAACCAACAGCCCACAAGTCATGCTCAGGGCTTCTTGTGACGAGTTATGCTCCCCAAACAAGCATGTGCTGCAATCTTCCGTGATGTGAGACCAAATTAATTGCTCCTGTTGTTCCTTGGAAACTAACATTTCTCTAATGATCCGGTATCTCATTAGGCAGCACTAAAATACTGTTTTTGCTAAAGAGCGGTTTGCCCACGGAGGACCTCCTTGGCACCTGATTTGTTGCAAGCTGACAGCAGGCATAGTACCTTAAAACATCACAAAATCAGACCTGTTTTATCTGCGTGCCTACCACATCTAAGTGTGTACTATTTTTCATATCTATGAAAAAACCTAAGTAGAATATTGATGTTCAGCAATGCCAGCAAAATAAATACATTCAAGTCCATTGGAATAATTGGCTGCAAAACTTTTCCTTTGACGATGAAATTTTACACATTGGTCTGGATGATGCCATGTTCTTCCAGTAGTCCCATTCACTTGAAAAATAAGGCAGTGTGGAGACGTGGGGAGCTGGGCCCATGGCTCTGGGGTTGCCCACAGCAGTGCTGCACAGTGCAGGGTTAGTGCAGGAAAGGTAAAGCACGTTAACCCCCGCTTGGAAGCTCTCATCCAGGAGGAGACGTCTCTTAGCTCGCTGTACTGTAATCCTGCCTTAGAGAGGAGGCTTAGAGGAGGATTAAGCTACAGTGAACCAAGGTCACTCTATTCCCAAGTGACAGACGTCACACAGAGATTTAGTATAATTTGGAAAATACCCGTTGACTTCTCAGGGCCGTCTGATTTTCCACGTCTTCCCTGAGCCTACCTGTGCAGACATGACCTTAGTACTGGAGGATTCAGAGACGCGGCTTCAGGGGGTGATCTTCACACTTTCTCATCTCTGGGGTTGATGGAGAAACGTGGGATGGCCATCGGATTGCTAGCGTCCCTGCTGGCCACCCAGGACAGGCATTGCCTCTAGAGAGAGGCCGTAATTCCCCTCTGCTGCTGCTACCTGAGGCTGGCTGGAGCTGCAAGGGCAAGCACAGCATCCTACACAGGGGCATGGGTCCAGCTCTGTTTTGGCAAAGAAAAGTTATTCCATAATTAAACAAAACAAAATAAAACAAAATAAAACACAAGTGTTTTCAATGTAGAAGTAATTACAAGGAGATATTTAGACACCTGCTTCTTTCCAGCATCTGCAGAGGTCATTCTGGATTCTGAATTTACTATTCAATTAGAGTTTTTCTTAT
Organism: Anser cygnoides; assembly: GCF_040182565.1. NCBI lineage: Eukaryota > Metazoa > Chordata > Aves > Anseriformes > Anatidae > Anser > Anser cygnoides. The sequence goes on along the minus strand of NC_089879.1, from coordinate 2,763,957 downwards.
CAACAAAAGGTAATTGAACATTTGAATTCAGTTAAGCAGCTGACGTTTAACACAGGATATGAAATGGCTAAATCTGAAGATGTATGTGACTGGCTGCTATTTTGGGGCAGATATGTGCATTTTTTCTATTGTGAGACTACTTTATTTTGCTGGACGCTGGTGGCCAGGCTGTTCTGAGTTATCTGGCAGCTCATGAAGTGTCTCCGGGTAATTAAAGTTTTAAAGGCATGCTGGCGTGCATCTCAGACTGCCTGGGTATATATATCTTCTAAACTACAGATTACCTTGCACATTTGAGAACTCTGCATTATACAATAGTGCATTATGAGCTACACAGTAACGCTAATTACACTTATAATTATCACAAAGTCTGCAAGAAGAAATAGAGAATTTAGGAGATGGATTGCAGTGATTCTGCAGACACAGATAACCGATGAAGAGGGCCAGCTACTGCGTTATGGCAAAGTCAACGTGCCGCTTTTCCCTCTCTTTTAAGGACACGTCAAAGCCTGGGCACCTCACACTTGGAAGTACCTATGGGTTCTTCTGCATCCTTGTGCTCACGTCCTCCACCACCCTCTGCACCCTGTTTTTTGCCATAGCCATGGGTCTGCCCAGAAGGTGCGTGCATGCAGGAGGCTGAACCAGCCCCCTTTGGACTTGGTAGGCAGATCCTCCAGTTGATCCCCATGGATTTTGGATCAATTCCCACGACAGCAACACAAGTTATGCAATACTGACTGTTTAATATTCATGTTTCTGTACAGACCTCATTAACTGTCCTTGCATTAGCTCCCAGATGTACTGAGTAATTGGATACTTTTCTTTTTACAAAGAGAATATGTTGACCTTCAGTTAAATTCAAACAGATATTTCAGGGTATGATTTAGAAAGCTTACCCTGGAAAAATGAAGATTGCAGTGTGTCAGACATTACAAATATCTTTATTTCCTCTCTGTCTGTTTCTGCGGCTTTACTTCTGATTCAGCACATTAACACCTGCAAGAAAAGCTGTTTTCCCAATGTTCCTGGCAGATTTTTGCTCTGGATTATTTTAGATTGCAATGTTTTGCTTGATGATAAGATGTAAATAAACCCAAAGGCTCCTATTCCCCTTTGATAAATGAATTAATAGAATAAAAGATGAAACAGTCCCTCTTAAAAATGTTTGCATACATTACACAGTTGTGAAGCTTTCAGAAAGTTACTCATGCAAGGAATGAAAGCAAAGTAATGTTCACTGAAGTTCTGTGTTGTATTTTAACAGGTTACCAGCTAAGCATCAAATTATTAAATTGGATTATTTTCCCAAGTCCTCCTTATGGAAACCCAGTCATCTTTAAAAATGGAACAAGGAAATATCTCCATACTTAGAAGCAGTGAGGGGCTACAAGTGTATGTGATCAGGCAGTAGAAATGGTGGTAGTGTTTAGCAGAGAATTCTGCAAACAGAGCTGTTACTTCTACAATAGATTCCCGACAAGTCCAGAACAAATATTCTGACAGTGAATCAACTTCTGAATTGTGTGAGCCAAGCACTTTGAAAAATGCTTTGTGTTGACTCAGTCAAAGGTTTTCTACGTAGTTAATAAACTCAGCTCTTTGACTCTTCTAAAGAGCTATTTTTGTGTTCTTCAGTGTATTTGGGTTCTCATTGCAGGAATTTGTTAATGCAGGAATAGTCAGTTAACTCTTACATATTTACCTAAAGAAAAGTCTTTCATGGTCTACAGTGGGCTTTGGATCAGCACCTTAAAATTATACCTCAGAATTTGAAATGTTTTCACATAAGAACTTATTTAAGATCTCCCAGGCTAACAATGCCTGCTGTTTTCTGCCATGTTTCCAATAGTAACATGAGTCTCTTGGAAAAAAGGGAAAGAACTACCCTGAGGGGGAAGAAAACACAGGCTGAAAATGAAAATACAGGCTTATGAAACCACTTGTTTCCCAATGACTAAACAGAGTGTATTTTCATTATGCCTTTATAACCCAGGCCACTACTGGCAAAGGGACAGCTGTAGCTTCCTTGTGTCATTGTCATGCTGCTCTTCAAAAGAGGCTTCTCATTCTCCCAGGTGGCTCTTGCCTGACATACCACAGTAATAAATGAGCAAACAGGGGAGGCTGATGTTATGAATCAGAAAAACAAAAATCACAATTAAATCAATCCCACAGAAGTAAAGATGAACAAGACTCAGGAGATGGTTCAGCCCCAGATCTTGCATAGCCTCCAAGCAAAACCACATCCTTCTGAACACCAAGTTGGTAAGTGTCCTGCTGTGGCAGCAGCAAGAAGCAGCACTAGAGGCACTGAGAATGTGAGGGTCTTGTCTGTCTAGACTGCTCCTGGAAGATCGATTAGGAATTCTTAGAATGTCTCTTGTTGCCATCGTGATGATCTCATTTTGCCTCTTTTTCAATGGCCAAGAAGAACAGCTGGCTGCTGGTTTCTCCCCGTGAAACAGCATCCCTTAGTTTTCTCTTATATTGAACAATATAAATTGTTTAAAGATTTTTAAGAAAGTCTTTTTTTTTTTTTAATACTATTATTATTTTTTTTAATAGTCTGGTAAGTCTCTCTACTGTCCTCCCACCTCTACAGTTTGTCTCTGACCTTTCTTAAATTATGTCATTGGTTTTGCATCAGTCACAGGACTGGTTCATATTCAATGCATCATTCTCCTACTCCCCCCACATCTTTAAGTATTGCTGCATGGAAAGATACTCCCCACATGAATTTCACCTTTCTGAATGCATACCATTTCCTCACTTTTCTAAGCGAATCTTGAGTTCTGTTTTTGTTTGTTTGTTTTTCTTCTTTTTTTTTTCTTCTGTTTTGTGGCATATTAGTTGTTACAAACTATTCTCTATTTCTGTATCCAAGTCATAAAAGAAAATACCAAATACAATTAGACCAAGAAGAGATTCCTGTGGATCCACGCTAACTTATCTCCAAGTGTAAAAGCGATAAATGAGTTCATTTCTGAGGGTAGAAAATAGTAATTTTCCAGCAACTGAAACCCTGCCATTACTACCAAAGATCCTGTTATCCTGTAGCGCTGGAGTTATTCGCTCTTCACTCAATGCTTTATTTATGTGCATGTTGTGGTTCCACATCACCGATGCTAATCTGCTTGCTGAGTTCCTGTCACCTCCATGAATGTTTAAAACCACATGGAAATAGTGCTGTGCTGATCTCAGCACTCGGACACATCTGTCTTCATAGAGAACTCTCTAAATGTCGCGTCTCTGTTAGCAGCCTGACTGCACAAGAGGCTTACACAGAGTTTTCCACTAGTGTTACCGTCGATTAGTGGTGGAAGCCCCAGGCTGAGAGGCTCGTCAACAAGCAGCTCTTGCCACAGGAGCAATCACTTGAATTATCTGTCGTTCAGCTTAGAGAAGGATGAGACGGATTTCCTGTATGAACAGTGAACTCGGGGTGCAATCCATCTCATCTAACTCCAGTCATTTAAGAGCTAAATGTCTGATTAAACAATCTCGCTCTCTCCATAGCAGAGAGAGACCAACGTGCCCAAGGGCAGCTCAGCCACCTGAGTTAACATCTCAAGAGGACGAATCATCCTATGGAGTCGCATCTATCACCCTATCGTGTAAGTAAAGCCAGGGTGAGAAATATGCTCTGTGTTTGGGTAGTCAACCTGGAGCAAGATGAATCCAGCCTTCACTGTTCAACCCTGTGCAGCCCTTGCTGGAGCTAGACCAAGCCCTTAGCCCAGACGTTAAATAATCCAACACGTTTGCTTATGGATGGACAGAACATTTGGTTTAGTGGGTCTATTAATCTCAAAAAAAACCTTTATTACAAAGTTCAGCAGATGACACTGAAGAAAAGATTTCTCACTTCCAAATTTCTGTGCTGCTTCAAAACAACAAGATGTGAGCTATGTCATTAGCTTTGTTTTTGTCATCTTCTCTCTCTGATTTTTAAAGCTTTGCACATAAGGCAACTGGAATTGCTACCATATTTTGAGGCAAGTGACATTTCTTTATCAGAGGTACTAGACAGTTGATGACTCTAGTAATGCTCTAATTATGTGTAGTGAGTTGTCTCTAAGTGCTGTATGAAAATGCTCACTGCATCATTAGCTACCTTGTTGTTTACTAAATGTCTTTTATAATACTATAGGGGCCCAAATGAAGGTTGTGTCAGTGATTGCATTCTGAATTTCTATTTTTGGGGATTTATAATTCAACCATTTATTTTCACTTCAGGCTGAAATCTGGCACACTGATTCTCAGCTGAGACTAAACTTAATTACTAAATTTAAAAGAAAAAATCATTGTGGATGGATTATATGACTGGATTGTGTTTTTGTTTTGTTTTGCTTTGTTTGTTTGTTTGTTTTTTTATAGCACTGTGGGAGCTAGTATTTTTCAATACCATTTATTTTTGCACGGAATAGAAGACTTTTTTAAAGCACAGGTTTTAAGATCTGAGGTACAGATAGCAGTCTAGATGTGTGAATATGCCTGAGTACAGGTAGGCACAGCTCAAGAAGCGTTGCAAGGGGCAGTGGTTTGTGCCAAGGATGTGTCTGCAGCCAGTTTCTAGCTGGGGGAGCCCAGGGACACCGGCTGGGCAGGTGCAGCTCCTGCTTAGCCGGCGTAAGTCAGACTCCAGCCTGGTGCACAAATTGCCACCAGGTGTTACAGGCGGGCGATGAGACTCGGCATCCGCGGAGACGATGCAAAAGTGTCAGCGGCTATCGTAGCGCAGGTGTTAGCCGAAATACTCCAGCTTCATTGTCAGCCTGATACACAGCGTACAGTTCTCGGATACACTGAGAACTAATAAATTGCCACAAATCTTAAGTTCCCATTTTCGGTGACTGATGGTTCCAATATACACTCATTACTTTTTCATCATTTTTCAGGGTAATAATATAATGCTTCTCTGGGTCCTCAGAAATATTCATTTGTGGTACGTGTTATTGGTTCTTGCACAGTGCTAACAAGTTAAAAATATTAAAGCCTTTAACTGCTCAGAATGAGGTGTCCTTCTGCCTTCTCCTACAAAGGTATTAAAGAAAAAAGAGGAAATTTCTAGAACAAAGTGTTATTTTCATGCTGTGCATCTTAAGCGCAGATCACCAGTTAAACTGTGAGCCAAAATGTATTTTGTTTTTCCATTTGAATGTGTTAAACATTTTTTTTTAATGTTTTTGAAAAGTCCCTGGGTAGATGGAAATGTCAGTGAGATGTGTGCTGTGATGAAAAGAATGGTTATTGCCCTGTGCTAGCACTACAACTGCCAGAGAATCTAAAATAAAATTACAACAATTTAAAAATAACACAAAGAATTTATTGGGTTGCCACAAACATATCCAAATGTGACTGGCTGCAAAAGGATTTGTGTTGCTGGTGGAGTAATTAGAGTGGCAATCTGACACATTGTTTGGCAATGCCTAATATTAGTAATATTTTGTCAAGTGTTATAAATAATCTAGAAATAGTCTGGAATGATCATTTAATGGCTGACTCAGCTGGTGCTTCCTAGACCATTTTTCATCAGTACATGACTACACAGTCATTTTTTAAAAACTTGCTGTTATTTCTTACAATTTTGCAACGGAATTAATCCTCGTGAAGTGGAAGACATCCACTTTTAAAGCACTGGTGTGCTGACCTGGTGGGAGCCAAGCAAGACAGCATGAATGATCTCACCCAAAGGAAAATGCAGATGCATGGGGAGTGCTCTGAGTCAATGACGTCTCCCATTAGATATTACAAAAACATCGTGTACGGTGAGTTATTCAGCTCAGGAGCAGCAGAGGTGCAGTGGTGCAAGGTTGGCTAGAGTGGGAAGGTTGGAGACATGATGCTGGCCTTGTTTCCCTTAGTTTGGCTGGGGGATTTGGGGCAAGCCCACTGAACTTACAAAGATTCTAGTTCTATCTTTCCTGTGTTTGTCAAAGTCTTCATACTATTGCCTTCACGTGGCCACATGAAGAAGGAAGAACAAAGGCAGAGCTGCACAACGTTGCACATAAAACTAGGTTTCCCAAGACAGGCGGGACAAGAGATGGTTTCCTTCTGCTACCTCCTGTCCAGGGTCCCTGTGAAGACACAGAGCCTCGCGGTGAGCACGGCGACCTGTCCCCGACATCTTGTCTTTCTTTTGGATACATTTTCCCATTTCAGAATGCCACGGGTGGTGATTTTGGGCGGGAGGAGATAGTAAATGCAAGATCAAAAGAGTGACTCTAGTTTTATTATGAGTTTTCAGTAAGTTGGTTAAACTTGGATTGTGTACCAGGACGTAATTAAGTTATTTAATTATCCACCTAAAATTTTAGACAGAAATTTTAGTCATAGTCATCTAAATAGTAAGCACTGCCCTACTCAATCTCCACTCCCCTTAAATCATGCAGTTTTAGTTTTCTCCAGTGACTTGAGTAATAACATAGCACAACATTTTATAACAAATATTCCATTATCTTTTTTATATTTCAAAATAGATTTATAAAAATGTTTTTCTTAGTGTTTTCAATTACAAGAGAAAGCTGTACATCATGTAAGTGCTTCACATAATTCAGCTGATAATCTCAGCAGTCAATTAAATTTTAAATGCTTCTCCATTAAATACTTATTTTACCACAGTAAATAATTTAATGTTTCCATTTAAAATTGTTTCACATCACAAACTTTTCAATCTTCTTTTTTAATAAAGTCACATCATTCTATTTATTGAAATAAAATAACTTTTATTTAAAGATTTTTTTGCTAGTACATTCACTGTTAGTAACTCTGTACATACATTTCCATCCTAGTAATCTGTAAAAACATAAATTAAATAAATAAATAAATACCCTGAAATCAAGAGACAAAACTGAAACACGCTGGCATCTTACCAAAGCCCTGCATCAATTTCTATCCCAAGTTCCTATCCAAAATGCGTACCTGCTTATTGTCACAGTTGGTAATGACCAATATAGGCCTAGTTACAGATTTATTTGGACATACCTGAATAACTTGCCAGGGCAATCATCCTCAGTGTTGAATTTTTCTATGCTTATCTTCCCCAAAAATGCTCTTAATTTTTTGTTGATTTTGAACAAGAGAACCTTGCTCTAACTCAAATATCATTTAAAAGTCAGTGTTTGTAGAGAGTTACTCTTCATGCACAGGCTGAAATCAGATATTTCCCCTCTGCATACTGAAATCTGCTAGGTGACTTTAGTAAGAAATGGACAACGGATTAGAAAAATATTTATGGAAGGGTGGAAAGAATATTTTTATATATTTTTTTTTTCTGGAGGGGATAGTAACAAAGGCAGCTTAAATTTTGCGTTGAGAATCTAAACTCTATGTTGAGTACTAATAGCATGTGAAAGGATTATAAAATACGAAATTTAGAATGATTGAAAAGATGTTATTGCATTTATGATATCTTGGTTAATGTTCACTTAGAAAGGCTGGTTTTAAATAAAGTGATGCAGGAAAGCATGTGCCTGTGTGACAGGACAGGACAACACCAGCACGGAGAGTTGTGCCTTGCCCAGAGCAGACCAAGGTAACCCATCTTCCTTACTCACACCTGTGCCTGTTGCATGACTCCAGGACAAATATAAACCTCTTTCTGTCATGTTTTCTTTATTTGTGCAGCTGAACTAGAACATACGATGTTCTACATCCCACCCAGATGACAAAGCCCTACAAAATTTATAGCTGACATTGCTTCATTAGCTCAGAATTGACTGTGGCATGCAGAGCAGGACCGCCCCGCGAACACGCCTGCTGACATCGGAGGTCTCGGCCTGCATAAAACTTACAAGTCAGGCTGGGAAAGGTCAACACCCAGAAGTTGTTTGTACTGATTGCTAATAGACTAACAAGCCTTTAAAATCATGTAAATGGGATGGAAAATATTCTGTTGACGAGGATGTGCTGCAGTTTCGTTTCGTATATTTATCTCATTAATTTCATAGCATGAATTGTGTTTTCTGAGCATCATTCATGAACATAAACCACTTATCCCTCAGTCATTGTTTTGTAGTCCCCCTTTTTTTCTGTTACAGGCTCGACAGGCCTGAGATTATCATAAACTCTTTGGAGCAGAGATATGTATTTGGGCAGCATCCAGCATGGTGGGACCTTCTCCTTTTTGAGCACTGACACTGTGAAAATGATGTTCAATAGCCATAATATGTAACATATGGAAAATTATGATAAGAATGTCTTTAAAGTCTTTTAATTAGATATGATTATGAGAATACTGTTTTCCTGCAGAAAACATTATTGAAGTCCATAAGAAACTTCATGGGTATTGGACTAGCTTGAAGGAAACTTGCTTATTTCTAGTTAGTTTGTATTAATTGAAAGTTTTTAATAAATTAGTATTACAGTGAAAGTAAATCTTTATGTTAGCATACACAGCTTGCCCTTAGGCATTCTCCTGTGGGATAATTGCAGATATTAATGATTTCTGTACTTCAAAGCACTTTAGATTTTGACTCAAAAACAAAACAATGTTTTTTATAGATAAAGCAGAGGAACTGGTTAGGAGGATGAGACCATATTTTTGGAAAATGTCTCACTTTAGCACCAGCATTGTTAGCAGAAGGGTGTGTGAGCAGGATTATGTCCAGCACCATGTCACGGCAGCTGGGAAGCTGCCGGCACTTAGGGACCAGCAGTGTCACCCAGCAGTGGATTTCAGGGGGTGGCTGCTCCCCTCTTACACTTTCTGCACTTCCACAGCTCTTTGTAGTACTCTGGTTTGAAGGTCACAAAGATGTCAGGAATGCTACTGAAAAAAAAAAAAAAATGTGTATATATATATAAAAATAAAAATATATACATGTAAATATACATTATATATATTATATATATTATATACTATATATATAAATATAATATATACAATATATTTATATATAAAAATATATTTATATATGTAAATATAAATGTGTATATATATACATATAACTATATATATATAACTCATATATATAACTCATATAACTCATATATATGTCATATAACTGATATATATATATATATATATATATGTATCAGAGTTCACTGATGTTGGCCAAAGAAGCACTTATGACCAGGTTGGTGGACACACTCAGCTTTTTTTCGATATGTATTTTCTGCTTTGCTTAGTGCTTTGGTCAGTTCTATGGGGGTTTTTCACACAGAGGGAAAGGAAAACTCGTCTCAGTCTGTGGAACTATTGTATGAATACAAGAATGACTTCATATGCAAGAAAATACAAGGTGAGGGATATAAAAAGAGCAGACCAAGGAAGTAACTAGTGACGGCTGCTGCTTCTGTAAAGACAGAAGAAACGGAGGCTGCTCAGAAAGAGCTGAAGAGTAAACACTGCTAATAAGCAAAGTAAATATGTGTTTGAACACGTGGGAGTAAATAAGCTTTACAGAATAATCTGAGACAAGCTTTTAATAGTTCCTGTGTGCATTTTGGTATGCAAGGGGGAAAGAGGAGCCGGCTGGCCTATGCAGGGCCTAAACATCACTTTGGATCCACAACACCATGTCCCCACGTCCCCAGGCATTTCCGTCCTCCAAGCAGGCTCCTGCAGAGCCCGTGCCGTGCAGCATGGACACAGCCTCTTCGGCTCTTTGTTCCTCCTGGCTGAAGCGCTGCCAGGCCCTGAAGATGTGACGATGGACAAGACCAGGGAGATGCTGATGTCCCTCTCATTACTGCTGCCTTGAACCTTGACCGGAGCGGTTGTGGAGATTTTCGAAAGCCGCCTTGATGTGGCCCTGGGCAACCTGCTTGAGCAGGTGTCGGATCAGATGGCCTCCAGAGGTTCCTTTGAACCTCAGCCGTTCTGGGATTCTGGGATTCTGTGTCCTTACTGCCCTCGTTTGTCCTCCAGCCTCTCGCACAGAGCCCACGTGTGCACCGCCGTGGCCAAGGCAGCTCCGCCGCTGGATCGGTCACCTTGCTGTGTGATGCCAAGCTGCCTGTCAGATCCTGAGTGCCAAAACTGATTTTTGAAAGATTTCCATCACTCTAATTAATTAAGAGCAACTCCTGCAACACCGGCATGCTCTTATTTCCTTGTGAGACAAACCAGCCTGTCCCTCCCTAGCTCTGAAATGGGAAGTGGATTTGCTCAAGGGGGCTGGCCTGCTCCAGCTGCTCTGTGTGAGGTGGTGGGGTGGTCCCCAGGCATTCATCTATGCATTGAGATATATGCATATCATATATGTCATATGATATCCATCGATGCTACTCCATTGCACCAGACCCGGTGGGGTCATGCATCGTGTATGCTCTGCACCGTGCCAGGGATGCTCTATTGTGGTCTGCAGCGTGGCTGCTCATCCCAAATCCTTTGCTTTTGGTAGCCAGCAACATCACACAGTGGCTTTAGTGCCAGGAGACAAAGAAATGCCCTCAGGCTGGCTCCCTAAATGGTTCCTTTTCTGCCAGCAGGACCTTCATCCGGTGGAATATGGTACACTGAAAAGAAGAGAAATACAAATAGGAGCAATTGGAAAAGGAAAGCCATTGACTTGTATACAAAAGTGACATTGGGAATAGAGCAGTGCATGCTCAGCCACATGGTTAGTTTGTTGGCTTTGCTGTCTCCTCACATCTCTTCATACAGAAAGCAGGTCTCTTCCAGCGGTGCTTAAAACGTGCTGAACATTAATGCAGAAGCAGCACAGGACACGTCCAAATGAAATAAAACCTCATGGAGGGTGTAAAATTAAAAACAACCACATGAAATATAACCGGTTTGGCCAAGTGTGAAGCCATGGAAGTTCTTGTTCTGCATTGCATCCTAGTGGTGCTAGTGCTGAAACTCCAGGTAGTCTGTCGGTGGACGTGTGTCCGATGCACGCAGCTTCCTGCAGTGCACAGAAACACCTGCACTAAAAATCCAACCAGTTCAATATGAAAACTCATAGGGTCCTAAAAGTTACCTCAGCTCTGGGCTGTGATAGTCCACTTGTTGCCTGCTGAATTGCAGCAGACACCATGGAGAGATAACAGTTCATTGCTGCTTACAGTGCCTCTGCTTTATTTCTTTTCGTGACTTCCTTCTGTTTAGCGTTCACGCTGAGCCCATTGAATGACACAAACGGTGGATTTGGGTGGTTTCTGCTTTTGGGTTTTGTTTTTCTTCTCTTTTTTTTGCTTATGCATAAAAGAATCATAATAGTCCTTAAAAGCTGTTATTCTCCATGCTGGGATAACACTCTTTAGCCCCCTGCTGCAAACAGCACGTACCGAATGCAGCATCTTCGTTACGAGCAGTAACCCTCGGTGCTCGGTAGGTTTTGGGCAGCCCTCAGCCTCCTGCTCCTCCTCACGGCTGCACATCGTGCAGCTCCGCAGGCTCTGAGCACGGACTTTTCCACCTGGGATGGCCGCAGGTGCAGAGCAGCAGGAGATGCCGGCTCTGCGTGCACGATGCAGGAGGACAGGGCACCTTCCCCTGCACGCTGCCTGGCTGAGCACAAGATGCCATTGAGACTAATTTTATTCTTCCATAGTGAATGTCCTCTGAGTATATGATGCAACCATTGCTGTGGCCATTAGGATCCAGCTGTTCCAGCTGTTTTGTATCAGCCAGATACGGGGATGTGTAGCTACTTACATATATTTTCTGCTTCACCTGGTCTCCCATCCCCAGCCTAATGGGGGATGCAACTTTAAGCCGTTAGAAGATTCAGCCGCAGCGTCATCATTTTGGAGTGGGAAGGTTCTCACTGCTCGGAGCTCAGATCCCGGTCACCTAGGGGCACAAGGATCAGCCTTTCCCAATGGACTGTGAGACCAGCAGTCTCTGCTGTGACACCTGAGACATAGAAATCGCGGACATTGCAGAGAAGGACCGAGCAAGTAAACTGATTACTTTGTGTGCAGGGCTGCTGATTTTTAAATGTTAGTATCTTAGCTATTTGTTTATTGGAATGCCATATGTACCTCATCAAGACACTGTCTATAGTTCGTAAGATCTTATTTACTGTTTGTTCAAACAGAATTGAATGATCAACTCCAAACTTGCAGGGTTTGTTTTTGTTTTTGTTTCTCTTTGTTATCCTGCACATAAGGGCAAAAAACAATCAAGAGATAAGAATTAAAGTTTGTTGAGAAAATAACTTCTCAACAGAGGTTGCATTTCTGTCTCACTTCAGTTGTGGTGCTGTGATTGATGTGACTAAGCTATGAGGTCCTTAAATATTTACATTTTCATACTACACACCAACACAAGCAGAAGGAATGATTTAGTTGTATTATTGTATGCTGCTGCTATACTGATTCCCCGTAAAACAGGGTCTGGGGCTGTGGTCTCCTATTCTTTTCCCACAAGGTTCAAAAAATAGTCAATTGATATTATTCGAATCATCACCATCCCAGTCCCTTCATGGGATGGATATACTACTGAAGTGTATCCTAGGTGTCCACGTTACCCCAGGACGTGTCCTCACCCGTGAGCCCAGCAGGTCAAGTCCCATGTCAGAGGGGGAACAGAGCTGGTGTAATCTCACTAGGGCATTTGCTCTGTCACCCACGTTGTGTAACACGCCGTGCCCCGTTATCCTTATGGACATTCATCAGCACATTATCATTCTCAGCAGTTAGTCATTTTTAGAAGAAGGAGAATTTGTGGAAGAAGGTCAAAGAAGATTAATAAGGGACAAAAAGTCTAATAACTACGCAATATTAGATGAAAATAGGAGAATGATTACTGCTCACAGTGTGCTGTTTGATCTTATTATCCTGCATTAGTGGAATCCATAATTTACAACTTTAATAAACTCCCAACCTCTTTGGGCCAAGATATACATGGCTGTTGTTTTTATTAGCAACATAATAGGAAGACGAGATCTGCAACATAATTACTCTGCATAAGCAAACTTCTAATCACTTTTATTTTTATTTTTATTTATTTTTTATGGCAACTAACAGGGACAAAACCAGACAAACTACAGCCCTGAGACTGTGCTCTCACCATCAGTTTTCCAGGATCATAGATTTTGATCTGTAAATAGAGGTCACTCTACCTTGGAAGTGCTGTTGAAATGGAAGGATCTAAGAAAGAAAGTTCAAATATTCTCCCCTAAAATTTATATTAACCACTCATTTGTTTTAAAAGACCTGAAGAATTTTAGGGAAAAAGGAGATATAGTGTGATTCCTAAGTAGCACGGTAAAATAGAACTTGGGAGACTACAAGTGATATTCCCAGCTCTGTCTGTAAACTCAGAGTATTTAAATATTCACAGACTTTCAGAGAGAATTAAACCTTTACCATATAGTTCCATAGGATAACTGAAGAGAATCCCAACATTGATAAGACTTCATTACCTTACTCAGATTTCTTTATAGGATAATTACATGGAACCTAATTACACCTGTAACTCATGTAACTCATGTTAAACTTTATGAATACTCTTTTTCCAGAGTTACTCCCTCTTTCAAGTTAATCTTTTCAATCAGTCTTTTTTTTTTTTTTTGTTAAATAAAGCAATTTTTCAGCGAGCCTGAGGCTCTCAGTTTCTGTGTCCAGGTGAATGAAGCTAAGCTGAAACAAAATAAAACATATGTGGTCAGTTCTTGCACTCACAACAAAACTGCCTGAATAACTTTCACAGGGCAGGTATCTGCCTGCCTTATTTGTGCTCCCACTCTGCTGGGCTAATAATAAGATGGTTGCTTGTGTTTTAGCTGGCTTGATATGCTAGAAGAGTATTTTTTGCAGGCAGATTTATGTCCATGGTCATAAACCAACCAATCTATACAAAATTCTACAACTTTGTATTTTCAGCTTTTCTGGCAATTTGAAATATCTGTAACCTGGTGCTGCTACTGATTATTTTCACTATTCTTAACTTATGTGAGTGCTTACCATTATAAAAGGTAATTGGCAAATAGTATCACGCTATTTGCTTGAGCACTGAGCTCCAGCTTTAATGTTTCTCTTCGCTCCTGCAGCTGAGGTCTCAACACAGTTCAACATAACACCTTGCTCTGGGAAATATCACTGTGCTTCTTTTCAGAGTAAATATTAAAGAAGAAAGTAACAGGATGGTAACACATTTCCGGGAGGTTTTTACTTGTTGTCCTTGGCTGTTCTCATGTGATCTCGTCTTCATTTCAGCCACCTAAACTCCTACTTCATTCTTTATGACATCGTGTTGCCGGCATCTCACCACTCTCAGTATGTGAGCTGTTTTTCTCTTGTATACATAGCAAATTTGAACAATACATCTCCATTTTAAGGCCTTCCTGGCCTAATTCCATCCATCTACCTATCATTTCTTTCACAGCACGGAGCCAGAGCGCTTGCACTCATCCAGTCAACGGTGCTGACCTTGGCTGCTGCTGCTTAATATACTTAAACAAGCTCTGTTCTCTGCTGCAAAGTCACCTTGCTGTCCTCGGTATTTCTCCTTCTTATTTCATCTTCTGGAATGCCAATAAATAATCCTGTTTTCCATGTCGACCAATATAATTTCATTCTTTCCTTGATGCTTCTGTTTTCTCCCCTATTATTCTTAGAGTCCGTGTTCTGGGGGCCAGTAGTCACACGTGTGTATTGGTAGAGCCTTCTTCTTCAGCCAGCCGCAATACAAACTGGACTACTACGACTATGACTATGACTACGACTACGGCTACTACTGCTACTAATTGCCTTAGAGAGCTCCGTTTTCATATGCTAGACAGGAGAGGATGAAATGGGAGAATTCAGGAAATACGAAACATCGAATTGCAACGCTTCCAGTCACACAGACACCTACAATAACCAGGTATGTATTTCCACGTGGGCTCCTGTAAATCCCGTAGGAGCTTTTGCAGGTGTCTCCAACAGGCCCTGGCAAACACATGCATGGGAGGAGATGGGTAGAGCTGTGAATTAACTAGATCTAACATACCAGGCAGAAAGAAGACAGTCAAGAGCTGGATAAATGGGTCATACCTTGCTTAAATGCTCTTCCTTTCTTTGTCCCTTGTCCTTTATGTTTCACACAGACTAACTTCTGATTATTGCCTTAAGATTGCAGAGGGTTAAGTCAATAGTTGATGTAGGAATATCTGTCAATTCTCTCTTCTTTTACACAGCACATTTGTGTCCGCTGCACCTGAGGAAAGGGGTGGAGGAGCCAAACCCCGAAGGGCAGGCAGTCAGCACCAGTGCCAAAACAGTCATGTAGGAGGAGAAGCTGGAACCATTGGGCTTGGGACCAAAGCCAGGGGGCACCTTCCCTAGAGGCACAGGGAAGGAGAAACAGTATGATTTTATCTTAACTGTGCAAAGCCTCAGCAGGGAAGGTGATCTCCTTGCGAGCAAAGGCTTGGATTTGCATGTGCAAGGGTGATTTTATATGGGATTTGGTGGTGGGTGGTGAAAGTTCTGGCTAGCTGGTGTTGGCTGACAGATCAGCCTGGATTTAAGGATAAGGAGGGTCAGCAAAGATCATAAAATGAACATATTGTTCAGTTTATAAAAAGGAAAGTATCCTATGTGGCAGATGCTAGTCATGTCACTTAGCGCTGCCCCTCGAAATGCATTTAGTAGCGCTGAACAGAGCAGCATAGGAAAGGTTACGCATAATACTCATAGTTCAATTTCCATGCATTGTTTAACTTACTAAATCTAATTCACTTTTCCACCCACTACGTAATTTAATTTCCATGAATATAATGGCTGGAATACAGTATTATCATGCCAGAGGCTAGCAGAAAGACCAGGTAGAGGTCAGGTGAATGTCTGAAAAACAAAATAAATTACAGAGAACAGATTGTTTTATTACAGGTTTTATCATCTTGTTTATAGAAGGAATAACTTTTGCAGTGATTGTTGATGATTTTAAATATTTTCACATTGTTGGCATAACAGAGCTGTTGTCATGATAGAAGAAAAACATAACCTCTGTGTGTCCTTGCTGAATTTCACTGGTTTCTTGGTGACAATCACAGCAATTAAAGCTGGAAAAAGAACTGTAGGTAAACTGTTTGCACTGAGTCATATCATGCAAATATTTTCCTTTTGAGCTTGAGCTAGCCTGAGTTTGAGCTCTGCCAGAAACCTGTTTTGTATGTTTTTGTCATGGGCCATGATTATTTGGTTTTGTGCATGTGAGAGCAAAAGCTTAACACAACCCAGGGTTTGTTTTTCCTTTGAGGAGTTGCACAAAATCTATCTGGAAAAAAACTACTAAGGCATTTTTCATTTTTTAGGAATAAATATATGCAATTCCCAGGTCAAAAGTGAGCTGTCGTATTTTTCACCCTTCAGTACTCTGACATAACTACAAGAATGGAAGAATAGTGAATTCAACCATGATCATTTTAACAAAAATTTAAACTAGTGTGAAATGTGTTTCCAGTGTAAAAACTTCACGTTGGTAATAAGCAATAAAACACTTGATGTGAAAGTAGGCAGGTGTGAGTGGTTTTGCATCAAGCTTTGAGCCCAGAATACATGCAATAAGAGACTGTAAAATAAGTATTTGAAGATTTTGTTTTAGCCTTGTGTTTTCCATAAACTGAGAGATGTTTTAAGCTGTGTTAGTGATCTCGTTTATTTTCAACAGCTGTGTGGATGACTGTCCATGAGTTTCACGGTGCTTAAGGTAGCATGACAGCATGATGCTGAAGGTAATCAAAGCAAGAGAGCTTTTCTGCCCAGGTAGGTCTTGGAGGACACCAGGTGAGCCAAAGCTCAGAGACACCAGAGGCAGGCCAAGGACCCCACATTCCTCTCTCGTCAGGAGTATAAATCAGCATGTAAGCTTGTAAAGCAAAGGTTTGATGCAAGGAAGCAAAAGAAGCATCCCCCTGCAGTGTCCCCAGGTTGTTCATTGTAGGGCTGCTCTGTCTCCAGGGGAATGCATCATCCAAGCAGCTCCTCTCGATGATGCACCGTCCCATACATCAGCGCAAGAGCATCATACATTACCCAAGCGAGCTGTAGCTCTCACACCGCATTACACCAATCCATCACCGAAGCAAGCTGTTGCTCTAATGATATATTAGTGTAATAATCTGAGCAAGGCATACCAATGATATATTACTCAAAAGATGGCACCATTTATGGCAGCAAGGTTCCAGGAAGATATTCAGAATAATTACGGGCTGCTGGCTGACTTCTACTGGCAAGAAAGTCAGCCAATGTACCCAGGATACGATGAGAGCTGCTTTCCCAGCTTGGGTTGGAAACGCCAGTATTGAAGTAGGCTTGCTGCTAGTATAGTGGTAAATACTCACTCTTCCTTAGCTGCAGTGAGTTGTTTTTAATTTGCCCTGGTCATTTGGTGGAAAAATCGAGACACCAGTTTCTCTAGGGAGTGCCTTTAGTACAGAGTAACTTCTTTCCAGGGTCAGGTTTCTATTTCTGCTGTTTTCTATGAACAGTTCCTCAGATTTGTGGTTTGTGTTAGGACAGTGACAAATAGTGCTTGTTATAATACTACATCCTTACAAATAATCTACACATTTTATTTTCATCCTGTGCTGTGGCACTTTGGTACCTACCTGGTACGGCATCATTCATGTCAGTAAACATGGGCAGAGATTAATTTTGCCCTCTGAATATTTCATTGGTTTGAATGTATTATATCATGAGAAGAAAGCTGTCTGCCAAATACTTCATATTTATAACAAACACTATATTTTTGCATAGTCCAATTGGCACTGTTATAGCCTAGCTTTCTGAATCCCTGCTCATCCTGACTTTTTACAGTAGCAAATTAATTGTATCTCATGGGAACAAAATTAAAGCATTCGAATAAAGAAAAAATGTATGTTGTAGAAAACCTAGAAGTAGAAATTATTAAGTGAACAATACTTCTTTTTATCTCTGACCTGTGTGAGTCAGCGAACCACATTTTTAACACAGACATGGGCTTATAGGGGTTGGCACATCGCAGTGCGAGAAGAAAAATAGAGCAGAGGCATCACCTTTCAAACGAAGGGCGATAAAATAATTAAATAGCCTGGGGGCGGCTTCAGTTCCTTAGATTCTGCAAGTTCTTTTCCAAATAAATGTATGAACTTATGTTTAACATTATAGTATCTATAACAATAATTAATATCACTAGTGCTTCTCTCCAAGGTCTCAAAGTGACTTCACAGGCAATTAGTCCCACAAGGCTGTAAGTACTAACGCCATCCTTTATACAGATGAGATCTGAAGGAAAAAGGGCCTAATTGGCTGAACCAAACCTATTAAAGTAAATGGGAGGTCGGGCCTGTGACTTTGAGTCAGGTTTTGGTGACTTGTACCAGCTCACGGATCAGTGGCGCGCCAATGTCCCGAGCCCCTCTCCAGCCTAGCTTTGTCTGGGGCTCCGGAGCAGGACAACAAATCTCCTGTTTGGGGTGGGTATGGGACATACCCAAATAAATCTCCCGTATGGAGTGGGTATGGGACATACCCAAACGAATCTCTCATATGGGACAAGCAAATTTTGTCGATGTGGGGACGGGAAGGTGGTGCGCTTTTGGAAAAACAGCCTATGGGGAGGCTGAGAGTGAGAAACTGGGCTTTGTGTAACATATTGCACCTGATGTTAAAACATTTTTCTCAGAAGTAACGTCCTTGACTCTTTTTCTGTAAGAAATGCTTCAGTGAGCAATTGATCTTGTAGTTTCCTACCAGTTACGCCACATACAGCAAAGTACGATCTAAAATAAATAAATCTGATATGCCACATAGCCCTGATCTTCCTTTCAACGGGAAATGACAGACTTGCTGAACCGTGAATATGATTTCAGGTTGATTTTGTATCACTGGAATCTTTGAGGTGTTGCATATACGAAATGCATCAAATTAACATGCCCTGCCCTCTGGGATTATTATTATTTTTAAAATCCTTGTTATTATTTTTTATTTGTATTGTTGTGATGAAAGGTATAGTAAGGAGCCTACTTAAAAAAGTGGGCTGGAAAAAAAGAATTTGTTTTTGGTATTATAATCAAATTCAAAAAAATAACCCGTAATGAACAGTTAGAAAAGGCTGTCGCTTTGGTCATCATGGTCAAGGTGCTGAACGTAGCGTGTGATTTACCACACTAATATATGAGGAAGATGTCAGCAGCAGATGCAAGTCCAACGTTGGCTGCAAGCCTTCTCTCTTCCAAGATCACTTCTGTGTAAGGGCGATGCGTCTCTGTGCTTCCAGGTTATCAGTTATACCAGCTGTTTGTAACAGTTTTTCAATGCTCAAATTCTCCAGCTCAGCAGACTGCATTTGGCAAGAGTCTTGGTGTTGCTAAAAGGTAGATTTCATTTTATTTCTAGGTAAGGTGTTCTCTGACCCTAATGGTGACTCCAAGCATGCTCTAAGGCCCCAGCAAGTTAAATTAGCCCTTGGCTCACTTACATTTGTACACAGCTTCAAACCCTTTGACTCCTGAAACACAGCTGAGTTCCAGGTGCGTGGTTATCTCTCCCCTGCACTTTGGTTAGTGAGTTGTAGCTGTCTATAACGTGCAAAACAAGTGCAAAATGCTATGTCAAAAATCTCCTTTCATTTAGGCTTTGTTCAGGGTCAAACACCTTTGCACAGGAGCAAAGCCAGTGTTGCAAGGAAACAAACCCCACTTAGTGGTGTGTTAGATACGCGGCAGCCAGTAGCAGAAGGTCCTGAACTTGTAACTATGAGCAATACTCCGTGTGTCAACAAAATGAGGCTGGATATTTTTAACTGTTGACTTCTTTACACAGCAGTCAGCAAATGAAGACTTGAAGGTGAGCAGTTAAAAGTACAAACACTGTCAAGCAAATTTATTGATGAGATGACGGGCAAAATCCTCAGGACATTGGACGCTGCCTGGTGAAAACAGGTGAGTTTGGGCTTGGAACTCCTGCCAGGGAGAGTCATCCAAAGGCAGTCACTTGGAACTAATGAAGGTGGACTTCAAAGAAACCTAAACAACCAGCAGAAAATGAAACTGGCTAATAGCTCAAGCTGCCCCCAGAGGAGGCCAGGAGCCTGAAAGCTCAGCTGTTAATGCCTTGCAGTGACCGGAGAGGTGTTCCCACGCGATGCCTAACAGCTGGAGGAGCGGGGGTAAGGGCTGAGCTCCGCTGCGAGTTTCTCTGTCCGTCCTTCATCAGATTATGTAAATTGCTGGACAGAAATTTACATAATCTGGTGCCTGCAGACGGTGAGCAGATCGGCAGGAAGGGAACAGAGAGCCAAGGATGCTCGAGCCGTATTCAGGGGAACTTTTGTTACCATGCCCTGCTCCTCCAGATACCCCTCAGCACTGGCTGCGGCAATATGGTTGGTGTACTCCAAATAACACCACCAAGGAGAAGTTGTCCATTATTTTGCTAAATTTTTGGGTGGAAATCAGAAAGGGGGGCAAGCTGGCATCAGCGGCTGAGCAGACGTCCAGCTCGCGGGCTCCTGGCTGGCAGCACGCCTCATGTTCTCTTTGATAGATGGGCTTCCTGGCCAGGGAAATAAATGGGTTTTGTCCACCGTCCAGCACAGCAAGGCTCAGCCGATCTGAAAATAAATCACAGAGCATGATGTAAACGCTCATAAAGGCTTTCAAAAACAAAGCAGGTCCTCAAGGAGACATTCTCTGCAATGTCTTTCCATTAAACATGAGTTTTGCAGTAATGAATAGCCTACTTAATAAAAAATGCAAAAAAAAAAAAAGAAAAGAAAAAAAAATAAAAAGAGGTTCCTTGTTGATCCATTGCAGCAGCACAAGATGCTCCCAAAGTGCTGCCCCTTCTGTGTTGGCACTGCTACAGGACATCCAACATTTGATACTGATCTTCTGTTTAGTCCATGGGCATAACGGGAAAGGAGATGCTCCTTGGGGAAAGGAGCGACACCAGCTCTTCAGGAGAGGTGGTTGGGAATTTGGGGGCAAATGTGTTTTCTTTACTGAATGTGGAGAAGAAACACCCTTTGACTTCTTCATTCTTCTCTCATAAACAGACAAATTGTCCTGGTGCTGCAACCACAACAAACTCTACCACTGAAATGAGGGTTGCATCCCCCTTCCATCTAGGTGCTAAGGTGTGAAAGATTTGTAGTAAGGGCCACTACAGTTTGATGGTCTTTCCATAAAATACATAAAATAATATTTATTTTTTTTCTCAATAAAAGGCAGATGTTACACCTCCAGAATTCAACAGACCAGACACTTTATATTGATGTCTGAACACTGTCAAACTGAAAGGGTCTCTCTATACCAGATCCCTGAAGAGCTGAAATAAAATAGGAAATGAAAGTGAAATAGAAATGTAATATACTGAGCATTAAAATATTTGTATGTCCTATTTTATATAACCCATACTTTTATACTACATGTTTTCTAACTCTGGCAGAACGTGAAATTTGAGCGTTGAAAAATGGAATCCTGTTGTGTCTGAAAAAGTTATTTTAGGTCATTTTAGATATTTCTAAAAGGCATTAATTATAATTTTGCTCTTTTTTTGAGGTCACAGTACTAAAGTTGCCTGGAGTTATAGGTGGAAATAGATGAAACATAACACCAGTGACATTTTAAAAGCTGTTCTAAAATGGATTTTCTGAAAAATATTCCACATGCATAGAATATATAACCATATAACCATGCAAGATGATACCAAAGAAGACAGCTCTTTAATATGAAATGTAATGGACAAAGGAAGACAAACAAATCAATGCATTTCCCACTTTCTTTCAGATAGATTTTCCTGGCAGGCATCTCAAACCCCAATCATACCGGAAGGCAGAAAGTGTTTGGCTGGAGCATACGGAGAGCTTCCTGCCGGACCCTTTTCATGTCCAAATTGCTGCTGAATGATTTGCAGCACGTTTGCTCCCTAAATGATGCTGCAGTCAATTTATTTTTCAAGGCAACCTCTTCTGAATTTCAGGTCCTGATCCAGGATCATTTTAATGAGAGAGGAAAAAAAAGAAAAAAAAAAAAAAAGCACTGACCAAAGTCTAAAAAGTTAGACTGAAAGAAAACTTAATGAAGAAATGTACAGTCTTACCATGCTGGGAAGGTGCTAACTCTCTTTTGTGCTTGTGACTTTAAATTTCTGAAACGTTAAAACAAAATGTTATTGGTGCCCCCTTATTTCTTTTTTTCACCATGTCCTGCTTTTCTTTCGCAGAGATTCATGTTTTTAGAGCCCAGAAAAGCCGCTTACTGAGGAATTAACAACTCTACCTTAAGCAGGCAGATGTGAACGTTAGGTGCAGCACCTGTTGTTATGTGCCACATCTTCTCACTGCTGTGCTCGACGCATGCCTGAAAGTTAAATTTCCAACAGCAGCAACTGGGTGATTGTTTTCAGAGCGAAGCTGTACACCTGCTGGTTTAAGACATCGCTTTGCCCACCCAGCCAGGATGCATCCGCACTTTTCCTTTGCCCCACAGCCAAGGAATCCTCACCCCAAGCTCTCCGCCTGGCCAGCAGGAGGATTTTTCCTCTGACCACAGGCTTGTGGCCGGGAATGACAGCCCCTTCCTCCAGGCTGTCCAGGAACACAGCCGGGCGCGCATCCTGCTTCAACACGAGTGATTCCCATTATTTAACCCCAAGCCGTGGGCTGCGGCACACCACAACTTCATGGAGGGACCTGAGACGCTACCAAAAGCCTGTCGGTGGGCCAGGTGATCTCGTTGCGTTTATTGCTTTGTAATGTGAATCACTTAAAAGTCACCCATAACTTCAGCATCTTGAATCACGTGCGTGACGCAACCGAGCCGTTCCGCTGAGCTTTACCATTTGCCAGCTGCCGATGATAAAACGTCCCGCATTGGAGAAGCTGCCTCTTCTTCCTCTGAGGTATCACAGGTGTGCACACATTTCAAATTACTGGTACTTTTTTCAAGCAATGAAAGATAAAAGCTTAGTTTTGATAAAGCCAATAGAAATTGCAGATGTTTCTGAAAGAAGACATTCCAGACTTTAAAAACTTTTAATTAAGTAAAAATTGCTGTTACAACTTTTTATGTGCATATATATATATATTTATATATGGACAGGAAGAAAATTAACTGATTGAATTAAATACTGGAACTCTGATAAAGGTAGAGGAAAAGTTATGGATGAACTCCAACCCATAAATTTTCATGAATAATCAGAAGTGCATATAAATGAAATGATTTAGCCATGCAAAGTATATACATTCAAATAATCAGGACATGACATCTCAGGAGCTGCATACGATGCCAAAACCTTTGATGTATGCAAAGTCTATTATTCTGAGACACAGTAGACTGAAAAATGCAAATGCCACTTCTCTCGTACTAAGCCATTCTTAATGTAGCCATGGAAAAGTATTGCCTGATCTGCTGAATGTTAGATATTAAAATAAATCATAATGCATTGTGTAATTGAAATGTTGCAAACTCCAGTAGATCTGTCTCTCTTGTTGGTTTCTTTTAAGAGATGCATTACAGGATTAAACCATAATTGCTGAGATTATGTGAATTCTAATTTTAGACTTAATTTAGTTAATTGCCACAGCCTAATTGGCTCAAGCTTGATTGACCTGAAAAATGCCCATTTGTTAGCTAGTAATTGTAATGCCAAACGAGCAGAGCTGTGTTAAATTCAAAATAATATTTGGGTTCGTAGTCACAATATTTGCTGAATTTCTTTCTGTTTTGATAAATTCTGAGTAGTTCATGTTAAATTACGTGTTGTTTGTCATCCCTCATTGTGTGTGTGTATTCCACCTTCTCCCACTTCTTTGTATTTTTAATGAGGGGAGTTTATTCTCAAGTGCGCCGTTTCAGGAGAAATCGCAGACTGATGTTTTTGGTGCAAACCACCCACCTTTCAATCAGCTCTGCCAGAAAGTTGCAGAACGCTTTGTTCCAGTGAACTGCTGCCCTTCAGTCTTCCCTCAGCCCCCTCCCAGGTGAGCAGCACAACCGGGCTCTGTACACCCCCTTCAGATTTACCTGCGCTATTTTGGCTGCAGAAACAAGGGGATGTGTTGAGAAGCGATGCGGGGGAGTCAATCCTCCTCCGAGGAGGACTTGGCCCTGGAGGTGGGCGAAGTGCCCCGCCTGACCCCAGCGGGAGGATTTTCAGCTGACGAGATGTGCCGTGGGAGATGTGGCACCTGCGGCGATGCCTGGTGGACCTGCCAACCCTCACCGCAACACCTGGGGAAAACGCTCGGTGTTGAGTGGTGGTGGTATTTAATCTCGGCCCTAACATGCTTTGGGAGTTGCCTGCTTTTCTGCTGTTGTTTTGGGGGATGGCGAGGTTTTCCAGGTACTCATTTTTAAGGCAGGTGACAGAAACTGGCAAAACTCCTGGCGCTGGCATCCCGGGCTCTGAGTTTTAACGCGGCAGGTTCGCTTCTCACCACCCTGACCTCAGAAAGGGTGCTCCTCTTTTGTAGCTCGCCCTGTTTGCTTGAAAGGCCTGGCGGAACGGACTGGGACGGGCTGGAGGCGCTGAGCCGGGGCACAGCCACCGGGGTGCCCTCCTTTTACCTGGCCCCGCTACCTGCCCCAGGCACCCGGCGCTGACCCCAGAGCACGCACCGCGCCCGCTGCACCCACGGGCCGGCCGCACGGCGCCGCTGCGGCCCCTGCTGTAACCGAAATCACCCACGCGGGGTGCGGGGGGGGGCCCGCAAAGCCGAGGCGAGGCGGTGCGAGGCCGGCCGGCGGCAGCAAGCACCCCGCTAGGTGGCACCGCAGCCCCGCGGCTCGCGGCTGCGGGGGGGTGCGGGGAGCTGCGGGGGGGTGCGGGGGGGTGCGGGGAGCTGCGGGGGCGGGGAGCTGCGGGGTGCGGGGGGCTGCGGGGGGGTGCGGGGGGCTGCGTGGTGCAGGGGGTGCAGAGGGCTGCGGGGTGCGGGGGGCTGCGGGGTGCGGGGGGGGTGCGGGGGGCTGCGGGGTGCGGGGGGCTGCGGGGTGCGGGGAGCTGCGGGGTGTGGGGGGCTGCGGAGCGGTGCGGGGAGCTGCGGGGGCTGCGGGGTGCGGGGGGCTGGGGGGGGGTGCGGGGGGGCTGCGGGGGGCTGCGGGGGGGGGGCGGGGGGCTGCGTGGTGCAGGGGGGTGCAGAGGGCTGCGGGGTGCGGGGGGCTGCGGGGTGCGGGGGCGGGGGGCTGCGGGGGCGGGGAGCTGCGGGGGGCTGCGGGGGCGGGGGGCTGCGGGGGGCTGCGGGGGGCTGCGGGGGGCTGTGGGGGGCTGCGGAGCGGGGGCTGCGGGGAGCTGCGGGGGGCTGCGGGGGGCTGCGGGGGGGGGAGCTGCGGGGGGGGGGGCTGCGGGGTGCGGGGGGGTGCGGGGAGCTGCTGGGGGGGGCTGCGGGGGGCTGCGTGGTGCAGGGGGGCTGTGCAGAGGGGGGGGCTGCGGGGCTGCGGGGGGGTGCTGCGGGGTGCGGGGGCTGCGGGGAGCTGCGGGGGCGGGGGGCTGCGGGGTGCCGCTCCTCCAGCCCACGGCTCCGCCCGGGAAATTCCCAGCTGGGGGTTTCGGGTGAAGCCGGAGCAGAAGCAAAGCCAAGCTGCGAGCTGGTGCCTCTCCCGCAGCGAGAGCCGGAGGTGTTTTTCCCGCGGGTCACGCACCGTAAAGCGGTTAAGGAGCCGTGTTTCGGTGTTTAGCGGAGGCTGCTGCCTCCTAGTAAAAGGGCTCCTGTGAAGCCAGAAGCAGCCAGCAGTAACAAACACGGTGCGTGCGAGTGCTTTCGTGTCCTGGGGGGGGGTCAGCTTTACCGAGAAAGGGAGAATTTAACGAGCTCTCTGCAGACTTGTACATTTCTACCTTTAGAAAATACATTAAATGCGTTCACTTGCTTACACGGCAGATGTCTGAAACCTACCGGAAAGCTCAGCCAGCCCACGCTGAAGTTTGCCACGAGGCCCAGGACGAACACAACCACCACCCCAGTGCCCGGCTGCTCTGACCCGATGGCTACGAACACATCCTGCCTCTCCCTGGGGTGGCAGCTGTAGCTCATGGACGGGCAGGGCACAGCCAAGCGGGGGCACAGGACACAAACCTGCCTTGTGAGAAACCCGTGGGCAGCCGCTCCACGATCCTGGGGGCGACCTGGGGGTGGGTGTCCCTGCAACATCAACAAGAGCAGCGAGCTCAGGGAACAGCGGCTGGTTGTTTGCTGAGCCGACCTCACGGAGCTGGAAGGGGTATCACCCCTCGCCCACCTGGGATTTGAAGATGGGTCTTCTAAAAATATGCCTAAATTTACCAGTTGGTCTGAATCCCTTGTCAGTAGCAGTTATTCGTAATTTCTCAGTGAGCATGCATAAGTGTTCAGTGAAAACTATTTGTTACAGAGTAAGGTTTTCAACTTTTTTACTTTTATTTTTCCACCTCACGAAGGTGCAAATGGCCACGGTTACAGACAACTGGCATGCTTTTTGCAAGCATTTTTTTGGAAGTTCGGACACATCAGTGTGCCTTGCTGCGTGGCCTGGCGGTCAGCAGTGAGCCTTCACTATCAAATTATCGCGACATGGCAAGGGCCAGGGTGGGGGCTCCAGCAAAGCCATGGGTGCAGGAGGTATGGTCAGCTCTGAGCAGGTCGGAAAGCAGCCGGACCCTTGGCTTGGCGCAGGGGCTTGACATAAGCCTATATGCATACATCTACGTGTAAAATGGGTTATAGCACCCATATATATATGTGAAATGTGTTATAATGCTCATGCTCCGGGGCAAAAGCTATCCGCTGTCTTGCATTAGGAAGAAACTCGATCTCCTAAGTGTGTCTCAGGTCTCTGGAGCATCTGGTTGGAGCCGCTCCCAGGGAGAGCGCACTGGATGACACCGACCTGCCACGGGAACGTGAATTTTACACACACAGAGTATAATGGTCTAGAAAAAAAGTGTTTCAGACATAAGAATGGTACTGAAAAATGCAAAGATCTAGTGATACAGATGTTCTTTCACAGCTGCATTTGCAGACCCAGAATACAGGTTGTGGACTAAGAATTGGAAATGATTTTATTTGTATGAGATGTCACCTGAAGTATTTTAGTTCCTTACCACAGATCAGTAGCCCATTTACATTTCTCTATAGCTATAGCTACTGATAAAGCCATTTTTCCTGTATGTCTCAGGACTAGTCTGAAATTTCTAAAAGATGGAGGTACTCTACAGCAAGAGAATACACACAAGTAGAATTTAAAATATTTTTTTTCATCAAATGATGTTTTCTATAAAAGACGAACAATTTTAGGTGATTTTCTTCTCGGTGTTTCCACATTGGTGGGAAAAGCATAACCCCAAAGTCTGCTTTTACTGGAGAATAAGAAATGCAGAAGAAAACTTTTTATAGGATGCCATGCGTATGTCAGAAAAAAAAAAAAAAAGTGAGAATCAAGTTATGCACATTTGAAATCATTTTGAATGATTCAAAGTAGAAACCATTTGGCTGCAGTATTGCACCAACGTGGTACAGGTGCACGGTTTGATGTTGAGCAAAGCAGAGTGCAAATTTTACTTTTTAATGCCAGCAGTACCAAATGAAAAAAAAGTCCTTTCCTCCTCTTCTAACCCAGGCTGTGGGCACCAGACCAAACAGAAAGCCCAACTCCCACACCGAATTTCTTGTTTTTTATTTTTTTTTTATTTTTGTTTTTTTTTTGTTTGCTTTTTTGTGTTTTGTTTTGGTTTGGTTTTGCTACAGCTCTGTCTGTGGGCCAGCGAGGGTGTGAGCACACCGCATTTCCTCATCACGGAGAGGAGTTTAGTTTGAGTTAAGGAGGTTGGTGTTAGGCACATGTGTACGTACAGGACCGCGCGCGCTTTCAGGGTGTTCGCAATGGGAAATTTCAATTTTCGGGTGACAGCATTTTTTGTTTTGTACCGAAATACCGGAGAGCGCGCTGATGGCTTATTGCAAGCGCGTTCATTTGCTGGGAGTCGGCGCTGGCCGAAGGCCGCCCGGGCTCTCCCACTGCCGTGCCACAGCCCCGCAGACCCCGCACGGGGGTGCAGCCGGGGGGGGGGGGAGGCTGGGGGTGCGGACCCCGGGGGGGGGGGGGGGGGCCGTCCCCGCGGGGCGGGGGGGCTCTATATAACGGGGCGGCGGGCAGCGGGGCGCTGCGGGAGCATGCACGCCTTCGGGCCGCCTCCCCGCGGCCGGGAGCTGCTGCTGGACGGGGCGGGCCGCCCGGCCGGCCTCCCCCTGCCCCTGCCCCTCACCCTAAGCCTGCCCCGGCCCCGGCCCTCGCCCGCCGCTCCCTGCCCGTGGCTCGGCGGCCCCTCCGCCCCCCGCCCGCCGCCGGAGAGCCCCCGGCCGCCCTACTCGTACTCGGCGCTGATCGCCATGGCCATCCACAGCGCGCCCGGGCGGCGCCGCACCCTGCGCCAGATCTACCAGTTCGTGGCCGACACCTTCCCCTTCTACCAGCGGAGCAAGGCCGGCTGGCAGAACTCCATCCGCCACAACCTCTCCCTCAACGACTGCTTCAAGAAGGTGCCGCGGGACGACGACGACCCGGGTAAGGCGCCCCGGAGGGGATGGGGTCGCAGCGGAGCCGAGCCGAGCCGAGCCCCCCCTCCCTCCTTCCCCTCCCCGTCGGGGCCCGGGCCGCGGCCGACGGGCTCGGGGCTCTTCCTCTCTCCGCAGGCAAAGGCAGCTACTGGACCCTCGACCCCAACTGCGAGAAGATGTTTGACAACGGCACCTTCAGGAGGAAGAGGAAGAGGCGCCCCGACGCCGGACCGCCCGACGGGGCGGGGGGCAGCGGCGGGGCCCCGGGGGGCTCCTCCTGCCCGGCCGGGCTGCGGGGCCCCCCCGGCGGCTTCAGCTCCAGCGGGGCCCCCTTCGGCCGCGCCGGGGCCCAGGCGTGAGCGTTCCCCCCCCGACGGCGATTTGCTCCTCGAGGAGCGTTTTTGTAGCGCGGAAATGTACATTTTTGTAGAGATATAAACAGACAGAGGCGGAACGAGGGCTGTGTGTGTGCTGGGAGCGAAGCCGGGGGGGCTGCGGGAAGCTCTCCCCGTCGGGGCCCTGAAGCCCCGCGCCCACCCCCGTGGGCTGAGGCGGCCCGACCCGTCCCGTCCCACGGACACCTCGGAGGGGCTTTAATATCCAGCCCCGGGGGAGGTTAACCTTGGTCCCCCGACGTGGCTGGGCCGGCAGGTGCCGAGGGTGCGGGGAGGGTCAGTGGGATGTGCCCCCCCCACCTCCCCCCCCCCCCCGGGGCCGGGGCTGCCGTGGGGTCCTTCTGCATAACCCCCCCTCCGGGTTCTTTTTTTCCAAACACAAAAGCTCATCTTTGTGTCAGCCCGCGGAGCCGACGCTAATTTATACGAAGAATTTCAGCTTTAATCGAGCGTCCAAAACTGCGCCGGATCCCCGCTGGGGAGCTCTGTCATTGCCGGGTTCCCCGCTGGCCGCCCTGGCAGAGGCTCGCGGGGTGATCCCCCTGCAGCCCGATCCCCCTGATCCCCCACTGCCCGATCCCCCCACGTCCACCGCTGGCTCTCCCACCTCGTACGGGACGTCCCAGCTCCGTGGTTTTTCCAAAGCTCCAGAAAAGTGCAACTGTAGCGGTCCACAGCCCCACTTTCCATTTGGGCTTTTCATTTAAGACCTGAAACGCGAGGGTTTTGGCTGCCCGCGCCTGCTCACCAGTGCCCAGTGCCTGTGTCCCGCTTCCCAGTTGCTCCTCGAAGGTCTCAGAGTCTGAAGAAAGCAAAGCTGAGAATTATACAGTCCGCTGCCTTTCCCTCGTGGCTCTGTCTCCTCTGTCCCACTCTTTCTTGCTTAGGACAAAAATACACTTTTCTCAAATAAAAAGCTAACAACATTATTGCTGTAGTTTCAAAAAAAAAAAAAAAAAAAAGCAGAAACCTGGGTTTTTCTTTTTGATTTGCAAATATCCAACTTCAGTAGACCCAGAGTAAAGAGAATAGCAAGCTGAACTTGTCAGCCACGATCCTGTGTTAAGGTTACACGGTCAAATTTCTTTTTTTATTAATCTGCTCTTTGTAAAAAGCTTCATACAGGAAAAATTACAAATCCCAGCATTTTGGTGCTATTTCTGGGATCTCCAGGTCTCGGAGTCCTTAAAAACCAAGTTCTGGGCACCCGGCTGCCCACTGCAGTGTTAGCTTCTGCTGAGCACGGGGGTGGCTGTGGCACCAAGGAAAGAGCTCGCAGCTTTTCACCATTTTCCCCTCAAAAAACGTGGCATTGGGGTTGAAAGGTGTCACTACCTGACGGCATGCCCAAGCGGAGCAGGAAATGGTGTTCATGGTGCATATTAACAAAGACATGCTGGAGACTTGGGCTTATATCAACATACAATGGAAAAGTTTAGGAAATCTCATAGTTAATGGTATAAAATGATTATTCATCCATAGTTTGTGTCACATTTTCTGTCTTGTGCTTTTTGCAGGGGATGCTTTAGTACTGGCAATAGATAACAGCAGTGTGGGGCATTATTCATGGATGAAACTACGGAGATAAGGAATTAGGCAGTTTCTTTATCCAGTTAGATTTCAGCACAATGAGATAGCCATGATTTCTTTACTCGAGAGCATCACGTTGGCCGATGCAAGAACGAGAAGGGACTGTCAGGTAACCGTAACTCATCCTTCCAGGAACTGGCCGTGCTGTGGGGCCAGGATGCGGCCGCTGGCTCCGTGCTCATGTGCAGAATGTTTCGTTCTTGGACTGCGGTGTGGGACCGGCCTCAGGTCCGAAGCCAGGCGGGTTGGGAGCGCTCGCCCCTGCTCCTCGCAGACAATGGGTGTCTTCACAAAGAACAGCCGTGCGGAATTTGCTCGTCAGCCCCGGCGGCTTTTCCTCACGGAAGGCGTTGGGCAAAGCTCGGGCGTGCACAATGACCTCCCTCTCATGAGGGCGCAACCATTTCGGTTGCGTGCAAACAGTGCCTGCGGGGTGTCTGCCGGGTTAGCTGGGAGGAAAGGAAGGGTCTGATGAGCTCCAAAAGCACGCCGGGGCTGTCCGTGCTGTCCCTGCCGTCTCGGCAGAACGAGACAGTAGCTGAAAAGGAGAGAGGTTGGGGGTTTTAAGAATATTCCCAAACCACCAGCTGTGGTTTGTTTGCCGAGTCTGACCCCTAGAATTTTAATCCTAGCTATGTTTTAATCTAATTGCAAAAGCAAGAATTGTCTGTTTGTAGAGTTGCTATCCTTTACCAGGAGAGCTCCGTAATAAATGCAATAAATAAAAGAGTGGGTGCAGACAAATTTTGCACAGCTGTACTGTGTAGGTAAAATCAACACATGCAACAATAGATTTTAGTCTGTTCCAAATCCAGGATTTGGGACTACAGATTTTGAATTTCATTGATTGTGAGTATCAGAGGGACTTTTGGGTTCACAAGGAATTCAGGATTGTGCTGAAAAGGTTTTTTATCCTTTCCTGTAGTTAAAGATACTTCCTTCAGAAATGCACTTAATCTGAGTTCCCATGTGCTAGCCACTGCCTTGGAGTCAATCGGACAAGGGCTGAAGGCAAAGTGAGACGTTACATAAAAAACAACAGAAAATTCATCCTTTCCAGTCGGTTCCTTGTTGTATAGAAATTCACGCTGCAGGAGATGGTGGTGGTTGTGACAGCACCAGAGGAAAACACGCAGGTGGACTCTTTGTGAAGGCAGGTTAGGTGTGAGTGACTTGTCCTGGAAGTGCCGAACTGAGGCTGAGGTGGGAGTAGTGAGGGGAAATGATATAATGGGGTGGTGGAAAAAATGAATTATAGTCCGAATGCACCCTGGTGTTGACTTT
Source organism: Anser cygnoides (assembly GCF_040182565.1). Taxonomy (NCBI): domain Eukaryota; kingdom Metazoa; phylum Chordata; class Aves; order Anseriformes; family Anatidae; genus Anser; species Anser cygnoides. The sequence continues at coordinate 2,732,289 of NC_089879.1, read as the reverse complement.
TAAGATCATATGGCCTTAACAGGGATTGTACGCTCCCTGATCCTGCTGCAGTATGTAAATGCTACCAGAGAACATTGTCTTGATGTGTCCCTGGCCATGTCTACCTAAAAGGACTAATCTGATCTTTTCAGCAGCTCATTCTATTTTTCTCTCAAAATGACAATACATGGCCAAACTATATGTATAGTTTTGTTTTGTTTTGTTTTGTTTTGTTTTTTCCTTAAAGTGTTTTCTGAAAGATCAATAAATTTTAAATTTTATCAGGGATTTTATGAAACGTCCTATAACTCTACCCTGGAGTTTCTCATTTACATAAAGAGGATTTTCCTTAAACCTGAATCTAATTAATGTCTGTTTAAAAGTTCTTTACAGTGCCTGGGTGTGTAGATGACTGTTCTGCAGAGGAGATTTGCTCAGCTGCTGTCTTGTACCACATAAAATAGGGGCAAGACCCAGAAGTGACAGCCCTGCTTTGTTCCCTTGTTCCTGGTATAGTTTATAAAAGAAAAGTGCAATCAAAAAAGCAAACAGAAAATCACACGTGAAAGTTGTTTGGGGAAAAATTTTCTTCCCTGTAAGTGTTTCCTCTGGCGGTGTAAGAGCTGTGTTGATCCAAAATCATACGGGTACATCGTGAGAACCCCGGGCTCTAACTGGTTAGGATTCTTACTGTCAAGGAGACTTCTCAATATGTATTGATTGCTCGGTGTGGCCCACGCTTATTTTTCTCTGAACCTGTAGGTTTTGGCTTGCCATCAGCTTTTACAGGCAGCCCTTTATTGGGGCCGAGGCGCGCATTAACTCCATCGCCTGCCCCGAGCAGCTCCGGCGCTTCCACTTCACCTCGGGTGCTGCTGGCAACCCTCCTTGCTCCAGGAGGCCTCGGGGCAGATCTGTCCGGATTGCCATGAAGACAGAAGCAGCCTCAAGGATGAGGAGTTTTAATACTTTAATTAAAGGTTTCAGATTCACCCGAGCAATTTTAAACGATGGGCTTTTTTTAAATTACATGGCCTGGCCCTTCAGGTTCCCCTTGTAATCCTGGCCAGACCCACCGCCTTCCTTTACGTCTCCTTTTCACACTTCTGTTTCTGTAATGAGATAATTAAACATCTCATGGCTTGTTAAGATACGAGACATGAAAGGGAGTTTTGAAGCTAGTGATTTGGGATGGCAAGCCAGGCAATCGTAGCTTCTTACTACCTGGTAGAACATTATGGGAGAGATTTTGTGCTTTTTTTAGAGTAAGAAATGGTTCAGAAAATCATGCTTATTAAGAACAGCATGTGCTTAATTTAATTCCTACTGAGGCGGTTAGATTTCAATATTTAAAGTCAAGGAGCTGCTTTAAGTGTTTCCTTGACTGGGCTTTTATCCGGAATAGGTGCACTGGAGAGGTGACAGAGCTGGAGCCCACGAGATGCTCACAGAAGAAAGCTTTAAAGCAGCTTGAATCCGCACAGGTGAACAGGACACGACACCAGTACCAGCCACCTCCGCTAGTGCTTGCTCACTGAGGCACTCAGCGCTTTCATTAGGCAGTGGCTGTTAGTCAGCGGCAGTTTTCTTTTTCTTTTAAAGCTATCTGGTACTAGCCATTGGCAAGACCACAGCAGGAGGGAAAAAATATCAGGTAATTCCCCCTTTAAAGAAAATACAACATGTGGAAGAAAAGTCTGCTGACAGCAAAAGAAAAATAAGGGTGGGGGCTCTAGCAAGCTGCTTGCCCACATCTCCTTAAATTACACCACGGTAATGAAAACTCGACCTCCATATGTCAAAATTCATTAATCGGAAGGCAGATGCAAGGCAAGGGACATTCCTGGCTGTGAAGGTTAATAGCCTGAACTCCTCTGATGTCCTCTGCTCATGCTCATCTTTATCTCTGCTCATGGGCCAAAGCTCCCCTTACCTGAGTCAGAGGACATCCCAGGTAAGGAATTGCACTGGTTCTGATACTACTGTGCCCACTTTCCAATGCAAACAGATTTGAGATCTCCTTTCCTCATGGTCCCAGTCACTGTCTGATCGATCCTGGACACCTGGTCCCTATCACATGGCCTGCTGGGGACAACCACCTTTTATTTGGCACGAAAGGACTCCCTTCCCGTTTCACTGCTGCATCTGACCTCTGTGAAAACCAGCCAAGCGGTGTACTCCTACCTTCTGACTTACCCTCCCAAGATACCCATGTCCCACACTGCCTCTGGTTTCCCACATATTTCCTACAGCTCTTTTTTGAGGCAGCAAGAAATTTTGGATGGCCTTCCCTACTCAAACAATGGCCAAGCACAAGGCCAGGTCCCTGTCCCGGGGGCTCTTCCATAGCTCGTCTCTCCCCGTGGGCTCCCCTGCAGACTGACTGGTGTTCTGGGGGGGCACAGCACCAGTCCCAGGGGTCCGGGCACACATGGTTGTGTCAGAACCCGTCGGCTCCCCAAATCTCAGATATTCCTCAGCATAGTGTACACTGTGGCTGTTCCTCCGGTTTTCAGCTCTCACTCGCTAGTGGTGTTTAAAAGATGGAGTGCAGCTGACAGACACTGCTTGGAGGCAGGGATAAATCAGCGGTGGGCGCCTCGGGGTTTTCCTGTTGTTGCAAATTGTGCTGCTGAGGGTGTAAATTCACAGCAGGTTTTCTAATCTGCATAGGTATGGTCCAGGGTATTTCTTAGTGCTGTAAATGAAGAAAAAGAAATAAGAAAAAGAGAGCAAACTTCATACAGCAGTAAAGCAGCTTGTATTTTTGTTGAGAAAAATGTTACCTGGAGGCTATAGTCCCTCCTGTCCTCAAGCAGAGCTTTTTTAGTTTTGCTGATGGGATGAGACAGCTGCAATATGCAAACCTATCTTCCACCATAAAATAAAAGACCTACCTCGTCATCTCACTGAGGTCCGCTGCCTTGTTGCACCAGTATCAAAACAGAAACACATCACAGAATCACTCAGGTTGGAAAAGATCTCTGCGATCATCCAGTCCAACCTTTGGCCCAGCCCTGCCAAGTCCACCATCCCTGCACTGCGCCAGCAGGTTACAGCCCCTGGCCCCCTGAGTAAATGCACACGTAACTTTTCTATATCCAGACACTACTTTTCATATGAGCAGAGTGTACAGGTAGTCAGAAAATGGCATCTCGTGGGGAACTGCACTTATTACATTAAAATACCGCTACATTTTTAGCTGTGCAAAGGATTTTCTCAAATCTCAGCCATGAGGCTCAGAAGAGAGGTGGTCAGAGTGCAGGATGCGAACTTAGCTTTTGCTTCAGACACACAAACCTGTTTTCACAATGTATGGAGCTTTTACTAATTGCACATCTTAAAAAACTACATCAGTTGTGGTTTTCATCCATCTAAACTCAAATGGAAAAGTATAAACATGATTTAGTGAAAACCTGATGTTAACATTTCTTTTTACCACTCAAAAGAAAGCTATGTTAAAGATACAGAAAAAAAAAAGGTGTTTTTATTTAGTGCTAAGGCCTGACTCCTGAACATTTCAAACCAAGCTTCTGCTTATATGACGTAACGCTTTGTTTCGTCATGACACATTAGTGACAATTTTTGATACTTTAATATACTATTCGCTTCTTCAACAGATAATTAGTACAATTAGCTTCCTGGGTAGTAAATTCCTTCCCCTCCCATATATTTATGAAAAAATACCTGCTGTGCTTCTGTCTGGACACTCGGGTCCTTGATGGAGGTCCACAAACCTGAGCTTGCTAGTCGGGAGGATTATTCAGACACCTTTTACTGCAGATATTTCTGGGCACCTTGTGGAGCAGAAAACATGCTGGCAGCAAGGCAAATCCAGGCTGCACATGGAAGCCGGGCACGTGGCTCACAGCCCAGTACGGAAGATGAAATGCATCATCTGATATCCGAGCCTAATGGCTCGCCACACCTGCAGCGGTAACACAACTCCACATGCTCTGCCCATGGAAGCCCCCACCGACGGGGTGCAGATCTGTACCTTCTGTCGGAGATAATTCCTACATTACATCTCGAACCCTGCCAGATCCTGCTGGAAGCTGTGCTCTTACGCTGGGTTCATTAAATCGGTGAAGCTTTGAGCGTAAACTTGTTCACTGAGTGTGCTTAATCCTCTAAGTCTTGATTGCAGATGCGTCCAGGTTAGCCATTTAAAATCCAAAAGTAAAGTACCTTAGCCAAAACCCCAAATAGACAAAATATGTACAAGTGCAACCTAGCTACACGTTGGGCTTTCAGACTGCAGATTACTTCCCTTTATCCCTACGTGTTAAGTTGCTGATAAAACACGTTCTGACTTCTGATGTTATGTGCCAAGAAAAGGAAAATGGACTGAAGATGTTGGTATAAGTTCCCAGTTAATTTTAAACAAAAATTCTCCTGTGCCAAGTATTGTGCCTTTGTTTCCTTATTGCTGTTAAACTTTTTTCTCTCAGAGGTTTGCTCATGTATTTTCCCATATACTGGTCCCCATATACTTGTCCCATATACTGGTCCCCAGCACACCTCTGTCCTGTTGCAGGATAGTGCTGTGACTTGGATCACAGCCACCCAGCTTTCCTGGCCTTTATTTTACATGCAGCTAACCATTTGAGCTCATCACAGTGAAAGTAATTGATGTCATAGCCTGCTGAAATTGCAGCAAACTGAGTTGATTTGGTGTGAACATTACAGATCACTTGTAATGTTGCTCCATTTCAACCTGGTTGAAGAGACAACAGGATCTCTTATTCTGCTGGAATGAACAAAGCGTACCCAATGTTATTTGTGTTCAAATCAGTGTCATCTTCATCATCAACACATCATCTCAACAAGAACGAGAAGCTGAAACTGGGGATGTTCAGCCCAACCTGCACAGGTTCCCAAGCTGCCCAGGGTGGGCTCCTTCTGACTCCTGGGAGAGCAGAGAAGGCTCCATGGGTGTTGCTTTTGTAGAGGCCACTCATCATCAAGGAGCTCTGAGCAGAGCAGTCATCTCAGAAGCCTCTGTATTTCATATGAAACTGATGAGAGGGACAGAAATATGTGTAACTCCAGAAAAGTACACAGAGCTGAGTGTAGCATGGTGTAGGGGCTCGGTAGTGCTGGTAGTAATGCTTCATGACTGATGAAGTGCAGGTGGCGATCATGGACCGATGCTGGAAACAGGGCATAATCTAAGGAACTGTTGTGGGTTTTGTGGTGGTCCATTTGAGAGAGGACCATCTTAATACCCTAGGCAGCAGGCATTTCTGGTCTGCCCAGGCTGGAAAGGTTATTTCCATGCTGGGAATCTTTCAAGGGCTCAGGAGCAGTAAGAGGCCCAGCAATGCCTTATCTTCTCAGAGGGCTGATGGGGTACAGCTCAGGAGACTGGAGGTCATCCTTCATGAAGAGGAAGACATTTTCATGAGCCACACCATATATGAGCTTGACATGAATCACAGAATCACAGAATGGCTGAGTTTGGAGGGACGTCTGGAGCTAGAGGTCCTAGAGCTGCTTGCCCAGGACCGTGTTCAGACAGCGTTTGAAAATCTCTAGGGATGGCAACTCCACAGCATGGTTTCTTTAATTTGCAATTTAATTTTTTTCCAACTACATAATTTTCTTTCCCAAAGTTTCTCACCTAATACTTCGAAAAGTTTAAAGTTATTTTGTAGTCTCAGAAAGTGTGAGGAGACTGCAAAGCCTTACCCTTGACCCCATCAGCATGGGCTGGGAGTGCCGTGTCTGCTCAGGACACCCCACCGAGTATCTGCACTTCTCATCACGGGGGTGTTACCTTACAGACAGATATGTTTGGAGTCAGAGGTTAGCTAAATACACTGCACATCATTCGGGTTTGACACTTACAGCACTGTATTCTGGAAACAGTTAATAGTCAAGAGTACAATGGTGACTTTTATAATTCAAAGTGACCCAAATCATTAGGATATCTTTACCAGTAGTCATCAATTTTCAGAGAAAGTTCCAGCAGTTTTCTCCTGCTGGCTATAAAACAACTGAGCAACAGGGTTTGCTAAGGGGGTGAGATATTTCATGCTTCTGAAATTTTCTCGCACTCTTGAGATCCTGAAAATAATACGCGCTCTCCATATTTCTCACTGTAAATGACAGCAGAAACTCATTAATTCATCTCATAAAGAAATACAGGTAAGAATTATATTCATTCCTCCTGCCTTCTGCTCAACTGAGATGATGCAATGTAGGAGACTGGAATTACTCTTGAAATCCAAGATACATTTCATTGCATTTGTATTTTACTGACAAAACTAAAGTTGCTCAACTGAATTTCCCTTGCTGCTATGTCCACAGCAGAACCAAGCCACTACAATTGAGATTTAAGTCTTCTGCATCATATACCTCTTACAGCAATGTCATTCTTTTTAGAGAACTGAATGACTATGCCTTGCCCAAGAGATATCTCCGGTAGGTATCAGTGAAATCAAGAATCAGGAACCTAGAAGGAAAGGGTAAAATGGGTGTCCTAAAACCAGAAAAAAAAATAAATATATATATATACACATATATATATATATCACTGGGGGTAGAGAAGAAGAAATTAAATATATATATATATGTATATATATATATCCCTAAAGCATTTGGTTGTGAAAAAGAAAAGTCAGCCAAAGGCTGATTAGTAGCTGTGGTGCTAGGGTGATCCCATCAGGGATGTAACATTGTTTTCATCTTGATATATTTTTATGGAAGAAAAATTATCCAGCAGCAGGGATTGAATTCTTAATGGAATAAGTATTTCATTAAGGTCTCTTAATGAAAGAGGTTGGAAAACAAAAAAGCTCTGAAGAAATACAAATATTTAATGAGGAGCTGACTCCTTCTGCCCTGAAAATTAAGGGAGCAACAGCAGAGTCCAGACAACTGTCACTGTAAATGAGGCAGTAATGGCTTTAGCTGGCACCTCCGGGGCTTCAGGAAGACACTCTCGAGACGATACACCATTAACTAACTTTCCTTTTCCCCAGAGGATCTTCAAAAGTCCAGTTGCTTTAAGATCTACCTGAATAGCACGCTGGGTTTAATTCTCTTTCCCATGTTAAAATTTCTCAAGTGGGAGAGCGGAGCCGGGCAAGAAGGTTTGTCTCTACAAACTGCTGCTGAGAAATTCACCTCAACCCCTTCCCTCTTTTCTTTTCTTTTCTTTTCTTTTCTTTTCTTTTCTTTTCTTTTCTTTTCTTTTCTTTTCTTTTCTTTTCTTTTCTTTTCTTTTCTTTTCTTTTCTTTTCTTTTCTTTTCTTTTCTTTTCTTTTCTTTTCTTTTCTTTTCTTTTCTTTTCTTTTCTTTTCTTTTCTTTTCTTTTCTTTTCTTTTCTTTTCTTTTCTTTTCTTTTCTTTTCTTTTCTTTTCTTTTCTTTCTTTCTTTTCTTTTCTTTTCTTTTCTTTTCTTTTCTTTTCTTTTCTTTTCTTTTCTTTTCTTTTCTTTTTTCTCTTCTCTTCTCTTCTCTTCTCTTCTCTTCTCTTCTCTTCTCTTCTCTTCTCTTCTCTTCTCTTCTCTTCTCTTCTCTTTTCTCTTTTCTTTTCTTTTCTTTTCTTTTCTTTTCTTTTCTTTTCTTTTCTTTTCTTTTCTTTTCTTTTCTTTTCTTTTCTTTTCTTTTCTTTTCTTTTCTTTTCTTTTCTTTTCTTTTCTTTTCTTTTCTTTTCTTTTCTTTTCTTTTCTTTTCTTTTCTTTTCTTTTCTTTTCTTTTTGTAACTGCATGCACTGCAATACACTGTAAAAGCATCGTGTCTTCAGAAATTGTTTTAATGTGGACTAAAGAACTCTTTTGCAAGTGCTTCGTAGCATGTATCCTGGCTGCCTAATGCTGCACACACAGCTGGGCTCTGCACTACTGGGCTGGGAAACGGCTCCTGAAAGACATTGTGCTGTTCTGTAGTGATTCGGACCAGTTTTATAGCCCTCTTAACGTTTTCTTTTTCTTTTTCTCAGCTATAATGTTTTTTGGTGTTTGTTGGTGTTTGTTTGTTTGTTTTTTAACTGATGCAAAAGGCTTGCTTGGGGAACAAACTTTTGGGAGCACGTCTTTGTGAGATATGCACTCAATGTGGTTCCCTTGCCATCACAGAGATTCACAGTTACAGCTTTCTTTTTCTTTTGGAAATTATGTTTTATTTTGTTTTTAAAGTATGTCACAAAAATGATGTATTTGACATGGCTTTTCAGGAAACCGTCCAGTTCTGTCCATGTTTTGGGTAGGGCTCATCTCAACAGCTGAATTATGCTTATTGTTGAGGCTGAGATAAAATGCTCGGGATTACCTCTGCCCTCGAAATGTCTTGTTCCTGCAGTTTAATATATCTTCATGATGGGCAGTGTCACAGAGGCTGAAATCTCAGACTTTCCCGGTGCCTCACTGAGGCTGACAGGCTGCTAAAGGATACCTGTACGTGGTCTTCCAGAGGACAACCACAACCTTACTTGCAGACAACACCTGCAGCCTCTTGCCTTTCAGGGTCATTATTTTCTATCAAGGCAGAAGCAGCTTCTCATTTTAAAACAAATATTGTCCTTGAAAGCATAGCATTACCACTGATAAAATGATGCTTCATTGAGTTATCTCCATACGCACATGTCAGCAATGGCTGTGGATAAATTACATACATCAAAGACTTCTAATGACCATACTTTGAGTAAAATTAGCTTCCTGTGTTAGCATCGTTAATTAAGCTCAACACTACCCTTCCACATATGTTGCTTTCCCTAATAGCCTGTGCTGAGTACAAATTATTGCCCGTCTGTTCAGGTTCAGTTTTGATACATGGGGTATGGCAACGTGATGCAGTTTGCATTTACTTATTTTAGGTGAGATGCTGAGTTGGATGTATCTTAAGTAAACACTGAAATATCAGGGAAATTAAAGTTCAGTTCGATTCACTGGGTGAGAAAACAGGCATTACCTACACATTTCACTGGTTCTTACATACTATGCAGGCCACAATGAAGGGGTATTTCTGTGTCTATTTCCTTGGTAATAGCAGTGGGATTAAAAAAAAAAAAGAGTTTGCTAAAGTAAAATTTTCTATTATAAATATCATACATCACACCTCATTATTTCTTCCTCACTTAGAGCCTTGCTCTCTAGTCTTAAGCAATCTCAAGCACTTACATTGTAATTTATTTATTTTTTTAATTTTCTTCACACTCTTGGAAAATTGGTCCTAAAACCTGCAATTGTAACATTCTAAGCAATATGAGAAGGCCCCGTGTCACTGCTCCAGTTGTCCTTCATCCCCACCTCGTTCCTCTCCTGACAGCACCTCCAGGCAGCGGCTCAGACAGCTGTTCTGAACTTTGCCTTTATGTCAACTGGAAGTGTTCTTATAAATAAATATTGCTCTATACGCATTGCTAACCGCATTCCCAAAGCTGCTTCCAAAACTGTATGGCTAGAATGCAGTAAGAGCTATTGGTTAGAAAGAAAAAAAGGAAGCAAATTAAAAAGTGCGTGGAAATTGGCAGACATCAGCAACAAACCAAATTCTGAGCAAATTAAAGCAGAGTGGCACAAAGTATTTATAGAAACAAAGGCATTCCCAATCCTTTTAGAGCAAGAACCTGCACAAATGTTATGCAACATCCACCCTGGCAAAGATTTATCCTTAAAGAAATTGAGCTCTAAAGTCAAATTTATGTGAACTCTGTCCATATCTTTTTGACACATACATGTGCTGCAGGCTTAAAGAGGACCTGCTGGATCACTAGTTCAAATACAAATGTGTGTTAACATCTCCTCCAAGCTGGACCTGTACACCTCAGTTGCTCTCACAAACATTTATTGCATTATTTAATTTTATTTTTTAGGTTTCTGTCACTAGTTGGACTCTGGAGTAAATGTTAAAAACCCAAAACTCCATAATGAGGTGAATTAGGATTCACCTAATTATACATAACTGTATGCCCTAACCATAGGGCCAGCTGTGATTCATTCTGATTTGTTTTTCTGCCTAACCTGTGCTGATCTAACCAACAATTATATGAGCCTTTTACCACCTGCCGGGAGAACAGCTCTAATTCCCTTTCCCCCCACTAAATCTGACTTTGTCAATCAAGAAATAAGAGGTGCTAAATAGGGACCTGTGGTCCCTGCTTCTCAATGAAGCCTTCATTCAGAGCAATGTTGGCTGTGGTAGGCTGTTCAGGTCCCTGTGACACAATTTTGTAACCAAACCTGCTTATTTTAGGCTGTAATATTGTGGGGATCTCACTGCAAGAGCTGCAAGTCTTCGGTAAAGGTAACTAAATGTTTCTTGTGTTTGCATCTTACTTCTTCTTACTGTGAAAAGCTTTTATCAGAGTAATAAGAAAAACAATAGCTAAGTAAATCAAGCCACTTTTCTGAACACCCAATGTGTATTTGTTGGTACAGAATAATTAAGGTGTTATACTTGTTTTAAACTTCCAGCCATGACCAACTCTGTAAAAGAGATAAATTTTTGCTAGTTTGCTCTTTTATAGTGAATTAATTACTTCTGTCATGATGTTGGCTTTGGGAATCATGTAGTTGCATTTTTTTTCTATATTTTCCTTTTTATATTTAAAAAATCTTAGGCTTATAAGTAAAAGTTCCTATGAGGAATAGGAAAAAAAAATGCTATGAGCTTCTTATTGAAACCTCTGACTGTCTATAAGTTATCTTTTGACTTATCAAGCCTTTTGGATTAGAAAGCCTGTAAAGGCACTTCTAAAAATATGTTCCTTTGACTCTTGGGTCTCCGTATGTTTTTCTGTCTACTCTTGTTGTGACCCATAGTCCTGAAGTGAAAACTCAGTGTTGTTTGATGGGCACTTCCTCAGTGCCCATCCTGTTTTAAGGAGGACTAAGGTGTGTTATTCTCTCAAGTGTAAGAACTTGACTTTTTATGAACACTTCAAAATGTCTTACGTGTTGATTGCTTTAGATGTAATTACAGAACTTCCTAGCTTCATTTCCTGACTAATTTAGAAAAAAAAAAAAGAGAAAATAATGTCAACTTGAAAGAGCATCAAAAAATTATTCTTCTTATGCAGCACTTCGAATTTTCACAAAATTTGAATGAAATCAGATAATATGTATTTCTGGTGTCTTGTCTGGATAATTGTTCCTATCTTGCCATTGGCTTGGCTTTAGTAGTTATAAAGCTTGTGTTATAGAGAACTGAGATTTGAAAGTGGCTTCTGCATCACAGCTGGATCAAGATATATTGTCTGGATCCAAGTCTGAGGTCTGCTATAACGTGAAGATTTCTAACTTGATCGAAACCCTGTGTAGCTTCCCTTGCCCTTTGCAACAGAAGGATCAGGGCTCGTGGATTCCCCATTAATCACCAGAATATGGCCTTCTGACGTGCTCCTCAGTGTGCATGCCATCAGGACAAGTTGTCTTCTGCCCTTCTGAGCTCCTGCTACACAGATACTTACTGATATGTTTCAGTTGTAACCAGAGGCCACAGTTCTGGCACGAACAACGAGGCATAGTTTATGGCTGGTGGAGAACCGAATAGCTTTCCATACTTAACATATAACGTTTGTATAAAGCACGCACAGCTTGCAGGTAGTTGTACTGTCACCCCAGAGTCCTCCTGAGCATCCTCACCCCCTCAGAAATGAGAAAATGGCCACGTAGGTTTTGTCTGAAGCTAAAGCAGGTGGGTGTGCGGTGCAGCCCTTCCAGCCTGCACGTGGCCTCCTCTTGTAAGAGGATTATGTGCCAGAAGATGAGTGCAAGGACATCTTTGTAAGATTTGAACACCTTTATGACAAAGGCACAGAGATAAAATGTTAAATATTTATGTTCCTCCAATACCCTGTGGTTTTTGTTGTATTCTTTATGGTTCTAACGTTGCTTATGAAGTGCCTAGAATGTTATGGTAGCTCAGGGCCCTAAAAATTAATTTCCTATGTTTTATTTATTACCATAAAGCCCTTTTTTCAGTCCTTCTGTAGCTGTCTCCAGAAGGCAGGTGAAATATGTTCTTTTCCAGTTCTTAGCTCAGGAGTTTACAGCTGGAAAACTGTGACGGGGCGCTGGGAAGCAGCCCACGTGTCTCCCAGCGATGCGCACAGGCCGTGAGCCTCTGACTTGATTTCAGGCTCTGACGTTGCTCCCACTGCACAGGGGCTACTTAATTTGTTCTCTGGGCTTGTAATGTATTTTAATAATGCTGCAGCCTACCCCTGAGTAATTCCGTACTGCGGTTTTCCACTGCCCTAGGAATAAATCAAAATTGTATTCTTTCCCTGAAAAAGTACTTCTGGGAGGCAGGATCTGAGCAGTGTGTGTATGGAATAGTCAAATAATGTATAATATAGCACCCATTGGACAATTGGAGGCTGGCTGTAAAGCGTTGAACTCCTTTAATTTCCAGTGACTGCAAGGAAGCCGATCTATCACTCGACTGCTTGTGGGAGTGAACTGATGTGAAAAGATTGCTCTGCTGCTTTGAAAGACGGTGCTAAAAGCTGGTATGGTAAAGGAGACGAAAACTTTCTAATGCTCAAAATCTGTACGTAGCTTCCACCAAACTTCTTTCCATTGATCAGTCACGACTGGCCAGTGCTACTCTTTGTCCAAACAAAACTGAACACCATTGCTCCTGTGCTGTTTATGGGTTGAAGACCTACCTCAGAAAGAGCTGAAATTGTAATAAAAATGGGAAATATTCTGATAGCTGCACACAACAATACCTGTTTGATTAGGCTTCCACAGCATCTACAAGGTTTTAATTTTGAGACTGGTGTTGTTACATGCAAAATAGTGGAGTCCTTGGTTTGGATAGCTTCTCTCTGGACTGGTTGAATTCTTTGTTTATTCTAGAAATCCTGTCTTCATAGTATGCTCCCAACTGCAGGCAGGTGTGTATATCAATACCTAACTCCTACCAGTAGTCCTAACATCAACTTTTTGTTTTTCATAAACTTTATGAGAATGAGCAAAAATACTTGTGAACAAAATTAAAATACAGGGAATTGTTGGAAATTTTCCTTGTTTTCTTTGTGCTGAATTAAGCTTTCTTAACTGATGTCAGAAATTGGAGCATAGAACATCTAATTCTGCTGCTGCAGGGCCCTCTTGAAGGATAAAATCTTTCTGGGGATGCCAAACAACGTGGAGGTGCAGATAAGCTGCAGTTACACCCACTGGACAATGTTGTTACTTCAGCATTAACCATTCTGGGAGAACATAAGATGTGATAACCATATTAAAAAAAAAAAAGAACTTTCAAATTTAATTTCTCTCTCTTTATAATAATTCTATGCTGATATGAAATGTCCTAATTCTCCATTTAAATAGGTTAGATATTTTTGTTGTGTAGAGGGGAAAGTGTCCTCAAAACTGGATCACTTTAGCAGTGCTTTGTTAGCTGAAACATGGCCTGTGTTCTTTGGTATATATATTGAGAGTTTGCAAGCCAGGAAGCACTGGGGCAGGAGCTGTTGCTCTTCTCTTCTCCGTCCCTGCCCCAAGTGGATGTGCCTTTTGTTACACTCCAAAAAAAACTCTGACTTTGAAGACTTGCCTTCAGTGTTAGTGGTGATGCTCAAAGCACCTCTAAGAAGCAAGGTATTTACAAAAAAAAAGTCTTTCTCAGTGCTTCATCTTGTTCTTGGGTTGTTCTTTAAACTTGAGCAAGCTTTTAAGGACTGTTCAGTGAGGCAGCTGAAAGCACCTCGTGTTTCAGATTTTAAAAGAAGGCATTTGTGAGTCATCTTAGGCCACGTCTATGCCTCAGTTATTTCAGCTATAAACTCTGAGCAAATGCCTACTTACTGTCACTGTGAAAGCAATATGTCAAGGTAGACATTGTCACAAACTTCAGAGAATAAAAGAAAATCTTATTAAGAGACAGTGTACCATCCATTGCAGAGCCTCTAGCAAGGTCCAGGTTCTCTTAAAAATATCATATAGCTGGAAAATTTCAGGTAAAGTCTTGACAGCTTGTCTTGCTGCATGGCTCTCCAGAATGATTTAAAGCCTGAAATCTGTCTTGTCTAGTGTACACCAGTGTTTGATTAAAAATGTCCTGCAGCAGTATTTCGTGACTATTATTGATCGTGCCGTGTAAACAGTTCTTTGTTTTTCCCTCTTGTCAAAATAAGATGCCATGATTAAATTTTATTTCTGTCAATTCAACAAAATACTGACACTTCTTATAGCTCAAAACAGAAAGGCTAACAAAAGGCCCTTTGGGTAGTCCATATCCTCCCTGAAAGACCATCAAGAGGCGAACTTGACATGCAAAAAGCTTCTTAAGCCCTCTACTTTAGTTTCACTCTGCAAGCGTCCGGCTGTGGATGGCCATGTCCGTGTGCACGCTGTGTCTTAGATCTCTCCTTCCTTCATGTCAGCACTACTTGCGTTGATTTATCTCCTGTCCTTTAGCTTCTGCACTTTGTAAATCGATTTTAAGTTTGATTAACTTCATGGTGCCTTTGTGGCTGGAGCATGACGGCCAGATATCGTCCTGCCTTGGGAAGTGAGGAGGAAGATGGCAAAGAAAATCTATATGTGGAAATCGGTCACTTTTATAGCACTGCAGCAGGTACTGGTTTGGTCTGGGTTGGGGAAGGCGGAAACATTCCCGTGTTTCAGGGGGGAAATTTTCCCCTGAAAATCCTGTTTCGGGGAGACTTCTATTTTGGACAAGTTTTGTCAGTGTATAGTGGCTAGCTGGTTATGTCAGAAAGCTGGTGCAAGGACCTGTAACAGTTTTCTATATGGTGCTCCTGTCATGACAAAGCAAGTAAACATTTTACCATTTAAAATATTATGAAGGTATTTTTCTGAGGAAGATATTTTTTGTAAACATTTAGACGTATTTTTTTCCATCTTTTTTCCATGTTCTGACAACCATCAACACATCTGTCTTCCCTCCCTGCACAACATCTGAAAGGGCTTCAGACTATTTTTGTCAGTAAAGTTCAAAATAATAATGTCATGTTACCTTTTTACCTTTGGCTGAGGCATCAAAATACAGAAAGGTTACAAACGGCAAAGTAGCTCATAGTGCTGTGCCCTACGCTGAAATATTATTGTGCCTTTTCAGCTTCTGTGGTCCTGATTTCCAGTGGGGAAAAAAGTGTTGGCTTAGGGTAAGCACTTGTGAGAGGGAGAATTTGGTTTGCTTGGCTTTATTTCAGCCCAGGCATGTTTTAAGTCAGATGGCATCAAACAAACATTTGGCCAAGCGAGCTGATCCTAAAGCCCAAGCAGGTAGTACAGCCCTAAAATGCAAAACTGCTTTTTTCTTACCGTGCTCAGTCTTGCTTTGGGTTCAGGATGCTGAACCACATCAGCCTACCAGGTGCTGTGTGATGGCTGGTAAAGCAGGAAATTGGGATAAAACAGGAAACTTACAGCAGGTGGGAGCAGTGTGCTTCATAGAGAGAAGGTGAGGGAAGGGAAGGTCTCTGGTACTGCGTGCCCTGGGAGCCGTCCTCTGTGCTCCGGTGTGGAGCTCAGCAGGAGGCTCTGAGGAAAGCTTCCTCCTGACTCCTCCTCAGAACTGGGTCCCCCATCCCCAGGCAGCCTTCTGTTTTCATTCAATGCATAGTCATGCTATACTATGTAACTTGGGTATGAAAATACCAATTGGTTGAAATCGTTGAGTGCTACAATCCAGCTATCAGTTACCGTGTTCTTGGACTGAGGTCTACCTGTTGGATTTCCCTGCCTGTGACTCCGCCTGTTGTTGAGATGCGCTAGGAAAGGGGTATTAAAAGCCTCTGAAATGCCCCTGACAAGGCACTGAAAAAAAAATTGAGGGTATGGGTACCCCAGGGCAGTATGCTGCATACACTGATTCACGTTCTGCTTGAACCCCATCTCCGCCCTGACGTCCTTCCCTCAGCAGTAGGTATTTTGAGTGTTTTCTTCTTGTCCCATGTGTACGTTCGTGCTCTGCTTTCAGAACCCAGGCTGCTTGTGCACCAGCGACCCTTCGCTGCAAGCACAGGATGCTGATCCTGACGCTTGGGTGTTCATCTCGGCCCCTCAGCGGACCCAGGCGGACGTTCTCCCTCCCCACGTGTGGCTTTGTGATCGCTCTCTGCAGGTCCTGCCCTGGGTTTGCCAGGAGTCACTCGATGCTTGAAACTATTGAGAGCATGGGTACGGCCAAGGTGAAAGAGCTGGGCAGGGGTGATAAATGGCTGTCATAAAAGAGCTACTTAACTTACCTCTACCCAGAGACTTCCCCTGCCTTCTGGTTTTCCAGTTTCCTTAGAAACTAGGAGACTTGGGAATTTGGGCAGCGATTAGGGAAAAATACAGTATTGCTCTGATTGGAAGGCATTGATATTGAGTTCAGGACCTTACTTCACTCTGTCAAAAAATATTACAAGGCTCAGAAATCATTTGTTTGATCTTTTAGTTCTGATGTTTAAGTGAGTTTTAGAGAGGGTGAAGATAATTTCTAGATTGGTAAAGCAGCAAATCTGTTTTGGGGATCTGGAAAGTCATGTTTAAAACAGATTTCTCTTACAGATGGTGGTATGAGATTTCTTTTATTTCCGTTTTGGAAACATTGCTATGATTAGTTCTATAAAGCTTCCACTCCAGGGTAATTCTCTCAGCACAGAACCTGGATTTTTCCATGTCCTCAGAGCTTATTTACTTTGACAGGTGCAGAGCTGAGAACAAGTAGCAGTCTGCACGTGCCCATGGATTATGACAGCAGCTTCCTTTCCATCTCATGTAAGGAAGAAAAAGGTGGAAAAAAGCTAATCTTGACAATGCTACAGATTAGAATTAGTGAAAACCAGAGTGAATGAGAATAAGAAAAATGTTTAAATGACTCAAAGTTTTAAACACTTTCATCCAAATTCACTATATATTTCCATTTTCTTATAAAAAGATCTGCCACCTTATATAAATGTGATAACTTTATATGCTGATTTCTCAGAAGTGCTATAATTTATCTTGTGCTGTCAGCTATAATAATGTTCTTTGAAAGGAGCCCAGTGCTAACAGGGTATAGTTCTGGGCTGGCGTTTCCAGCACTACCTGTCCAGAAAGCCTGTCAGTGTGGGCAGGCAGCATGGTAGGGATTTCACAGCCCAGGGGTGCCAAAATCCATCTTCTTTCCCCCAGGACTCAAACCTCCACAAGTGATATATGAGAAAATAAACACATTACATCCTTAAGCATGGCAAAAGCAAGGACTGGGGACAACGCAAGATGCCTTTTAGCAGTATAAATAAAATTACTGAATAGCTCCAGAGTGTTTCCAGGCCAGCAGCAGGTCGCTTGTTTGTTCTCCCAGCCTGGATAAAATGTCCGAGATGCTGTTGGAGTGATATGATTGCTCTGCTGGTGGCACAGCTCCACAGCTGCCTGTGCACATCCCTGCAGCACCATTCCAGCAACCCCAGAGATTAGTAACGCACCAAACTGCATCCCCACGGGGGGCACCATGTCTGGAACTGGCTCCAGTGGCAGGAGGGCACCTGACTACAGGGGAAAAAGGTGAAGTTTATGGGTCTGAGATCAACTGGAAATGAACGGCACAGATGCTGGGGAGAGGGGTAATGCCCATGGCCCAGCTCCTTCTCCATGGCAGCAATTTCATGCTACACTAAAAATGGTATTTTGTTAAAGAAGTCTGGGGGAGGCTGAGAGCTGTCATTTATGCATCTAAAGTTTTAGATGTTTGATTTTCTAACTGTATAAGTAGACACTTCTTTTAGATGAGAATTGACTCAACAAGAGAATTGACTTTTTTTCTTGGGGTGGTGTAGATGTCTGCAATATACCTGAGAGTTTGAGGCAGGAGGGGCTGAACAAGAAGAGCAGACCTTGTTCTTGTAGAGATGCTCCTTGCATGTTGGTATAACCCCCTGCAGCTGGGTTTGTCCCGAAAACTCAGTGTTTGTGGTGCTCTGTTACCACTTTGTCACGTTTGGAATGGTCTTTGCTGCATCTCTTAGTCTAATCAGAGATTTGGATTAGATTTATTTTTTTATTATGGAATATATTCTTTAAAAAAAGTTGTTGGCTGAGACTTGTGCACCTTTTCAGGGAAGAAACAGTTGTTGCTGCCCTTGTGGGCAAAAGGAGCTGCTCCAGAGGAAGCATCATTGCTCAGCCCCTTGCTGTGTGCCTGTTCAATTATCTGTCATTTAACAAGGAGAGTAGTCTTTCAGACCTGAAGTCATATAATCATTGCAGAAATCTGTGGGGAGAAACTAAATACCTTGGGAATAGTTGCTGTTGGCCTCCTGCATGGTTTAAAGTGCTGAGGAGTGTCTGAGAAAGGTGTCAGCGTGAAGATTAAGGGGAAACTTCCTGAGGCGAAATACTTGTGGGTCTTAAAATGTTTTCTTTTCTCCCAGAAAGCACATTTGTCCAAATGTTTCCCACGTGGGCTGAAATATGAGTTTCTATACAGACAGCATAATTTTATACCTGGCACCAGAGGGTAAAACGCACGTTAGAAGTGGGGAGGAAAGAAGCGAACCTGGGAGCCTGGTGCCCTGTAAATCCTTAGGTTTTAACCCAGGAAGACTTCTGACTTTCTGCTCCAGTGGGCACTATTTTAAGAACCTTTACTTGTTTTCCTGTTTCTTTTTCTTTCTTTTTTTTTTGAAATACTGTTGTATCTATTTCAGTTTGCGCTGTTATTTCTTTGTCACTATGGTAACACCAAAACAGAGGTGCCAATCTCAGAAAAAGGGAGAAGTTATCAGCTACACTGCTATTTATTTATTATTTTAACTGCCATTCGGACATCCTTCAAGGAGAGGGTACAACCCCCGTCCACAAAGCCAAAGAGAAGAATGCTGTCTAAGGAGATGCTGTGGATACAGTTTTATCTCTAAGCAAAGTGGGTCTGTGCTGCCATCCCCTCCTCCACCCCGGGGACCTGAGATCCTCCTGGTCCTTGCAGTTAGTATCTGGTGGCTGCGTTGGTGGAGCAATGCCCAGAAGGACCTCTGCCTGATAACTTCTACCAACATGAGCTGTGGTAACCCCTCACTTGCACGTTTTTACCGTGGTCCTGAGCTCTCCCCTGCTTCAGGAAAAAAAAAGGACTATTTTCCTTCTCAAATTCAAGCTGAACATCTGCACCCGCTCCTTCCAAATACAGCTTTATTCCTGGTTTCTACAAGTTTCAAACTTTGGTATCCTCTTGTATCTGAGTGCCAACAAGCCCCTGGGCTGGCAGGATGGGTTGCCTGACTTGGATTGAGCTTTGCCTCCCTGGCCCCAAGCAGTGTGTCTGAATCCTGACCAAGACAGTCTTCTCCAGCCTTGTTGGTGTTCTCTTTCATGCTGGGCTCCAAATTTTTTTTCATTTCTTAGCAGCCTAAAGAATTGCATTTCTTCAGTTCCAGAATCTATTTTTCTTGTGAAACATTGGAGTTAATAACTTGCTAGCAGAGAATAAGCATGACCAGCACGGAGGTCGAAGACTGGATCTCTGGCCTCCCAGCACGTGCAGGAGGGAAGCTGCCTGCTGTGCTGTTTCTATACAAAGTCTTTTACAATCTCTTCAGTTTTGTAGCACAAATGTCTTGACATTTTGTATCTGACTGAACAGCAATTCCTTTTGGCCTATGGCTGCACTCAAATTCTTATATGGAAGGACTGTATGTCGTGCGATAGGAAGCTTCACAGGAGACTTTGGGATGGAATAGACTTCAGCTTTAGTCCTGTTTGCCTCCAGTGCTACAGCCCAGGAGTCAGGGCTGTGCTGTTCAGGCATGCAATTACATTGTGATTCTTGCAACTGAGAGCTGCTGCACACCTGGTTTTGTAGTTTAGTATTAAAAAAAATTGGTTTGCAAATGAAACAAAACTGGAAACGGAATGGTAGTGGCATCCTTTCTTTCCCTGGTCATTTTCCTAACTAATTAATCCTTTGCCAGGTTAAATTAACACTTCTTTGGGTTTAAGGGTATTAGTAGCCCAGTAATTAGTACCTTACTAGGGTCACAGGAGGTCAGAGGAACAACCTTATCTGTTTAGAAAGCTCCTGTTTATATACTATTCCTTCATGCAGCTGAGCTCACGTGTTCTCCATGTCTTGCTTTTCTGCAGCCATTTTTTGTTTGCTCCCATTTTCTAATATTAGCAGCAGAAATGGAATGATAGAAAACATTTTTTTCCTGCAATAGTTGTAACTTTTTAGTTGTGAGGGAGGCAGCTGGATGCGTATTTGTCTTGGGAAATGATTTATGATTAAAGTAGGAAAAAGGATGATGGCTAAATCCTCACTCACTGCCTTTCAGAGGTTGGATGCTTGCTAGGTTACTCCAGACTCAGTTCAAAGTCATGCTGTCTCCCAGACTTTATTGCCTATTCTTATTAAACTGATCATAAACTACTCACCATCTCCTAATCTGCTCAGTCTTTTTTGTTGAGACGCCATTAACCAAATGCCAGCGAGTCTTGTTCATTTTATGTTGCTCTCTACAGAGAAATAAAATGTTAATCTTCATCATTTTCTGAGCAATACCAACCTGTGCTGCCTCTTGCTAGGTTTGTGATCCTTAAGGGCTGGACTGATGATCTCTTCTCTGCTCTAAACCACTCGTGTAATCTCTGCAGGTGTTTGCTGCAGTATTTATGTATGTCAAGCACTGTCTCTCAAAATAAATACTTTGGGAGGGCTTCAGAAATGGATTGGCATCCTTTATCCTTTATGGTTGTGGGTTTTTTGGCCACCAATTCCCCACACCACCCAGCATTTTGTACATCACTTCATGTACATGCATTTAGTACAGCTACTTCTAACTACAAAACATTGTACCTTAAATTAATGCAGTTGGAAAGATTTAGGCCACAGGGCTATGGTTTCCTGCCTTTCTAAAGGGCTTCTAGTGGGGCCATTTTTTTCTCTTAAAAACTTCTCCAGAAGCATCCTGTTTCTGATGACTGATATTTATCTTTCCATCACTGAAATTCACTAACAGCTCTTGGAAGATTTTCATTCATGTTTTTTTATTGGACAAATGGCAAATTTTAATCAGCAGCAGTAGAGACCTAACTGGCAAGACAGAAGCACTAACCAAGTCCATACTGCACTGCCCAGTAAAAACAATGTAAAATGCAGTCTTTCCTGAAGTTCAGGGGCTGGAGAAGGCACCAAAACAAGGCCATAAAATTGCTGCATCAAATTTTATTTCCTAACTTCAGGCACCTTGCATGGTTTCCACACAGCATAAATCTCTCTGGATTTAAGATGAGACATTTGTGTACCTGGATTAAGTCATTTGAATCTGCTTGTTGGGAGCAGTATTTGCAAACCAGGATCTCCTGAGTAATACACTGGTTTGTCGAGCCATTTTTATTAATGAAGTTTTTGTTTGTGGAGATTTGGCTTCAATTCCAAGACAGAATATTAAGTACAGAAAAATCAAATTATTGTATTAACTGCACAAAGGTCAAAGCCTGGGGCTGGATAATAGATAACTAACAAATTACATTTACAGTAATAGATATTTCTGTGTATGTCCAAGACGTGGTTCTTGCACCTATTTGTGAGTTGAGAGCTTTCTGAACTCTAAAAAGCAGGCATTAGCAGAGCTGAACTCTGCAGTCTAGGTGTTGGTCTTGGTTTCCTGATACGGCTCTGGGCAAGGACTTGAAGTCTGGTTTGCACATTCCTGCCAGTGACTGTTCAGAAGCCCCTGGTGGACACTGAAGCAGTGTACATTTTGATTTACAGTGGAGAAAATAAAGGCCACAGAAAGAAGTTCTTGGAAAGAAGTTGAATAATATAGCTGGCCGGATAACTGTGAATCAAAGAAAACCTTTAGTAAACCAGGAGTTGTCTGAGAGCAAGCAATTACTCAGTGCCTTGAATAGAAATATCCTAGAGAAAGGAACGGAGTCTTCAGTAAAAGTTACTTGAATCACTTCATAATTTTGTCTTTCTCCCATTCTGTCACAAAGAAACTTGAGGCATAATGTATAAGTGCCGTGCTGGCCTGTGCACGGAGCAAGCAGTGACTGCACATACCGCGTGTGCTTGGTCGTTCATGGAGCCACCCTCCCTGGGCGGGCTGCAGATGTGCATCCCCACAGCAACTGAGGCAACAGCAGGGCTGAAGCTCTCACAGACCCGCAGGACTTGCAGAGAAGGCTTGTTTCTCCATCTGATCGTGATCTATCACAGGCTTTTTTGGTTTGAGACTGACTGGGTAGTGTTGGATAGCGTAGCAAGAAAGACTTTAAAGAAAAGTATAGACTGTAGGCTAATGAAACTTCAAATCCTTGTTACAGCCTCTGGCAGTGCATAGTTAAAATACTTAATCCATCCTTTGCGAGCGGTGCTCTGCTGGGCAGCACTTACTGCAGTGATCCTCAGGCCTTGACCTTATGGCATTCCTCCATGCTTCTGCTCCCTTTTATAATTTCACGTGCTCTTTCACCTCTTCCCTAGACCTCAGCGACCTTTATGATCTCTTTATTCTTTGTTTCATGTCATATCTATTGCATTCACCAGAGATTCCTGCAGGCAGAGAAGAACAAGGCTTTAAACCCCATTGTTTGAGTTCCTTGGGACCTACTTGAATCATACGCCAATTGGTAAATTTTGTAGTAATTTCTAGACATGTTATATTTTTAGGCTGTCTTTATAAAACTCAATCACAGCTACTCTGCAAATGTCCTGAATGTACCAGGGCACTCATCCAAGCAGTACTGCCTCATTGCACTGCCCCAAAATAGTCCTGCTCTCTGAAGAGCTCCTCTGTAGTAGACTGCAGCTCTAATGTCAATGCAGGAGCCTGCTATCCCCTTAAAGGTATCTGGACGTATTCCAGAGGTGCTTCATTTCTCTGGGGTTTCTGGCCAGTATGCCTAAGATATTTAGTGAGGCATTTCTCTAAATGCACCAGTGTTGTCTTCTAAAATCCTGATGTTGGATGTGAACCATTGGGGTTTTGCTCTTCGTTTCAGGTAATAACTGAGCTGTTGATTTTTGTTTGTGATGTTTATCTGGCATGGAGATGCCAGCGGGAGGAGGGACATTCAACTTGGTTTCCTTCAGGTGAAGGAGGACAGCTCTGGGTCCGAAGACCCAACGCCAGGTTTCTGGGGAACTTCACAACCGGAGGTGGATGAACAGCAGCTCTCAGCACCACCTGGGCAGAACTGGCCTTCTCTGAGCTGCCACTTCTTGTCCGGATGCCAGCAGGCCTTCTCCCACCTCTGCCACACCACATCTGGCTTGGTTCGTGCTCTCCTCCATTTTAACAACGGTGCCGGGACTCAGAATTTCAGAATGGGGGTATGGGTGTCAGACTCGCTAGGTACACGGGAAATAAAACAGTAAGCAGTGTGACTGCCAGCATAAAGACGTAAGACACACAAGCTTTGAGCTTGAAATGCCAGGAAAACTATACTTAATGATTTTTCATGAGTTTTACCCCATTCATTAGTTCACAGACTTGTTGGAAATGTTTGTGAACGCTTTCTGAGCTATAACATATAGTTCGTGGTAACTTTGCCATACCCTGCCTAAAAAGACTAACTTTTAAAACGAGATCTGCTTTCAAATGGAGAGGCTCCTTCCATCTGATCATGTCTCAGCACCAAGCACCATTAGGTCCTGGGAGCTTTTTTACTGCTCAAAGGGAAAAGATCATTGCCCCATTCTGACACTGACAAATTGAGTCCTTTTATTGGCTAGACTTTCAAAATAAGGCTTGCCTGCCATTTCTATGAAGGAATGCACTGGCTTCAATATCTTCCTCTAAAAAGGATTTGGAGGAAGCAGCAGCCCCCAGGCGCATTCCCTGCCATTGATCAGCGATGCACCTGACACCAGGGGAGGAGGCCCTGCCAGCTGCCCCTGGACATGAGCACCAGTCTGCGCCACCTGGGCATGTTTAAGTGCATTCACAGATATGTCCCACATTTATTGATATGTCTTGGTTTGCTGTGCGATGAGAACGAACTCGTGAATGCTCTGAAAGTGTTTTTTTCGCAGCTGTAATTAAATCAGTTCCACTGCACCAGCAGATCAGAGGGATCTCTTTCTTTCAACCTGGGGAAATAAAACCATCCTTGGGCTTCAAGCTGTTCCGCGGATGAGGATGAGTGCTCTTGGTCTTAATGAATGCTAACAAGTAGCTACAGCTGCTTGGAATTTGCAAGAGGAAAACCTCCCAGGATACATGACCAGATTCAGCCTTCAGTTTCATTTGACAACAGTCCATATATGCAAAATACTTGTCTGTACAAAAGATGTCTCTTCCAAACTACCAGACAACAGCATACATGGGAATGTAGGTTTCTGCATCCTTGCAAGTGCATGGGTGGCACTTGCTGGTTTCATAGAGACACTATGTTTCTTGAAATTATTGTGGACAGCCAGTGCAAGCAATTAAAATTCTGGTGTTTATTCTTGCAAGTCTATTCCAGGGAATGTTTCTTGGAATAAGTTGTAATGTCCTTTTGCCTCTACAGAGGATGAAGAGAAGTATCTACAGAAAAGGTCACTGACCTATTTTAAAAAAGGAGTCAGTGAATAAAATAAACCCCTATCCTGTTCAATTCCCATTTATACCATAGTTTCTTTAATGTGTTGCACTCCTCTCTGATTAAAGGCTTGGATACTCTGGCATATTGTAGCTTCCTACCAGCCTTACCTGTACTTGTCATGCTGGTCACTGATTAGCTGCCTAAAAGCATTTTCAAGCTGGGTTTCATAAAGGTATCCCAGAATTAACCAGGAGCTATAGGTGCTTTTCAGTAACCCTTTTTCTTTGCTTTCAGTAATGGGAATTATTTCCAGATTAGAAATAGTCACCCTCAGGCATCCATTCACATCGTTATGCTGCAGCCAGCTTGCAGAGCACTTTGACTTCTGTGGGCTTATTTCTTTCATTATCTCATATTAAAGCTAGAGGTGTTATTAAAATCAATATAACGTGCCATAGTTTTGATCTGCAGGGAGCACTGCAACAAGAGACTGCAAATCCCATTCAAAATTTAAGTGATGTGCCTATTTAAACTTTGTCTTGAATGGTACCCCTTTGTGGTGTTATTTCTATCTCTTCCGTGAAAGTTTCATGTCCAGCAAGTTGTTGGAAGGACAAAACCTTGTTTTGAAGTCTTGGAGCTCTGGTCTCTTGAACATGTCTCAACGCATATTGCCAGGACTGAGGGAAGTGGAGCAAAGGGGGGTGAGTAGTAACCTCCAAGATGGTATCAGGGAGTAAAAGCCAGCGCTCTGAAATGGGGCCCTACTTATCTCCCCACAATCGGGACAGACAAATGAAGATGGATGAATATGAGCTGTCAATTTTCTCATCAGCCTCTATGGCTGTGTTGCAGGTAAGATGCCATGCCAGGGAAATGGCAACTTATGGTCTGAGCAACCTTTATAAATTAGAAACTGTTACTTGAGAAGTGTATTTTGCCTAGCAGCTCAGACTTCACCGATCTCTGCAGACACCAGCAGATTTATTCCTGCGAATGCTTCACTGTGGTTTCTATTTTGTTTTTCCTTGGCTGGTGGAGGTTTGGTAGCAGCATGATGGCTAGCACATAACCTGTAGTCTATAGCATGATGCTGTTTCTTTAGCATCTTTTGCTGTTGTTTCCTCCCCACAGACAGAATGTTAAATCTGATAAATGCAGGGGTTTGCTCATAAAAGCTTGTCTCTTACTTACAGCTTGCTGGTAAAAAACATCCCCTTAAGATACGGGTATGAAGGCTGCAGTGCTGCTGGTCCTGGCAAGCGGCATGTCCTCTGAGTGCCTCTGGTCCACCCTCCCCACACAG
Organism: Anser cygnoides; assembly: GCF_040182565.1. Lineage (NCBI taxonomy): Eukaryota > Metazoa > Chordata > Aves > Anseriformes > Anatidae > Anser > Anser cygnoides. The sequence continues at coordinate 2,706,577 of NC_089879.1, read as the reverse complement.
GGGATGGGAACACAACCCCAGCAATACTGGGGTTTTTCATTTTACACTGCAAACCCCAAAGTGTTGGCATCAGACAGAAGTGAGGGGTAAGTGGGGAATGTATGAGAAGGCAGTTGGTGCTGAGCAGGGAGGGGATTTTTCCTGCTGGTGAGAGAGGATGGCAGGAAGAACACGTGTATTACGGGCACTGCCTCTGTTGTCTTGCGCATACGGGAAGGTACCCAGGTGTAAAGTGATGAGGAAAGCATGGGAACAGGATCTGCTGCTTTCCAGAGTGCAAAGTCTCTGGAAGATATTGCATCTACTTAAATAGCTTTTCAGGTTCTTCAAAGAAACTGTGGTCTGTAAGATGAACATCTGAACAAATTGTTTGAAACTAAAGAAAACAGCTCAAGTTCTAGAAACATCGGGGGAAAAAAATAATACTAATTTTCAAAACCCCAAACAAACAAAAAGCCCCCACACCTTCTTCCCCTTTGAGGCCGCTGTGGAAAATGAGGCTGTTTTGGTTTTCTACATTTTGTGCATGCAGATTACTGGTTGCTCCAGACTCTTCCACACATGCTGAAAATGCTGAAAGTCCATGTCTGTGAATGTCCTCTCCTTCAAAACAGGTCTGGGCTGGAACAACTTGTATTGTATTCTCCAAGTGTATTATGGACACAAATGTGTGATGATAACCTGGCAAGAGAAAGCAGCTGTTGGTAATATGGTCATGGCATACAGATCAGGGCAAATGCATCCTGTGATGTGTTCTGATGAATTCAGTGCTGAATTTATAGGCTATAATTGCCTGGCTCAGTTCAATAAGTTTGTGGATTCAGTATTTGGAACCACTGATGTGACTGCCTATGAGTATGATATGGTTATAACCCGGACTGTGGTTTTCAAGTGTTCAACCTTACCGCTGGAAGTTTTGCACCACTTTGCAGAGTAGTGATCGCATCTGATGCTCCCGTGTTTCCAGGACCTTGACCAGAGCCTTAACTACAAGCTCTTTGTCTCTGATTTAGACATCAGAGCAGAGACATCTCCACATTCTAAAAGGTACAAATCGTGCGTGTAAAACTGAAAGAAAACTAAGCCCATATCTTGAACTCTCCAATAGAGGAGCATTTGTGAAGTTCCAGACTTAGTCACCTACCGGGAAGCGGAGATTTGTTTCTTACAAATGAGTCATCTCTCTCACGCTGAGAAAGAATAGAAGATATGCAGGTTTCAATCTTTGTCACTCAACACTGTAATCTGTTTTATTTTACAACTGCGAAGGCTTGACTTGCAACAATTTGGTAGTTGTATAGCAATACGTTGTCCTTTTCCCGCTACAGCATTGTCATTGGCCATGTTTCAGAACTGTAAACAGAGGTAGAAACCGCCTCTACAAGAGCAAATACTGACAGATCGATGTTTATGTATTAGCTTCATAGCTATGCATAAAAACAGTTGTCATGACTGAGCTGTAGAAAAATGAGTAAGTTGCAAAACTGAGAAGTAGAGGGTGTTTGTAGCTTGTTTTCTTGAAGTGATGTAAAATAGGGAAAATTAATGATAATTATTGAGAGAATCAGCATTAAGTCTGTAGCAGAAAAGAAACATTTTTAACTAATTGTACAAGCAGAATATTCTCTTCTTGATTTTGCTGCTAAGTTCTGGTGCAATGCCTCTGCTGGCTATTTTCAAAATTCATGCCTTTTTTTGGGGTGCAGTCCCAGGGCTCCTACAAGGGTGGGCTACGATGTCTGCAAACACCTTCTGCCCAGGTATTCCTGAGCTATGATGCAGGCAAAATTTAATATGACAGCATGTCCTGAAGAGCTTGTCTGAGCTTCATGTGGATCACCTCTGAGTGTTGTCATCCTGTGATCTTCTAAACGTATAAGTCTACTAACAAATAAGTCTTCTAAACAATAAGTCTAATGTATTAGTGTTGGCTAATAGTAATGTATTTATAATATCTAGTTCTGATAACAGTAGTTATATGCAAGTATTACTGAAAGTCTTGACTATGGTTAATTTGCAATGCCCATAACTTTGAGGTTTTCTAAACATGGCACAGCTATAATCAATTTACTTATTGCTGTGCTTAAGCTCTTGTGCTTTTTTATTCAGTAGTGTATCAGTGTTGTAGCAACAATTTGACGTGTGTGCAGAAGTGCTTGATTTTCAGTACTGTTAGGTGACTTTAATGTAGGTTTTAAAGTAGCTCCCTCCCTCCCCAACACACACACACATGCACAAATGCTCTCAAGAGCTTGGTAGTTGAAGAAAAAACTGCTCTTGGGTCTCTCTAATCCATGTTATCTTTAAGTGGAGGTGGGGAAAGGAAGACAAGATTAGTGAGGATATCTTGATCCCTGTCATTTTTTGCTTGCAGGGTAAACATTAAGAGACCCATGTTATCGTCATGTTAGTTTGTTCACAACTTCATTTAAAGCCCACTAAGGACAATGAAAGTTGCTATTCTTCCCTATTTCCAATTGCTTTGTATAAAATCAGCGGAACTCTTTTCCCCAGCCAGACCCAGCAGCTCCCCCTGGGAAAGGAAGACTTCAGCCACTGCTTTAATGCGTTTCTGTGTCACAAAGAATAAAGTCACAGATTTGGGAAGAGGCCTTTTTGAAGAGGCAGTTCAAAGTGCTAGCAGGTGTGAGTAGTGGAGCTACGGCAGTGCTGGGGCTAATGTGGTGGTGGGAGGCTCCCACCAGGACAGGGGCCATTAGAGGGGCGCACCCCGCCGTGCCCTGTGTCATCCGTGTGTGTTGCTGACCCCACAGCTCATTCAGGCACCAAACCAGACTGAGAATGAGGTCCTGGTGCTTGTCTCTAGCCCCCTTAGCAGAACAAATCCAGGTTTTAACTTCTCTGGGCGTACTCCCTAGCTGGGAACTGCTGGTGAAGCCACCAGCTGGCATTGATCTTCAGCTTTGGCTGCAAGAACATTTCCTATCTGTCCCGTGAGATAGTGTGTTGGGTCTTGCTCACAAGAGGACAGGCTTCCAGATTTTACACCATTTACACCTAGACTTTACACCACGTCTAGACTTTTGGTCCTATACTTTACCCTGTTTTCCACTTGGTGCTCCAGCCTACACCAGCAGGGTGTCTAAATGTGGGCATGGGTTGTGGCTGTCAGCCCCAGCTGGCAGCTTGTGCACTGGCTGCCTTAGTCACTGGTCAGGCAAGAATGCTTTCCAACCCTCGTTGCCTTTCTCTGAACCCGTTCCAGTAATGCATCCCTTCTTTTTTTTTGAGAGGGAGCATATCTAACCTGTACATGTAGTCTATGCTAGCTGGGAAACTGCTGTCAAAAGCCACTGCTAAAACAGCTTCTGCTGAAGCATTTGGCAGTGGTGCAATGAAGAAATTCACCAGATTTACTAAATTTTTGGGGGGGAGGTGTGACTAAATATGAACCCATGATTTCTTGGCACATTACATTAAATGCTTCTGTTTCCTCCTTGCCATGGCATTTCATAAATGGAGTCTTTAGATGGAGAAGGAAGGCCAGAAACTGCACATAAGTAGAGCATGGGCAGGAGAAGGCAGTATGTATGTTAAACCCCAAAGACCTTAGGAAATTAAGCTGCAGTTTTGTTATAATTAGGGATTTCCTTTGAAGCTCCTATAATTAGGATATCATCCATCTTTGAGTGGCTTTATTAGCATTGACAGTTACCTTGGGGCTGTAGACAGACCGAGCACCAGCACGTTGATGTACTGCCCTGATCCGCAGTAGTCGGTGAGCGTTTCCCATCACTTTGGGTTCTCTGCACTGAATGACACTTCTCAAATGGTAACTTCTCAAATAGTCCCACCAGACAGATGGGAGCACTGGGAGATGAGCAATGGAAGGCGGATCTGATCCTTAACATGAAAAAATGTGCATGAAAATAAATGGTCCAAATACTGTTTAGAGTTGGTTTGGTCACCGCTGCAGGGTTTCCAACACTGAAAGGAGAAGGGACAGCACGTATTTTGCTGCAGAAGTGCTGCTCTGCAGAGACCGCTCAAATCCTCAGCACCTGGGGAAACGTAAGCACCCCAGGATATTTTTATTTTTTGAGTAAGGAAAACTTGACTTAAATGTAACAGTAGTTAAACCACATTTTTAAGTATATCAAAACAGTGTTGAAAACTTACCTCAAATATGTTTTAGGGTAAATTTTTCCTTTAAATACTTCACAAAAAATATGTATGATGTGAAAAATATATACACATGGAACGTCTAATCGTTAGCAAAATCCATCAGAATTCTGGAGTTGGTCAGAAAACTTAGAAAAATGTAAAATTATAACTTTTTTTTAAGTTGGCCTTTTAATCACATGCAAAACCAAAACAAAGAACAGGGGCTAAGGGCTGGCCTTCTTTCCTATTCATAATCTTGTGATTTGGGGTAGTTTCAGAAAAGTTCTAAAAAATTTGGAAATTAAACATCCTTGATTTTTTTCTAATCCAAGAAAAGCGGATATTTCTTCATCAGAAAAGTTTACTTCATCACTAGAAAGTGCATGCAAGTGGCAGCATAATACAACTCCACTATGCATAATTTTCTTAAAAGTCTAAGATGAGGAATGGGAGAGGCACCCCACCTGTGGTCATGGATGTCTTCTCTTCCCTATACCCACAAGGTAACTATAAATATTTGGAAAATAGTGTTGAGCAATATTGTTTTATTCTTATTTGGGATGCTGTCAAGAAATATAAATGAACATTCTCTTGGCAATCTCTGCAAAATGCTATTTTTAACCATACTTCGAGGACTGGGACCGGATGAAATCCCGTTTTCTCTTTCACTCTATATTCCCAACCATCATTAATCAATAGCTTTGTTAGCTCTGCAGAATTCACACCATCAGCTCTGATTGAGAGGCTTTGAATTGCTTCCCAGGCTCACGTGCATCGTTGTTTGTCGTCTTGTTCTTTTTTTCTTTTTTGGTTGTTTTGGTAATTCTCTCTTCTAATACTGGTAGGTAGCCAAGAAAACTTTTTTCCAGGGGTCCTGTATAAGCAAGCCATCAGTCTATGCTATACCTGTTGTGATTGTTCCCAGGGTGCCCACAGATCCGTGGGGTGGTCGAGCGGAGCACCTAAAACCAGTGTGCCATTTGGGGAACGCTTTTCTGTTGTTTTCTTGTCTCGGAGTGCACGTGTGAAATGTACACACAAAGACAAAGAAAAACAAAGCAGAAAGGGGAAGGAAAAAAAAAAAAAGGCAGGTATTTCCTCCTCGGAAGGAGGCTGCTGCCCTCTCATGGTTTCCGAGGCGAAGAGCGGGGAAGGTCCTCGGTGGGCAGCTGGGGGCAGCCCCCGGTCCCCTGCCAAAGGGCTCCTGCAAGGCACAGGAGCAGAGCCCAGCTGCCTGAGAGGACAGGCTGGGCAGGAAAAGATAACTCTCTGTGTCCGGGATTATTGCAGAGAATGCTGTTTTTGTGGGCTTCGTTTCCCTTCCTTTTCAGACCCTTTTCCTATAAGAGAAGTTGGTTGTTTTTTGGCATAAATTGCAGAATTTGAATGGTAATATTTAAAAGTATGAGCTCTGCGATGGTCAACTATATTATTTCTGGCACGTCTGGGGATTAGGATATGTAGAATAAAAGTTTGTAAATCCATGGCTGTGTTTTGATGGGCTGTTGTATACCCACTCAGGCATTTATGGTGCCCATCTCAAAGGGGAACTGTGTGTTAGCTGAGATGCTTATCGAGGGAAAAATCTCAGTGTAAGTGTAACATGCTTGTGTCATGGAAAAGTACCACGGCTGCTGCTTAGTGCTGTCTAGTGATATGTGTCTTTTGGCAGAAATTAGGTGTGTTGCGGGTGGAGGGGCACCCTTCGTGCTGGGTGCAGCTAGGAGTCTGTGACTCTGATGCGGAATAATGACAGATCTGGGTAAAGTAGTCTAATCTAGTATAGATGGCTCATGTGTCTGTTCACACTAATTTTGGGTGATGATTCCTTTAAAAAAAAAATATGCATATTACCAGCAGGCCTGTGGTTTGGTGCAGTTTGACCACTGCAGATGCGCAGCTCCAGCAGCAGCCTGGTGATGCTGGGAGGCTTGCTTCCCTAACAGTGTGTGTCAGGACTGCTCGTAGAAATGTTTGTCACCACCACATGCAGCCTGTCGCCTAGAAAAGTGAGTTTCATGCCACGTCCGTGTTCGAGGATTTGCAGTTTGTTCATCAAAGCCCCCAAAGCAGTGGGCAGCTGGCTGGGCTCTGCTGGGAGCCGTGCCCCTCGTGGGGAGCGCTGCGAAGAGCAGGAAGGTCTCAGTCTCACTGCCTGTCCAGAGCCTGTTTTTAAGCAGGTTTCCTTCCTTTGAGCTGCGTTTCGATGCTGATCTCGTTTTGAAAAGGTCTCTTACCCAGCTGAGATGCTCGCACCTGCCAGGTCCTTCCTCCTGTCCCCAGCACTGCTGCGCTGTGATGCGAGGGGTGCCACGGCGTCCTCCCCGAAGGATAACTTGAGAGGCCCTCAAAGGTAAAGGAGCAGAGAGGAGAGCTGATCTCAAAGCACTGATGGAAAAAAAAAAATCCAGAAAAGGGACACTTAAATTTGATCCAGGTAAAAGATTTGTGTCCTTGCAGTACGTTTTCCCAAGAGGGGGTTTCTCTGGGGTTTCTGCAGCAGAGCGCCCCTCCAGAGGGACCTCACACCCCGCCAGGCACTGCAACCTGGTGTTTGATATGTGTTACCACAAGGATAAAATGCTTGTATCAGCGTCAGTCTAAAGCTCTCCTGTATGTTTTCATGCAAAAATGCTTTGAGCCGGCCTGTATTTGGGAAGCTGTCACAGAGACTTCCCTCGGAGAAAGGATGCTCAGAGGAAAAGCTGTGGTCGTGTGCTTTGCCCCCCGTCACTTTGGCAAAAGCCAACATCCCTGGGGCACGCTGCTGCTCGTCCTGTGCTGGCTTCAGGCTCCTCTGTCCAGACCTGCTGTACGGCCCCAGGGCTGGGGGAGAGATTTATTTTTAATTCTCTGATACTTCTATAATAAAAATCATTACCGCGTCGGCGATGCCGCGCTTGATTTAGAACATTGATTGTTAATTCTGGCAGCTCTCCCACGAGCAGAGATTTTTAAATAGCGTGAGCCGGATGACTCTTTAGCAGAATTGCTCCTGGGGGACAGGAATTGGTTTTATTGACTGAGCTGCTTTGCCTGTGGCTAACAGCAAAGCCGTGCTGGCTCTTTTTTTTCTGTAATTGTGAAGTTAACTAGCTTCTGCCGTGTTGTCAAGTAGATATTCCGACATCAAAAATTATTACGTTTGCCTGCTGTGAGGTTTGTGGTGTGTGCTATTAAATGTTTTCAGCTGCTGCTAATCATTAAGGTAACTGACAATTTACTGGGTATCGTGGATCTTCCACGTTTTCAAAGGAAAGGCTGCTGCTTCTCAGCATTTCTGCAGTTGCTGAGCTTGGTGCAACTGTTATGCAAGCTGAAACTTTTCGAGTGAACCACAGAGCTAAAACAGATCTCGGGTAAATAGGAGACGGCCTCTGAAGTGGGAACTCCTGACCAGATAATGTTGTATCTGGCTATTTTAATACCTGTTAGGTGTTTTGGTTGTGACCGCTGTAGCAGAAGCACCCGGGTGACTCATTTAGCCACTGCTGCTGCACGGACGTGCGGGTACCAGAGTATCTGGTGGGGATGGAGGGGCAAGGGGCTGCTGTGGATTTCTGCTTGGGCAAATAAAGGAGGCAAAGGGACCTCCTATGCCTGTCGGAGGAGGGGCAGAGGCCTCGCTGGATGCTCCTCGCCTCCTTCCTCTCCAGCTGCCATGCTCCTGGCAGGGCTTCCACGAGCTGCGGTGGGTCGCAGGATCCCGCTGGCGGCAGGCGTGGTGCTGGGTGTGCCTGGCATTGTGCTCAGCACCACCCGGAGCCCTGCCCAGCCCCATCCCTGAGCCTTCCCAGGGCCTGGCCAGACGCTGCTCCTGGCCAAAAGCTCCTGGCCTCAACTGCTGGTGAGTGATGAATGGGTAAAATTACCCTGGTTTTAGATAAGATGGGAGCTTGATTTTTTTTTTTTCTTTCAGGAGTGCATCAAGCTGACAGTGCAAGCTTTTTGCCTTTTTTTTTTTTAACCTAAGGGTAAACTGCCAGGATTTGTTCTCATTAGGAGGAGAAATGTGCTGAATGCAGCTCCACTCATTTCAAAGGCTGGCTGGGTGGCAGGAGCCAGACCAGTTCCTTTCTGATATCCTAAAAGCAAAATGCGAGGTTGGTTTTTGCATTCTTTTTTCTTTCTTTTCTGTCCTTTATCTGGTAGCAGTGGGCTGTAAGGACATGCATAATCTCCTCTTGCTAAACTCTGATGCAGGAAATGGATACCTAAACTATTTGACTTCTTGCTTTTTCCTCACGAGTATGTGTGCTGCGGGTCAGTCCTCCACGCAGAGCTGTGTGCTCTGCTCTCTTCTCACAAGCAACTTTATTCCCAAGGGCTCATATTTTGTAATTTATCTTGGAGCAGGTGCTTTCAAATCCAGGCAGTTTACCCAACAGCTGACACTTGTGGCCTCTTTAGAAACGGGAGCGCTTCTCCTCGTGCCTCAGCATCCTGCACAGCCCCCATTCAGCCCAGCACCTCACTGCTGCCTTACAGGGTTGTCAGTGCATCTCTGGGGAAACAGAAAGAGAAGTTTGCAGTGCTTTTCTGCATCCGTCACCTGCTGTGGGTGAGCTCACCTGTGCCGTGACCCGCATGGTTTGTGCCTCCTCCTCAGCACCCAGTTCAAGCAGGCACCCAGAAATGGGAACATTTAAATACAAGAATCGCTTCTGTTTTCCCATTTCTTCCATTGCAGACAGCACCTCAGTATGACAGAAGCACCGAAGCAATGGTGAGCCGCTCCTCTTCAGAGCAGGAGCCTCCTCCCCTCCGACACTACTCTGCTACAACTTCATTTCTCTCCAAGCCAGTGCCTGATACGAGCGTAGTTGTGCTGCGTGATGGATGCTGGCGTAGCGCAACGGTGACAGATGCGTGCTGGAACTGTGTGAAAATTTTTGCAGCCAAAGCAAAACTGGCAAATGTTTGACTTCCCGCCAGTTTAGCTCGCGGGTGCAAAATATCTGAGGTTTTAACTGAAATGTTTACAGCAGTTCTAGGCCTGGTTCTTGTCAGCAGTGGAGAGGAGATAACATCGCTTATTGCATTGACCCATCCCACTCCTCAAGTCTTAGAAACCCTCTTTTATACCCCCGCCACTCTGCCTCATCTTACTTTTAGTCAAATGCTTACAAAACAGACACTCTGCTTTGACTCCTTTCAAAGAGCACAGCTGCAAAAAGTATAGGGCACTTTAATCCTGAAGCTTTATTTTTTGACATAAATAGTGAGAAGTCGCCTCTTGTATCTTCTCGTAGTCTCGTCAGAGACGCTATTTTTTCCTTTATGAATATCTCTGGCATCATAGGACAGACACCAAGCGTGACTGTGAAAATCCTATTGTAAAGGAAAAAGGTGCAATAAAAACTTGTTCTTGTAGCTGCAGAGGTATGGAGCAAAGGAGCAGAAGGCGCTGACTGCTCTGCACTGTGCTCGTCTCCAGGAACATGTGTGCTGAGAGTGATTTCACCCGGCAGTGTGCTCCCTGTGTCCCTGCCCAGGGAAAGGTCGCTCTCGTCTGCTAAATGTCCTTTGGCATAGTGGGATGGGAGCGCACCCCCCCTGCGTAGCTCTGCTGTTATGTATGGTTGTGTAGGCATTATATACCAGCTACGCTGTACGTAGGGATGAGAAAGTTGTCCATAAATCACTAATAAAGCCCATTATTTGGCATTTCCATGGGGGCAAAACGACAGCCTAATGCAGCCTGTGGGAGAGCAGCCAGGTGCAGCCAGTCCCACCCAACGCAGGTGCGGCTTTATGGGACTTTATGGTTGTGTTATCAAATGTCTATGAATAGGTTCTGCTAAGGTTTCTATAGACGAAGGACTTAGATACAGGGCTGCTACGCTGTCTTGTTTAGGCTGTTGCCAGTCCTCCCACTACTGCGGTGCTGTGCCGCCCCAGCTGGGCTCTGAGCGAGCTGAGCCCGGCCGGGGGTCGGTGCCGCACCCCTGCGGGGTTTGGCGTGCAGTGACTGGTGGTGAACAGGCTTGTCCAGGTGGAAAGGGGGCCGCAAGCCCACCCCTGTTTGCCGGGGAAGTGTAGTAAGGACTGCAGGAGAAGGTCCCGGAGCAGGGAGTGGATAGCAGCAAGAACTGCAGGCTGGATGAAGCACCGATACCGTGTGAGCGCTTATCTCCAGCATTCCTCGTTCGTGCTGCTTCTGCCCCTGAGGTCCCAGAGCGCAAACGCAATCCAGCCTCTTCGATCTTCACCTTTGGACCCAAAGGGCGAAGCAGAGCTGCGTTCACAACGCGCTGGTGTCGGTGCAGCCAAGGCAGGCAGGGCAGCTCTGTCCTGTGGCCCGGAAGATCCCAAAAGCAGGAGGTGGGAACACCCGCTCCGTGCTGTGCAGCAGCAGGGCTGGCACAGACGTGGCTTTCAGACAGGCAGAGGCAGCGCATGAAGAAGCGAGCTGCCCCCAAGGCCTCGTGCTGGGGCTCTCCAGGGCTGCCCATGGCTGCAAAGGCCCCTCAGGCTTGCAGTGGCCGGCAGCTCTTCGTGCCGCTGCTTCTTCCCTTCTAGAGGTGCATTTGCAGCGATCCCTCCAGCAAAATTAAAAAATAAAAGTAAAATAAAATAAAATCCCTGTATGGTGCCTCAAGTCCCAGCCCGATGGCTGGCGCTGGCATCAGGCACTTCTGGTGTTTCTGCTCGGGGCGTCTAGGCAGCATGTTTGCTTATAACATCTAACATTGTAAGGTATAATCAATCTGCTTTGAAGGTGCAACAGGCTATTTTGTTAATTGAGCTATACACATACCTTCAATTTGTACATAAATTATTGGTCGTGATTGTCCACATTAAATAGTCACACTTTCTTTTCACCCTCTTTTCAGTGACATCCTTAGAAGAGAATGACGTCTTTTGATGCATTTTCAATTGGTCTTTCCTGCTCTTTCTTCTTAGAATACCTTGCGCAGCTGTAGAAACAAATGATGACTATAGTACCACAGCTAAAAAGAATGTGAAGCAGCAGGATCCAGTAGGAATAATCGTAATTGTGTTCAGATTTGGTATGATTCAATTGAATAGAAGCACATTTGGTGGCCAGCTCTACAGACAGGTTGTTGCCTTGTACGTTCACGGCAAAAAGTATCATGACTACAAGCGTGAAGAACCCTAGAAAATATAAATGCAAATGTTAGAGGCAGAAACGTAATATTATGTGTTATAAATATTTGTATTAAGTACCTATATAAATTGCTACTTGGCAGGATTCAACTTAAATTGGTTAGAATGCCAGGACTAGAACAAATGAGAGTAATACTTTCTGTTAATAAAACCTGAGAGCATTTAAAGAACTTCTGTACCATCTAGTAGGGTGGATGTTTTGACATTGGAAACTATCTTCTGCTAAAATGAATGGATTCTTATTGACTATCTTTAGATAAGGCTATGTAAAGTCCTTTCCCCCACCCCCACCCCCCCCATTGCATTTGGTGCTGATGCATATAATATATGCACCCCTTAGGTGATTTGCAGGTTGCCTACTTGATATGAATGCAAATTCATGGAATATGCGGTATAACAACTGGCTAAGACCTTGAGTAACCTGGCCTGAGTTCAGTGCTGCCACAGCTTTGAGCAAGAGCTTAGACTTGGAGACTTGAGGTTCTTTCCTACCCAAATTATTCAACTACTGTGATGAGCCAAAATGAGATGTCTTGGATCTGTATCCACTTCCTACAGTTGCCTTAATATAGATGGAGTTCAGTTACTTTGATATACTTAGCCAAATAATGTTTTTACTTATTTGCTTTCATAGTGCTAGCAGAGGTACAATCTCTGTACCCTGGTGAAAATATTTCCATTCCTTCCCTCCAGATGCACCAGCCTGCCAGTTCTCCTGCTCACAGAGGTTCAGGTTTTTGCAAGGAGGACACTGGAATGTCAGGCCATCTGGTGCAAGATTGAGATCCTTCTAGATACATATCAAATGATGCGTGATTTTTCAAAAAAAATATGCCCACGGTAGGATACACTTCCAGGTCATTGCACTTGGAGGGCTGTAAAAAGTAACCACAATCCTCAGTCAATGTGTGGGTTTACTTTCTCACTGATATTTCGTTTGGCAAGCTCTTTCATTTCAGGTCTATTCTTGCAGATCCATGCTATATAATGGTAGCTGGGCCGCCTTCTGCAATGAGACACCAATCTGGCTGTCCCAAAAGTTGAGTAATGGTGTAATTTAGTCTTTTGCTCTCTTTTTTTTTTAACTATGTTTCAAGACATCCCCAGCTGTTCCAGCATCGATATTTATATGCTTGCTGCATTAGTCGCAGCTGGAGTAGGGTGGCTTTCACACCTGTACTTGCTACAATTAAGGCTGTTCTTATCCCTGAATGTGATTCCCTTTTCCCTGAGGTCAGATTCTGACCAAGGCAGAGCGCTGAGGGCTTTGGGGACCAGCGCGTGGTGCGCAGCCCTGCTGCCGAGCTGCCTGCAGGTGAGGTGGGCACGCAGACCTGGAGCGTGCCAGAGGGACCTGTGCTGAAGGACCCCGTAATCAGATGTCTTAAAAGGAATTTTTTCTCAGTGCTAACCTAGTATTAGAGGAAAGCGTAATCCTCTCGAGACGAATCGAGTGTGAGAGCTGCAGTCATTACCGTGGCAAGATGAAGAGTGTAGCAAGGTGCATTAGGAGAAGCCAGATGCAAGCCTGCTGGTTGAATGAGAGCCTGCACCTCCAGGGAGCTGTTTGGCAGAGTTCACGGCTCTGACAGCTCAGCATCTCTACCATTTTTTCTGCTTAGGGAATGTTAAAACTTATTTTGATCTCTGCAAGTGTTTTTAGAGAGGGAAATAAATTTTGCTGTGACTCTGCCCTTCTAACCACCTCCCCTTTGATGTTAATGCTGGTTTAGATGTGTTTGATTCAACACATTTTTCAGAAGTGAAGCTATTATCCATCCCACAGATTAGACCTTAGAGGCCTAATTTGGAATGCAGGTAACCCAGGAACAGTTACGCTATAAATACCATAAAACAGTGGCATAGTGTCTTTAAGAGGTTACAAATTGCGCTGTAGCGACATACACGGACACAATTCTGTTCTGGCTTAACGTTGTGTTTGTCAGCTTACTCTGTTCTCCTTGATGTGCGTTGTGTTTGCAATGATGTGACACCCCAACAGGTGCAGTAGCATCACTTCGTGCGTTTTGCTACCAGCGAATCCAGCTTCCTGCTGGCTGATACCATCGCTTACAGCAATGCTATTTTACCAGTATGTAAAATATAGCTTTAAGATAACCCAGCAGATATGATTAAAAAACAAAACCAGCTGAACAGAACACATTGAAGTTTCTTTTTTTAAAATATATATTTCTTAACCTTGGGATCAATGAGGATATAGTATTAATCTGTAGGGCGTGCAGGAAGTGCTCCATACAGAACACGTTACTCACCGCCTATGGCGTTCCAGGTATAGACTCCAATGGGTCCCAGAAACGTCTGGTAGGGATTGCTCACAGCGTTGGTGAATGTAAACCCTGAGCTCAGAAGGGAGCTCAGTAAACTGAGGACCAGAAGCACGATAATCGTGACGTTGATGCCTTTCGTTCTGGTGCTGTTCAGCGTTTCTGCAACTGAAAGAGAGCGGCTCAGTGGTGGGTGCCCAGCTTCACCAAGAGGAGGACAGATTCAGTGCCTGGGGTGTTTAAATGTGCCCGGCAAGCTAAGGGTTTACTGCTATGTAGCTGGTTGTAATTAAAAGCTAATAAGCAGAGAAGTGGCTGACCTGTAGAGACCCAGCTGTAGCAGGAGCAGTAGGTTTGGCACAGTGCATGAACCCAAAGCTGCAGAGGGGTGAAGGTATCGTCATCTGAAATAAGTGCATCTGCTAATCCTGCTGGCACACAAACTTCATGGGCAGTGGGCTGGGTAGCCGACTTCTCTTCCCTACTATTTCTGAGAATATTTCATCTTGACAAAGCTCGACAGAAATTTTATGGTAAGCCTGATGAGGAAACTAGCTGTTCCTGCCCATCATCCCCCAGGTGTCTGGTGACTTCTACAAATGCCTGATTTAAAACTTGGCTCTAACTGTAGATTATTTCCTTTTAATGTAGCAGCAGTCCCCTCAAGTGGAATAAATCTGACAAACGGAACAGCTTCTACAAGTCCAGTAAAGCTGTTAGCCTGGCAGGGTCAGGTGTGTTTGTAGGACAAATGTGCCTGAGCGTGGCCACCCGTGGACGGATGAGGTATGGCTGGCCATTGAGCTGCTCTTCATACCCCGGCTGGATCTGTCTCTTGTCATGTCCCACAGAAAATAAATGGGTGGGGAGAATGCCTCCTTGATTCTCTTTTTTTTTTTTAAAAAAAAAAAGAGCAGCTCCTGCCTTTGGTTATCTGTGGAGGACGGGTGCATCCAGGGCTCTGCTCCCCCACGAGGGTGAAGAGAAGCTGCTGCACACCTTAGCGTCGAGCATCCTGGCTCCTCTGCCTCGTGCTGCTGCTTGTTGCACTTTCCGTGTGCTTGCTGTTCCAGGGCAGTTTCTGTATTTGTATGCACGGCTGGCCATAGGCGCGCAGCACGTACAGTCGTCACTCCCTCCAGGACTGTAACCGTTTTTATTATTTTTGCCTAAATCCTCCTAGTTATTTGATATGCTGCTGATAATAAGAGACACAAATATGGGTGCAATATACTCAAAGTGTAATTGCAGTATAGCTGCATTGAAATATATTATTTTCCTTTCAATTTACAGATTGAATAGGCATCTATAATGTGCCTGTGGCTGCCTTAACCTATAACAAGTTTGACATCAGTGTTTTCATGCTCTGTTCAAAAGGCATTGTGATAGGCAGCCATCTACAGGAAAACTTCCCTTCTGTGCTGCTTTTAATACAAAGCCTTTACTGCAGCATTCATCTAGCATATAAATTGGAGAAATCATAGCAGCGAAAATAACAAAAACATAACAAGAGCACATAAAAAGAAAATAAACACTCAGAACAAAAAGAAGAGCTATTGGAAATAAATTAAAAGGAGAGCTTCTATCTCATTTACCATTTTATTCTTAGAAGTTAATTTCTGTTTGAGCAAATGGCAGGTAAGGATGTGTTATGGAAATCAGATGCAAATTTAAGCAATTCTCCTAGAAGAATAGGAAAGAGGCATTCAGGGGACATCACTCAATTAAATGGAGGTGAGCACAACACCAGCTGCACCGTGTGCTTGTGCTGAAGAAGCCTCGCTGCTGGGGTATTGCCTACCTCAAGGAATAGGTCTGGAGCTGAACCAGGCAGGTGTGGATAATTTCCCTCTGGCAGCCTCACTTCATTTTATCACTCAGAACATCTCCAGAGTTGACTGGCTACATCTATGGCACCCCCTCATTGATCTCATTCATCCCTGACAATGAGCTGCAATTTAAGAGATGTAATTTTGCCAGATTCCACTTGTTGCAGGCATGCCTGCAACAGCTCAGGACTTCTAAAGGTTTTAAATAAAATGTTGTTTTCATGGTGGAAGATTTTTTTTTCTAAATAAAACGAACTAGAGGACTCTACAGTAGTTGATCTACTTGAATGTGATCTATAATAAGCCACAACTGGATGACCTTTGCATGAGTGCAAAATAGCCTAATTCCAGAATGAAAGCAGAGGTTTTTGCCTCAACCATCTCTCCTTATTTTCCTGCATCATTTTTTATTTTTTTCATCTGTAACTCTTGTGTGGTCAGATTCAATTTCCCAAGCTTTTAGTGACCTATGTGTGAATGGCTTAAAGGCTTCAAGCCAGCCTTAAAGCCTTTTTGAAGCAGTGTAAATCTGGCAGCTTTCGCTGGTCTGTGATCACTTATCACACAGAATGAATTGCTCATTAAAAAGAAAAAGAAAGTCTAACTTTTTTACTTTTCATGAGGTCACCTGGAAACTGATGGGTCACCTGGAAACTGATGGAAACTTTTTTTTTTTAGGAGATAGAAAATGAATCGATTCCCCTCTGCTGTAGTGAATTTCTGAGACTTCCTTGGGTGCTGTTGTTTCGCTGGTTGCTGACGCCCAGCTGACCCCTGGCTTGACGGGCTCCCCGGGCGTGCCGCTCCCTGCACCTTGCTCACCGTTTTTATGTGTTTGACTTGGAAATGAGCACAGCTGTAAAAGACCTTTTGCAACCTATTACGTGAACAGGTTGTATCTTTCGGAGACAAATGACTAGAGAGGCTAATGAAGGCTCTAAGGAGTGACGCTACTTAATAATATCTACGTTTGGCCAGATCATGCCGCTCATCCCCAGGGCCTCTGAAGCAGCTGTGTCATTTTCTTGCTCTGTTAAGATCGCTTGTGGCACTCTGTTAAAGGGTCTGCCCTGGCCACGCGGTCCAGGCACTGTATACTTGTGGAATCTGTACTCCTTTTTTTGTCTTTCATCTTTATGCTCAAAAATTTATTTTCATTGCGTGGTTTTTGAAAACAGTGTTGTTGTCTTTGTTGATAATCTGCTTTCATATGGTCTTTTACTGTAGCCAACCTGGACGGTTGCTAACAAGTAGTCTAGATAGCCAACTTATCTTCTTTGAATTACTCTTCAATATTTATTTTGTCTTCCATTCATTCTCCTTGATTTACACCCAAATATGGAAGTGCCATCTGGAAAACACCCAGAGACCTCATCAGGGCACGCTTGCTGAGTGCCAGCTCATGCTGTGCTGTGTAAGGGTGTTCATAACGCTGCCTGCTGCTGCTCGAGATGTCAGAGTGGAGAAATCATGACAATTTGTTTCTCCATAGTACAGGCAATCCATTTACTAAAGGACATCCTACTGTCTTAGGGCAACCTGGCTATTTCAATTCAAAACCAGCATGTATGCATGCAGTTCTGTGAAGTATTTCTCCTGTTTCCAGAATGCTTGGAATCCTACTTAATACAAAAAGTGGCAATCATACCTAGCGTAGAGCCTAAGAATTAATTTTAAATGAGTTTATTTTATCTTGAAGATATGCCTGACTGAACTGGGGAAGGATGCGGGCAAATCCGCATTTAGACTACGGATGAAGCATTTTTTTCAGCAGCTGTTGAAAACAACTAGCAATTCCTGAAGCTCACTTGATTTGCTCATCTATAAATGGCTTATAAGTGAGAATTGCGATGACATTTCCTAAACGAAGAGCACAAAAAATTAAATATGGAGAAAAAATCACCAACAACAACCGAATGCATGTAGACCATGCCAAGAATTGAATCCTTTACTGATGCTTGTTATTAACTGTGGTTAAAATATATAGGGTGCTAGTGCCCAGACCCTGGGATTTGGTGGCGTTAGTTCCTGTGCAGGGAAAGGCAAGACACGTGCCCCGAATTCCTGCCAGACTGCATCCTCGCCCTGCCATCAGCTCTGCATGGGTGGACTCCTGTTTTCACATGGCACCCTATTAAAATCAGCAAGAGCCCGCCTGCATGGAGCAAAGTCTGGGGCTAGATCCAACTGGCATGAGGAGATATAATCATCTATAAACTATTTTTATAAATGTATATTTGCTTTTCTAAAAATCACTTTGATTATTCTGATATGACTGTAAATACATTGGCTCGAATGACTTGTGATTTTACATTTGTTAGGCAGTGATCTCAATATTCACTATATGCTTTACTAGGAACACTGCTATACTCAGTTTTTTCATTACAATTTGATCGTTACAATGTCAATTGGCTTGCATGGTATAGCTCTGTCACTGTGGTAATTGGGGTGCCTGTTTTACAGATACAATTTCTGTACTAAATACAGTGGGAAAGAGCTGGGAGATGGGAACCTTTCATAGGCTTAGATCTGCTGTGCTCCAGCTACATGGTTTATTTGATCGTAGTGATGGACTACATCCTACGAAAAAAAAGAAAAAAAAAATCTTAAAGTACATCTCATATTTCAAAACTATCTGATATACTCTTGTAGTAAGGTTTCTTTTGACTGCCTTTTTTTCACTTTCAGAGGTGTGTGTGGGCATTACTGCTTTGAACCCAGTGTGACAGCAAAGACACAGAAAATGGGCGCAAATCCTTGAACCTTGCAGAAGTGTCCAGGCTTATCTACCTTTGGGCTTTTTGAATACTTGCATTAACATAGACAGAGCTACTTGTGTGTAAACGCAACTTTGCTGAACTGTGTGAAATCAGAATCAAGTCTGCGGTTTGTATTTGGTATGCATCACTTCTTGTTTCTCTTCTGCTTTTTCTCATGTTTTGTTCCACATACTAGGATTTTTATGCTTCTGTCATTACTTTCTCAAAGGTCACACTAGGTAAGCCCCCTTCTACTTTTCCTCTTATTTTTTACCTTTATTTTATTCCCGGGTAGCATCTCTCCTCCCTAGACCCTCAATTGTTCTGTTCTCTTTGTATCTATTTAATTATTTAACCATTTTAATTTTTCTCCTTCTGATAAGAATTTTACCACTGGGGATAAATACCAAGAACTGTAGTTGCACAAAAAAGTCGTGTTACATATCAACAAAAGATAACATTTAACTTGAATCTTTTTTTTTTTTTCTGAAGTGCTATTCTAATAGCCTGGATTCAAAATCTTATCCTGGATATTTTTGGAAAGTCATGATGATGAGGAGTCACCTGAAAACTATGCCTTGGGTGGGGGAAGCAAGGCCTTATAAAAGATGACGAGCTATGTTGTATTACATGCTTCATAGGCTATTATTTTTAAAAAGACATGAGCAAGTATACATTTTGAACATATGAAATGCTTCAGTTAATAATATCACTTAGAACTGGAATGGGGTGGTCTTGAAGGAAGAAATAAAAGGAATACTTTCCTTGAAGTTTAGGTCAAACACAAGTATAAACACCATATCTGTCTAAATTAGTTTTACACCTTTGGTTCTTCTCCCTTCAGCAGTTCCTCTCAGAACCTCCTTCTATTAAAATGATGCTAATTTGATCGTAGGTGGCAAAATGTTTTAAATCAAACAATTAATTTAACATAATGAAATTTAGAGGAAACCAAATTAGGTCTGTAATCCTTTAATGAAATGCTAATAGAGTGTTGCTTTCCTATTCTTCACTTAGAGCTTCTGAAAATTAAAATCCTTTTCACACGGAGTTCCTACCCTGTATTTTTAACTTGTTCAGAGGCGTAGGTTAAGGTCGCAGATAATCAGAAGGTGCTATCGGCAAGAATGCTTCAGTATTTATCTGCTGTTTCGGGGTCTGATTTTACATCACCTAAATCCCCGAGCTGCTCCGTAGGTGTCCCTGCGTTCCCTCGATGTCTTACAGCCCCGGACGGGTGCAGGAAGGCCGGGCTGCTCCTACGGTGCCCCTGGGCCACCAGCCCCCCGGCCTCCATCGCCAGGCATCGCACCGCTTACCTTGGAAAGAAGTGTCTGAAACCTGAACTCCGGCTTGGAAGGTCTGGGCACAGGTGCCGCTGAAAAGTCCGTAGGTGACGGTCACCGAAACGGTGCCGTTTGTTTGGGAAAAGTCGACTGTGCTGCTGATCCACCTCTGGGTTCCGAGAACGGCACAAATGATCACGAAAGATAAAACACTGGTTAAAAAAGCAGCTCCAAACATGAGTTTTTTTTCCCTGGTCGGCATTTTGGCAGACAGAAATTTTCCACGGGTTCAGGGGATTTTCTTCCTTCCGGCCCTGCTTAGCGTGAGGTTTTCTCCTTTCGCTCTCTGGAACCTGCTCTGCGTGCTAGCTGAACGCTATCCTGGTAAACTTTAAGCAAACAGCAGCAGTAATAAAAATGTAAAATAATTGAACTTTGGTCTGGAGGAAAGGCGTTGCCACGGCTGCAATCAAACTCCCCTGACGAAGGCCGGGAGGGATCTGCCACCGGGGCTGCCATCAGCAGGTGACGTACTGGGCTTACTGGTGCGGCTTTGCCCCGCAAGGGGCACCAAGGGCAGCCGAGCTGCTCACATCCCCGATCTCCAGAGCTCTGCTGGAGCCCAGAGAGAGCAGGTCTCCGTCTCCCAGCTCTCCTGCTGCTTTCTGGCAGATTTTTATTTCCCAACAATATTTCCCTATTGTTCTTGCCTTTTCTCATGAAAGGCTGGTACCTAGTTGAGAAGCAATTTTTGCTAGCTCTGTATCTAGACCACTTTGGAAGCGAGGGATAGATTCTGATTTATTATGGTGAGGATTGATAAATGTTCCTCCTCTGTCCAGATCCCCTGCTTGCTTAACAGCTCTCTTCTGAGGCCTCTTCAATACTTGATGCTCTTTGCAAAAAGTCTGGGTTGCTCCAGGCTTTTGGGGGGTAAGGAGTTTCTATGTAGTATCAATGAGTTATTTCCTAAGAAAAAGTTTTAATTCTTAATTAAATTCCATATATTTTCCCACAATAACTATTCCCTTTTCCTTGTTTTTGCTTTGTTTTGTTTTTGTTTGTTTGGACTCTGCTAAGTTCCAGTTAATTTCTCTAAGCATCAGTTGCTTTAAATGTGTAATGATCTTTGATTGCACTCTACCAATGGGGCTTTCAGCCTTCAGCTCTTGTTCGGCTCAGACATGAAATATGCATTATTTGCTAGTGAGCCTAAGTGCTCTACAGGGAGGAAACAAATACCTTAAATAGGGATTCATTTCAGTGTGGTAGTGGGTATGTCAAGGAAGAAATACTGAAGGAAATCTGCCCTGGGCTACAGAGAAAGAAGGGTATTTCTGCCCAAATTGACTTTAAAAAAAAAAAAAAAAAGGACAAAAGACACCAATAACACGATTTCAACCAGAAAATACTTTGTTTAGTAATAAGATTGAAGCTGAATTTCTAGAATTTTAAGTAAGCTGGCTATTCAGTTTCCTGTTTTGTTTGTGTGAAGTGTGAAACCTGAATTAATATCTCTTGTCAGGATAAAGTAAAAATATTCTATTAGTTCTTATTTCTTTTTAATTATAACATCATTATTACATGATATTCTAAAGCCGTGCTCCTGAATCACCTCGATTTTCATAGAATCATAGACTGTAACCTTTGGAAAGCAGTCTCTTTTAACAGTGCTGCTATACTAGCCTCTTGAGATGTATTCCTGAAGCTCTACTGTTTTGTGTGGTAAAGATTACGAGAGATTAAAGTTTTATGAATTTGAAAAGGCAAAGAACTTCTTGGGAGGAGAAAATGGGAAAATGTCTGTTTGGGAATCCAGTAATGCTGTAATTGTTTTAGTGTTAGGATTTTTTTTTCAAAGGTTTAAAGCAGTAACCAGATTTGAAATCACTGCATTTTATTTCTGAGATGTATAACCGGTCTTTCATATGATATGGCCTTGTGTGTATATACCTCATTATATGGGATTTAAATGATACTTCCGATGTCATCGCTTTTCTGAATTTATACATTTTGTTTATAAATCATGTATATACTTTATATATAGTCAAATTTAGCTTATATACATAGAAGAAGTCACTCACATACATGATTTACGCACTGAAGATCAAAGGGAAGCATTTCGGCCCTCCTAAGCAAATAAGAAACAAAAGACCTGTCTCCGTTTTCCTTCCAGACCTCCGGTTAAATTTTAACCCCAGAAATATGGGTAAACTTCACCAGACTGGTCACCGCTATGGGTCTGCTAACCCAGCCGTTCTCCTTGCCGTGTGGTTCCGTGCACAGGGAGGTGCTGCTGGTCCTCTCCCAGGAAACTGCTCCCAGTGTAAGGGTTTCTGCGCTGATTCAGCTGTGCCACTTGCCCCCTCTACGAAATACATTTTAAAAATATACATTTAACTAGTAATCTTTGTCGTGGTACTAAACTTGAGGGAAGACATTTTAAGCTGCTGCTCAGTGGTCTTCCTTTGGCAGACTCAACCAAATACAAGTGAGCTGAGTATTTATGCCTTTAAAAATGCTAAATAACAGAGACTAAGAGCTGCAGGAGGTGATCTGTACTTTCTTTCCATGTAATGTTAATTATCTTTACTTTTCAGTGACTATGCTCAAATTTTTGTGTCTCAAATTGTCGAAAATCTCCTGAGGCCAGGGGAATTGCCCTGCAAATAAGCCCATAATTTGCCCTTTCTTTTCTTGTTACCTTGTAGTTAACCTATCCTTCTATGATGGTACAATTGCTTGTATCTTTTCTCCTCACAGCTACCTAAAA
Source organism: Anser cygnoides (assembly GCF_040182565.1). Taxonomy (NCBI): domain Eukaryota; kingdom Metazoa; phylum Chordata; class Aves; order Anseriformes; family Anatidae; genus Anser; species Anser cygnoides. The sequence continues at coordinate 2,684,389 of NC_089879.1, read as the reverse complement.
AAAACAGCGTATAACATGTATTCTGCACGTCACTTATGCATTTCACGGCCCCTCCAGAGCAAAACCATCACCAGCCAACGTGGTGGTGCCTGCTCCTGCTAAATCTGAAGGGTTGTATTAATGGATCCAGGGGCTCACCAGAGCAGCGGCCGAGTCCCCGTGGCAGGCTAGCTTCACGCAAGGAGCTTTCTCCTCGAGTGGCGGTATTTTTGTGCCTTACTCCAGATCAGGCACTCACATGGAAATTGTAGTTTGACGTGACACGCCTCATCACTTCAGAGAAAAGAGAAGAGATTGGTTTCCTCCAGCTGAGATAAAATGTTTCCCCACCAGCAGCTTACCAGCTCTGCTGCAGCCAGTGAGGACGCCGTCCCGCACAGCAGTCGAACAGAGAAGTCAGGGCAATTCACTGTCGTGCAGATAGCAGAGAGAGGTGGAATAAAATTGCACAGAGCCCTGCATTTTTAAAGGTGGAATATGTATTTATATCATAATTATGTACAAGTTAGCTTGCTTCAGGCATCCAGATCTGCTACAAAAAGTATAAACTGAAAGCTTTTACTTGCAAACTGAATGTTCAAGCCTGCTGCTGATCCAGACTGTGCCCCTGCTAACCAAGGCTACATGAATGGCCTCTGGCCAGGCTACGCAGCCTCCTTTAGCTAACCCAAAGACATTTTCCTGTGGTGGCTTATGACATTTCATAGGTATTTCTTTTTCTATGCGGCAAACGCTTTCTCTGGGCAGAGGACCCCCCGGCTGCAGCAGCCCCAGCGGAGCAGCTCGCAGGTCAGTGCGCTCATCCGTGCCCAGCCCAGCCGGGGAGAAGTCAGGGTGAAGCCACTGCAGGGCAGTTCCTGTTCTACTGCAACCTCAGCATTTAGTGACCGTTACTGTCAGCTTATAAAATTCCATATTTAGTTAAAACCTTTTGTTTAGAAAAATGCTATAAGGCAAGTGAATTTCGCATTGTGGCTGGCTGGCAGGTGCGCTGGTATTTACGATTTTACCTAGACTCCACCTTTGAGGCGCCCCCTGGCAGATCACACAAAGCTTTTATGTTCTTTTTAGTTTCCCTTTTTCCACATCTAATTGCAGAGGAGCACAGCAGCTAAGATGGCAAGTCCTTGAGCTGCTCTTGGCTCCAAAAGGGGGTTGATAATGCTCCATGTGTGCACAGCATTGCAGGATCAGGCCAGGCATTATTAATTGTCTCTGCCTCCTCTAAGCTGGATAACAGGTAATTGAAACAACTTGCTATAAATGTAACAGAGAATACTAAGAAAGAGATTGATTTTTTTGTTTTGTTTTCTGGTAGCTTTGCAGCCAGCTTTCTGAGCAGTGATGGAAATAGGAATCTGCTTATGCCTCTTGGACTGGGTGAGGGAAATCGGGTGAGGCATCGTGAGCTTTATTGTAGCTGGAGATGAAAATTTAAAGCTCAACTGAACTGCAAAATTATAGCAACAACTGTTTGGGAACCTTGGATGTGATCATAACATTTTTTGTGTGTCTGTTCCCGGTGCCGCTGCGCAGTGGATTTGTACTCTTACATCTTCCGACTTCTTTCTTCTATTGCTCTGATCTTTTTTACAGCACCGTTGAAAGAAAAACAAACACGTTTCAAATGCCGCTTGGATTTCTTCCCAGAAAATGACTAAATCTTCTCAACTGAGAACTCCATCGCTAGATAGTTATTGATTCCTGAGCTCTGACGTTGAAGGGTATTGGTAAGCCCTGGAGTGACAGCTGGAATATTGCGCTGCCTCCGGCCCCTCCAGAGCAGCCTCCTTTCATGTGAGCAGCTATCGGGAGCAGTGACTGCTAGTTTCTGTGTTGATAGAAAAAAAGGCAGAAGATCCCACAGCCACCACACTGGTATCAGTGCAAACGCGATGAGCAAAATCCGGTTTTTAAAATGATCGCCTCCTGTACGAGCATCCTTCAGTTTCACCATCTGAGTGAGCTGGCTGGTGTTTGTTCTGGTATCCCCAGGCACAATCTGTGCTACCCCCGAATATCATTATAATGCAACTGTGTTTTGTGCTCAGGCACCCGAAGAGCTCGTGGCTGAATGTGCTTCATCCTGGGAGAGAAGAAGTCATGTTCAGCTTGCAGTCAGAGCTCCTTGCCCAAATGAGACTTGCTGTGTGTGGCTGCTCGGGCACGTGGCTGTACCAGCTTCTTAAACTTCTTGGCTGCTTGAAAAGAATGGTGTAGTCCATCCTGATAAAGTAAGAAGTTAAAAAAACAAAACAAAGTAAAAAAAAAAATAAAAAATCAACCTTTGAAAGCATAGAGATGTTTCCCATTTTTTTTCTTTAACCCCAAATGTTGGTGACTTCAGCTACCGAAACTGCTGAGTGCCATTGTTCCGTCAAAACTTTGAAGACATCCGAGGGTATCATTTCCATGGCCCAAAGATGACTGGTGCAAAACTTTAAAATAAATAAATAAATAATCTTAGGCATCAAAAAGCTGCTCTTATTCCTGATTGAATACCGCAAGTTGAGTGGTCCAGTGTAGCTTATTGAAGGGGGAGGGGAAACACCTTCTGGTCTTGTGTGAAACAGAAAACACCACTGTTGCAATTTATTTTTTTTTTTCAATTTAATAAAATGTGGCTTTGATCTGCTTCAAGGTTTGTAATGTTTAGAACAAATCCTGGAGGTGGAAACAGAGAGAAGAGCTGGCAGAGCAGGCTTTCATTTATTGCAATTTCTGTAACAATTATAAAGATATGTAGCCTTGAATACTTAAATATATTCCCAGATACTTATAGTTTCAGACTCCAAATGTAAAAATCTTAGCCAAATACATCTTTGAAGTCATTAAATTAGCTACTGCTGCGATGTTATGTATTCCCGTGCTTTTTCCCAATTATATGTGCTTTAAAGAATTTATCCTGTATTTTTCATCTGAGATATATTTGCAGTTACAAAACTGATGTCTGTGTCTGTTATTTGCCGTGCTGCCTCTGATTTTATTTCTTCAGCACATTCACAATTTGTGTTCCAGCATGTTGGTAAAGAGACTGATGCACTGTGCTGCTACCCAGTGTATAGTGGGCACTTATCAGTAAATGCGAAAGCCTTGTAAATATTTTGAGAGCTTTTCTCTAAGTGAAGGAAAGGGAAGGATTATATTCTGTCACATACTTTAATAAGAGTATAGATGTTCCTCCTTGAAATCCTTTCTCTGGTGCTGTGATCATACGTTATTGTCTTTTGCTTTTACAGGCATTGTCCAGGCAGCAGGAAACAATTTTACCTTTCTTCCTGCTACGAGGCTCACTACCACGCTGGAATACTTGAAATAAATTGTTGGCATTAAAATGCTGTGTATTCCTTACCCCGTGTTTCTTTACCTCGAAGCCAAGAGGACGCTCGTTACACTGGAGAGCAGCAAAGGGACTGCGATTGCTCACGGGAACGTTTCCACCCCTGCTACGAGGACGGGGTTGGCGCAGCGGGGAAGGAGAGGTGCGGGAGCTGGGTCCTGCCGGAGGTCGGGCGGCTCCTCGGGCAGGTTGGAAGGGAGGACAGAACGGTTGCCAAAGAGATGACATTGCTGAAAGCGTGCCTGATCTGCGATGGAAAGAGAGGAAAAGACAGACGACCAGTGGGCCGTGAGCTGGACAAAGAAAGGCCGCTGCTGGAGCTCTGTCAGGGCGTAACAGCCTCGCCTTTTTTTGCCGCAGCATTTCAGTTTTCCAATTTGTTTTAATTTGTTTTATGATAAAGCAAGCATGCTCTGTCGATGTAGCCAAATTCTGCCGTAACAGCCTCGCTCCTTTTACAACAGCATCAACTCTCTTCAGACCCTGTCTGGAGAGATCTGACAACATGTTTACAGGGGCCTCATTCTTCAGATCACCAGACCCTGGACTTTTTGGAGTCCTGTCCTAGTTTTCTGGATCGAGCACTGTATCAGGGAACATATGTTTTTTGCCTTTTTTTTTTTTTTTTTTCTCTAGCCAGCAAGTGCAGCCTGAGGCTTACTGGCTGCTATCTGCCTGCAGCTCGTTAGTGTATCCTGAAGCACATCAGTGCCTCAAAAAGGGGTTAGAAGTGTCCTGGGTTCAGGAGGTGCTAGAGCAAGAGCGATCGTGTGAGCCCCCGAGGGCCGGGCCGGTGTCCTCCTGCTCCCTCAGCCCCCGGGGACATCGGGTGTGAGCTGTGCCCCGCGCCGCAATGACGCGGGGCTTGCACGCAGTGTACGGCCCAGCCAAGCTTCCTTCACAACTTTATTTCACAACTGTACGATTTCTTTACATATTCCCATTGCCTACAGGAAATCTCTTTTCCCCAAGTACTGTATTAATAACTATTACGTGCATTGTCTTTGTTTCTTTTTTGTACAGCTTCGGCTTCATATTAATTTTTGAACCACAATACAATAGGACTTCTAATCTCTGCACTAATACAAAGCGGTAATCTTATCCAATATTTATAGTAATCCCATTTATTTTATTGCTTGGATGCAAGCAGCCATTCAAATTCATATACGATTTCTTGTAAATAGTTACTCGCAAGAGAATTGCTGACCTGAAGTCACTCAATCTACAAACGTGTTCATTAAAATCAAACTCCTTCCTGGTATTGTGCCCACTTGTGCCTCCATGGCTGCCGAAAAAGTGAAGTGTAGTAAATCGCTGCCTCCTAGTCAACACGATGCCAAAGGGATGTCGTTAGGATACGATACAGTTTTCCGCAGAAGACACAAATATTCACAGGAGTTGCAATATTTTGGTTTGACGGCCTTTTGCCACAGCCCCTGGTTGTCTGCCATCCTTCGGTGCTCTTCAAGCCAACACGGCGCACGTGGACGTGGGTTTTTGGGAGTCGCATGTGTGCCAGTCATAGAATCACAGCATCACTAAGGTTGGAAGAGAGCTCCTGGCGGAAGGGTTACTTCTGCAGGAAGATTTCCTCAGTCTCGGGATGAGGTATCCTAGGGACTGGAGACAAACGAAGGCAAGACGTGAATTTAGGCTCCTTGATTCTCTCCTTCCTTTCATCAATCCCCTCCTCCCTGCCCTACTTTTCAGCCTGATGTTTCTATTCTGGGTTTCACCGCCTTGACTCCTGCAGCCCGGGCTGCTGCAGAGGTTTTCTGGAGGGGCGGATGGGTGCGAAGGGCCCCGACTTGGTGCTCCCACCCCACCGGTGGCCGCCCCGTGCCATGGTAGTGACGGGGAGAGGCCGGCGGTGGGGACCTGCGTCTGCAGCCCGGAGGATGCTCGGGTCCCCCCCCCCCCGAGCCATGCCCCACCAGAGCCCTGGGGAAAGGAGGTCGGGGCCCAAACCCCGGCTGGAGGGGAGGCGAGCACCCGCGGCCCCTGCAGGGAGCAGGGAGATGCTGGGAGATGCTCGGGCAGCAGGGCCGGCCCGCTCCGCGCCGGCAGCCCTCTGCAGGCAGGGGGCGACCCCACGAAGCCCCCTTGGGGGCTGCGGGACGGGGGCTGCACGGGGGCTCCCCCGGCCCCCCAGGAACCAGCCCGGGGATGGGGCGAGGCGCGGGGCCCCCCCCCCCCGGGGCGGCCGATGCGGGCCGTGGCCGCCAGGCGGCTCCGCGGCCGCTCGGTGCCGAGGGGAGGAGGAGGAGGAGGAGGAGGAGGAGGAGGAGGAGGAGGGGGGAAAATTTCCTGCCTGGCTGCCGCCGCCTCGGGCCGGAGAACGCCAGGGCGGCCCGACCGAGCCGCCGCCGCGGCGGCGGGGGGCGAGAGAGAGCCCGGGGGTGAGCGGGGCCGGGGGGGGCGAGGGGCTGGCGGGGACGGGGGGGGGGGGGGCACCGGGGACCGGAGAGCAGGGACCGGGGAGCCGGGAGGAGGGAGGAGGGAGCCCGGAGCCGCCCGGCCGCGGGGCAGCGCGCCGGGGGGTCCCTATCCCCGTGCCGCCCTCCCCACGCGTGTCCGCGGGGGGCTCGGGGCCGGGCCGGGGGGGGTCGGGGCTGGGTGCCGGGGATGTGCTGGCCTCCCCCCCCCCCCTTTGCTCGCAGCCCGGCGGGGTCCGAGAAGTTTGCGGTGCAGCCCGCGGGGAGGGCTCGCACGGGGCTGGGATGGCAGCGCCCCTGTAGCGCTGCCCACAGCGGGGGCTTTGCGGCTTCTCCTCCCCTGCTCGTGGTTTTGCTTCACACGCGTGGGGGGGGGGGGAAACGCAGCCAAGCCTCCGAGGGAACAACGCACGGGCAGCTCCGAGCTGGCTCCCCGAAGGAGCCGGCGTCGCGCTTCGGCCCTGCGGGTCGTGAAAAGGGTTGGTGGGTGCCTGCTGCGAGCCTGACCGGCGGTGTGTAACGGGGAGGGGGGGGCCCTGAGCGCCGTTTCCCTGAGGTCCCCCTCCTTCCGCCTGTTTCGGGGGAGCTGGGTGCTGTGCGCGGTGCTGCGGGGCCGCCGAACCGCTGCGCGGTGTCGGGGCTGTCAGCCTGGAGGGGACGGCATCGCTGACCCCGCTTCCTTCCCCGAGGTGTTACGCGCTCTGTGAGAAAACTTGGGAAGCAGAAACAGAGGCACTGACAAATGAGAAACGTGACGTGTTGGGAAATATCAGACGTCGGGAAACGCTGCTGTTCGCACGGCGATATTCTGTGCGTTAGGGGACTGTGAAAATGAACAGAGAAATTAACTTTTGGTGGCAGTTAATGGCATTCAGCTGGAAACTGGCGATGTCCTTTTGCAGGGAGCTTTCTGTGGGTACGTGGGAGCTCTCCTGGCCTGGGGGCGTGTTGGTTTCCCGGTTTGTTCCTGGTCCTGGCCCTGATGCTGCCAGGGGGCTGCTTTGGGGCCGGGGCTGGCTCCCGTGCCCTGCCGGGGCAGGCGGGGAGCGGGCGAGCACAGGCAGCGCTGTGCGTGGGTGAGCGGAGGGGGGCTGAGCTCAAAGCACTTGTTTGCTTAAGTAACCAAATCAATTATTGGAGAGATGTGGGAGAAGGGAGAGAAAATGATGGGAGAAACAAAAGGACATGGGCGTAGTCTGTGATTCCTTTAATTTGCTTTGTCTTTGCTTACAAATTAAAGAATTGTGCGGGCGCTGTGCTCTGTCGCACCAGCCGTCCTCGCTGGCTGTGCTTTAAGTACCATATGCTGTGTTCCTAAACGTGTTTAGTGTATTTTTCCAGGTAAAAAGTAAAAAGCTTCCTTACTCAAAGCTTCCTATGCCCTGGACACCTTTAATAAAACCAGAAATCTTCATATACCTCAGTCAGTGGGATTGTGATGTGCGGACTGCAGTAATTTATCCTGAGCCTGTGAAGTGCAGGTGTGATGGTGATCATTTTAGCACATTTGGGTCCTTGTTTGCTTTTGTATCTTGTTTTCTTTTCCTCCCTTCCACTTCATATGTTTATGCTTATTTATGTGCTGTCTCAGTCCCATCGTTCCCATCTCCCATCCCAGAGTTCCCATCTCGAACCCCAACTTTCCTTGGTTCTCTTTTTCTGCCCCTGCCCCCGTTGCCTTCCTGGCTCCTGTGTTAGGCAGCCCACTGACAGTGTCAGAAATGCACCGGCTGGCCTGAAATGGCCCAAAATGGCTATGAACTGGGCAGCCCTGGTCTGGGTGCTTGGCAGTGCAGAGCTCGGTGTAAAGCCTTCCTCCTCCACACGGCTGGAGGCCTCGCACTGTGCGCGAGCAAGTGGGATCCCGGTCATCCTTTCCAAGCCTGGAGCTTGGCGACCTTGTTCATGGGAGAGGTTATGCGAAGGAAAACGGGCAGATAGGGGCTGCCGAGCTGCCAAGTGAGAAAGACATAGGAAGTCTGCAGTGCAATCCCACCTCTCAGAGATTCCCCGTGCCTCTTCTGAGTTGCCAGCTGCGGTGGGTATCAGCGCGTTGCTTCCTTGTACTTCGTCGTGTCTGATGGTGTCACGTGCGTGTGTCCGGCAGGATCCCTGAGCAGGTCACTCGTACCGCAGCGAGGAACAAAAACAAGACAAGGCAAGTGCTGAACGGTGTGCAGGATGCCAAACATTGGGTATAAATGAAAAGGAACCTTCATCAGAGTCTGAGGATTACGTTTGTATCTCCTCTGAGTGTGTCATTCTGTAAATACAATACAGTATTTCAAGCTGTTTCCAAAATAATCTTCAGCATGGATTTGTGGCAGGGCTTAACACCAGCGAGAGCCCGCATCTGGAAGTTGTAGCAGCACGCTTACCTTCGTTCGTGGCTCAGTGGAAAAGCCTTGTGGTTACGTAGGAGCACCAAGCTGGATGGCTCTGTCTGAAGTACCACAAAAACTTCTCAGTGCAAGCAGTTGCCAAAAAGCCGCGTTTTGTCAGAAGGTGCCGATCCACCCACGTCAGGAGGTCATCAGGGAGGGGACAGATCGGGCTGTGTTGCTGCCCGGGGAGCGGGGGAACCAGGCAGCCCCAGCGGGGCCCAGGGTACCTGCACCAGGCCCGTTGTTTTGGGAGGATGATGCTGATGGGGGCAAGGAGGGGAGACCGCTCAGCGTGCTGGCACACGTGTGAGTTTATTGAAAAGCAGCGCCTGGAAAGGACTCTGGGGAGCTCCGTCAGGGTTACCAAGAGCGATGTGTTCAAGGCAGACGGGGAGATGCGTGAGGAACTGCGGCCTGCTTAAAATGGAAGGCCGGCTGTCCAGCGGTGTGTTGGAGCTGGGAGGTAGCCGTGTGGTTTAGCCCAGTCCTGGGTTGTCAGGCTGCCTTTCAGACACATACCCGTTTGCAAACGGCTGTGTGAACAGGGCAGCAAGAACGGTGCTGAGAGCAGGGGGCGCGGGCTGGGGGCTCGCCCCCCCGTTCCCTGCCCCCACACACGGCTCGGAGGTAGCTCCCAGGCCATGGGGCTTTTCGGTGCTGGTCTCTGGATGCGATATAAGGAAAACAGGCTCCCATAACCTAAAATACACCGTGGTTCCCCTCAATCAAGAGCGTCATAAATGGCACTGATGCATTATTAAGGAGTTCGGAATCGCACGTTCTCCGCGGAGCTGAGCGTGCGGTAGCCGGCGTGCGCGGCTCGTCTCGTGGGGTGCGAGCGGTCTGGGAGAGGGATTCAGACGCTGCCGGAGCTGATGTGATGCAGCAGAATTCAGGCTGAATGAAAAGTGGCTGGAGCCACCCGGCTGCTACGTGCAGGCTTTCTGCAGCTCTCCTCACGGAAATCTTCTATTTTACCTCGTTGCCTGTGCCCTTCTGCATGACGTTTTATCCGGGTGTAGTCTTTGTCCTGGCTAATAATAAGTATTCTGTAGTCCCAAATTCTATGTGTATAAGGGTTGTATTTTTTTTTTTAAAAAGGTTCTATTTATTCCAAACTTTTTGCTAACATGTGGATGTCTTAAATAAGACAGACTGGGAGAATTGTGTGAATCAGAGCTGCAGTAAGATGCTGGTAAGGCAGAGATTAGGAGAAACCCTACACCAGCAATTTATTGAAGTATTTGTACAGGAGGTATTTTTTTCTGAGTAACTCACAATATGGAACATATTTTTAAGGCATGTGTACAGTGTTGAAATGATTCCATCAGTTAATCCTTTCACCTGCCACAGTGTGCTGTGTTGTCTGCAGAGGATGCCTTTGGGAGAGGGCAGAACGGACGGGAGATTTCCTTGCTGATAGGCGAGGCTGATACCTTGCACTGTATTTTGAATTGCAGCGCGCTCGGATTTCTCTTTCACAGCGAGCCAGCCATCCAGTTACCTGCAGTGGGACAGCTCCCTGGACACGAGTGCAGTTAAAGGCTGCTTTTTCTACTTTTCTGTTCCTCTGCATGGGGGGCAGCCGGGTGGCCTCGCCAGGCGAGGTGCTGCAGGGGAGCCTGGGTGCCCGCTGCGTGTCCCTGGGTGCTGCGCTTTTCCCAGGCTGTGGCAAGTGAGCTGTAAACCGGTCTCTTTTGCTCCTTGGCCCGCTGAGTACATCTGCTGACAGTGTGAAGGATACAGCAATGCCCTAAAAATGCCCTTCTGCCTTTGACTCCTATTGCCTCACCGCTGAAGCGGCAAAGTAAAAAAGATCTGGGCACAGGGATCTAGGGCAACAGTCCTGTCTGTTATCAAGGGTGTAATCTGGCCGAGAGAAGAAACAAAAGTGGAAATAAATTTATTGGGGTCGGTTATTGCTTGCAGTGGCATTTTATTGTCACAGGAACTCATGGCATGACTCAGCTGTGGATTTCTCTGTCCCTTTTAATCTCAGCTGTAAAGAGAGTTCAGGCCTTAAAACTTAGGTTATCGGAGATCTGCATTTTTTTGACCGTAAAGTGATAATGATCAGTAAGAATAAGGGATCTGAACAGGTAAAAACAAAACTGCAAATCAGGTGGAGGCGAGGTGAGATGCAACCTATAAAATGAGCGATGTGTGGCTGTGCAGGGGATGGGTGCCTCATGCAGGAATGTCTGGGGGAACCTGCACCGACTGCACCGCTGCTGCTGAACACCTCACACCTGTGCGGGTACAGCAAGGTCAGGAATCACCGGGAAGGATGCAGTCTGGGAACAGCTTTGCATAAACAGCAGTATGAATTTTTAGGTAAAAGCAAATAAGAGAAAGCGCAGAAGGTTCACGATGGAAGTTAGTGAAACTTGTGTTACCCGTGTTGGTTAAGATAAGCAGAACACACAGATAAATCGGAGGACAAACTTTTCTGCCCAAACTAGGGAGTGAGATGATTTAAGAGGTTTCCTCCTACCTCTAGGTTTGGTTGCTCTAGGAGGGATTAGAAGATAACTCAGAAAGAAATACGCAACTGTCTCTTCGTGATAATCTCAATGCTGTGATACAAGTGAGTTTTGTGTTCTCTGATGGTTGGGTTTTTCTTTAGTTGTAGCTCTTGAATTTTCTTCCTCTTCAGTAAAATCACCATCTCTTTCATCTGACATAGCTATTAAAGAAAGCTCGAGTGAAACGGAAAGCTGCCGCAGTTCATGGCAGCGCCCCTTGCAGTGCACTAACCCAAGACCAGCCCAGTGTTATCTGCCAGAATAATCAGACTGAGATGAGCTGTGGGAGCGTGAGGCTCGTAAATGTCACTCGCTCTCCCGTGGATGTGCTGTAATGTGCAATGCACCAAGGACAGAAGTTTGGTCGGGTTGTACAGGGCTTCTGCTTCCAGGGCCTGTGGTCCTGCAACCTGAAGGTCGTGGCACCTCATGGTCTGCTGCTGCCTTGTCTGGGTGGTCCCAGCGTGGGGCTGTGCTCTGTGACCTTCCTGCCGTATCCGCAGGATCTGTCCTAGGATCTAGATCTTAGGTTCTACGATCTCTTCGAATCACAGAATCATTCAGGTTGGAAAAGACCTCCAAGATCATCCAGTCCAACCTTTAACCTAGCCCTGCCAGGTTCACCATTAAACCATGCCACTGATCTTGTCACTTGCTCTCAGAATATGCCACCTCCCTTGCTGCTTTTAATGAAAATGTTCATCAGAAATCAAGGATGAGGGTTTGACCATTGAGAGAAAGACCTTGTGATCGAGACTGGAAGCCAACTGTGAGAACTTGTGGTTGAAGACGGTCATCCACTTGCAAATATTTCCTTACTAAGACTGGTCACTATCTGGCTCCAGTGCAGTCCTCGCTACTACATGGGGTGCATTTTAATTTTCTTAGAAGGCCAATTCTCTTTTCAACCAACTTTTCTGGCTTTTAATTTTTTTTTTTGGTACAGTGTGGCAATTTATAAGCATGTCTGTGTGTGAACTCTACCAAGAATTTACTGTAACTTATGAGGACATTATTTTTGTAACATGACTTATTTTGTAACCTGCCTAACTCTAGGGCTGCGTCTGCTACCGCTTCCTAGTATGCTTCAGTTGCAATTTTTAAGCTTCCGGTGCTGTAAAACTTTGTTAGGAGTTTGAATCTGCCAAAGTGTACCTAAATTGTTGTTTTTATTAAAAGATCTTAGTGCTCCACCTGCCTATTTCTTCCCTTGTAGCTGTTTTCATAACTGAGTTCCAAACTAATAGTAGAAATTAAAAAATAAACAAGCAAAGTAACAAAACCAGCCTTTATCCAAAACAAATCAGTGCATGAACCCTTCCTTCACCTTATTTACTGTTTCTCTTAGTAAATTACATTTTTATCGTGTCATTTGTCCTTTAATCTTGTCGTTTGATCGTTACTTGTCTTTGCTTTAGTTTCTGTTGTAGTGTGGTGTATATTGCTACAGCGTGGTGCTTTTTCCTGAGTAGTGGAGTATTGGTTCAAACAAGCAATGACCACTGCTTGTATCCTGTGTTCTGAGGGACTGGGTATCTCGGACACTTTCTGAGTTATTTAATTTAGATTTGTATTTCATGAGCGTATTTAATTATACTGCACAGTGTCTCTTAAAAATTGGAAAAAAAAATTGTTGAAAAACTGAATCTCTGCCGTGTTTCATTCTGCTGATCTTGTACAATTGGGCAAAGTTTGCAAATTGCTACCGAGAGCTAGATGATGGTTAAACAGCTTTCATAATGCAGAAGAAAAGCCTTTGTATAACCACGTTAAAATGATATATGCTTTTCCTGTTAAATATAGGGATCAGTTTAAATGGATCCACATTATCATTTTGTTTGCGGTTGTCAAAAGCTCATTAATTTGAAGTTAAACTACCTGGCTTGCTGCTTCAAATTGCTTTTAAATTACATGTGTGCTGATTGGTCTTGAAAAGCTAATTTAAAACCCCAGCTGTGGGCACATTTCAAGGCCACGGGTACAACACTTCATTCTGGTCTGGTTTTTGCAGGCTAAGCTCTCCCCTGTGGCACCTCCCTGGTTCCCAGCAGAACCTTTGGGAGAGGGACTTGTGGTGAGTTCAGTATTTCTGGGAAGGCAGGGAGAGGAGGAAAAGGTGGAAACGGGGACCTGTATTCAAATAGTGACCTATTTGCATTAGTTAGTTTAAACAGTTAAAAACAAACGTAGGATGATGGGGTATTGAGATAATTGGTGCTGTCATACCGGGTGATGTTTTCCAAGGAGAGACGCTCCTGGTCTGCTGCAAGCCTCTCTCTGTTTAACACGGGCACCTGCCGCAAATACAGAGCGATGTGCAGGAAAAGCTCTGAGCAGTCAGATCCTTCACTTTTTTCTTTCTGAATATTTTTGACTAGCAAAACAACAAAGTAATTTAAGTTGCATGCATGTAACTTCGGAATGTAAGTTGTAATTTGTTTTGAAAAAGGTTGAAAACTGCTGCATTGGATCAAACTATTTGCCCCTGAAACTGAGCCTTGTTTACCAAGATCTTCAGAGGAAGAAACTTAAACAATTTCCTTAAAAAATCACTGAACCCTCAACACTTTATCTATAAATGATGTTTTACGTTTCTAAAGGCCCTTGGTTAGCAGTTTTTTATTTGAAATGAAAGCTTAATGCCTTCCAGAAGAAATTACAGATTTTGTCTAGTGTAATTCTGTGTGCAAATAAAATCTTCAAGCTTAGTCCTGATAGCATGCTGCTGCTGTTTGCCCTGCCAGTGGGTCTACATACTGCTTTTTCCTCTGGCAATGTTGCATTTAAATGTAAGAAATTTTAGCAGGTTAATCATGCACTTTTAGGTTTTGGTGAGGTTTTGTGTTTCTTTCTTTCCTTGCTGATTCCGTCTTCATCTACCGGTCTCTTCCACGTCACAGTATCTGCAGGAGAGAGGTTTTATTCCCCAAGTACTCCAAACCCTTCTGTGTTTTTGTTTGTGTTTTAGTGATTCTACAGGCAGGAAGGTGCAAGGAGACGACTCGCATTGTTGTCATACTGATGTGCAATGTGTCTGTGTCGCTGCTAAAGGAATCAGAGAGTCTTGCGTGCACCACCAGCATCTCTTTGGAAGCCGTTTCACTTTCTGGGTGATATTTAGCTGCTGTTATTTTCACAGCTTTTGTGGTCACTGGGGGTACCTTCTGTTCCTCTTTGGGGACCGTGTAAAAGAACTGAGATGTGGGGAGGGCTCTGAGGGAGCAGCGCAGGGTTGCTGGGAGGTGCCGCTGTCTTCAGCCGCCACCACAGCGCTGAAAACATCAGCGCTGGACGCTGCAGGATGCTGACGGAGCTCAAGATAGGTTTTAAGAATGCTTTTCTGTACTTGCATTCAAATTGGACTTAAAGGTAGCTGGTTATGAAATGCTGAAAGGAGAGAGAAGATTATGTTAGAAAATTCCCTCTGGTGGGAGGTCTGTAATTTTTTTTTTAATCGGATAATTTATCCTGCTTGCAAAATGAGATCAAGGGCATGCAGCGCTTGCTCGTCTAGAAATAGACTAGCAAGAGGAAACCCTTCAGGTTTTTGAGAAGGTGCATTTACTTACCTTAACCACTGTGCCAAGGTAAGACCCTGAATTGCCTCGGTGATTTTGGAGACGAAACTCACGTCGGGGCACTTGGCAGGTGGATGAAGAGGAACCCACTGCTCCCGTCCCGTCTGGCTGTGCTCTGCTGCGCCCTGTCCTCTCTCGAGCCCAGCTGCTCTGCCCCTATAAGTGGTATCATGTCATCAGGGGCCAGAGCATCCCCAGCTTTGTCCCAGCTGCCCCAAGGAGCGGGGCTGTGGCCGGGTGCCATGCAGTGACACCGCTGTGGCTGGAGGCCGGAGGCAGAACTGCTGCTGGAGCGTGGGAAAGGAAGGGGCTGGCCTGCAGGGCCGCACAGCGTGCCTCTGGCGAGGGGGGGGGAAGGCAGTGTTTTATTAGGTTTTAGGCTAGAAGCACGCTCACAGCTGCGTACCAGTTTTCAGAGGTGTATGTAAAGCTTTTTGTGCCTTCATACCTGCTTTTAAATCTGTTTCAAAGTCCTAAGTTTAACATCTTCCTTGGAACATCGTCTGCTTGTCCAGCACCTCCAGACTCCCCTGCTCTGCGTACTGTTGTCCCGTTGTGTATCCCTGTAACTCTCCAGCAGTGCTTTGGGCAGCTCTTAACCTCTTCAGTGGCGATATTCTTGCCCAGAGGTAGGCTGGAAGGTTGGATTTGTTTGTTCTTACAGCGTATTGCTCAGCGCACGGTGACGGTGGTGCTGCTGGCAGGGCTGTCCTGCGGAGCTGTGCCATGCCCCGTCCTGCTGCCCTCCACCTTGCTGCATCTCAGCTTGTGCAGCTTGTATTTAACATCCTCATCGCTCAGTGGATTCTCTAGGTTTGGCTTTTTCTTTTTTTTTTTTTTTTTTTAAACTAAGCTGCTTGCAAAATATTTTTTCTGAAGCTGTCAGTGACTCAGACGTGCGATGGTTATTTCCCCTAAAATACATGCACCCTGCCTGGAAGTGAATAAGTGAATAGCTGTATCTCATCTGCAGTCCTGGGCTTGCGCGTTTGTTGATAAACCCTGTACCAGCTGTCCACAGAAGGCAGCCGTGTGATTGTAGGGCTGATAACGGGGGCGCCGTCACTGTCACAAACACAGTAAGGGCGTGACGTGGCTCAAGTGGTTTTCAAGTACCTGGGCTGCGTTACAGAAACCAGCATAGGCTCCTCGCTTGCTGTTCTCTGGAGGTGTGCGTTAATACGGCCAAGAAATAGGGGCTGGCAATTCAAGAACAGTGGGCAGGCAGACTGGTTTCATGTGGAAATAGTTACGTTAGGAAATGTTCTTGTAGGACCACTTTGAAAACATTCCTTTTATAAAAGTAAACGTAGGAACAATGTTTTTACTATATTTTGTTCTTTAAAACATTTTTTTTTTTTTAAATAAGCACCTGCAAGGCTTGTCCAAGAATGACAAGCTATTTTATGATGCTTCTTGCCTTAATGATCAGGTTCGTATGCTATCCTTTTAAATGGTGAACACATTGACATTTGGTGGAGGAGAGGTGCTGAATCCAAGGGCTTCACGCCCATGCAGCTGGAGCTCAGGCTGGAGCAAGGATATTCTGCCTTCCTCCCTCTGTGTGTCCGGACACACACAGCTCTCCGTTACGTGTATAAGAAACGCGTGTTCGCACTGGCCGTGCTCTGAGGGCACTGCTTTTGCTGTGATCAGGATGGAAACCAGTTGTGAACGCTGCCTAACTGAAGCCCCCAGGAATCCTAGATATATTGCTATTTTAGTATTACCGGAATTTTAAAAGCTTGTATTTTCCAGTTTATTAACTTGGGTACGTGCGCCACCCAGCACCATACCCACGAGCTAGCAAGCTGCCTTCCTTAAGCTCTCCCTTCGGTCTTTGAAGAGACTTTTCTGCGGGGCAGCTCGGGCACCTGCAGCGGGCTCCTGCCCTACAGAGGGCATCTTGCGTCTCCTGCCCGGTCCCTGAGTGATGGAGGAAGCGTGGGGAGATTAGCTGGTCAAGTCTGAATGTTGGGTAATGTACGTTTCATATGCGTTTGCACATTTGTAGTGATTTTTTTTCCTTACAGCTAAAAGAAATTCAAATGCAATGTTTTTGTTTGTTTGTTTTGTTTTATTTTTTTTCCCCAGCCTTAGGACAGCAAGTAGTATCCCTGGGGAATTGCTGCTTCCTTCTCCAATAGTTCATAAGGCACGTATAAAGACCTGTACTGCTAGACCAGTATCAGACTAACGGTTTCAGTAAAAAAATAGCTGAAAAAAAAAAAAATGTTGCAGCAACAGTGATTAGTAATGGACTTTTCTGTTTCAGTATTAAGTATGAAAATCTGAATCCAAAGAATACCTTATGTGCGTAAAAGATGTGAAAAAGATTTTTATGGCAAAATCGGACAGCTTATTTTTAATTTATTTTTTTTAATGAGTTGAATCTGGCCACTTTGTAGCTTTCACATAGGTAAACACATTTTCTGATTGCATTTCGTTTTGGGATGCTCCATGGCTGTGGCAGTTGCAATAATGCAGGTTGCTTAGGAATTCAAGTGAACACGAGAATGAAGCAAAAAAAGCTGACTATAAAAAAAAAATCCAAAACCTATTGTATTTATTTGAGTATTTTTTTTAGCAGAGGTGATAAAAGCACATCTGCTGCTGTGTGGTAGGCTGGTGCTCAGCCCTAATGTGAGGAACCACAAAACCCCGTTGTTTTGTGCGCTGTGCTGGCGCTGGAGCTTCCCCGTCACACAGCGCCTAACACTGGAGCTATTCATGCCGGCTGATTCAAGGGGCTGACAGCAATCTTTATCTGGGCATAGAAACTAGAATTTTCCTCTGGGACAGAACAAAGCTTGAGAAAAATAACTGCGCTCAGCAACAATTTGTTTCATCCTGCCATCAGCGAGGCAGGAGTGTAGGGAAGTCCCTGCAGGTGACAGCAGCTCTCCTCTGCCCGGGCTTTATGGCCATGCTTTGCCGTTCCTCACAAGTGAGTTGTGGTTTTTGGTTGTTGTTGTTTTTATTTTTATGTTTCTTATTTATTTTTTTATTTTTTTTTAAATGGTATTTTTTTTAAAGACTCACTAGGTCAGGAGGACATAATGCTTTCTATATAGATTCCTCCTAGTACTTGTCTATTTTCCTAATACTGTATTGATTATACGTGTATTGATGAATTGTATCTAAGGACTGTAAATGCAGTTTCAAAATATTATTGCAATTGAAAACAGAAGGAAAGGGGAACTTTCTGGCCAGTTTCAGTGTATAAAAGCAATAGTTAGAAAGATTACAATATGTACAAATTGCAAGAAACGCTGCATTTTTTGAGAACCGATGGCGTGTTGGGGTTTGTTGCTCAGGGACTTGCAGCAGTTGGACAGCAGCCAATACATTAACAGAATCTATTAAATATTTTTGTAAATTTTCAAAAAGGAAAAAAAAATCTTTAACTAGATGTTTAAGAACTCGTCTGGAAACCTTTAAAGACCAACAGGTTCTTTTTCCTGTATGGATTCCTAGCTTTTTAGGTCTCCCTGGAAACATACAAACGCTTGCATCACATATCCATTTTTTGATCAGTTTTTAAATACTACAGCTCTTTTAATTGCAACACATGTTGTTTGGTAATATGAATTTGTGAAATACTGTGTCATTTAAATCATTTCATACTTGATTTGTGGTAAATGCATAATCAGATTCAAGCTGATGTGCCAGGATAGTGAGCAGTGATAATTGGTTGCTGTTTGTTGGGACAGTAACCTATACTTTTTTTGTCTATTTAATTGTGGTCAAGTTAAATGATCAAGCAAAGATGATGTTTATGGTAGCAGTTCCAAAAAAGCTGCAGGGTCCCAAAACAAGAGCTTTTTCTGAACTGAATCCCCACAGCCCGTGTTGTGTCTGGATTGTGTGGCAGCCGTTCTTGTTCCATTTTTTTTTTCCAAGGCACACAAGCAGGTGTTGACTGTGTTTATGCTGTCATGTCTTTCTGTAATAGGAATGGGCACATGAGCTTGTTTATAAGGTTTCTGGAATGCCAGAATCATGTGTGTTCTTTGTTTCCAAGCAAACAAAGTCAGGACAATGGAGAAAGGATATTGGTATTAGGCCTCTGGGACATATTTTATTTTGAAATGGCTTTTAATAAGTCTGACCTGATATCCTGAGCAATCACGGAAAATTCCAAATGGACAGCTAACTTTTCTTATTTTAGAAATGTATCTGACTCTTCTATCCCTCATCTTTTTAACTTTTACTTTAAGATGCAGGTTATTATTTGGATGGCAAAGTAGCTAGTCTGTTGGGGGTGTACCATTGTGTCTGAAAAGTTCAGCAAACATTAATTCTCAACACCGATCAAACCAACTAATGTAGATTTAGTGTCGTGCCAGAAGGTAAAATGAAAGTAAAAAAGGAAAATAAATTCTGCAAATAAATGGCATTGCAGGAGGGAGCCTCTGAGTATGGCATTCGATGATAGACTTTCTTTGAGTGTCCTGAGTGTCAGCCCCTGAGTTTTGTCCAGATAATTTGAAGTCTTTCAAAATTTTTTCCAAATCTTTCACTTGTATCTAAATGAGCCAGGAGCCTTTGTAGTTTTGGTTCATAAAGGGAACAAAAACTGTGTGGTCACCTTGTGGTCCAGGGGCTTGAATCCAGACTGTTGCTCCTTCCACCCTTTGAATAATTATTCCATGTGTTTAAAACTGTATTTTAAAGTGTTGTTTCCTGCTAACTTACCGTTACTGTTCCAGGACGGGCTGCTTAGGTCCCCACGTGGGGATAAAGGCTCTAGAACAGCCAAAGGAAATGGGAAAAGTGAAAGCAAGGGAAAAACACCTTGCTGCAGTGCCCATGCTTACCTTCTTACGCCCTTCTCTGTCCTTTTTTTCCCCAGGCCGTCCCTTTCCCTCTGTGCCTAAATTTTCACCGCCCTCTGCGGGAAGAATTTATTCCAAATATCTAATCTAAACTTCCCCTTTGTTTTTTTTTTTTTAGTTTAAAACCATTACTCTGTGCTTTATCACTACATTCCCTGATAATGAGGGCGTTTGTTACTGAGACAAACTGTGTTGTTCATCTAGCTGGAGCCGAAGTAGTTGGAAATGTCAAATCTGAGGCGATGCGGGGCAAGGGGTGCCGGGGGTGGATGCGGAGCAGGGGCCTCACCTCGCTGTCGCAGGCCTGGCCTCAGAGCAGCGCAGACGTCCAGTTTGGTGCTGTCTGTGTCCAGTCTGTTAGAACTGGGGTGTTTGGGGTTGTTTGGAGAACAGAAGGAACAACTTTCTCGCTGGGACCACTGAGCAGCGGTTACTGTGCGTGGCTGTGTCTGAGCAGTGCTCCTTGTCAGTTCAGCTGCTGGGGGACACCTTTTCAATAAAGGGTTTGCTGTCAGCATTTCAAGAAGAAAATTTTCTGCGCTTACTTTTTCCTTTTGCAGTGTTTCTGCGTAACGGAACAAACTTACTGCGTGTTCTTGATGAGTTAACTTCAGCGGCTGGTTGTGCTCCGAGACAAGCCGCTAACCAACGTGGGCCGTGCAGTCAGCAGCGCTTCTGCTATCCCTGAAATAAAACACTTACTGTTATTGGGAACAAAGCATATATGTGGACATAATATGATATTGTGTACATCACTGTGTGGCGTTCAGGAGCTGGCAGCAGTGGGTACGTACGTTAATGTTGTGGCATGTTGGGCTGTTCCCTTTGCCTAGGTAATTCGGGGAGTTGAGTGAGTTCGGCTCTGCTGGCAGCCCGGTGGGGACAGGTCGCACAGGAGCTTCCTTAAATGTTTTTACTAAAGCATGAAGTGATCGTCTGTGGTAAGACAGAGATACCTATGCTGCCTGTCTGTTAGAGGAACAAGGATAGCTGTCACATAGGAAACGACAAAATCCTTTTTCATGATCACGTACATAATTTGCCTCAGAACTGAAGAAATCTTGTTGGCAAACGTAGGTTTTGCAGAAGAAGAGCTACAGAGAGGTCGTAGCCTTCACAGTGAATTCAGGAGGAATGAAGAGAGAGAAATCTCACCACTGCTGTGCCTTCACTAAATGCACAGATGTATTTACTGCCATCGGTAAAAGTGACTCAGGCGTTTTGCATATTGTCTCAAAAAGATTTTAAAAGGATTGTAATGATTGGAGGAGTTTGACTTGGTAATTGTCCTCAGCTTCCAGTGCTGGTGCCATCATTTCATTTCTGAAGTCCCTGGGGCATGGTTCTGAGTCTTTCTCTTTTTTCTGCCGGTGTGGTTCAGCTGGTGAGAAGCTGCTGAACTGAGCGTGGCTCTGAGCTCACGCGCCCTGATTTCGTGTGGAAGGACGAAAACAGTAAAAGGTTAACCCTAGGCCCTGTCTATTTCTGTCCCCTCTGAAACAGATCTCCATGGGAATCATAGTTATGGGGATGCTTTGTGCTCCCCGGAGAGATGCAGCAGAGGAATGCACTGTGATGCGGCCATGGCCAGGCGTCGGTGGGACGTCTTTGGGCAATTCCCGTCACTGTGGCTGGTTTGTGGGCCGGCCTGACAGGTCCCAGCGCCATCTTGGTTCCTTCCTTCTGTCACTTCAGCCTTGGAGCAAGTGGAGAGAAGAGCAAATGAGTGGGGAAGGCCTTTCTAAGTTGATAATTGATTTCTGGTTCTCTGCTGCTTACAGCTGAATTCATCCTTGCAGGCCTACACGACCACCAGTACCAGAGAGAAAGGCTCATCTGAGAGACAAGCCCTCTTGTCTGAGCCTTTTGAAGGCAATCAAGTCGCAGAAGGCATTTTCTTTGTGGAAAAATAGATGACATCTGCCAGTGACTGGGCATAACTCTCCACCGTTTAAGGGGTGAAAGAGAGTAGGGCATGAGAAGAGTCCCTGCGGAGTCTTTTAGTCTTTCACCTTGAATCCCCACCCTCTTTAACAAAGAAAGTGTGGAAATCTGGTGCATTTAGTGTGTTCACAGGCTTTCACAAAAGCTTTGTAGACTCATGCAATTATGAGACATCTTGCCGTTAAAACAAACAAAAAAAACCTGCCATGTGTAGACTTCACTCTGAAAAAATGTTGGAAGTTACGGGACTCTGGAGGAGTCCCAGTACCTGTCACTGTCCTCAGCCTTGAGCTAGGTATTTGTTATCTGTTTCACCCTGGAGTTGTACAACTCCATCCTCCTCTTATAAACATAAGAAGATAGTAAGGCTCCGTGTGAAATCTCCCGTTGTTGAAAGGAGGTTTATCTATTTTCATTTCACTCTCCCCTGGTAGATTTTGTTTTGCATCTGGATTTCTGATTGTTTATCCAAGCTTCAAACAGGAACATCTGACGTGCTTCTGGAGCCAGTAGAAATACTGACTTAAGGTGGAACAAAGTTCACCATTTCTCTTTGGATAATTGTGTGGAAGAATAGCTGAAATAACTCAAACTTATACCAGTTTTTGTTTTTCATCTCCTATGTTGAGGAAGTAGTGGTTCTGAGTTTCTGCAAGATGGTCATAGGATGGCAGCATCCAAGCAGAAAGGTCAAGTCCCTGTAGGGCATATCCAGTGTATTTAAATCAAGGAAACTCTGTATAAATGCGAACATGAAATGCTCCCTGAGGGCAGTAGCTTTTATTTATCCCCTCAGTGTGACAGAAAACAAGCCCGAAAACATCTTCTGCTCTTTAAAGTATTACTGAGAGTCTCTGTGGTGGATGCTGTCCTCCTTTCTGCGCGCCTGCAGATGGCTTCCAGGGAAGGGTCCTCTCCAGGCAGGTCCGTATTTGAAGCTGGAAGTTTCTTCTGCCAAACTGTAGTTTCTTCTTTGCAAACTGTAGAGAAACAGTTTGTTTTCATCATGATTGTTCTTAAACTCAAAATAAATAAAAAAAAGGCTATAGTTTAACTTACTATCAAAGCACAATTTTAATGAAAATTGTTAGTTGTAAGGGGGGGAAGTCACATCTATACTGCAGCGTTAGCTTACAGTGCAGCTGTCGGCACATAATTATTTCTTATTTACTGATCATGGAATTGCTAGGTCTAAGGCAAGGCTGTGCTAAAATGAAGATTAAGGTGATATTTAAATGTTCCCTGTTATTGAGGTGTGTGATTGCGAGAATCCTGTTGTGATAAAACTTAATGCCTCAGTACGCAATGCTCTTGTATCTTTTTCTGTTGTACTTAACTGGGAGTTACCTTTCTTTCAAGCTGCTAAAATTCAGAGAGGAATAAAAGCAGAAATTACCATCCACTGACTTGTGCCATTATATTTGGAATAGTTTTTCTGAGGCACTCCGGTTGATGGAAAAATATATCCTTTAAATAATAATTAATGCAATCTGTCAAGTTTGTGAAGTAGCGTTGAATGAAATGGGGTGTGGAAGAGCGAATGGAAGGAAGTAACTTGTTCACTCTTATCAGTGATCTGACAGCGTGGACTCTGCTTCCAGGAGCACCCATTGCAGCAGAGCTGGTGACGTCCTTCTGGTTGGGAACGGGGCTAAGGTCTCTGCTTGGATGGTGGTTTCTGCCACTGGAAATAACTCTTCTGCAGTCTTTGCTGTGGTTCACAATTTACTTAAGCGTTACACGGAGATGACTACGGGACCTGTGAGTAGAGTCTGAGCATGGCTCAGATTTGCTCATATTTGTTTCACTCAGAGGGGTCGGTCTCTCTGGGCTGTTTGTCTTTACTTTTGCCTCTAGGAAGCCATTATTGAAGGAGGTTTTGGACATGAAAAGTTATAAACTAAATAGAGAAGACAGACAAAGGCTGAAATAAATGAACTAGTGGTATTCTTGTTTTGTCATTGTGAATGAAGGCTGTTAAGGTTCTATGGATGTCATCTTCCAGCAGAAGTTTGTTATAGGTTTCTGCCTGTACTTAGTTGCTTTCATGCGTCTGAGCTGCCATTTACTGGTGATGTATGATGTTATTTGTGGCTGTAAATCAGATCAGGGAAATGTTTCCTTCTGGAAGGATCTTGCTTTAGTATTTTATTTTTAAACTGGATAGATTCTTAGGTTTATAGCAAATGGTTGCGCCAAGGGAAATGGTGGTGTGTTGTGGGGTGGCTGGGGTGATTCTCAGGCTAGTCTTCTGCCCAAACTAAAGCTCAAGTGTAACCATAGAAATGAGCTGGTGAACCCAGAAAATTAATCCATATCTCCTGAACCTCAGCGTGATGTTCAAAAGAACTGTCTTATTTCCCAGTATGTTTCAAGCCTCCTTTTTTACATTTGATCTTGGACATTGTTTTTATTGCTGTTTGCATTCATCCACATGCTGCATGCTTGTTCTCCCAGTGCTGTGAACTGTGCTTCCTTTCAGCATAACTTTGGAAAGAAGCCATAGGGTGGCCACGTCACAGCTGG
Organism: Anser cygnoides; assembly: GCF_040182565.1. NCBI lineage: Eukaryota > Metazoa > Chordata > Aves > Anseriformes > Anatidae > Anser > Anser cygnoides. The sequence goes on along the minus strand of NC_089879.1, from coordinate 2,660,819 downwards.
TGGTCCTGTCTAAGATGCCCAAAAAATACAAAAGAAAAGAAACTGAATGCTAAGAATAATAACATTTTTACTATTGAATCAGTATGAAACTTGCTTCAGAGATCCGTGTGTCTGTAGAAGCATGGACGGCTGTGAAGGAGCTGCCCTTTCTTTGGGCAGTGCTACGAGGAGCCATAGCCAACACTGCCCTTGGAGTAGGAGTTTGGTGTTGCCTGATAACTGCGGGCGATGACTTCAATTTGTTGCTTCCCGTTGATTTCCCTGTTCGAGAGCGTACTCTTGTACAGCTTAGTTTGTCAGATTTGTACTTCATTTGACACTTCTCTGATTGCCCCAGGGGGAGTTATCTTGGTCTCAGTAATCGTTTCAGACAGAGTCTGTTATCAAACCCTAGCCTTATTTCTGGACGTTGCAGAATAAAACTGTTTTCAAGACATACACTGCTGCATGTTGATGCAGAGCTTAGTCATCAAATCTTCCTCCTGTTCATTTGTTAAATAACTACTTAAACGCCTTCAATGACAAACGTGTCTTCTTGTCAGTTTAAAAAATGGAGACTCTCTTGTGTCCTCTGTGTGTATCTACTATTACGTCCTTCAGCGTTACCATTGTTCCTCCAACACCGGGGGTAAATCCAGAACTTACAAAGTAGAACCCTAAAATGTTTGCTGCAAACACACATCCCTTGTTAACTAGTATTTACATAAAACATGCTGACACCAGTTTGGGGAGACTGAGTAGGATGCTTTCTCAGCTGTTGAAATTTGCACACGAGATGGGAGTTGTTTTGATTAAAAAAGAGTTAGCTGAATATTTTTTCCACTTATTCCCATGTGTCAGAATCAAAGCACTGTTTCTCTAGGCATTTTGCCCACTTTCATTTTTTGTTCTCTTGTTCAGTTGTTTTGGATTTTTTCATCAAGGTTGGGATTTATTTTTTTCTCTTCATGGAGGCATGTAATAGCTTAATGATATAAATACATGTAAAAATGTCTTTCAGATAGAAATGAAGATTTTATTGCTGATTTTAGATTTCTAGATTTTTAGTAGTACTTGTAAATTAATTCTTTTATTTACCAGAACAAGTCATGGTGAACCAGGGACAGGTGGCAAGAGACCTGTGAGACTTATTTCACGGGTAATGTCTTCCTGCTGTAAGAACAGCAAAGAAAAAGATTACAATTATAATGTCTATTTTACTTCTAAACATTCTTCCAACTTGTAAGATTTCTAGTATGAAACCATTTCTGTGATAGCATTTTAGCATGTTGTTTGGTTTGTTTTGGTTTTGAGCTGTGTTTAAAAAGCCTCCTCTCAAGGAAGGGAACTCCATCTTTTTTAATCAGCGTTGAAATGACTTTTTAAAAGCATAAGACAGGTTCTTAGCTTTTCTCCCTGTAGTGAGAAAAACATTCCCTTTTTCATTTCTTTGTTTTTATTTGCTCCATGTGGATGCTGATGCTTCTGGCCACTCAGAAACTAGAGCAAAATCTTTTTTTAGAAACTGGAACAGAATTTTCATAATAAACCTGATCTCCTACAGATTCAGAGCCTCCGCTGGGGGGAAGTGAGGGAAGGAAACTGGAATTAGGGAGGGTTATAAGCAATGTAATTTCAAGGATCCATATTCTAAAAAGTCTCCATGGGTTTACTACTGCTGCTTGGATTAGGAGGCCCTTTAATTTGCTTTTAATTAAAATGATTTTCATTTATTCTGTGCCTTCTTCAAAGGTCCCAAGGCACCTTACAAACTTGTGATTATATATATAAACTGCAAAATCCATATTCATGCGATGCTGAGGTTTCAAGTTAAGGATGAAAATGAATTTTCTTTTCTATTACTGTTTTTGGAACCTCATTTCCCAATTATAGTGTAAGTTTTAAAGCACTGCAGTTCTACATGTTTGATCTCAGAGACTGCAGGCCAAAATGTAAGCATTGACCTTTCTTTAATATCTGATCTGAATCACATATTTAAATAGCCAAAGCTTTATTTTTGCAACCTCAAAGTTGGAGGAAAAAATAATAATGTAAATACCTGTATGTTTTTTTAAAGGAAATGCATCTCTATTGCAGAGAACTCCAAAATGCTATGAAAATTATGTTTCCGTGTAACAAATGGAAATTGTTACATGGCTCGTAAATATAGTGTATGTACACCAATTTTCTTTTAAGTAGGTGATCTTAATACTATGTAAATATTGAGGAAATTAAGAAAAAACTTTCCTATAGATGACTGTCTTGTACTATGCTGCACTTCTGTACTCACTGTGCTTCCTCCTCAATACCTACTAAAGAACAGAAGGAATGGGGCTATCAACAGGGAAATAGCCATATTTTTAAACAATATTGCAGTGTTTTGCTTGTGTTTGGTTATGTGCTATTAAATAAGTGCATAAACCTTAAGTCCAAGGAGTAGTATGGATAATACAGCCTCAGGTGTGCATTTGGTCCCAGCTAAGCTGATGGTGGCAGGGCCATCACTGTGGGAGAGGTGGCAGCAAGCAAGAATGCATGAATGCCGTCTTCCCAGAAGCTGGAAAAGTTTCTCTTAGGTTCATTCGTTTTGTTTCGGAAGAAGCAAAAACTGCAGGGGCAGAGATGCTAGGATTTCTTTTCATGTTCATGAGTTTAGACAGCTCTAAGTGAACATTGTGACATTTCGTAACAGAACGGCGGTTTGCTGCAGGCACAAGTTCTCTGTGCAATTGTACGATGTATGCGGTTGTACAAATTCTCTAATCGTACGAGGAGCTTTGAGACACAGTAATTAAAATGGAAAAATAGAACAAAGTCATTAAAAGTGATTTAGACATCTTATTTTGTAATAAAATTGTCTTGAAAAAATGGGTCTTCTGCTGTAGAAGAAAACCTGAAAATTCTGCTTGTTTATAGACAGCCAGAAATTTCACTGTTCAAGTTAGAGAAAGCAAAATGCCATTTTTGACATTACACTGTTGTTTGAGGATATTACACCAGAATTGCGAGCAGCATATTTTCTTATAATACGCTTTTTGTTTTCTAAATGAATACAGCAGTGTTCGTTGCTACGGAGGAGTTATTCATGAGGAGTTCACAGAACTTTGTCAGGATCTGGCAGAAGAGTAGAGGACTGTGCTCAGCAGTTTGAGGAGGCTTTTGCTTGAGTTAGCTTTTGGAAGGTTGGAATGCCAGCGTGAGTGTCGGATGGACAGCATGAAGAGCCCGGTGTAAGGGCCTGTTGGTTGCACACAGTGGGGATGATCCCGTAGGCAGGTGGCAGATGCCAGCCGAGGTGGAGGTGCCTGGCGAGGACTGAGTGATCCCAGCCACCAGACCGCTTTGGCTTGCAGGATTTCCTTCCCTAACAGCTGAAGGGTTCAATTTGTGGCTTCTGTATTTTTTGTTTGTTTTTCTTCCACCGTTACTTCCCAAACCTGTCTCCCATCTGTTGCTCTGCGGTCAAAACCATAAAGTCTCGGTGTTATTTTCTGGTATAACTGGTCAATAAAAGTGACTGAAGGTGTGAAGGCTGATGATACGTGGGGAAGCAGTAGTGAAAGACATCGTAAGGTGAAGTGTCTCCTTACTGAGTTTTATGGTGGAAGCCGATTTCAAGTGGCTGAGTCTTTCTTTAGACCTGCAGTAGCAGGTTTCTGAGGAGAATCAGCCTGCTAAGGTGCATCTCAGGCTCCTGGGGTTTCTATTTTCTGCAAACATGGCTTAGGCAGTAGGAAAGCTGTATTTAAAAGTACAAGTGATAGCTGCCGAGTAAAGGTGAAAAAGGCTTTCATTTCTTTTTTCTTGTGTTTAGTTGACTCGACTTACCCTGAGTGAACTATAAAGATGGTTAAAACTATCTTGTGAAACTGCTGTACTCCGTTGTGCTGGGAATGGATAATAATAAATGACTGTTTGGGGACTGCGGTCATCTGAGGCCAAGAAACATGCTGCAGGGTGATTTCTTGTGAAATTTTAGTAGGCTAAGATGACAGACTTAGGGCCAGCTTACGCATTTATGGTGAAAACTGTACCAGTTGAATATTTTAAATGACACTGCAAGCCGCCTGCATTGCATCTGCTGTGTTTCATTGTTTCATTTAGGCCCAGATGTTAGAGAAATGACTGAATGAAGTTATGTAAAATTTCAGTGCAAACTGTTATTCTCTTTGGAATTAGGTTGGTCCCTTCTGGCTTTGGCTCCAGGGGGGGTTAGATCGAATAGGATTAGCAGAGGAACATCAACGACCACCGTTTGTATCTGAGTGTGACCGCAGGTGCTGTGTGGTGCTTTAGTGGTGCTACCTCCCTGAGTGCTACCTCCTCTGCCTCGTCCAGCAGTGTGGACAGGCCTAGAAGTCCAGGTGAAGAGGCATTCCCTAATGTCCTCATGTGCTGCTTCAGGACAAACCATGTAGTAAAGTGATACTATTACAGAGACCTAGAGGACAGCTTTATAAATGTCCCACAAAGCGGTTTTCACTGCTTTTTAGGCAGAGCAGCTGTTCTGAAGGCAAGTTGAAGGCATGTGGAGGGCAGGTCCCTGAGAAAGCTGTGTAACTGCTGAGGACCTGGTCCTGGGGTAGTGCCACCCTCTGGTATCATCAGAGCTTATCTGCGCGGTTATCCCCAGCGTGGTGTGCAGTGAGTCCTTCCACACTGGTGTTCCTCGCTCATGCACACAAGGAAGTTCCTGAACGTGCACAGGGTAAAAGTCATTGTCGTAATTTCTATTCTAAATACATGTAAGAAATACTTGTGGCTCTAGCTTGACAGGCCCCAGGAAGACGTAGCCTAAGGCCATGCTTTCAACAGAAGATTGGAGCAGCCGATCTCCAGAGCTCCTTGCTACCCTTGAGTTTTCTGTGGTCAGTTTTAAAAACACCTGTAATACTTATTTCGGGACTTGAAATCTTGTCAGTAGGTGCAATTAATTTATTTCAGGTGGAAAAGAATGCCTTTGGGAAGGAAGAGAAGCCTTTGGGAGGCATGCGTAAACCCATTTCAACCTTTTTGCCCTATTTGGGGGGTAGAGGTGAGCCAAAAAATCTAGAAATGCAGGAGAGTAACCAGTGTGATGGAAATAAATGCAGTTGCACACCTATCAGTGAATGTCTGAGTAGAGCCGTTTTCCTGCTGAATTGAGATGTAGTGACATTTGTGAGTTTGTCTCTCTTGAGTGCTTGTGGCAAATGGTCAAAACGCTAGCAATTGAAGTCTGCTGAAATAACTGCAGCTCTTAGAGCGTTTTATATGCATCAAGAAGCAATTTTTGTTGTTTCTCTAAGATGCAGTGGACGAGTTGGATGTTAGTTAATGTCCTCCCGATTTCGTATTCTGTATACATACGAAACATCCTCACAAACATCCTTTGTACATCAAAAACATAGAAGGCATGCACAGCGTGACCTTTGAACACAGAGCTTTTTTCCTGTTTATGTTGGCCAGGACCCTTAAAAAATTATTTATTCTGTCATGAAGAAAACTGCCAAATAAATTAACATCTGTGGAAGCTTGCGGAAGGTAGGTAGTGAAACTTGGCATGCTTTGCACGTCAGAAGGAGGATGGGCCTTCCAGGAGATCATTCATGCTTTTGTGTGATGTGATATCTCCTTATCATTGCGGCCCCGTGGGATCAGAATGAAATGACTGCTACCACGCTCTAGCAGAGAGCAAACTGAAGTCACGTTTGCGCAGCAGCTGTTCCTCATTTAATCTGAACAAACAGGGGAGCAAAGTTCTTTACACATCATTTTCTGCTGGATGATATTCAGCCGTGTATTCACGTGTAACATCTCTGTCGGTGACCGCGATGGTGGGATGAAGTGCACGCTCAGCGGGCTGGCAGGTGGCCCAGGTTTGGGAGGGCAGGGCTGTCCTGCAGGGAACGGGGAAAGCGTGGGGAGCCTCCTGGTGTTGGCCAACGCCAAGTGCAAGGCCGTGAGGACGTGGAGTAAAGCACAGCCTCTGTGAAGACTGGAGGGGAGACTGCTGCAGGGTAGGCCTGAACTGCGATCTTCAGCTACCTGAAGGCAGCAATGGAGAAGACCAAGTCAGGCTCTGCCCTGAACTGCCCAGCACGGGGACAGGAGGCAGTGGGTGCGAGTTGCAGCAAGAAAAATTGGAACTGGTTGTATGGTGGGATGGAAATTCCTCATGAGAGTGTTGTACAGTGCTGGAGAAGGGGCCCAGTGAGGCTGCAGCACCCCCGCTCAGAGAGCCAGCAGCATGGGCACCCGTCCCACCGGCCTGGAGCTCGGCCTTGCCCTCTGGCCTTGCCAGAGCTTGGCCTTGCCCAAAGGGCCTTCTCAGCCGAAGCTATCCTGTCTCACCCAGCATTGATGCCCAGCTAAAATCCCTCGTAATTGTGAATTAAGGAAAAAAGTAAAACGGCAAAAAAATAATCCTCTGAATGTCTTATTAGAGAGAATTGACATCTCTGTGCGACTCCAGCTGCGCTCAGGTACATACAGTGTTATTCCAAAACACGGGAGATCCTGCAAGCTTTTATGATCAATTTGATTAACCTGTTCATTATTATTATGACCAGTCTCAGAAAATGTTTATCGTTTACGCTGAGAGTTTGTACTGACGGAACAGCATAGGTAATCACTGCAGATGTTTGTGCTGTTCTGTGGGAATGCATAGCTTTAGAACATCCTCTGTCTGTAGCTGCTCATTGAATTATACTTTAAATTAATTTTCATAAAGTGGCTGTACTGTTATGCTTCTATTTTTAGCCATGTTAGCTGCTGTACTACAAAAAATCAAAACCTATTCTGTTGATTCAGCAGAAAGCAAAATTTTACGTGTAAGTAATGCTCAAAATATTAGTGCTTCTAGCAGACTGTAGAGCAAAGTGAGAGCTCTGTTTACACCTGGAAATAGTTGTTGTTTTCCTGTAATGTAAATCATTATACTTAATTTCCTGAAGTAAAACTGTTGGTAAAAGCATCATCAGAGTCCATAGATCACAATTTTGAAAGAAACTAAAGTAAATCCTTATTTCAGGGATCAGAAAATAACCTGTTTGAATACTGGTCAGTCACCACCTCCTGTCCTCTGGAAAGAGTTCATCTTCCCGAGCCATCCCATCATATTTATATCAAAGATAGTGCTATTCCTACCTCACTAAACCAGGAAGGTTTAGTAAAGGAAGTGAGATACTGATTTGTCACAGCTAACACAAAGTTTTGGTCTGTTTTGAATTTTCTGTGTTGAAAGTAGGTAGTTGTAGGTAGTCAGTTTTGGTCACGCTGGTGCAGTTAGTCTTACTGTAAGTCTGCTTTTGCGGTTTTCGAAATGCATTTTGCATATCCGAATAAGCATTAAAAAAGTCATAGATTGTTAAAAGTCATGGATCATTAACGATTTTCTTCAGTCTTTCAGCTGAAGCACGGAAGGGTTTCTCTCCGCAGAATAGAAGGAGGAACCTCTGCAAGCCTCAAGTATTAACACAAAATTTGTTTGGCTTTAGGTATTAGTGGAAGGAGAAGGTTGGGAAGCTACACAGATATGCAGATAAGTTCAGTAATATATTCTGCTGGGGGAATTGCATTGGTTGAGAAAAGCTAATGATGAGTGAGCCACAAGAGGAGCTCCTTTGGCCTCTGTTGTGCAGAGAAGTGCTTCGTTGTCAGCGCTGAGGAGGCAGAGTCGGTGGTCAGGAGCCATAAGTGACCCCCATGGTTGTGGTACACCATTTAACAGAGCACCAAACCTCTGTGTTTCAGTGGGAAATCCCTCTCCAGCCTAGGCAGCGTGGGGCAGCAGCTGCCTGGGGCACTCATGCTTGCTTGCACAGGTAATTTAGCAGAATTGTTCTGATTTCAGGCAGGACCATCAATGGTGGGTGTCCCTAGGTCCTGTGATTTGGCCCCCAGAGTCGAGCCAAAGGCTGCTGCTTTGGAGAGGTGCAGAAGCTGCTCAAAGCTCCAGTTCTTCCAGGCTTTCTCCTGAGGTTTGAATTCTCTGCTGCCCTTTTCAGGGACAGTGAGATTTCCTCAAGATCGTTGCTGTCTGGTGAGTTTAGAGATGACCAGCAGGGTGCACAGGAAGCATTTTTCCGTGCTTTACTAGCTTGCATTGAGCATAATTGGGTTGTGTCATATCTTTCCCTAGTTCTAATTGGGAAATGTAAAGTTTGACCAGACCAAATAACTTTAAATCTGCAGATTTTGTCACCTTCCTATCTGTCCTTTTTCCAGGTCATCGAAGAATGGCTTTTCTTTCATTTGTGTTGTCGAGATGCCAGTGCAGCTGCTTGTGAAAGACTGTTGTGAAAAAACAGTAAGTAGTTAGAGCAGAAAAAGTAAAGGGCAGAAATAAGTGATTCACCTCCTGGTGGTTTGCCACCTGTGTCATGTGGTTAGATATATGATGACGTCAATATTTTGAAGTCAGTTTTATATTTTTGAGGAAAACCTTTGGATGCATTTTGTATCACAATATTATTCCCAGTGATCCCCTCCTCTTTATTCCACAAAGCTGTACATTTTGTTTGTGTGCCTATATGTTACTCCTGAAGCAAGAGGTTTGTTTTATTATTGAAGAATCAAGATGTACATCATTTAGAAAATATTCCCTGCAGGTTCTTCTTTCACCAGCTCAAAGTCACTTTAAGAAAGGCATCGCCTTATCTCAGTAACACATATTTGAAAGTCATTTAGTGAGCAAATTGCCAGATAATTGCATTGGTGGTAATTGCATCTTAAATTGATCTGCTGTTGAGAAAAATGCTGAAAATGAACTGTTCTTAATCTTGATATGAAAATATTGGTTCTGTTGTATTAATTAGCATGCTGTGAAATAAGAATATTTTTTAAGGGAGATGCTTAAGCTGATCTGTTTATTTTTAGTTAGTGCCTTTGGTTAGTTCCCTGGAAGAATCAAAGCTCTGTTTGTGCCTGTGTGTGAGAGAGAGAAAAAAGTTTATAGGATGTCAATCAATGAAAACTCCAAAGGTTTTCCATAAAACAGGAGTTTTGTGGCATATCTCAGGGATTTTGTGTAGCTTTGTCAAAATATTTTTTCTCTTTCCTTTAACCCTGCTGTGTTCACAATTGTGTCACTCATTTCACTGTTGAACCTGCTATGGGCAGCAAAACTTCTGGGTTGATCTGAAGGGGTTTGGGAGATTGACCTGACCAGGAAATAGCATTTCACTGCCTGTTGTACTTTGACCTGTAATAATTCCTGATACTTCATTCCACTTCTTGTAAGGCAGCTTTCTGTCTGCACGTTTCTTATTGCAGCTGTATGTGTGCATTTTCTTTCACTGACCTCGGTACAAAAGGGATGACCATGAGGTCCAGAAAGGTGAGGAGTTTGGTTTGCTGCTTCTTGCACTTTTTCCATACAGTTGTAAAGCTTTCATGGCAGTTTTGGTGATGGCTGGAAACCTTTTCTTCAGACACGGTGGAGTTAGTTTCATGGGATGTTTATAACTTTATTTGCCCTCCTCCCACAAGTATGCTTTCTCTTTCCTTTGGCGCTGACCTACTTGACCCGTGGACAAAAGGTCTCTTGGAAGCCAGTGTGTTTTGATCCTATATGTTATAGGGTTTGGTTGTTGATGTACTTTTTCTTGTGACACAAGATGGGTACGTGAAGTATTCAGAAATTGACCTATATTTAGTTACCATCACTTTTGTTAAAATCTCGTCTTTTTTTTTTTTTTTTAAATCTTTATATAGCTTAGTCCTATGATACAGAGAAAAAATTCAGATAGTGAAAGGGGTGCAAAATCAGTTGGAGCCTAGAAATGAATTACAATCCCATTATTTTTTTTTTCTCTCTCTCTTTTTTCCCCAGTAATATGACTACGGTTCTTTGGTGGCCTTTCAGGAAATGTATGTGGTGCATTTGAGTATAAAGGGAGAAGAATTCAGTGTATGATTTCTTTTGAGAATTGCTCTGGAGCTACTTCTGATAAGGCTAAGATGTGTTTTATGAGACAGCTAACTTGCACTAAATTGTACATTAATGACTTCAGCTGGAAAATAAGATCGTAGGCACAAAATATGCGTGCCACAGGGCAGGTTTCTGTAGCAAACGTCTGATGTGATGGAAAAGGAAGGGATCTGCTTCAGACACAATGCAGAGCTGCTCGCAAATGTAGCCTTGTTCCGTTTCTCTCCATCATTGCAGTGCCGTGTGTACAACTCCATTTATTTGCTGTTTAAGGTGTGTGAAATAGGGACAAGCCAGCATCTCCATCTTGGGGGGAACGGTGCGCAGAGGTTTAGTAGGTCTGCATGGCCGTGAAGGCCACACGTGAGGAAGCAGGAGGCTGTCAGGACATCCCCGTGGGCCCACTGAGGTTGGTGTGTGACAGTTTTTGAGACTCTGAAAATGGAGTTGTGGTTTAAACACTCTGACTTGGACGTAAAAAACCTGGCTTACTTTTTCCAAAAGTTTTCAGATTTGGTGGATGACGCTGAGGACTGTCTGCTGACTTTTTTTTAATTTACCTGTATCACAGGTCGATTTTCTTTATTGTTTCCCAGCATACAAATACGTGCACTGTGGCCAGGCTCTCAGTAGGCTGCTCGGCTGGAAAAAGAGAGGATTCGAGTTTGTTGTGGCTTCAGCCAGTCATCCATCAGCCTGAACAATTCCTTTTCCAGTCACAGGAGGAAAATTTTAATGTTTTAGCATGGCCAGAGCGTCTTGGGTTATTCCATTGAATCCGTGGGATGAGCAGTTGTCACATGCTAAAGCCGCAAGCAAAATATTCAGAAATCAAGGTTTCCATCGCCAGGGAGGGACTACACAAGCATGCTGAATTTAGTCTATAAAACAGCTCACCCTTCTTTTGGCTGAAGTATTGTGAAGGAAGAGTTTGACAGGCAGCAGCATTCAGGTGATCTGAAAAGATGGATCCCCTGGGGCAGCGGCGCTGGGTCTCATGCAGTTCTGCATCGACTGCAAAACAGGTAAATAAAAGGAAAATACAAAGAATCGGTTTGTATAATGTAATTTAACAAATGTGTCTGTACTTGTGGATGTGTGCGCTCTCTGGGACTACAGAAGGGAGATACAGGAGGTGGTGTGTGCCTCCTGTCTTGACGTGTCAGGGTAAATTTGCCCAAATGCTGCAAGGTGCTGGGCTGGAGGAGCGCACACCTGGGCATGCAGTACCTGTGCATGTGTACATTATGCTGCTTTCATACTGAAGATTTCCGAGATGGGTTGTCAAAAGGAAGGAAGGTTGACCATTGTGTTTCATATTCTCTGAAGGTAAAAGTGTCGTTTAAGTAATTTTGGAGGCTTTCTGTATCTGGCAAACTAAAATTAGGTGTTTATGGTGCTGTAGCCTAAGGGAATCTCGGCTCATCTTCAAGTTTTATAGTTGTCTTATTAAAAAGCTGCTGTTTAATTAGCTATGTCATACTGCCAGTCTCTTTTTTCTTTCTTTATGTCAGAAGAAGTAATGGGAGTGCACTATTCTGATCCATAAAAACCTGGCTTGATACCTATAAAATCAGACTTTCGGCGAAAGCTTCACATTCTTTTCCATATTAAAAGCAAAAGCATCTTCTGAAATGGGCCCTGAGGGCTGTGGTGGCTGTGTGCAGGTACTACTTCTTCTGCAGGGAAGAAAAAGGAAGGGTGTGGGGGGATATGGAATAACAAACTATTACTCTACCACGCGATGCCTGCCCTGGGAGCAGCCGTGCGGGTGCCTGGCTTGGAGCAGGGACCCCAGCACCTCCGCAGCCCCCCGGGCGGGCAGCGGCTGCCGAGGCGCCCTTGTGGTGCGACACGTGCTTCTCATCAGTCCTTCCTTCTCACCCCAAACCTATTTGTGTTCTGCCCTCTGTGTGCCACGTGAAATAAGTGAAGTAAGGGTGGTGTATGCCTTGACTGGAGGACAGGTTCGGCGGCAGCAGCAGCAGATGGCTTGGGCAGGCATGCAGCTCTTGCCAGCTTTATTACTTCAGAGGATGCAATAATAAACCTTGGGGCCAGAAAAATTTGATTTTTTTTTTTTAATTAAAAAAACAACAATAATTTTGCACTTTAGGAAACAACGGGTTTTGCAATGGGAGGAACTTCCCTACCCCGTTATTTCGCTGGGTGCTGCTCAGAGCCAAAGGGGAGCAAGGGCAGCGGTGCCCCTCAGCCCGTTCCCCCATGTTGGGTTGAAGGCGCTGCTCTTGCTGTTGTCTGCTCCCGTGTTCGTGCAAATAAAGCTTGCAGACTGGGAACGGAGTGTCCTGTACAAATGCCGGATTCTTTTTTTAAATTAACATACTTCTTCATTTCCAAAATAGAAATATAATTCTCTTTGATCGTGGGTCCAGGATACAGTTTCGGTCCAAAAAGCTATTCCCATGGTAACAACCCAGATTTGACCGATGGGTATTTTCCACCAAAAATATTTTTGGATGAAATAGCCCAGCATCTCTAAACATAATGGTCAAATCTACAACTTGTTATGCATTTCACTCCGAGAAGGCTCCAAATCAGATCCTTGTCTGTATTTTCCGCATGTGTTGTCTTTTAAAGAAAGCTGTTAAGGATTGGTGGGAAAACAGAGTGACTTTTTTTTTTTTTTATCCCTTTTCATAAAGAAAAACATTCCTTTGTGCAAAATCCAACATACAGAGTAAGGAAGAGAAATAAGTGTTTTTAAAAATCCTTAAAAAATTATCTTTTTTGTGAGCCGTAACAAAATCTGCCGTAAATACTGTGAGAAGCACTTGCTTGTGATAAATATTTCCCAAGAGCACATTTCTATATTATTCCTGTTATTGTACTATTAATCTGATACAGTTGGTTTTTTTCCCCTTCTGATCCTTAGTAAATGTGCTTGAGTGTAACAATTCTTCTTAATATCAGTTCTTGAAAAGAATTGATAAGAATCTGAATGCTAACCGGTGCCTTGTCAGGGATTGAAAATACGTGTGTATTTATCAACGGTAACGCCATCAGGAATTCCAGCGGCGATTTTAAAACACATTAAATAATAAAATATCAGTTTGTTCTGGAGAATAAAGGACGGTAAATGCATGCTGTCGTTGACACTTGCTGTCTCTGGAAAGCACATATTATTTGGGTTGTTTATTTGTGGACAGCAGGAGCAGCGGCAGCAAAATTCCTGCACGATCGGGCAACCCCTAGGAAAATCAATAGATGGATTTTCCATCAGGCATTGCCTCTTGGCAGCCTCTTTCTGTTGAATGATACCGCCTCACGTTAGCATATGCTTGCGCACTTAGTGTTAGCTAACGTCGTCGACAGCCGAGCAGCAGCAGAAGGGGGCTGTACGTTAATATTGTGTATTAACAGCACGTGGGACGAATGGCCAGCGTGGGTGCACGGAGCGAGGTCTGCCTGCGACCAGGCTGGGGAGCATCAGGGCTTTGTGTTGCCGTCAGATATTCCAGGAAGGTTCGCCGTCCTGCCTGCAAGCCTCTGCTTCTGCTTTGGAGAAGACGTCTCATCATCTTTTGATTTATTTCTCATTGTATTTTCCCAGCTACTGGGCCTCTGCCAGTTCCTCTTCCTTCCATCTTGAGCGACGCTTTCAACCTGACTGTGTTGCTTGAAATGCACTGCTCAAAATTACCTGCTAATTAAACACTGCGCTGCCAAGTTTTGAAGTCCAGCCCCCTTAAAAAAAAAAAAAAGAGTTCAGAAGGACTCATGAGGACTTTATTAATGAATAAGTAATGGCAAAGTGCAGTCCTTTGGCCTCAGCTGCTAACGCTGCAGTGGGGAGCTCTTGCACGTTCTGCCATTTTCCTCCCACCACGACTTGAACACTGGCTTTAAAGCTGAGATGTTTGTACCTGTTAAGGTCCCAGAGGAGCCATGAGCCTTCCAGAAGGGAACAGGGCTGCCCTGCGTTCAGTGCTGAACTTTTCCTTCGGTGTGCCTTTCTGATTCCACGTAACTGTGCGCAGTTCGAGCTGTGTCTCAGAAACCAGCTGGCATCCATCTGCTCCCATCCGCTGCAAGTTTTTCATTCTCCTGTTTACATACGCTGCAAACGCGTTTTTCTGATCGCTTTAACCCAGTCTCTTCAAACCAGGGTTGAAACTGGTGAGGTGGTTCTGCCGCCTTCTGGGGGCTTCAATGCAGTAAATGAAGCAGTTGGATTACGGGGGTGGAAGCGGAGAGTGAAAACACACGCAAAGGTTGTAAAACTCCTGCTTAGCTCCTTCCTTCCTTGAAAGCCCTTCTGCTAACCCTTGAGCGGTGCTGTTAACTGGAGGCAAGAGCTTGGTGCGTCGCTGGAGAAGGTGGGGTTGACGTGAGCCTAGAGGGGAGCCCCCAGAGGAGGACGTTGGTGCCTGAGAGCGTGCGCGGACACGAGGGGAGGGCTGCGTTCACCACCTGCCTTTCCCCTCCAGCGTTGGCTTGGGCCGTGCTCGTCTGTGCGGTGTTAGCGGCACTAAAAGCTGTGGTGGTGGTGGCCTGAGATGTGAGGAGCACGTGGTGGGACTGGGCTGGGCCAGTGTTTCCTGCCCCGTACTTCCACGCCTCCCTCGCATCGGAGCGCAGCAGGATGGCCGGCGGGGAGGAGGCGAGGCACCTCCCCGAGCAGGGGCTGCGGGCTCTGCTGCCGGGAGGAGTGCCCAGGTCAGCACGCTCTGGTCACAGCAGCCTCCTATAATATAAAACCTCTTTTGTCATTACCCCTTCCATAACAACCCTCTGGGATGTCTCTTGGGCTGCATTTTTATTTCAGAGGTGTAAAATGAGAATAGTCAAAAGAAACGAGGGTGCATAGCTGTATTGTCTTCCTTGAACTGTGACCCTTTTTGTGCGCTGCTTCGGAATTGGAAGACTTGTTTGCAGGTTCAGAGTAACAGTCCAGGCGAAAACATCATCTACCCAGAAGCAATCACCACGTTGTTTCCATCTCTTAGAGTATGCGGTCCCTACTGACTGGTGTTTGTGGGGGAAATTTCGGCACTGTCGGGCTGCACGCTTGTGCAGGTCCTGAGAAAACACTCATTGCAGCGGCTCTGCCCAGCCTTCTCCTGTGATGCAAAATAAGATGTATTATATGAAAAAAAACAAATAGAACTATTACTGTTGCATTCCTTACAGGTCTGGTTAAGCCAAACCTTTCATTTTTGCTCGCTTTTAGGCTGTGGGATCAGCAAGTATTGAAACTAGGGACTATCTGCCTTCCAGATGGCAATTCACAACGATAATCTTGTGCAGTGCCCGTCTTCTCCAGAAACCCAGCCGTACTGTGCGTGTGATGCTTATTGATACGGGCAGGTACTGTAACTCGGCCTGTGCACAAAATAAAAAAATATTTCAGATACTAGAAAATTTGGGCTTTACTGCCAGGACTGGCGGTGTTTGAGCATCTGTCTGCTGTCAGTCTGGCTTGCAGGTGAGAATCTTAATTTTCAGACAAACCGAGCGCTGTGGGCTCTGCGTGCCCAAGAGCTGTGCCTTCGCAGGTTTGTTTCCATGCTGGCGAATCCTTTTCCTTTAGTATTCCTTCGGTATATTTTTTTCCGGTGCCATATGTTGTACCCCGTGACTGGGAAGGTCAGATGTGTGTCTGTCTCAGCAGGTAGCACCAGCAGATTTCTTTTTTGGGTGGAAAGGGAATTTTCCTCCAGCAGATGGTCAGTTCCTGTCTTCTGTGCCTTGTGCACTGTCACCGAAATGCTTCCAGTTGGTCCAAACCAAAAAAGTGTGAAAAAGTAGGAAAAGTAAGTCTTCAAAAAAATTTTTTTAGTAATTCCTTTTCTGTGTTGCTACCTAATTTAGTTAGGATCGTTAGTATAATTACAAAACCAGTTGCTGTACAAGCGCAGAGGTGTTCCCTAGTCTCCCCACCGGTGGCTTCCCCCTGGGGTGTGACACTGGGGGTGGCAGTGGGGACATGGCACGTGCGTGTCCCCTTGTCCCCTCGGTGTCCTGTGCTGGTCGCCCCGGGAAGGGCAGCAGGGCTCGGGCGCTTCTCTGCAGGAGCCCAGCCGGGCATTGTCACCCTTCTCATCGTGCTGCCAGGGCAGGATTTGCAGTACTAAAGCACACCCCAAAAGACCTAAATACACACTTTCAGCCGACTTCAACCAAACTGATTTGACCTCTTTTTTTTTTTCTTTTCTTTGAAGTATAAGCAGTAAAGGGAGCGAAGCAGGTTTCTTTGTTGGTTTTTATTTTCAGTCTCTGCTGAGCCCCATCGTGTTTGCATCCAAAGGGTATTTGCTTTAACAGCCTGCTCTGCTGTCGTGTGACAGATTGATGCAAGGACACGTTGCTGCACGGATCTGCACGTGCAGCACAGTTCATTAGGAATATATAATCAGATTTAAAGTCATTAGGTATTCTCTAAATCACTCCGCTGGTGTCATACAGCTTCTCTTTATTATGAAAGGAAGAGAACAAACTGAAAACACGGCTTGTTGGGGGCTTTTTGTTGTTTTTATTATTATTATTATTATTATTATTATTTTGACTTATGTGCCATACTTAGAAATTTAAAAGTTTGGTGTCAGAAAATATTGGAGAAGTTATCTCTGTAATTTTCCCTGCTTTAATAAAATGCTGCCTATTGAGAAGGTATGGCCCTGGGATGTAAATTAGTTTGAGGGGCATTTTGCCCTCAGAAGGGGACTTTATGGGGAAATAAGGTTTCCTTCATGCAGGGAATCGCTGCCAGGAGCTGTTGCAGAATCATTCTCTGCTGTCCCCCCTGAGAGCAGAGCCCTCCCCCCTGGAACAGCCGCTTCAGGAAACCACAGGCCTCGCATTTGGGGCAGTGAGTGGAGCCCGGGGCCTTGGCATGTCACAGAGGGGGCACGGTGGTGGCACCCGCAGCAACCTGCCCTTTGCTGCCTGTGCCTCACGTTCCCATTTAAGAGCGTATAAACCTGGCAGTAAATCAGACTGCGGACTGCTCCTCTTCCGCAGCGTGCTTCAAGAGCACCAGCCCCTGCGTTTCAGAAGTGAAGACAAATGCAGCAGCCTGCAACTTCGCTGGAATAAACTGAAAAACGTCCTCAAGTACGTATTTCAGCATATCCAGGGTGCACAGAGCAATAGCAAGTGATGCAACCCCTCTCTTGTAGGTAGGAAACGAAGGGATAAATGAACGTGGTTTAGCTTCATCTGTTTAGAAGTTAACGAGGATGTTCCTCTGTGTGTTAATCTGTGCTGCAAGGCAGAGGAATCGTTTCCTCTGCCGCCCAGCTCGTCGCTCCTTCCAGCACTGTGATGGCCCCGCGGGGGCACCGCCTTCGCTCCTGCCCCGCGGTGGGTGCCGTCGCCGGGGGTGCTGCACCTTGCGAGCCGTAAGGTTGTGCGCTGGCCAAGGGGAGCCGCGGGACCTGGAGCAGCTATACTGGAAAATCTCCATGGCAACCCAGGAAAATAAGGGCCCCTTCTGGGAAAATGAGAGATCTCGAATTCTCTTGCAGCCAAGAAGTATTATTAGTGTCTGGCTGTAGTGCTGTCACATTCTTCTTTCAAAGTTTCTCGTTGCTGAAAACAAATCGCAATGGGTATTTTTCTAATGCTTTTGTAAAGGCCCTTGTAGTTCAGCACTGTTGGCTCAATAAAAATAAAAGGGAATAAACCCAAAGTATAGAAGAAATGCAGCATTAATTACATTTATAAAGTGTAAGTTGTGTGTGTATATCCCCATTTGAGTGTTTGTACGTATGTGTAAAAACAAACAAACCAACCACCAGAACACTTTGATTTTGTAAGGGAAGCTTAAGTTACATTTTTTTGTTCTTATTTAAAGCCGTTGGAGGACGTATCCATGCATCAGTCATTCTCTTAACTGCAAAACATCTTCTTAATAGCGAGCTCCTCTGCTGCTCCTCAGTGCATCAGTTCACTCCAGTTCTTTATATGCAAAACCTGCAGAATTAGTATTAAATTTTATCTGGAAGTTACTGAATTATTAAAAGTCTTGAACAGAACTGTGGAAAAAAATGTAAAATTGATAATTACAAAGCAGTGTGCTACTGAGTCAGAGCCTGTTTTGCATTGAATTATCATTTCACGTCCTCTTCAGCTAAGAAGCTGAACTATTTAAGAAAATACCATATGATATTACATATGGCGTTTTAATAACACCTATTTTACTCTGCTTCTGCTTAGCCGCTAAATGCTAAATGAAAAATTTCAGAGCGCCCCTATCCCTTCTCACGAGAAGCCCAGCCAGCTTGTCAAGCTTCGCCGGTTGCTCTCATGGCACGGGTCTCGCTGCCCTGCCCGCAGTGACCCCGACCTCTATCGTAAAGTAAGACTTTAGTATTTTACCTTGGGTGGGAAATACACCCACGGGTCTCCAAATAGCAGTAGTGCTGCTCCGGGTGGCTGGAGTTGGGATTTATCCATATTGATATTTTAAACTACTGGAGCATTTTGGGTTAAAAGCCTAAATCCATACATTTTTGGATATTTAAAGGAAGCACAAGTTTCCTGATGGGGTTTGCCAAAGCATGGAGGTACCATGCTTTACACCTAAAATACCCCTTCGCAATTCCCTTTATACCTGATTTGAAGAGCCGATGCGGTGGGTTACAGAATCACAGAATCGTCTAGGTTGGAAGGGACCTCCAAGATCACCTAGTCCAACCTCTGACCTAACACTAACAAGTCCTCCACTAAACCATATCGCTAAGTTGAACATCTAAACGTCTCTTAAAGACCTCCAGGGATGGTGACTCAACCACTTCCCTGGGCAGCCCATTCCAATGCCAAACTTAACCAAAAGTGAGTGAGTAACCAAAGAGGTTACTCACTCTTAAGATATTTGGAAGTGAATATGAACTGTTTTCAAACTGTAGGTTTGTATGCTGTGATTTTATCTATGTGAAAACTACTTTCTCATAGAAACTTTAGAATTGGACGGAACTTGCTGAAATATTTTTAGCCTTCTACATAACTTGGGAAGTACTACTTCTACGTAGCGTGTAAAACCAGTTCCCGAGGTTAACTAGGAATTCAAGAAGATAATGAACAAGCTTTACTTGGAAAAGACGCATTAAGGGTTTTTTGGTTGGTTGGTTGTTTTTTGTTGGTTTGTTTGTTTTTTGTAACTGCAGTTTTAGAATTAAGTTATTTTGGGGAAATACATTTTGGTCCATTACATCTGTTTTTCCTACGGTGGAACTTGAAGTTTGCAATAAAGAGCTGACCTCTACCCCTTTCCTCCCGTTATTAACATTTAAAGACTGTGATGGCTTTCCTCTGTTTGTTTATACGTGGAAAAAAGCTGACAGTTGAATAGATTAGCTCCATATGCCATTTCCTTCCTGAGAAGGTGGGATGTCCTTTCTGAATGTACGGATAGGACGAGTATGGTCTGTACATCATTTGGGTCATTCAGACCTATTATTTTGAATATTCTTGTCTCTATTGAGATATTAAAGCTAGGATTAAGTTGCCTGAATTGCAAAGTAAACACTTGCTTAAAACGCGTAGTGACAATAAATACCTGAAATTAGAGAATCAGAAGCTCTCAGGTTTAATAAACTGTGATTTGACTAAATGATCCTTGGTTTGTGGATGTCGTGCAGCTGCAGAGATCCTGCCCTGGGTGTTCCGCAAATAATACGTAAGCAAATAAAAAGCTTTGCTTTTCTGTCAAAAGCCAGTACAGCGAGCCCTAGCCAGTGTTGCCTTTTGCAGTCCATTGTGGCTCCTTGTTGTTGAGGGATAGAGAAGAATCTCTGGCACCAGTTCTAAAAGAAAGTGCCTTAATTACTGCTGTAATCTTCGCTTGTGCTGCATTTGAACGCTGAAGCTCCAAGGACACCGTACAAGTACGTTAGAGGTATGTGTTAGACTTCACTCGACTGTTTGAAGCTGTATTTTTTTCAAAGAACAGTTCCCAAGTTAACATCAAAATGGAACATTTTCAGATCTTTTTGGACATTTCTGCGAACGCTCTGTGAATTTGCCATTAAGCCCTCATGATTATTCTAGATTACCATGTTACCAATGAGCCTAAATAAAATATGCATCTAAAACAGCCCCAAAAAAAACTTAAAGCTGATTTTAATGCTTTGGGCTTAAATTTGAAGGGCTTTGCTGGGTTTGCTTGAAGAAATTCAATAAATATGTATTGGCTGTACTAGCTTAAGTGGCTGGGAAAACTCAGCGATGTGAATGGATTGTAATCCTTTGGTTAACAAGAATGGATCAGGAAAGTATTACAGGCTTACAACGTCCATTGTCATGAGCGTGCAGTGTATTAGCCTGCCTTTCACCACGCAATGTAGTCTTTCCTTTAAGTCAAGGTACCTGTTGCATAGAGGCAATGCCTATTTTGGGTATGTCTCAATGCATTCCAGCAGATAAATTAAATAGAAAAATCTCTGCAGCTGACGTTTATCAAGTTATTCGCAGTCAGAATAATTCCTAAGTAATTTAAATGCGGTCACAATTAAGATAATCTCACCAGAGGGCTCCCGGCAGGCAGCCACACGTCCTCCTGCCCTGTCAGGGGATGCAGAGCCTGGATCGAAGGTTTTGTCCTCGTCTAAAAGGGGTTCCCCTGCTTGTGTCGGTGCGTCACTTTCCAAGGGTGTGCGATGCCTCTTACGGCCAAACAAAAATGTGCTTACTTTCAGATGCACAATGTATTTCATGTTGATTAAAAGGAATGAAAGATTACAAGAGTATAAAAAGACAAGTAAAAATCCTGACAATCTTAGAAATGACTGCTCCTGCCTCTTTGACGGTTATTTACGTATAAACACGTCTTGTTTTCCAAGCAGTTTTCATTTCGGTGAAGAGCCGAGCCCTAAATCTGTGCTGTGAGATCCGGGTATGCATTTTAGAAATGACACACAAGCATTCTGCTTGCTCCGTGGTCGGAGCGAAGTTCAAGTAAGGCAGATTGTGATTCAGATCATCGGTGCTCTACATTTTGGAGCTGTCACATTTCAGATTCTGTTTAATTTCTTTGGGATTAATTTTGTCTGTGTATTTGGAATACTAATCCCTTCTTTTTCGGTCAATATCTTAGAAATATTGAAGCGATAAATTTTGCATGGAATCGTGGTTTAGCAAAGCTGAGATGCCGAGAGAGCTAAATGGAAGATTTATCGTTGTAGAAGATTCTCCCTGGATTTAGGATTGAGGAAAAAATGCGGCACAGGTGCTCATCCAGGAGAAGGATCTGAGCCGCCCTTCAGGAGGTCGTTATGTGCATCTTGCTGCCCGGTTTTCTGAGCTAGCAGGATGTAAGTATCCAGGAAGGAAAAATAAAAGGTTGAGTGTAAAGCTCTCAGATCAAAGGCCATCCGGCATCCTCTGCTCATCTCTGATGGACAAAACTTGTCTTGACTTTTCATACCGCAAACAATCAGCGTCCACCCCAGATCTCTGGGTTCTCTGGGGCTGGGAATAGGAGAAGGTGGGGAGGTAGGGGACGAGAGCTGTGACTGGCACTGCATGCTTGCTTACACCAGATTCTCATGGGAAGGTTTTTTTTTTTTTTTTTTGACCTACACCTTTTTGACGCAGCCGTTAATGTAGGTGAGGACGTGCCGTGTTTAAATGTTTTTGCTGCAGATAATACTTATTTATCCCGGGAAGCTGAAGTTGTTATGACACTTCCATAATTATAACTGCAGTGGAAAGAGAGCTTATTTTCTAAATATAGTGGTGATATTTAATTTATAATTCTCTGCTCTTGTTTGGGGCAAGAAAAGCTCATTCTCGTGTTCGTGTTTCTGAAGTGGTGAATGTGACTGCTGAGTGCGTAGGCAGCGATGAAACTAATTTGGAGGCCATGCATACAGTTCTATACTTATGCTGCTCTCCTGCACTACTAAAATGCCTAAGTGAGGGTGTGAGAGCCTAGAAGAGGTGCGGGCTGCATTCAGGGGCAGCGAGGTGGCCCAAAACCTGGCCAAGCTGGGGGGGCTCCAAGGGGGGCATGAGTGGGGCAAAGCAGGCTCGCTCTGCGGCGTGATGTCCGGCTGGGTGATGGGCCCCAGCAGGTCCCTCGGGGGTGCTTCCAGCATCTTCGTCCCCTTGACACCTGGCCGTCGCCGAGGCCGGCTTGCGGGTGGCACGGGAAGAGCGGCTGGGGGACGTGGCGGCTGTGCTGCCCTCCAGGTGGACGTGGGGCTCAGCAAGGAGAAATGCCAGGTCCTGCCCCGCAGAGCAGCCCTGTGCGCCGGTACGGGCTGGGGGAATGCCCCTGGCTGCTCACGTCTGCTTTTGTGCCCACCTTTGGGAGGTCACCCTTCGGCTGGCTGGCGTCATGCCTACTTGGCTTTAGCCCCGTGTTGCGCGCTCGCATTTTAAACCCAGCTTCTTAAAATGGCAGCGGTTGCACAAATGGCTGATGCTTAAAACTTGGCCATTGTGCGTATGGAAATGAGCATCGTGCTCGTTTTGAACAAATCAAGTTGGGATCTCCAGCTTTATTTAAAACCTGCGAGCAGAACGGATGTGTGCAGCGCCCTGCGTCTGCATCAGGGCTGGAAGCAGAAGCTGTGGGGAGGAGAGAGGGAACAGATGTTGCACGGGGAGAACTGCATAAGCCCCCCAGGCCAACTCATTTTGTTCTCATTTTTGTTTAAATTTCTAGGATTGAGTGGCCCAGTAGCACTGCAGGATTGCAGTCACACACAGAAAAACGTAAATGTTGCAGTTCCCACAGGGTGCTACAGGATGGCTATGCTGTCCGTGCTTAGTTTTGCTCTTCCTCTCTTTTTCATTAATCGATTTATTCTTTTCAGACAATTTGCATCTTCTGGCCCAATTTTGTCCTTTGTGGATGCATAATATAGCGGGCTGAAGTTGCAACAGGAAGCTTTAAGTAGTAAAAAGTTAGACAAAACAGAAATCAGCATTTTTGGAAGAAGGTCTAAAATAGATGAAGTCCACTCTTCTTCTGAGTACTCAGACAGCTGAAGTCTTGTAAAGGCTCTGCAGTTATCCTGCATGTTTAAGAGGAGAGAGTCTGCTTTTGTCAAAGCAGTGTAACGTGGTCCGTGCACAGCCATGAAGTCTCTGGCACTTAATGAGTTTCACAAACAAAATTTGTGGCACAAAAATGTTTTAAGCACCAGTGAGTAACCTTGGTTATTCTTCCGTAAGGTTTTCAAAGAGGATCTTGCTGCAGAAGTTGCAGTATTAATAGTTCATAATAAATACCACAGTTGACCAGAAAACCTATTTCTGTTTCAAAGGCTGCTCTTATGTGGCACCAAAGAGAGAAAAATCCTGATGCAAAAACGTAGAGGAGCCATTAGGACAAAATAAGTGATATGTCCTTGGGTGCTGGATCTAATTATACACTCTCAAAAGACGCAGCAGCTCTACCGGAGAGAGATTCCCGTATTTTGGGTAAGTGGCACACTTTTTGGAGAGGGCGGGGAAGCCACTGACCTAAATACATGTTTATCTGAGAACTTACTGCATTACAGGGAGGTTTTTAAATAAAAGCCATCTTAATCTTGGTCTTCTGCATCAGTAAGGGTTTGGAGATTTTAAAGGTTACAGGACCCAATAAATATTGCACGAGCTGTTCTTCCATTGTTGTTTACTGCACATTCTTTACAGTCCTTAATTTTCCTGCAATTTATCATCTTGAACGTTAGTATATTAGTATGTGGGTGGTAGCAATGAGGTGTAGAATAAATTGAAAGTGCACTGGGTAAGACTGAATATCACACCTGACTTTCACTACGTTTTTTCAGTGGATATTTCAGAGAACGTTTTCTGGCTGTAACAGTTCAAATGTCTTTAAGGCTCCAAGGCACTAGGTAGAGATGCATATTGCTATTTTTTTTTGCTCCTGATGAGGTGCTATCAATGATTTTTTTATGCTGCGAACAGTGAGTTTTTTTGCAATGTTCTCACGTTTGTAAGTCGCATCCCTAGCCCGCTAAGGAGGCTGCAGATGTACGTCCTGGCACACATCGCAGAGCGAATACCTGAGAGATTCTGGGAGGGGACGTAAGGGAGATGGGCTGAGTTTCACTCATACTCTGTCTTATCTGGAAAAAAATATGTATTTTGCCCGGACTGTTATCTTTACACTGCAGAGCAATACTGCGAGCACGTAACAGTGCGCTGGGCTGTACAAAAGCAGTCCCACCTCCTGAACTTCTTTAAAATCCCTGAAAAACATATGTGCTCAGAAAGGCGTGTGCTCTCAGGAGAAGCACCCGCAGCTCAGCATTTGGTTTGGAGCCGTGGGGATAACGCAGTTTGGTTTTCCTCCAGTTTAACCCGTGGGGTGCTGCCTGCCAGGCTCCGTTACCTGCCGTTCCCTGCCGGCCTCTCCAGCCGCTGCCTTGCGGTTTTTCTCTGCAGTGCTTTGGGGAAGTCGCGGCAACCAAGGGGTAGCGGGGGCTGGAAAGGAGGCAGAAGAGAGCGATCGGTGTGTCTGCAAATGCCTCGCTCCTTCTGCAAAGCTGCACTACAAAGAATTGCCGTGTCGGCTGTGGAACTTGTTCCTGGGTGACTCCAGCCACGGCGTCCCCGGCCCACCAGCCCCAAGTGTCCTGGGAAAGCAGGAAAAGGCTCCTGGGTGTTTTACCTCCTTCTTTTAAGGACGGATGAGAGAGTCCAGGTTTAAAGAGCTTTAAATGAATGCACTGAGGTGTGCCAGGCTTCCAGCGTGAGGAAACGAACTGGCAGACTTGCAAGTACGCGTGCGCTCTCAGCCCTACCCAGCTTCTGGAGCTCACCTGGCGGCTCCTTCCCTGAGCATGCAGAACCCTTGGTTGTACAGCACAGGGCTGCACGATGCTGAGCATAAAATACATGTGCACACGAACACTTTGTGAAATAATAATTTCAGCGAGTTGTACTGCCTGTGAAGAGTTTTTCAGATACCAAGGAAGAAGCTGAGATATCATAGAAACAGGATAACTTTTTTCTTTTTTTCCTTTAAGACTGAACTGAGTAGAAAGGAGCAGAGGACTGGCCAATGCAGAAACGTTGTCGCAAGGCATCCTGCCATTCTGCAGGTAATGGAGAAGAGATGTGTATTTGGGGACATACATTTTGTCATGTCACCTAAAGGAGAAAAAGGAAAAACAATGCAGTCAGGAGCCCTTATTTAAGGCAAGCTTTCTTGGCTTGCATAATAAATCACAAACTTGAGGTTGTACACTAGTGCGGGCACTGAGAGCTGCTCGCAGGTACCAGGAGTCACAACCCTATATAGCCTATATAGCACAATATATAGCTCGTGTTTTACCGCTCAGCTTCGTTCCTGGTTAATTACTGACTAGTAATCAGTAATTAACTTAAGTCATACTTAAGTCTTAATTCTTGCAGTTAAGAGGCTAAGGCTGCTGTAATTGGTACGTGGGATGCTCAGATGCTGCTGCTGCGTTTTCGGGTAGAAAAAGTTGGTGATGTACAGGGAGCTGATAAGCGCTTTGGGTCCGGTGACGACCCGCCAGCACGTGTCGTTTGCTGCAAGCAGGGGCTAACCAGAAGCCACGGCGTGAGGATGAGCATCCATCTGGCTTGGCAGGAGCAGAAGGTGAGTGTCAGCCTGCTGGGCTGCTCATGGCATCGTGGTGCTCTGCGCATGGTGTCTGCGAGGGCAGAGGGGGCTGAGCAAGGACCTGCTGTCATGGGAAGCTGGAAGCTGGTGGAGTCCCTGGTGAAGCAGGGACCGGCAGCACCCAGCGCTGCTCGGGGAAACCGAGTGTTGGTGCTCACCCCGTGCCGCAGGCTGCCAGCAGCTGGCTGCGGGGAGCTCTTCGTCTTCTTGCAAGTTCATCAGGCAAGCGTAAGCCCAGATGGAAGTTGTCCCTGTTTTGGGAGTGAATTATCGATGTTCAGAAGAGGTTAAGAAACGAAAAGTTTAATAATGTTCCAGTAATGAAATTTACGTTTTCATTCAGAAGAAAAAATTAGATCCAGCTGACATTAGACAGAAAAAGTTAAGAGAGAATTATCTGTGGGGCTCTTGACGCCTGAAGGCTGCAGTCTTAAGCTTTCTGCCTGAAATGAGGAGCTTTGCAGGCAGATTTATTACGAAAGAGAAGTGGACTTATTTTTGCATTTGTCAGTGTAATTTAACACACAAATGAGAATGTAAGTAATTTTTTGACTTAACAAAGTTTAAAGTGTCCAGTTTTCTTACGTGAGATACTGGTTGTCTGGGTGCCACTGATGGGCAGGACATTGTTACGCATGGACTTGCAGCATCGGGGGTAGCCCATCATTCCTAGCCAACGTAAAAATATGTTTTTAAAGCTGGTTAAAGTGCTGTAAGCTTATGTCTGTTGGGCAGATAGGTCTCGCTAGCCAGTGTGCCATAGGTCTGGCTTGCACAAAAGGAACGGTCTGTAGCAGGTTTTCTGATTCCCTAGGAAAACAGGTTTGGGTCAGTATTTATCATTTTGATAGCACCTCAAATATGCCTAAGGACTCAGTGTAAAATGTGGTTTTGGATAACATTTCACTGTTTTGATGCTGTGTTTCTTTTAGTGACGACAAGTAGAATAACCTCACAGCGTTTGTTCTGAAGATAAATTCACTTTTTCCACCAGCCTAGTCTTTGGACAGGACTGCTTTACCTCTGTCCAGAGCAGATGTGAAAAAGCAGCTTCCTCATCAGGGTTCTGTATGTGGAAGTTGAGGGGTTTGGGTCAGTGTGCTGCTGTCAGACGGCTCAAGGCAGCTCCTGGGAGCCATACGAACCCTGGGTGCCTGTCCTTCTCTCCGTACCAACAGCAAGTAGAAAGTGTTGTGGGTTTTCCTTAGAGAAAAAAGGCAACCTTGCAGTGTGTTAGCAGCTTCTGAACAGTACCATACCGTCTGCTGGTTGGCCGAAGGAGCAGTGTGGTCAGCAGCAAACGAGACCAAAAACAGTTCAGCAACCTTCACTTTTGTTTTGAGGTACTTCCTTCACTGGAGTAGCAAAAATATGTGAAACTGTAAGGAGTGTTTGTCAGAAGAGTGTTGCTTCATCAGGCTGGAGATACAGAGAGTGCAACTTACGTGCGGTTGGGTAAGTGGATGAGGGAGAGGAAGAGGAGCCGGGCGGCAGCGCGGGCGCATGGAGGCCGAGGGCTCCCGGCCCCAAGCAGGTAACGCAGGGGGGAGCAGGGGGCACAGTTCCAGCAGGGATTTCTTTGTATGTTAAACCTTGTGATGATCTTTTAACCTGTTCCTCGGACTGTTTCGCATTCCTCCTTATATATTGGAAGTTTTACTATTCTTACTGTATTTCTGTGTAGATTAGGTATGTATACAGTCCGAAGTGTTGCCCAAATACCAATAAAGAGGGAGAGGGTGAACTGGCTTGGGTTGGGTTGGGTTGGGTTGGTTTGTCCCACACGTAAGTTCTTACCATTTGATTGGAGCGTCTTCAAGCTATGCTCTGTCTGATTTCTCATGGGAACAGGCATTAACTGGGAAGGTGAGCAGGCTGGGGTGGCCTGAGAGCTGGCCGTGCTGTTTGTGCCCACCCCAGAGATCCCCCGGTTCCCCATAATGGTAATCGCGGAGGAAAGTTACCGCTTCCAGCCCCAATTTGAAGTGCCCATTAGTTTTTTACAGCATGTCAGGAGCCTGGCTTTACAGTACAAGTGTCATTGCCTCCAGGAACGGACATGAATCCATCGGTTTGTAGGGCTGTAAAGCTGAGACAAGGACGATGAAAGGGAGGTGAGGAAGGCACGTGTGAAGGACACCTCTGGCAGTGCAGCTGCTGGCGGTTCAGGCAGCTCGGTGCCTGTTGTCAGCGTAGCCACCAGAGATCGTTGTCTTCCTTGGTGGGTTCTACCTCAAGTCTCCGTGTCTCTGATTTCAGAACCACCGTTATCTGAAATGGTCTTCGTTTGCCATGAAATACCTAGCATCATTTCAAAGCGTATGCTAATTTACAGCTTAAAAAATGAGCTTAACTATGCACACAGTGGTCCTTCGAATAATGCCTTTAACTTTGTAAAGATTTTTCCTTTTTTCTAAGCCTAATGTAAAGATTTTTTTTTAAAGCTTACTGTATATATTGTGCAGTTTATGCTGAAGAGTGCCTAATCAGTGCAGTAGGTTTCTAGGCCCCAAATCTTCACCTTCTCCCAGGTGTCTATTTCTTGGCCCCACTGCACGTTTCTCCTCTCGGGCACGGAGGGAGGGAAAGCAGCACGCTGTGCGTGTGCCGAGTGCTGTGCGGGGGGAGCGGGGTTACAACAGTGCCTCCGACGGGTTGCACAACGCCGCCCTGCCAGCTTCTGCTCGGGGGGACCTTCATGGGGAGCCTCGTAATATGTACGTCTGGGGGTCGGCTGTGCTGTCCCAGTGACTTTTATAGACATGTCGAGCTGTATTCCGGGGCCAGCCACAGAAACAGAAGCGTTTTTTGCCTCGGGTACTCATTCCTCCTTATTCTGACATCAATTCAAAAAGAAAAAATAAATAGATTTTCATTTAGGAAGCTTGCTGCCAATGTGCAAGACTACCTGTTCTGAGTCACCTGCACAAACCGGGAAATGTCCTTGATTATTTGCAGTGCTGTGGCGTGTCTCTGCAGGGCCACGTGTGAGAGGTGAAGCTTTGCAGCTCTGCCCTAGCTCAGCTGTTTGCTGGGGGGTTACCGGCAGCACCCTGACTGCTCCTCAACTACTGCTTCTGCAGAGATCGGCTGTTGGGTTTTTGTTTGTTTTGCTTATGGTTTTTTTCTTTGAAGTGATCGATAGAAGCTTAAAAGATATAACAGGACATTAAAAAAAAAAGGCAGAATTTTGAGTGCAGTGATTCATGTTAATATAAACAGCTGCAGACTATGTGCAGAGATTTTGAAGCACTTTGCTGGAATGTGTTTTGTTTTCTTGTTGTTGTCTTAATGGGTCTGCTTTTTTCTTTCCCGTAAAAAGCAAGTTTAAAGGAAATAAAAGTGTAAAGGCCGTTTTTTGTCTGATGCTATTCATGGCTGTGATCCCAAAAAGCCAGCCATAAGCTCTAGTAACCGGGCGCCCGTGGGGCTTGGTGAGGTGGCCGGTGCAGGACGTGTTTGCAGGCGCTGAGCCCGGCTGGGGTCCGAGTGCTGGCACAGCACGTCTGTCTGTCTGTCTGTCTGTCTGCCGCGGTCATTGCTGCACCTCAGGCCGTGCTGCTTCCTTGTATCTTGTTTATGCACATTTCAGCAGTCTGGTGCCGATCGGAGCTGAAGTGCTGGAAAGTTTGCTGCATTCCCACGGAGCCTGTTCCAGTGGCGGATCGCCCTCGCAGCCCGGCATCGGTGTTTGTGATGGGAAGCTGCTGCACAGCACCGGTGTCACCGGGCTGCACGCTGCTGTCGCTTGTCACTTGGCCTGGTGGCTTTTCCAGCCTGCATCAGCGCTTTTCCTCTCAGGGTTAACTTTTTATTTCTTGTTCCTCTTTTATGATACTATTGCTTTTTTTTTTTTTTTTTTTTTTTTTTTTTTCAAACTTGAGCAAAGGGAAATCTCCTCCCTGCCCCTTCCTGCCCAAGAAAGTCTAATCTGCCCTGAAATACATGCCTGCATCCTGGGGTGCAGCACAGGCTGCTGGCCTGGGTTTTACATTCCCAATAGCTCAGAGGCTTTCTAGCTTAATCTTAATAGTAAATGCATGGCTTCTGTTTATTTTTGGAGACTCTAGGCCGTAAAGAACTTTCTGTTTATTTTTTGGAGACTCCAGGCTGTAAAGAACTTCAGCATCCCTAGATATTTGCATTGGTAATGATCTTTTTTTTTTGAGAGAAATGGCCTATTGGTAGGCGTAGCACTTAATAATGCATGAGAAAATCAGATGCGTTTCGTGTCCTAAAGCCTGATTTTGAATTAAAGCTGCTGCTTTTTGTCATATATTTACTTTATGTAGCTAAATTTATCTGCTAACTTAGGGACTGTTGCAGGAGAAGAGAAATACGGCTCCCTGCCACCAGCTGCTGCAGTACATGTGCAGTAGCAGGCCCGGCTATCGCTGCGGCTTTTGGTGCCGGGGAGCTGCAGGACCCTGGAGCTGCCGTCTGTCCCCGCTGCAGCTGTGTCTCTGCAATAAATACCCGAGGAGCAGGTTTTGGTGCATGCCCAGCCAGCCCCTACGTGCACAAGCAGCTGTTACCCCGAGTGAATGCCGGCGTGTTTCGCAGAGCGCTGCCTCGCCGTGCGGAGCCATCTCAGAGCAGGTGGCACAAGGATTTATCCAGGGCATGAGTTCAACATCTGGTTTGGCCCGCTTCCTTGGTTTTGTAATGGTCTCTTACGCATTTTGTTTGCCAGAGAGCGTTGCTGGTCAGCGGGAACGATTTTGTGCTGAGGCACAGGCTCCACAAGCAGCTGCGGGCAGCTGCGGGGTCGAGTCCTGCAAGTGCAGTCCCTGGCCGTGTTGTGCTAGTCTGGGTAGCAGGAACTCCTGTTGCCACAGCTTTAATCCCCCCCAAACCATTGTTCTTGCTGCTCCCATGTCTTTGGGAAGGTTCTGGCTAGCGCTGCTGCCAGTGTGTGGGTTTCCAGTCCTTTCCCAGCCCTGCGGGGGTTCCCAGTTACTGGGATGCCAGACT
This sequence comes from Anser cygnoides, assembly GCF_040182565.1. Lineage (NCBI taxonomy): Eukaryota > Metazoa > Chordata > Aves > Anseriformes > Anatidae > Anser > Anser cygnoides. The sequence continues at coordinate 2,630,379 of NC_089879.1, read as the reverse complement.
GGGTGCTGGGGTGCCTGCATCCTTCCTGCATTTCCAGGTCTGCACTCGCCAGATTGTAGAGTTATCACATTTTAATGGGACTTCAGAACAGGGTTGAATACGGTTATAGAAAGGTCTCTGCATGCAAAGAAAGTTGTCAGAGCCTGGGAGGCTCGTTTTAACCCGAGCAGTTAGCAGTGTGATTTGTGGTGGTGCTGGCATATTTAAGCCACAAAGCTGCTACCTAACTTTTTGTGTAACATCTTCTTGATGTGCTATGAGCGAGCTCTCAAATATCCAGACGTCATGTTCTCCTTTTCTGGTTTGTCTGAATACGCAGACAGCCCATACATTGTGCTTTTGTTATTCCCTTCCTCCCCTCCTTCCCTCCCAAATGAAATACTTTGCCACTGAAACACAAGCATTTAATCTGGGCATTGTGTGGCATATAATTCTCCTGTATGTATTTTCCATCGTATGTAATTAGCTTTAGTTCTCAAGAACCGATTTTAAATATTCATATAGATCTATTACAAGGGAGCATCTGTATGATGATATGTTTTCTGCATCTGAAAAATAAAAGGACCACTGGGATGGAACAAAAGGCAACTTCTCAAGTTAATTGTAAAATTTTATTGGTGTTTCACTCTGCTGCTCTAGGGTTTCTTCTGTGAATCAATTGCAGACTGCCTAATTTATGGATGAACTCTGTCTGAAAGGCGTCGCAAATTGATTTGCTGACAACGCACGGGGAAAGGTGACCCTAATTTGTTACTTCAATCTCCTGTACAAGCCTATTGGGGGAAAAAAAAAAAAAAGTGATACTGGAACTTGCAAAAATGTAAATGCAAATTGTTGTGCTCATTGCCAAGGTTCTGCGTGTGTGTTCGGTAAAGTGTAATGAATGTAGGGTGTGGGCAGCAATTGCTTAGTATTATTGAAGATATTAATGAGACTTTAAAATGAGTCAAGATGTTTGTCCTTCAGTGTTAGTTCCTATAAGATTTTAGACGGAAGCCCTGTAACTTCTTCGATGGCCCACATTAATTGTTTGCTTGGTATCCTGAAAAGCCAGACTATCTGCTGAATAAAGCTCTTTTCCTTCTCCATGTTTCTGTCTTCGTGAACTTACTCCTTTGGTGAGCTCATAGGTGAAATAGTAAATAATTCAAAATACAGCCTTGCTGCAGAGATCTTTATTTAACTAAAATTAGACCAAGAAGGACAGATAATGAATATTTATGCAGCAGGAGACACGTTTGGATATGAAATAGGGCTGTAAAATGGCTGTGGCGTAGACCTAATGGTAGACATCTGCTTATAAAATAATTCAATGTTTTTCCTTCCTTTTTCACCATAATAACTACTTGTGCTTTCATCTCAACTCAGAATTTCGTGGCTTGATCCTGCCCTGGGGTGGGGGCCAGCCCGTAACACCAGCTCTGCTGTGAGCATCAGCTGGGGGTCCGCAGCTGGGCTGAGGCTGTGTGCCCGTGGCACTGGTGACTGAAAAACACAGGTTTTGTGCCTGGTGAGGTGGGCCATGTGCTGTGCAGTGCCAGAGCAGCTGGAGCCGTGTTATTTCTGCCTTTTGCTTCAGTGGCAGTGGGGAGTATGGGCTTCTCATGCCGCTGCAGCCTGTGCTATTGACATGGGTTATAGCTGCTCCTCGCCACAGCTGTACCCAGGCTTTTCACGTTATAACTCATTATCTGGAGATAATTTCTTCTGTGCTGAGCATCTGTCACAAAACTTGAACTAGTCTCATAGGATTTGGCCTCTGATGGAGAATTTCTAGTGGTTCCTGGTAGCAAAGGGATCAATGGGGTGAGCTGAGGTTGAAAGTAATAACTCAGCAATTTATAAACCTCCTCTGCTAAAAATAAGCTGAGGCCTTTCCTCCTACACCCTTTGAGTAGGTTTGCTCCTCTTTGTGTGCTCCAAAAGCTGAGGTTATTCAAATGTTCACCAAAATGCTGATATAATACTCTCTCGCACAAGGGACTGGGGGAAAAGGGAGCTCTGCAGCGATCATAAGCTTTTCTGCATATCAAATTGTGGGACCAGCTCAGGATGCTGATAACGCGATGTGAGGTGCTCTGTTAACTGTTTGCTAAATTCTGCCCCGAGCAGCAGCAGTACTTGCTCTCTGTAAGGCTTTTCTCTACAAGCTCAGGGTAGATTTTATTTGTCAGGCACACAGACCTGCGCTGCAGAAACCACTACCTCAACCAGGCACGTCACCGAAAGGAAATGGGGAAAGTGGTCAGGAAACAAGGGAATCAGTTCAAGAGGTAGAAGCAAGAAAACTGCAAAAAGCTGGTAATGGTTTGTTCTTTCTGGAAAAAAAAATGGGATATCGTGGAGTTTCACCATACAGAATTACCTGGCAAGCCTGCAGGAGCACTGCAGATGTAAACACCGCAGCCATCCAGCTCTCTTAGCTCAGGAAATATGTCTCCAGCGGCCTTTGTGCTTCTCCTGGGAGCAGGCTCGAGGCTGCGTGTGGAGTCACTGGCCGGCGGCTGGATGAGGGGCAGGTGGACATGGTGATGGCATCGAGGGTCTGGTGTTGTGGGTTCAGTCTCTGCCTCCTCCCTGCTGGCTGAAGCTGTAGCGTGGTGGATGCTTGGTTTGGCTCAGATCTGGTGTTTGGGGTCCAGATTACCCCTGTAATGAGCGTCTCTCTGCTGAACTGTGCTTGCAGTTAGAGGGAAGGACTGTGAATTCCAGCTAAGCTGGGAGGAAGAGCACCTGTCCCTGTGACTGAAAAGAGAAGAACCAACTTCTTGTGAAGTTTTTGCCTTCTGACAAGACTTCTGTTTTTGCAGAGCTGAATTTGTTCCCCTCCTTTACCAGCCGTACCCTAACGAGATGACTGGGATCGATTTGCCTTAGGTGTCGCTGAACGAAGCGGTTGGGGGTTCGACATGTGAATAGATAGGTGAAAGAAGGTCTGCAAGAGCATCTCCCCGGGCAGGGGTGCTCAGCGCTGCTCGTCAGGCTCCTGCCTTGCCTGGGGACGAGCGGGGCCCAGGCCACTCGGGCCACCCAGCACCGGTGCCGTATCGTGGCCGCTCATGCGGCCTGTGGCGGGGCCAGGACAAACGGTGATCTGAGGGGCTCGGTGTCTCCAACCCAGACCAAGCAGCCCCACGGGGGCCGTGTCTGGGAGGTGTCGGGGGCCAGCAGGCACTGCTCAGCCTGGCAGAGGACTTCGTACGGGCCCACTTTGGGAAGGAGGTGAGGGGGAGCTGGAGGTTTCACAGGCCGGTCAGCTTACCTTCATTTCTAGGACAAACACCAAAACAATTAAATATCAGTGGTCCCCAGGAAGCAGTTGGAAAGATGTGTAAGAGATGACGTGGCATGCCCTGTCATATCAAGCGTGTTCCTGTGGCGGTGTGACATGCCCCGTGTGGAGCAGCCAGAGATGCTGCCGTGAGGTTCTGACCCCATCTCAGAGGATGCTGTCTGAGAAGCAAGTCGGGGAAAGATGGATGCGATGAAACCCAGGCCTTCAGAGCAGCGATTAATTGGAAAAACCCTGCCCTGAGGAGTGCAGGTGTGTGGCCTTCACAGTCCCTTGTGTGGTGTTATGTATTGTGTCTGTTAGCGGCTTGGCTTGCATGGGAAGTGTTATATTAATGGCATTCAAAGCAGCCTTGAGTAATTAGGGAACCATTGTGGAGAGGACAGCATGCAGATGCAGAGCAGGTGCAGAAGCCAGAAGCAGGAGCAATGAGCGGCGCAGCACGAGCTGGGGCAGTGCTGTGCCTCCGCAGCAGAACCTCGGAGGGCCCGGGCCGATCCGTCCCGTGCCGCGGTGCGTGCAGTGCTCCAACCTCTGAGGCCGTGAACGGATCGAGCCCTTCGGATTTGGACTGGTGAGGCCTCCCCAGTGCCCTGCGAGCACCTGGGGGATGATCTGGGCTGGGAGAGGTCAGAGCGACGAGAATCACCGGGATTTAGAAGTGGCTGGTTCAAAGAGGCTGAAGGAATTGTTGTTAATTAGCTTACTAAAGAGATGATCAAAGGGACCTGGGCATCTGCAAGCATAGGACGCTCAAGTGGGAGTGATGGGATGGCTCCACACAGGGTGGGGGGAGCATCCAGAAAGCAAAACAAGAAAACCCAGACAAGTGGAGGACTGGGACGCATTGCTGAGGGGTGCTGAAAAGCATCGCTGGAGATTCAGAAGCACGCTTCAGGCAGATGTCACAAGTGGTGTAGGTCTGGCTGAGGTGATCTGCCAAAAGAGGGCCCTTCTCGCTCAGCTGTGTTATTCAGTGCTTTTACAGCTATCACGGTTATATTTAGAATCTTGCAGTTGTGCAAGAACCTATATAAAAATGATTCATTTCATTAATTACATTGAAACCATGCGGCTTTACACTTAGCCTCAGATTCGAGTTATTTTAACTTATTCCTTTGTGATTAAAACCTCAGTTTGTGGGTGTTAATGGGTGTGAATCTTTTTTAAAAACGTTATTTGGGGATTTTTAGTTAACATATGTGTGAGTTTTGTTTTTTTTTTTTTGTTTTTTTTTTTGTTTTTTTTTGGTTTTGTTTTGTTTTTTGTTTTTACAATGGAAGGAACTCCAGGAATTTTATTTGAAGTTTTCAGGAGTATTTAAACAGTTTTCTGTATACAAGGTATGAAAGTTTTGAGATGGTGTCCTTGCTCATTGCACTTGGAACAATAGACATACGGTGTAATTTTTAGGTAGTCCTTTGTGGAGCCAGGGGTTGGGCAAAGTGATCCTTGTGGGTCCCTTCCAGCCCTGGATATTTTGTGGTTCTATAGCTCCTGGTTGTAGCAGTCCAGATTTGAGAGAAAGACATGCTTAATAATACTCATCACAGCTAAAAGAAAAAGCGTTGCATCTACAAGTATTTCTGTTAGTCATTGGACTAGGTGATCTTGGAGGTCTCTTCCAACCTAAATCATTCTGTGATCATATGGCAAACTATTTTATTAACTATAATTTGCTTGCTGACTTCATCCTGATTAATTATACTTCATTAAGCGTGGACCTGCTTACCTTAGCCCAATCTCAACTCAGTGCTAGCTGATGGAGATTGAGCATCCCCACTTCAGAAAAGCACCTGCTGAGAGTTACTGAAAGAGCTGATCAGACAACTGCAAAAGCAGTGAGACGAGTTCTTTAAAGTGTTTGCAGATAAATGTACCTCTGTGAGAAAGAAAATGCAGTAATTGTCCTAAGCTTTGTTTACTTCAACACGGAAGCATAGCTTTGAATTTGAAAACAATTTTAATTTCTCTGAAGTTGTTCCTCCTTCACTGTTATTGTCAGCTTGATCTAGTGTACTGTTTTCCTGATTTGGGATTTCTGTGATGTGGAAACTGACTGTTCTAAGTCTCACCTGCGTAATTTTAAATATGGTATCCCTAAAGGCTCCACAGCCTTTTTATTGCTTCATTGAGAGCCACTCAGCACAGCCTGAAAAAGAAGTGTCCCTTCAGATAAGGCATACATTACCTGAATATGGAGAGTTTTCCAAAAATTAAGGCTACAGCCAAAGTTCAATATGTTCCTGGTTTGAAACACTTCTAAAGCAATTATCTTTTTGCTATGATTTATGGCACAACTCCATAATTGCTTTGATTCTAATCCCGGTAAGTAGCAGTGCCAAAAAGTCAAGAAAATAAAATTTAAAAAAAAAAGGGGAAAAAAAAACTGTAATACTCCATACAACTGCCTCGTGTTCCTTGATGTATTTGTAAAGTCTGTTTGATTGAAAAATTTCTCGCCATTTTTAATGCGGCAAGTGTCACTTTTTAATGGTGGCATGTCAACCCCACTGCAAACACTGTCATTTAATCCTTTGCGGAGCAGACCTGCTAATGCAGTGCTTAATCTGCTAGTGACAACCGGTGATTTATATTCACTGGAGAGCTCAGCATTACTAATTAAAATGGATTTGAACTACTGTTAGCCATGGTAGGGTTGGAGACATGCTCGTGATGTTGAGAAAGATAGGTAGGACCAGCTAAATATGGTCAGTGGAATTAAAAAAATAAATAAAAAATTAAATAATAAAAAAAATATTTTGGTCTGTAATAAGATGTTTTCCAAAAAGTTATGTTTAAAGATACAGATAACATGTTTTCCCTATGAATACTAGTTAAGCTGTGTATAGTCCATGAATGTGTGTGCCTGCAGATAGCGTGATTACCTACCAAACTAGCCTTTGGCGGAGCAGAAATTTACATTTCTCAGCTGTCTGCTGTGAATTTTTGCCAGGCACAAACTCTGTGCTACATATGCTGACCTTCCCTTGTCTGAAAGTGAAAACAAACGTAATAGTTTGTCTGTGTGAATTAGGGACGAAGTGACTAAGTGAGTAAGACAGTCTATCAAGCTTCATTATTCTAAATGAAAATTCATTTTATTCGGTTAATTGGTACTTTGCCTCACTCAATCTCTTACGTGTAAATGGTTATTCTAATTTGTAGTCTTTAATCTGATTATTTCCATCTCTTTTAAAAGCCCTTTATTGCACGTAGTCTATACACATCAGGAATTATTATTGTCAGATACAATTTTGTGAGCAGTTCTATTAAATTATACAGGATTTTAAATGTTAAGTATTTATCCCTTACATTCTTTTGCTATTCCTGAAGAGGCCAGTAGCAAAACGTGTATTTATATATGTCCAAAAAAAATGGCAGTGAGTGTGCTGTAGGCAGTCCCATTTGAAAATGAATAGGTTTTTCTGGTGGTATCGCAGTGTTTTTATAACACCTCTAAGAAATGGCTGTGCAGCAGGCTGTGCAGCTGATTTCTTAGGAATATCTCCTTCGTAGAGTGATCCCTGGCAGAGTTTCTTGTTGCTGCTGGCTGAGCTGCACGGGATGCACATGCACGAAGGCACTCCACTGCGCGCGATGTGGAAATCGCTCATCGGCTCGTCTGGCACCTTGAAAAATGAACTCAGTCACAAAGAGCGGAGGTTGGAAAGACAAATTCAAGTCATTCCGAGTAGCTCAGGATACTAATTTTAGTTTCTTACTGCAGTCTTTCATTGTGTTTTTGGCTTCCAGGTGTCATTACAGAAGGAGATAGGACTCTGCTCCTTCAGCTCACGCAGAGTTTGCCAGGCTCATCCATACCGCTGCATTGCCCAGATGAGGACCTTTGTGTGTATGATAGATAGATAGTGTATAGGTGTATATATGTATATATTTATATTTTCATATATCTAAAGGCATTTATCTTTTTTCTTTTTTCCCAGTGCACACTGCAGGAGGGCAGCTTGATCAGTTGTTGGAAGTCAAACATGCCTTTCAGTTTTGAGCTAACCTTTAGCTCAAATGCAGACAAAAACTATCACAAGTTCTTTCCTTTTCCTCTGGATTTTAGGATATCTTAATTCTCTGAGCAATACTGAATTACAGGAATTTTAAAAAAAAAAAAAAGATACTTAAGGTATTTATTTTTTCTAAAATTCATAATTTTTAAAGCAGATCAAAACATTCAGCTTTTATCAAACTTCTTGAAATTTTCATTTAGGGCTTCCCACTATCCTATTTCCATGTATTCATTTGGAACTCTATTTTTGGTATTATTAAATCCTGAGTTATGGGTTATGAAGTAAGTTCTGTGTTCTGTACTCGCAATACCCTGACATTAAGCAAGCGCTTCATTTATTCTGCACTAATTTCTCAAGCAGGATTCCCAGAGTTTCATAAACAGGCATCCCTGCTGGACAGGTGCGCTTCTTTTCCAAGTCATTTTGGAAAACCACGATCAAATGAGTGGTTTTCTTTGAAGTGCTGTAGTAGTCGTGCTTTCTTACCCACCTTATGACAAAATGGTGCAAGAAAAGTCCTAACCGAAAGCAAAGTCTGGCAATCTGCACTGAAGTGAAATTGTAACCAGGCGCTGTCCCAGCGGGGGGGTTATGTCCTCCTGGAGTGGTGTGTTGTGGGACACCGGGTGGGGATAACAGCAGGCTTCGTGGGAGAGGAAGGAGCTGTGGTCAGCCCAACCACGAACACGAGCTGCTGGGCGTGCAGGGGGTTCCCTGGTGGGCGCACCCCAAGGAGGATGCAGGGAACGGGTGTCCAATGAAACTGCTGTGAAGCAGCTCATGCATCGGGTTCCTTGAAGGGGATGGCATGGGTGTAGCAGTACCACGCAGCAAGACGCAGATTTTATTATCGTAATTTCTTAAAGCCCAGGTTTTATTCTTAAACTGTCAGGCCTGAGGAGGATTCCCTTGTGTGACCAAGACAGAAATTAAATGTGTCCTAGTGCAGTAATCCCCGACAGCAGTGCCGTTTTCTCACTTTCGGGGGCTGAGCCATCCACTGTGCCATGTGGCATCCACTGGGCCACCCAAGGACCAGTGGCAGTGACAAATGCTGGGCAGGGGCTTTGCATCTTCCTGGGATTTCTACGCCAGGATTGCATTTGGATGGTGAGTGCTGGGCCTCCTGGGCAGGATTGGAGCTCACTATGCAGTTTCACAGTGACTTTTTTTGGTCATGCTTTCAGGTTCTCTGCTGGACACGGAAGCATTTTTCTATAACAATGCAGACTTTTAAAACTGTGATTGTAGCAGCAGTCTCTAACAGGTTTCAACATTTTAGGGCATTAGTTAATCAGGAATAGCTAATAACCTGTACTACAAAAAATGGGATTCTGGGGAGTTAAAGCTGAAGTGCCTCAGCTAGTTACCCACAAATATCCATGAAATAGGGACTGGATGTCGTGGGATACGAGCAGGCAAAAATGCACGACGTGCTCGTGCAGTTCCCAAAGCAGCTGCTGTGGCTTTTTGCAGGCAGGCAGCAGTGGTCTTGCAGAAGGAAGGTGGCCTGGAGCCCTGTGAAAGCTGTGTAATAACGACAGCGTGCACCTCACACCCTGCTTTCTTCCTTTCTGATTTTATCAGCAAGAGGCTTCTCTAGTGTACACGGTTGTCCTTTCCTGTTCAGCGGTGCCTTTCTGCCTGCCTGCTCTTTCTGGAGATGAGTTGTTCTATTTTTTATTTATTTTTTCATCAGACTATCGTGACACTGCACCTCCTGGAGAAGGGAAAGCATTGCTCTGTCTACAGGGGTTGGGTTTTTTGGTTTCAGAAAATTCTGTAGCTGAGGTCCTGTAGTAATTGCATGCCTTTCAGCATATGAAGCAGATAAATATACATACGTGGTAAAATTTACAGTATATTAATGTATTTTATGCAAATTGCTTACTCCCTGTTCACCCCCGTCTGAAGACAAGTACTCAGTGCTTTGCAAAACTAGATCGTACTGAGCTCAGTCTCTTGCATCTGCCCCCAAAATTTGCCAAAATTTTTCATCCATCCTTTAGCAAGCAAGAATACGAAGCACTTAATCATGGCTTCAGACAAAAATGAGATCCCAAAATTTGCATAAACCTTGTAGTTGCGTTTGTTTCTGATAAATTTGGGGGCATCGAATGTGTAATCAAGCTACACTTTATCACATTCAAGAGAACAGATACGAGATGCCTGGCGCAGTCTGTCTGTCTGCAAAACCCTCACAGCAGCAAGTTTGTGAGGCACTTCGCTCCTTACACTTCTCAGCCTTTTGGACATGGCTTGCTTCCAAAATTGCGCTGACTTCCACTGGGGGTATTCATTCTGCTGAACTGAACAATTCCTGGTGACTTCCAGGCTTTTAGGGCAGGTGATTGTCTCACATCTGTGGATACAGCCCGTTCACCCTCCGACGTCTGAATATTAACTTCTTACTCGACTCTTACAATGGATAGAGAAGACAGAAAAAAATACGTTTGTTTAGCTCACCCCCAGTAGCCTAGCATAAAACTTCACGTAGTCAATAGCGGTATGGTCGCTCTGGTGACTGCCGTAAAAAGCTCTCAGTGGCTCTGATTTCATCCAGTTAGACCTGGCTGAAGCAGTGCCTCGCACCTGGCGAGTTTCAGAGCAGGAGGATGGATCCCTCGGCTCGGCTGGGTCGGAGCTGGCAGACCAGGTCTGGTGCAGCAGTCCCGCTGAAGCAGTTGGCAATTAGCTGTTGTGCATAATTAGTTACCTAATCCCATGAATGGCCGGTTCAGGATTAACCTGGCTGTTTGCTGAGCCTGGTAGTGTAAGATGTCTAGTCTGCTTACATTATAAACTGTAGCAGGGGGAACGGATAGAGTAAACCTGTCAAGTAGGAAGCTGGACTGAAAAGGGGAATTTAAGAAAATAAGGTCTGATGCTAATGCTTTTAATTATTCTTTCTTTGTTCATTCTTATAAAGAAAAAAAATCAGCTAGATCCATTAAGCTTCCAAAGTATAGGAATGGAAGCAAGAATAAAGAAATTCTATTGAGTGTGTGGTCCCATGTAAGAAAGCTTTGTGTGTGCTTTTTGCTAAAAATATACATTTTGTCTTTTTATTTTCATGCTATGTTTTCTAACTTCTGTGTTTTCACACTGCTTGTAAGAGTTTGAAATGTCATGTATTTAGATTTAGGGGCAACGTACAGCGGCACAGGCAGTCTTTTCTGGTAGGAGCTACCTCAGCAATTTACCTCGTGATTTCGGTGGGCAGGAGGGCTACTCGGCATCTTACGGAGCCTTGAAAAATAAATAAATAAATAAATAAATAAGCTTTAATATCAGATTATGCAAAAGCGACTTTGCGTCCTTCCTTGAGGCACCTGTGGGCATCCCAGAGCTGCTGGTGGGCTGGGAGCAGGGGCTCTGCCCCGCGGGGGCAATCTCCTGCTCAGCACGAGATCCACAAGTTTCAAGTCTCACTGTTCTGTTGTTGTTTTAATTCTTCTTATTTTTTACCTTTTTTGTTTATAATAATACGAGTTGTCAGTTGAATTTGAAGGTAGCCCTATGCGTAGTGAAGAGACTGGGACTGAGGTTTGGGTAACAGGCATGAGCATGGTGAATGGGCAAGAGGGGGGTGAAAGTTGCTGTTCAGGGAGGTTTTTCACTGTGGTTATTCTAATGACTGCTGCCGTTCCTGTGGGTTTTGTGTTTGTTATTTTTTTTGTTTGGTTTGGGGTGGTGTTTTTTTGGCCTGTTGTTAAGCAGTACTATATAATGTCCTGTGTAAATTGTGCTATTAAAATATTCATACTGATAACATCGGGGAGCTTTGTCGTGCCGTAGTGCTGTTGTTACAATTTTAGCCGTGGACGCAGACCCGCCATCTGGCCGCGTTCTGCCACTTGTGAAATCCAGAGCGTACGCACAGTGCCTGGGTGCAGCGTTTTTGCCAAAGATGACACTTGGAAATCAAACAAGACTGCGGGCTGCCTGGGGTGGCAGCCTGCTGTAATTCACCTGACTGTTAGGGACTAGATAACTGTTCAGCAAATGAGTAACAAGATTCATTTTTTTTTCCATTATAAAAATGTGCCTCAGTTTTGAGGGACTGGAGTGCTTCTGGAGCAGGTTGTCTGCCTACAGGGACCGACTCACCCTGCTCCTGCAGCAAGCTCCTGAATTTCTCTACAGTCCCCAGAGCAGCCCGTTTTCATCACACCTTTACTCTAAGCTTTTCTACATTGGAAATTATTTTCTGGTCTCACAAAATACAATTTTTTCTGTGTTTGGAAGGCTCTGATGCCATGTTTTATAGCTTGATAGTTAATGGCACGTGTTCTCCAAAAGAATACATCATGGTGCTCTGTGTGCGTGTGCGTGGAAAGTGAAGGCAGCGTAAGAAAACACCGGAAGGTAGCTCAGAGCCCCAAAAGGTGTGATACCTGCAATGAGGACAGGATCCACCAGACCTACGTGCCCAATTTCTGCTCTGTGTTTACTCGCACGATGCCAGCTACCGGTACTTCTGTATTTTGGAAATGATTTCCAGATTCCTTGCCTCCATGTCCTCAGCTGCCGTGTGCAGCTGACACAGAACGGCTTTTCTGGCCCGATTTCTGTAAATGTCTTTGAACGATGGCTGAATGCTGTCTTCCTGTTCTTGCACTTAAAACATTAGTAATGAATTCTTAATGCGGACAAGTTGCATTTCCTTCCCCTTTGCATCAAAAAAGAAAGTTAAGTGATAAGGCGATGGGAGGGTATAAAACAAGTTTTAAAACTTCCCTTGTGTAAAGCACGCATTGCTTTTTCTTTAATTTTGTTCTGGAGAGCGGAAAAAGGTAACAGTAATTTGACCCAAAAATTTATCTTACGCTTTTCTTGTCTTTCAGATCCAGGATGGAACATCCCTGTTCATTCCTGCTACTCTGTGTTAGCTTTCTGTTCGTGCAGGCTTTACCACCAAATGGAACTGAATTACCCAAACCCACCACAACGACAAGTAAGGCCATCATTTAATTGGCAGGGGTGGGAATAGGGAGGGAAAAGGACTTCAGGTGAGGTCCCTGCGGTGACATCCTGAATATTTTTCCATCATGTTCTGATCTTGCCTGATGACATCTGTGTTTGACCTCTCTCTTACTGGTGTTTTAACTTTACTTTCTCTTTCCCGTGTGTGGGAAATATACAACTTACACACTGATATTTTGAAATAGAGGCATAGTTGCTTCAACAACAGAGAGAGCAGCAGGAGGAACTACAATATTTATATTGTCTTTTCAGTGATGTGAGCTATCTAAGGCAGAGCTGGAGGTGGATAATAGTGCAGGTATCCTGCATAAGGTGAGGTCAGGTGAAAAATAGAACATTTTTTTTTCGAAGACCAGAGAGCAATCTTCTACTCTCTGGTCCACCACGGTATCTCCTGTTTCTCCTCATTTCCTTCTTTCTGTGACATTTCTTCCTCTTGCTTCAAGACCTCCTGTAACTGGCCTAACACAGCACAGTCCTGTAGAGGGGCTAGTTCAAGTCTATTTTATTTTATTTATTTATTTAATTAATTCGTTTAAAACCATCGTTTCTGCTATTATGTTCTATGACTGGATGGCAAATCTGAGCTGCACGTTGTCCTTATCCTTCATAAACCTAGGTAGGTGCCTTCACGTGCCTGTGCAGATGGTGCTGGGTGTTGGCAGTTTGACAGCGCTTATTTATCTCTTTAGGCAGTGGCCGTGCACGGCGCTGTGCTCACCTCAGAGATGGATTTCAGAATGAATAGCTTCTACGTGGCCTTGGCTGAAGGAAAACAAAACTGACTGTGTTCCATATAAACACTGCGCTAAAATCTCAGTAACTTTTCAGGTCGCTGTTGTTGTCATCCAGCCTTTATAGAAGGGTGTGTTTTTGCTGTTTTCTTTTTGTTTTTAATCTGCCTGTGAACTTCACACCCCTATGGATGGAAAGCCAAGCAGGAGTCAACTGCTGAGCGTGGCTGATGGCAGTGCCCGCGGTCTGGCGGGTCTGCGTGGGGACTGAGCTCCCGAGCCGCGGCAGCACGGCCTTTTCTCATCCAGCTGTAAGGGACAGAGTCGGTAGCAGGGCTGGTGTTGGTTGGCTGGTTGTTGTGGTGTTAATGCCACCTGACATTCAGTCGAGCAACACTGGAAATAAATTTTGTTGTTCGCGCTTGTTGTGGTTTAACCCGGCTGGCAGCTAAACACCACACAGCCGTTCGCTCACCCTCCCCCCTCCCTCTCTGGGATGGGGGAGAGAAACGGGAAAGTGAAGCCGGTGAGTTGAGATAAAGACAGTTTATTAAGACAGGAATATAATAATATAAGGAATATAAGGAATATAATAATAACAATAATAATAATAATAGTGATAATGGTAATAGTATTAACAATAATAATGTGTAAGAAAACAAGTGATGCACAATGCAATTGCTCACCACCCGCTGACCGATGCCCAGCCTATTCCCGAGCAGCCGGCCCCCCACCCCGGCCAGCCACCCCTATATATTGTTTAGCATGACGTCAGATGGTATGGAATACCCCTTTGGCCAGTTTGGGTCAGCTGTCCTGGGTCTGTCCCCTCCCAGCTCCTGCTGCACCCCCAGCCTGCTCGCTGGCAGGACAGAGCAAGAAGCCGAAAAGTCCTTGGCCTGGTGTAAACACTGCTCTGCAACAATTAAAACATCAGCATGTTATCAGCGCTCTTCTCATCCTAATCCAAAACATAGCACCCTACCAGCTACTATGAGCTACTTAACTCTGTCCTAACTGGAACCAGGACAGATATCCACCCCTTATTCCATACCATTTATGTCATGCTCAGGTTACACTCTGTCCAATACATTCTAATTAATCACCATTTTCATCTATGATATATAGCAATCATGGTAGTGATGACATACATTATTATATAATAATAAACATACTACAATTCAACTCATGGGCTATTCTCACCCAGTATCAAATCCCCTTGAGGTACACACCGGACCTCCCCATTCTTTTGCATTACCCACCAAGTGCATCCAGGTCCCTGAGCAAAAGCAATTCCACGAATGGGTTTGCCTTTTCCTGAGGCAGGAGTAGCCCAGACTGTTTTACCCAGCATGTTTCTTACGTGCACTACAGGAACTTTATCCCCTTCTACAGTGCGTAACAGGTTTGATTGGGCAGGTCCAGCTCGGTTGGCAGATCCCCTGGTATTGACTAACCAGGTGGCCTTTGCCAAATGTGTATCCCAATTTTTGAATGTCCCAGCACCCATTGCTTTCAGTGTAGTCTTCAACAGTCCATTGTATCGTTCAACTTTTCCAGAGGCTGGTGCATGATAGGGGATGTGATACACCCACTCAATACCATGTTCTTTGGCCCAAGTGTCTATAAGGTTGTTTCGGAAATGAGTCCCGTTGTCTGACTCAATTCTCTCTGGGGTGCCATGTCGCCATAAGACTTGCTTTTCAAGGCCCAGGATAGTGTTCCGGGCGGTGGCATGGGGCACAGGATATGTTTCCAGCCATCCGGTGGTTGCTTCCACCATTGTAAGTACGTGGCGCTTGCCGTTGCGGGTTTGAGGGAGTGTGATGTAATCGATCTGCCAGGCCTCTCCATATTTATATTTCAGCCATCGTCCTCCATACCAAACAGGCTTTGACTGTTTGGCTTGCTTGATTGCAGCACATGTTTCACAGTCATGAATAACCTGTGCTATAGTGTCCATGGTCAGGTCCACCCCTCGATCACGAGCCCATCTGTAGGTTGCATCTCTACCTTGATGGCCTGAGGTGTCATGGGCCCATCGGGCTATAAATAATTCACCTTTATGTTGCCAGTCCAGGTCCACCTGAGCCACTTCAATCTTAGCAGCCTGATCCACCTGCTGGTTGTTTTGATGTTCTTCAGTAGCCCGATTCTTGGGCACATGAGCATCTACATGGCGTACCTTTACAACCAGGTTCTCTACCCGGGCAGCAATATCTTGCCACAATGCCGCAGCCCAGATGGGCTTGCCCCTGCGCTGCCAGTTGTTCTGCTTCCATTGCTGTAACCACCCCCACAGGGCATTTGCTACCATCCATGAATCAGTATAGAGATAGAGAACTGGCCACTTTTCTCGTTCAGCAATATCTAAAGCCAGCTGAATGGCTTTTACTTCTGCAAACTGACTCGATTCACCTTCTCCCTCAGCAGCTTCTGCAACTCGTCGTGTAGGACTCCATACAGCAGCTTTCCATCTCCGATGCTTTCCCACAATACGACAGGACCCGTCAGTGAACAAGGCATATTTCTTCTCATTTTCCGGTAGCTTGTTGTACAGGGGGGCTTCTTCAGCACGAACCACCTCCTCCTCTGGTGATATCCCAAAGTATTTGCCTTCTGGCCAGTCCATAATCACCTCCAAGATTCCTGGGCGACTGGGGTTTCCTATTCGAGCCCGCTGAGTAATCAGTGCAACCCACTTGCTCCATGTAGCATCAGTTGCATGATGCGTAGAGGGGACCCTTCCTTTGAACATCCAGCCTAGTACCGGCAGTCGGGGTGCCAGGAGGAGCTGCGCTTCAGTACCGACCACTTCCGAAGCAGATCGAACTCCTTCATATGCTGCCAATATCTCCTTTTCAGTTGGAGTATAGCGGGCTTCAGATCCTCTGTATCCCCGACTCCAAAACCCCAGGGGTCGACCTCGAGTTTCCCCAGGTTCTTTCTGCCAGAGGCTCCAGGTGGGACCATTCTCTCCGGCTGCGGTGTAGAGCACATTCTTTACATCTCGTAGCTCATGCTGGTATAGAGTCCGGGTAGTTACTGTTGATTTTTCGACATCCTCATCCTCATCTTCAGTCTCCTGCACCTTTGATGGCCGGTGTAGAGTCCGGGTAGTTACTGTTGATTTTCCGACATCCTCATCCTCATCTTCAGTCTCCTGCACCTTTGATGGCCGGTGTAGAGTCCGGGTAGTTACTGTTGATTTTTCGCCATCCTCATCCTCATTTTCAGTCTCCTGCACCTTTGATGGCCCAGCCTCGTCTTCACTATGCCCAGACTTAGCAGAAGACTGTCTGCGTTTTAAACGACCTGAGCCTCTATACCATTTTTAGTTTAACACACTCTGGTCAGATTTGTCGATATCTCAACCCTTCGGGCCCCACGTTGGGCGCCAAAAGGACTGTTGTGGTTTAACCCGGCTGGCAGCTAAACACCACACAGCCGTTCGCTCACCCTCCCCCCTCCCTCTCTGGGATGGGGGAGAGAAACGGGAAAGTGAAGCCGGTGAGTTGAGATAAAGACAGTTTATTAAGACAGGAATATAATAATATAAGGAATATAAGGAATATAATAATAACAATAATAATAATAATAGTGATAATGATAATAGTATTAACAATAATAATGTGTAAGAAAACAAGTGATGCACAATGGGATTGCTCACCACCCGCTGACCGATGCCCAGCCTATCCCCGAGCAGCCGGCCCCCCCACCCCGGCCAGCCACCCCTATATATTGTTTAGCATGACGTCAGATGGTATGGAATACCCCTTTGGCCAGTTTGGGTCAGCTGTCCTGGGTCTGTCCCCTCCCAGCTCCTGCTGCACCCCCAGCATGCTCGCTGGCAGGACAGAGCGAGAAGCCGAAAAGTCCTTGGCCTGGTGTAAACACTGCTCTGCAACAATTAAAACATCAGCATGTTATCAGCGCTCTTCTCATCCTAATCCAAAACATAGCACCCTACCAGCTACTATGAGCTACTTAACTCTGTCCTAACTGGAACCAGGACAGCGCTTCAGAGCTGTTTCTTCAGGCTGTCAAAAAACTCACGCGGCACCAGCGGGTTTTGGATCCCACGTTCATCGTTTTGGTCTGTATTTGTAGCAACTCAGGTCGTAGGCATTTGTGTTCAGCAAGATGTAAGACTTCAGGGCAGCAGAGGTATGGCAGTGTGCTGCTTTCCCTTGTTTTGCTTAGGTCTTTCAAATTGAGTAAATTGTTAATATAAATAAAAATGAAGGTATGTACAAAATGCTAATAAACAGCTCTGTTGAAATACTGCCTAGTAGTTGTCTTGCCCTGCCTCTTGTATAGCACCTGGAGCTTTAGAAGAACAAGTTATTAATATTTGTCTAAATATGTAAGAATATGGGAATCGGGAAGTAACTTGGTAGCTTTATCAATTCCTAGAACATTTTAATGAAAATATTTAAAAAAAAAAAAAATAAATATTTTCCACATAGAGGCTGTTCACCTTCACAACTTAATTCAAAATTGTGTTGAATATGAGTATGATAATGTGGGTAAGAGTAATCTTATCTTCCATATTTTAATTAAATCTTAATTTCAGTGAGACGAGTTAGAAATTATTAGTACAACTAAACTCTTTTTTTAGAAATATCAAAGCCTTCGTTACTTTGCTGTGAGAAGCAGAGTTCTGTCTGATAAACAAAACATGCATACTGAAAACAGATTGCTGTATAGAGAGTTCCAAGATAATAGGATTATCTAATACTTTTAATAGCTACAGAGCTAATAAAATATTTTTTAATTAAAAAAAAAAAAGAATTCCGATTAAAGTATCAAGAAAACTCTATTTAAAAGAGTATGGAAATAACTGAGAAGAGTTGTCATTTTGCATGCAGATTTGATGAATGATCCAAAAAGATAGGACGGTTTTGAGTATTACTCGATTTTTCAGCACTACTATCATTTTGCTTCCTACAGAAGTACCATGAAATTGCTACCGTGAAATTTCCATTTAATATAATCAGAATATTCTGGGTTTTACTGCACCGCCATTTACTGGAGAAATTGTACTGCCATTTACTTAGCATTCAACTGCATTAAATATAAAACAGTATTTGTTTATTTGGATTTGCCTAAATTTGTTTATTTGGATTTGCACATACATTTCAAGTAGATAAAACCTTATGCTATCAAATACATGTTAACAAATTGTTTAGAGATGATGCCGGTCCACTGAATTCAAATATTTCCTGGTTGCTTAAATATTAATTAATTATCCAGTGTTAAGCATAGTCAGGATTCTTTTACTTCTTGTTTTTTGTTTGTTTTGTTTTGTTTTACACTAGTTATGTCATTTAAATGTGAAAGCAGTCTGGGAGCTGCAGTAGTAAAACTCTTAAATTTAAGTGTTTGGAAAGGACTTCAGCAGTGTTTGCTGCATTAATGGTTCATAGTTTTCATGCCCCTCTTTACGCTTTCTTTCCGCTACTGATGTATTAAGATGCAGAGACAATGAATTTATCAGATGAGTGGGAGCACCCGAGCAGGGTGCCCAGCCCCAGGTCCCGGTGAGTTTGAAGCTCTCCAGGAGGAGCCCCCAGCCCCTCTCTGGGCAGCCTGGGCACAGACGTGCTGCTGGGGGCCAGGGGCAGCCCCCGGGGCTCCAGCTTGGGCCCGAGGCCTCTGGGCCTGGCCCTGGGTGCCGCTGAGAGGAGCCTGGGTCCGTCCTTTTAGCACCAGGTGTTTATGGACATGGATGGGATCCCGCAAACCTCCTTAAATACAGCATAACCGGCCAGTCAAAAGTAGTGATTTTCACCGCTATTTGGCATAGGTGTGGCCTCATAATTAATGTTGTATACAGCTCTGGACTCTACAATATGAAAAGGTCCTTGAAAAGTGTCCAGGGGAGGGCAGCAGAGCTGGTAAGAGGGCTGGAAGGCATGTCCCGTGGGGAGAGGCTGAGGACACTTGGGTTGGCTTGCCTGGAGGAACGGAGGCCAAGAGGCGGCCTCATTGCTCGCTGCAGCTCCCGGCAAAGTGGAGAGGGAAGTGCCGGCCTCTGTTCCCTGGTAAGCAGTGACACGATGCACAGGAATGGCACAAAACTGCACGAGCGGAGGGTCAGACCGGACATTAGGAAGACATTTTTCACAGTGACGTTGATCAAACACTGGAATGAGCTTCCTGGAGAGGTGGTTGATGCGCCATGCCTGACAGTGGTCAAGAGGCATTTGGATAATGCCCTCAATAACATGCTTTAACTCTTGGTTAGCTCCGAAGTGCTCGGGCAGTTGGACTCGAACTTTTTAGGTCCCTTCCAATAGAACTACTCTACTCTACTCTTTCTATTCTCCAGGCTGAACAGTCACAGTTCCCTCAGCCTATCCTCACAGGGGTGGTGCTCAAGTCTCTTGATTATCTTGATAGCCCTTTGTCGGTCTCAGAATTTGCAGTGTGTCTCGGTCTCTCTTGTATTGAAAATAATGGAGGAAATGTATAGAAAGGATGAAGTCTTACTGTGGGATTGCCAGAACTGAACCCAGAGGTGTTGACCTTCACGCTAGATGCTGGAGTGGTGCTTTTCCTTGTAAAGAAAAAAAGAAAAAAAAAAAAGGGCTGGCCCAATTTACTTAATATTTAAAAGCCAAAGTGCTGCTTTGCTGGTAGATACTTTTTCCTTTGAAGTGCAATTCCAATAATTTGTTGGAAAAGCAGAACTTCATAAATACCTGGCTGTGGCTGATGGTGGTAGGTTGCTGGGCTCAGTCCAGCTGTCCAAAATTGGTCTTCAGGATGGCAAACGCCAGCATGATTATTTCATTTGCTGCTGAAGAACATGAGGAGAGAAGCAAGCTTTGGATGCTGGTTTGTTTCCCCCACCCTTCTGTTTCCTTTAGCCTTTCTTCAGGATTGTTTTTTTACTTTGGTTATGTTTTTATGCCTATCAAAGCCAGCTCCCGGTTATTGGCTGTCTGTCTGCTTCCTCTCTGCAAGCAGCCACCGCGGAGCGTAGCAACTCACTGCTATGGGGTTTTCTCATCCAAAAGTAGCTTGAGGGGGCTCGGGCTGGACTTGAGGGATCCCCGCTGCATGGGGCGCTTGTCCTGCGCTGCCTCACAGCACGAGTTCAGCCGAGCCTGCAGGAGGCAGCACAGCTCCGGGGAAACTGAGGAAGGAGGTGAGCCCTCCACGCAGTGAGGTAGCTTTAAGGTTTGTCAGAGTCTGTAAAGCACACAGTGATGTGCAAGAGGCTTGATTATGGTAAATCAATCACTGTTAAACCTGCTGAGGGGAAACCGAAGTTAAGCGCTTGAAAAAGTTGTTACAGCAGCAAAAAAAATATTTAAATATTCTGCTACTTGCACAATCCTGAGATTTCAGAACTGCCCATGTCCATGAAAAGTGCTAAGGCCTGCCCAAAGTATGTCTCTCGGGTGTGTCTTCACCGCAGAATCAGTCCAAATGACAGCACGAGGACTGCCTATGCCACACGTGCATCTGCAATGCAAGTAGCATCCCCAGTACCTGCAGCTCAGCAGCGGTGTGAAAGGGTGTCTGTGCCAGGGCTGCACGCTTTGGGAAGCTTGGCTGCTCCCTGCAGTTACTCTTGGTGAGTTTGGAAAGAGTTATCTGCCCTTTGGGGCTTGTGAGGAGCATTGAAAAGCCACAATAAACAGTGAAGATGTTGATTGCTCTTTGAAACGTACACAGGTTTAGTGGTGTAAGTGAAGGAGTAATGTAATGGTAGATCATTTGGTCTGACATCTCCCCGAAAATTATGGCCTGAGGTCTTGCGTGGCCACCAGGCAAGCTGGGTGCAAAATCTGATGCAAGCTGAGCTTAAATCTTCAGCAGAGACGTGGCAACGAGCTCCTCCATCCAGCCTCGGTCTGACGGGAGCGCTGCCTACATACCGGCATTGCTGTCACTTGCCTTAATGGGCCATTGCACTGTCCCAGTCCTACACGTAAAGGAAGCGACCCAGGGATGAAGAGGAGCAAAGCTGTGGAGGGAGCATGGAAGGACAGCAGGACACGCGCTGTTGTGTAGATACTGCCGTGAGTTCCCTTTTTTGTTGTGGTTGCTTTTGTTTTTAATGCTAGCACACTGAAACTAGGAACATCCTAACCCTGAAGGAAATGGTGAGGCATTTCCAGAAAAAGCCTCACAGACATCTGGGACAGCAGTGCAGGGAATAAAGCAGGGAAGAACCCGTGAGTCAGACTCGGTGGGTGGCAGGGGAAGCACGAGGGGTTGTCACCATCCTTCTGGTGACAATCCTCATCCTTTGCCAAGTTGAAAGTCCCTAGTTCATTGTAGTTCTGAAATGTACCCCCTAGACAGTTGTTTTCATGTAGCTGCGAACAGAGAACCATGTGGTTCTGGGCCACTGCTCTCTTTGTGCTGGAGCAGCAGGAAATTTTCCCCAGCATGGCTGTGGTACAGAAGATGCTTTAGAAGACATCTGCCTTTTCTGCGTGTACTTACTCATGTTTCAGTTGTCAACTTTGGAAGCAGCAGTGATTAAAGAAATATTTCAAGTCTCTGTTTCAGTCTCCCATTAAAATCTCCCAGATTTTAACATATATAGAGAGTTATATTGGCCAAAGGTCTTTCCATCTGTAGATCTACAGTGGCCTAAGCCCCGTCACAGCTTTGTGTTGCAATTTTTGGGTTGTGTTTATAAAACCACCAGTGCAGACACAGAAGAAAATACAGGTAATAAATGCAACTGTTTAAAAACATGCGATGCCTTACGTGCAGGCTCTGCAGAGGTGAGGCCACTGATGTGCCGCTGCAAGGCTTCAGAAATAGATGTGCCCACAAATGAGGAAGAAAGAGCCATTCATGGGTTTTGACCTCATCTCCTTGTAGGGGCAGAGGAAAGATCTCGTTGCAGAGAATTGCACCGGTCGTTGCAGGGCTGCCCTGTCCTGAAAGAAACGTGGCAGGAGGCTGCGCTGCTCAGGGTTGCACTGGAGGCTGTTCGTGGCCCTTGTTCATGAATCAGTTTTCCAAAGTCCCCTCAAAAATAGGGTGTGAGATGTGTCAGCGCTTCGGAAAGGAAGAGACAGGGGATTTTGTGTTGTGTAATGGACCGAGGGAAATTTTAATTCCCCCGTGACTCAGATTTTTTGCTGCTTGTCATTTTGTCTTAGCCATCTTGAAACAGAACCGATTATAAGAACTAACAAAACCCCCAAATCCTGGCGGATCTGAGATACTCAGTCTCAAATTTCCTAACTACAGAAGTGGGCTAAAGTGGTTCATTTTGCCCGTGAGAGGCAAATACATACTTCTTGTTTCTTTATTTGCCAGGTCATTGTTTCTACAGAGAGTTCAGTATCGCTAAATGCTGCACAGAAATTGTTAGGCTGCTTCTGCCTGATGTGATTCCATCCAGACACTTCCTACAACAGTGATTTTCTGAAAGCCTGTCAAGCGCTGGTTTCTGATTACGATTTTGTCATGCCTGTCACTTTTGTCTTCATATACCACTGAAATGTCAAGTTTTATGTATTTTATTGCCTTGCCTTTCTTTGTACTATTATGTTGACTGAGGTAGCTTCTTTCCTTGCCTGCCCTATGGCTATGCCTGTAAAGGAGGTTTTATTCCAGGCCCTAATATGCTACTTGTGAACCCTCACATTTCTTCTCTCCGAATTTTATTTTTCCCCTCTTTGTGGAGTTTCTTTTTAACAGTGTTAATCAAGCTTGCCTCCTGCTCTCTCACCCGTGACTTAAATATGACTAGGCTCATTTGTTTTGAAGCGGTGATTACCCACGACGTGGAAAAATACTCTTTGGTACAGGGCTGGTGTTGTTAGGAGAACCACTTTGTAGTTTTAGGTAGTTATTGTAATCTTGTGATTGAATGATATTTTATGTCATGGCTTGTGGCCTATTCAAAAAGTGTTTGCTGCAAGTAAAATGGAAGAGTTTAGGTAAGCGTGAATGCAAGAGGTGTTAGAATTACCGCTGCCTCTCTCCATGTTCAAAGACCACTGTAGAAATCGTGAGGAACTCATTAAGGGTGTGTAAATGTAATTTAAAAAGAAAACCGCCAGCAACCAAAACTGCCTTCGTTTTGGAAGAGCATACGATGGTAAGAAGGTTGACAAAAAGAGCTGATGAGGAAGGCTGAGGAAGGCTGCTGTACGGACAGAGAAGCGGGGCCCCAAGACCCATTCTGGCAGATGCTGTGAGCACAGGCTGCTACCGCAGGGCTGTCGTCCAGTTGCGATCGAGGAGAGCTCTGCCCACCTGCACGAGCTTTGGGCAATAATTCCCAGCCCCATCTGCCCCACCCCGATGCTGAAACTTGGGTTTACGGGCCTGGTCGGAAGGAGAAACGGGCAGCAAGGCTGCATTTTGCTTGCTGAAGGCTAAGGCGGAGAGTTTTGTTTGCTTAAACAAAACATGCTCTCTTTTTTTTGTGATTATAATGTGTTATGTATTGTTCAGTAGCATTAAAAGGTTACAGAAAGCACATTGAAACTGAAATATGAAGTGCTACATACATTGGAAAAAAACCACTGTTAACAGAAGGGTGAGACTTGCAGTTCATACTGGATATAACATAGATTTGTTTTTATCTCTATTCTGAGCGTTTATAAAAATCCCTGCCCGTATTTGCGTACATCATGGCGTGTCACATTGGATAAGTTACATGTGTTTTAAACAGACGCCGTGTCTTTGGAGTAGATAAAGTCTAAGCAAGGGGTGGCGCTCCTGGATGATTTCTGGCTGGCTGAAAAGCAGCTGCTGTGCACAAGGATACTTGCACAAGGAAACCTGTTGAATGGGCTTCAAATGTAGTTCAGGACCTTGCAGCACTTAAACTTATTTTAATTACAAGTAAATTTTTTGCTAACAAGTCGTCCCCAAAATATACGTGACGCTCTCAGCAACAGATAGTGAGTGCTCTGCGCGTGTATGCCTTTGAGGGCTAAAAAAAAAAGCTTTTAATTTCAGCTTTGCATGTATTAAATAAATTTGTGATGCTGTTTAGTAAGTGCAAGCAGATTGTTGCGTAGAACCAACAATTTCTGATATCCCGAGCTGTTTCTGCCTGTGCTGGATGAGGCAGTCTGCATCTGTACCGTGTCACATTCACTGTCTTTCATTTTGCAGACTCTACAGAGGAGAACAATTTACACAAGGACCTGCTGACTTCCATGCTGATCCTGCTGCTGGTGTTCATCATCTTCATTCTGTTGGCTGGCTATTTTTTCAGGTACGTCTGTGCGGAGCTCTGCGTGCAGAACTAGTTCAGTCTTGTTCTGATATGATCTAATGAGGAAACGAAAGCGTGCGTGCGCATGGTGCGGCAGGAGCCTCCATCACAGCGCAGGGCAGGGAGCCGTGGTGCTAGCGGCTCTCGCCGTAGCAGTTCGCAGGAAGATGAACAGAAACAGTTTCTCCAGGCTTACGTGGTTGGTAAAGGCTGATTTGGAATAAAGCATGTTACCTTTAAACCTAGTTTCTCAGACTAACGTGGCAATATGTATTTAAGGTTCAGAAGACATCGGAAAGCTGTTGTGAACTCCGGTGACAAGAAGATGCCAAATGGAATCTTAGAAGAACAAGGTAAGGAGAAATTTGCTTTCCTTGTCTGTGTGAATTGTGTGTGTGTATGCACACACTCTGTCGTTCATCAAGAATTCAATTATTCAAGCATTAATTATGCTTGCCTCTTATTTTATAATGTAAATTCTGAGATTATTAATAAAGAGAAAATAGTAAAAACAAAAACAACAAAAGAGGTCCATACTTATCTATTCCTCTATCTCTGTCTGTCTGTCTATCTATCTATCTATCTATATCTATCTGTATCTATCTATCTTAACTTCCAGTTTTTGGTTTTAAATAACTTTCACTTTATGTTGTGATGGAGCAAATACTTCTTTGTAAATGTTCTTCAGGTTCTTTATAAATGTTTTATTAGGATGCTGACTGAGATCCAAGTTTCTGGCACTGTGATCATTATATTAGGAGAAAGGATTGTAATATTTCTTCTTAAAAAAAAAAAAAAAAAAGCCCTTAACTCTTTGTGAAAGTAGCAAGTTGTTCCTGCACATAATCAGAGGCAAGCAAGGGGATGAGATAGGGATGTGTTGTAAGCCAGCTGGGCTAAAAGAAAGTACTCCCAGGAATTGATAAATGTTTTCCCCTGGCTTTTTTGAATGTGCTGCTTTTATTTCCCTGAGCAGGGAGCCCCCAGGGCTGGTGGCTCGGTGGGGCTCAGGAAGTTCAGACGTAGTACATGTGGAGGAGCCATTAGTTTCTTGCTTATAAATTTTGTGGCCATGACAAAGAGGAAAATGTAATGAAATGGAACAGTTACGGTGGTTCTTTCTGTCAAATCCACAATGCTACATCTGAACTGAAGGCTTAGTTAAGGTAATGTGGAAGAAAAAGTCAAGAAAGTCAGGCTTCTAAATATACCCCGGGTGCTTCCTGTTCAGTCCCGGCACTTGTGCACAAGCCCAGCTGAACCTGCTCTGGAGTATCTCCGTGCCACCATCAGTGGTTCATGCACTCATTGGGAGGGTTTAGTTTTGGAGCCTGGCTGCTGGAAGTCATGCTCGTCTACCAGGCTACAGGTGCCCCTCGCCTTATGTGTGAAGTAATCCAGTAGTATCTCCTGCGGATAAATACCAACAATTGTCCCTCCGGTCCCTGCTGTGCTGTAGAGTGGCTCTCGGCTGCTGTCTGTTCCTCAGCAGAGGAAGGGGAACCTTCTTCTTTCCTAAACAAAAACTTGGTCGCAGTGTAATCTGGCGGGAGTACAGAAACCATTGATTTTACCAGTAGTGGTTCTACTTGAGCTGAGTTTGTCTTGAAGAAGTCACTTGGCCTGTGGCTTTGGTTTCTTATTTCATTTAAAAGCAGCTTCATCACTGATTTAAGTCTTGTTTCAGGAGTATGCTTTGACATCCTCCAACATACAAATTAATTTGCAATTTGAATTAATTTATTGGTGTGCTCTGAGCATGGCTTTAACATTTATTTTCCTTGAACTGACAGAACAGCAAAGGGTGATGCTGCTCAGCAGGTCTCCTTCAGGCCCAAAGAAGTATTTCCCTATTCCAGTAGAAAATCTTGAAGAAGAAATAAGGATCCGATCAGCAGATGAAGGGAAACTGTTCCGGGAGGAGTTCAATGTAAGTCATCAGATTTGGGGTGAACAGCTGCATAGTGAAAAATAGGGAGCAAATCAAAATGTCTGCAAATGTTAACAATTTGTTAAAAAATGTTGTATGTTGTGATGCTGGTATCTCAGAACCTTAGCACGTGTTATGTGAGTGTGCCGGTACAGTTTGTCGTCCTTTAACACTTTTTCATTTTGTCTGGGTCAGTTTTGAGGCCGAAATGCTGTTTTTATTGCATTGCTTGGGGCATTTGAAGAGGGGGATGTTCTGCTTCAGCGTTCATGCCCTGGGCATTACCCCTCTGCACACCGGGTCGCACTGCCCTGTGGCAAAATCTGAAAGGTTAACTGCTGTGTGAGACTGTGATGCCAAATTTGTCATACATAAACTCACTAGCATTTAAAGAAGGTCTGTGGTAGAGAGGAAAGTGGAATAAGAATCTCTTTAGCTTTGATTTTCTTGTTGATAGGGGGAAGCAATTTTTACAAGTGAGTGCCTCACGTCTATGGGAAGTACTTAGGGTAGAAGAGAATGTGGCCTGTAATATTGCCCTAATGAGGTTTGGGGTTTTTTTTGGTGATTTGACCTTTTGCTCTCTGTTATCCTCCCATCACTTCCCTTTTTGTAGGTCTTGGTGCCCTAGCAGATACATTTCCATGAAGTATCTCAGCTGTGAGGGTTTCTCTTTGAAGTGTTGCCTTAGCCAGAAGGGAGATTCTGTTTTCTGCACGTAACCCAAACTTCAGCTGCGTGTGGTTGTGACAGTGAGTCTTAACCAGAGCCTGCGGTGAGCTGCTGCAGAGCCGGTGTCCGTGGGGAAACATGGCACTGCCAGCCCGCCCTCGCATGCCTATGATTTCATGGGCCTTTACCAAACTTTCATTATTTCTCTCCACTTCCCTTAGCAGCAGAAGCAAGTTGCACAGAGCAGTAGATTAAATGTCAAATACAGAGTTGTCAAAGCCAATGCATGCATTAATTAGACAGTCTGTTATGTTACCTTCTTAATTGGTAGCATATTTATATCTGCAATTTGTTTGATGGTTATATTTAAAAGGTATAATTTCTTTGCCTTGCAAGAGACACAGCGTTGTGGAGATATTTATCTAACTCGACAAAATGAATGTGAAAACTAATTTGTCAAGATGCACAGTTGTGAATTTTGACTCTCCTGATTAATATGTTCCACAGTCAGGAGTGAAACAAGCAATCTATTTTTATTTTAAAACCTGCTCTGCTTGGATCGTTTTCTGCATCGTGCTGCGA
Organism: Anser cygnoides; assembly: GCF_040182565.1. NCBI lineage: Eukaryota > Metazoa > Chordata > Aves > Anseriformes > Anatidae > Anser > Anser cygnoides. The sequence continues at coordinate 2,602,943 of NC_089879.1, read as the reverse complement.
GCGGGTGAGCTTCTGTCTGCACACAAGCTCCAAGTCTGACAACTGTGGTCCAATACCTGTAAATGAACAGGCACGTGTAGAGCAGGCTTGTAAGTGGCTGGGGGTGATGGTACATAACGTCTGCTTGATGGGTTTTGTGCTGATTTTTTCCCCCGTTACATTGCCTGTGGCTGCTTGCGTACATATATGTACTGCTTGCTCAAGCCTGAGAGGGGAAGGAAAGGTGAAAATTGAGCGTCAGTGATCAATATGATGGCATAAAACAGGGAAATGGATAAACAGAAGTCTGCTGTTGCGATGCAAGAAGGAAAACGGTTGAGAAATCGCGACCTGCCAGCACGGCGAGGCCTACACGCCAGCCCCTCCTTCAGAGGCCCAAATTCAGCTCCCGCCAGGCACCAGGCCATGGCAGCCCAGCAGGCCGGCCACAGGATTACCTCACTGGGCCTCTGTAACATCCCGGGGGACACAGATACATGGTCTCCCTTGAGAATGAAACAGATTTGGGCTGAAGTTGGTGTTTTGGCACTCCTGCGAGCCAGCAGCGGCTGCGCATGTGCACCGCCCAGAGGAGTTGGGCCCCGAGGGATTTTTCTAGTGAAAGTAAAACAAAGCAAGCACTGGTAGGCAAACAGTGCACAGCAGATAGAAAGGATTTTTGAGGACAGTTCTGTTAGATTTATGGGCCTGATTGTGCTCTTCAGTGCTTTTGATTTTACCCTTAAAGCCTAAACCACCCTAAATTGCACACGTTGCACTTGTACACTGAAATAGCAGTTTCCTACCCTAGGTATCTTCATTTTATTAATTTTATTTGATTCCTGTGTAAACATAGGGCACTAGGAAGTGTGTTTTCTTTCTTCATAACAAAACAAACAAACAAAAAACCACAAATATATTCCTTCCTGTATTGGTCCCTCAGATAAGTCTTACCTCTCTTTATTATCCATAATGCAAAATGTGCTGGCTGTTCGTTGAAGTGTATGATGGCTAGGTCATTGCCTCAATCTTCAGATTAATGTCTGAAAACCTTTTGCTTTTGAAGTTTTAATTTTGATTTAAGATTTCCCTGTGGTTCATGCAGTGAAAAAAAAATGAGAAAACGTGCTGATGCTTGGGTAGGTCATACCGCTCTATCACTTCGTGGAGCTTTTTAGGGTTCCTGTGAAGTGGGAGCAGATAAGATCGCAGTGACCCAGTACCCACTGGGCAGACAACCCAGTGCCACCAAGACTCATCAGCTCCTCATGATGCGTGGGAGGATGGAGAGGACGTGACCAAGTGCATCTTTGTTGAATCTCATCTTCCTCTCTGGAGGTGGTTGGGTTGTGAAGCCCATTGAAATGGGCTGTGTCCTTGCATGGGGTCCAAAGCACTCCTTAAGCAGCGCGGTGTGACATTAGGAAATGTCCACAGAGGTGTCGTGGCCTTGCAGAAGTGAGGAGCAGGGACTGGAAAGATTACTGTGGAGTGATAATTATTTTTCACACATTTTTTACATAAAGATGCAAGACTAATATGATGTTTCATTGGGTGTTTTTTTGGCTAACTTCAGAATGAGTGTTAATTATTTACTGTTGTGCAAAACATAAATTTAATTTCTGTTTCTTAAAATTGTAAATGTATTTTGATTAGTTTTAATTAGCAAAAGCATGGGTTTCAATTGAATAAGGAATTAGGCAATTTACTAGAAGTACCTTTCTTTTCTAACTGGTAGTTCTTTTTTCTTTTTTTTTTTTTTTTAACCTTCTCTCTCCTTTCTCTTACATTCACAAGTTTAAGTGATATAAAGAAAAAAAAAAAAACAGAAATGCAAGTTGCTGTTCTTTCCGTGTCGGTGAGGTTCTCCCTCCTTTCCTCCCTCCCCCTTTCTATCCTATGTAACCCTGACAACACTGATTTCTGTTTTTAAGGGGAAAGTCCAAACAGTGCTTTATGACAGACAAGCAGGGACAGTTGCTTTAAGCTAATTCTTAAAATACAGTCATTTCCCAATTTTCCCTTCCCCTAAGTGATTCAGAGTAGGCTGAGCAGATTTGGGGGAAGTGGGGGAGGTAGAAAGGGGGTGGGAGAAGGAGGTTCTGTGCTCCCAAACTGCTGGGGTTTTACCTCACTGTGATCCAACATACACTAGCATTGTTTGAGGAGGTAAAGGTAACAAACCCGATGGACCTCCATGCTCCTTTACACTTTGTCATGAGCGGGGCATCTCAAAGTGCAGGGAACACGAGTCTCATGCCATGTCTCTGGATGAGCAGCGTTCCTTGTTTTTCCACGGGCCTTTTCCATAGCAGCCACATCTCTCCAGCTTGCAGGGAAGCCCCCATGGCCTGTTGGTGATGGTATCCCATCAGCATTGACTGTGGAGATGGAGCAGTTCCACCTCTGGCACCTCCTCCTTTTTATCTTCACCATCTTCCTCTCCATTTCTCATTTCTTCTTTTCATTTGATTGTTCTGAAAGACTTTTTTTTTTTAAGCCTGACTAAATTTATCTGCAGCCTTAGATCTTGCTGATTACAAGCAAAATTTTTACTTGCGCTCTTACAGTGAGCTTCAATACTAAAGAATTGTGATTTATTTTTTTCCTCCCTTTGTGCCAGAGTTGGAGCCTCACCTGTAGATCTGGCCAAGACGGTTGATATTTAATGTTCTCGGCGCTGAGCTATTAACAATCAAACTCTGTTTCTGTTATTGAACCAACTGCTATTGCTAAAAGTAGCTATTGGAGCAGAGCTTGACAGAGCGATGCATCCGCATGGCTGGGTCACGGCGCTATGAATCATGATGGCAGATGGCGTCTTAAAGCAGCAGCTCAGATTTTAACAGTCTTCTAAATAACTGTGATTTCTGGTGGAAAAATTACTTATTTTTCAAAACTGCTGAACTCGTTTTCTGCAGTGAAATCTGCCAGGACATGGTTTCCTGTTTTAGAGTAATGAAAGTTATTTTTTTGGAAAAAATAAAATATGTTTAGTTCTGTTGGATGAGAGGCATTATGTAGAAATGCAGATTTTTCCTATGCTGTGTGCAGTCAGCAGTTAGCTATTTTATAACACGTTGACTCTTTGTATCTTTTTTCAGTCATTAACACCTGGATATGTGCAGGGAACATTTGAAATGGCAAATAAGGAAGAAAACAGGGAGAAAAACAGATACCCTAACATCCTTCCATGTAAGATGTTACCTTTTCTTCTAAATCAGACGCTTTATCTGTCTGGCATTGAGCATGGTGGTGGTGTTCACTTGCTGAAAATGCTCAAGTAACATAATTTCACTGGTCACAGGTGTTCTCCATATCTCTGTAAAACCTGTTTATTTTGCTGTGGCATGCCTAGCCGTTGATCATCTTAGGTTATGTTTTTTTATAACGCTTATCAGGTGTTGCGATATAAAACCTGTAACAGTTGGTGTTCTACCTAACGATTATATGTCAAACTGGTATTTCAGTGTTTAAATAAAAGAGTGAAGTTTGGGCTTCCACTGTTCTAGAGATGCAGTCCCAGGAACCCTCAAGTGTGAGGACAAAGCAAGACTTCTGTGGAGGAAGTTTCTTAGTGAGAGCTGGGGACAGCCCGCAGCTGCTGCTGAGCTCAGCAGGGCCCCCGCAGCTGCCTTGGGCAGCGATGTCCTCCTCCAGGTCTGGCTCTCGCAGCCACAGACCCTAATGAAAGTGCTGCGCTTTGCAGCATGCAAGTACAGTCCCCATTCACAGGCTCTGGCACGAGGAGGTGGAGGGCCACCAAAACCCACTCGTGGTGTCCACAGGGTTTAGCTGGAACAGAGCAGAGCACCTCTGAGCCAGCTGGGGTCCAGCCTGCGGTTTAGGAGGCAGCTGATGCTAAGCCTGTCCCGATATTTGTAAGGAAGTAACATACTGAAGGCTGATTCAAATGCAAATGTGCTTGTAATGCTTTTTTTTTTTTTTCCCCCCAGATGATCATTCCAGAGTGATTTTGTCCCAAATAGATGGAGTCCCACCTTCAGACTACATTAATGCATCATATATAGATGTAAGTTCAGTTTTCCACTGCTAGCCAAACTGCTAACTTTTACTGTAAATTAATATTAAAAAGGCATTTTTCTGCCAGCACACACTGACATTTCATTTTTTAACTCTATGATATTTATTTCCATAGGGTTATAAAGAAAAGAATAAATTTATAGCAGCACAAGGTAATTCATTCTCATCTCTCTATTATGTGCATTTTATGGCTGAACGTATTTAATTTTAGAAGTTTTATAAAGGTTATTTTCGGGTTCAGATGGTGGCCAAATGTGAGGTGAGCTTTAAAGGTTAGACTGTAAATGAAAGTGAAGTGAGCATGAGGGCACCCACTGCCTTTCAACCTGCAGGTACTGCTCTTAGCTTGGAGCAGTGCCTTTCTCCGCTTCCATCTCCACTTTGTTTCTCTCTTCTTTTTTCTCATCTGGGTGTTTGGGTGAGGAAAAATAATTCTGTAAAAGAAAATAGGATTTTTTTTTCATTTATTATTATTTTTTAAATATTATTGTTACTATTTTTAAGAAATAAGCAGTATGGGTCAAAGCACGAGTAGTTGGTAGTAAAGAGCTCTGGGTGGGCACCCAGCGCAGGGGGTGTTGGCGCGTCCCGTGGTGCTGCTGGTCTTTGGCTCATCTGCTGAGCAGAGCTGTGTTCTGCATGCAGGACCCAAGCAAGAAACGGTCAATGACTTCTGGCGGATGATATGGGAGCAGAAGTCTGCAGTTATCGTCATGTTAACAAACTTGAAAGAAAGGAAAGAGGTAAGGAGCTTTCAGCGTGACAGAGGATGTCTCTACCAAAGCTGTGATCCAAAAGTAGCTGCGGCTGCTCAGCACCTGGCCAGCCGTGTATCTGACCACTTCCTTTTCCAGCCCTGAAAAGGAGCTAAAAGCTCATCTGAGCGCCTGCTAGTAAACGTACTTTTAATTTCCCAAAGTACAAATTTATGCTAGTAGATGTTGAGGACAAAATTCTGATAGCTGATTTTGTCCTGCGTAGCCCATAGCCAAAGGCACATTCTTGTGCCTTTGTTTTTTGTCAGCATAGGACTGCACTTGTGGGTGGTTTTGCTTAGAAATGAAGAGAAAAACGCTATTCATTTGTATTCTGAGTATTATGTTTCAAAATCCTTTCTGGGGCATGCACGCAACAATTGAAAAACAAGGCTGCTTTCTTGTGAGCAGCTTTCTGCTGCTTCCTGTTCCCACATTCCCCCGGCGCGCGGTGCTCCTCCTGTTGCGTGAGACTTTCCGTGCGTATTGGCTGAGCACCGAGACGCAGCGAGCTTCAAACATTTAACTTCTCTCCTGCCTCGCAGATTTTAGAAGCTAAGTCAAAACATTAAGGAAGTGCACCATCACGAGAGACTTTGACAAGAGATGCTGAAGTAGTCATTTTTTTTCTTCTGGGGGACAGTTTGCTACGCCGTTTGTGCTACAGCCTTGTTGTATAAATACCTAAAGTCCTCCAAACCACGCACCCCAGAAGCAAACCCCGTTTACCTGGTAGCTGTGAAAGCCAGGAGGCAAAGCGGGCACGGAGCAGCAGATTGCTGGTGCCTGTTGTGCTGCTCAGAGGCGACCTCTCCTGCCAGCCGTGCTGTGGTGGTGACAGCGGCACCTGCCCTGGGAGGGCGGTGGGCTGCGCGTGGCTTGGGGGAAATGGCACGCTGGCCTTCATAAGTGGATTTGTGTTGTGTTTATTTATTTATTTAAAACAAGAAAGAGAAGATAATTCAGGTACTCCCATATCACAGCAGTGATGAGGAAAGGCTCTCCTTCTTTGCCTGTTCACCGTGGTACTTCTGCTTTATTTTGCTGTAATTTCAGCATTGCTTGATCGAGCTCTCAAACAGCAAAGCAGTCTGTAAGAAGAGCTTGTTTCCAGTCTGAGAAGCCAGAATCGTTAAACTGTTAAAACTCGATGTTCCTGATGACTCCTACGTGAGGACTCCCTCACATTTCTCACTGACTACACCCAAAGCTTAAAAATAAAGGGTCAAGACATCAAAGTTCTCTCTCTATCATCAGAAAGCCCCCCCCTACTCCTCCCCTCCCAGTGTGGTTTAGATCTGGATAGTTTAAAAAACAGCTTCAAAGCTTTTCACACCCTTCTCTGCATAAATTTAATCATCGATAGCACTGGCAAAGTGCTAAAGCTGTCTTCTGTCAGATGACTAACTCCGCATACTCTAACGTGTACTTCTGTGCGCAGTTTTCAAATGCCTTCCTTGTTTTGTGTGTGACCAGCAGTGAAGTCAGATTCAGTGTTACAAAACGCACGGTGTGTTTGTACAGGAGAAATGCTATCAGTATTGGCCTGATCAGGGGTGCTGGACTTACGGGAACATCCGCGTGTCGGTGGAAGATTGCATCGTTCTCGTGGACTACACCATTCGCAAGTTCTGCGTTCAGTCGGTCAGTAACAGTGCTCCTCTCTGCGTTCATTTGAACTGTTAAAGCAAACTGTTGCAATGTCGGATTAAAATCAAATGGATTCGGAAAGTAGGTTAAACATTTGCAAATCAAGAAGGGTGCTGTGCCGCATCTGGGCCGGCTGGTGGGCTCTGTGTGGCAGCATGCATTGCGGCCACGGCCGTTTAATGAATTGCGGTAGGCTCCGCTCAGGTTTCTTCTTGCCTGTAGCCAAGTGCCACAGCGACTCATTCATTGTGATTATCAAGGAAAGAGAAGAGGAGCAGAGTGTTGAACTTTTGGGGACAAATTGTATAGATAGATAAATGAGTAAACTTGAATATAGGTGGGCATTTGGAGCGGTCTGTGGATACCGGCTGGCCGAAGTCAGACAGCATTACTGCTTGGCTTCTGCCGTAACCTTGGTCTTCAGCACAATTAAAGCTTTAGGTCACAAGAGAGACAGAGGTGATGAGTGCGTGCACATCCACAGTGTGTTGCCTCTTACAGGGACAAGCTTCTAGAGATCCTCACCCCTCCAAGGGGGTTGTTGTGTTTGTAATGCAATTACAGTCCAATGCAGATTGAAGTCTTCAGATCGAATCATAATATTTATTTTAGGTAGTATGTCTAGTGAGAGCTTATAAGCTGTGTACAGCCGTATACAACTACTTTCATTTTATTTTTCATGTATGATACAGAGTGCTGATAGTCAACACAGGCTACATGAAGCAGTGGATAATACTCATAGCTGTCCTCTAATGCGTTGATGTGAAATGTTTATCCCCATCTTTCAGCTTTTCATGATAAAGCAGTTTGCTAAAGTTGGCATTTGGCACCTCATAGTGATGCAGGTCTTCAATGTTTAGAGTGAATTTGCTGAGTTTCATGTGAAGTTGCTAAAAGAAGTGTCATGAGGATTTTATAAGAGAAAAAGGGCTTGAGGTTTGATCCATTATTTGCATAAATTGTGAATCTTATTCTTATTCACATACCGTAACTTGGGATTATTCCATTTTTCTCTGCAAACATGCGTTTTAGGAATATATGCTACTTCTACTCCGTGTTTATATTGTACATATGCTTTAAGTGTCTAATCCTTGAGTCAGGATCCAGGTGTTGCAGGAATACAAGTCATAATCAGGGGAGTTTGTTTATAAATCTCGGCATGGAAAATGAGATGTCAAACTCAGAGTCTGCGTGTTCCCTGCAGCTGCATGACGGTTGTAAAGCACTGAGGCTTGTCACACAGCTTCACTTCACCAGCTGGCCTGATTTCGGAGTGCCTTTCACACCTATTGGGATGCTGAAATTCCTGAAGAAAGTCAAAACGTTGAATCCTGCCCATGCTGGGCCAGTAGTGGTTCACTGCAGGTAGGTTTGCACTCTTCAAACCATTCCATTAGTTTGGCCTGGGGTTACACATGGAATATTTAGGCTGAATGTTTATTTTCTGCTAATAGGCTATGAGGTTTTTTGTGCACGCATGTGTACATATGCATATAAAGGTCAAGACTATGCTAAGCTTTTTAGAGCCAGGGGTAAGAACAGTTTCAAAAGATAGGTCTTTGCTGTCGCTTTAATACTCAGACAGAAGGTTTTGTTTTATCCATGGGTGATCTTTGGTATAAATATGTTCTTTGTCAGAAAAACAGACTTGTCATACAAATCTGTGACCTTTGCCACTAAATGCTCCTCTGAGAATTCATCCTCCACTTTTCCCACAATAAAATTAGTTTGCTATGTAAATTGTCCATTAAATGCCTAGAAACTTTGAAATAAAGGCTTGCATTTAAGAGATTGAAATGCTGCAATTTAAGAAATGTACTACATACTGAAGCAGAACATAATCCCACTCATTCAGTCGCAAACACATGAACTTGCTGCTGTTAAAAGTTTGTGCTAAGGTGTTTGAAATTAAATGTTAATGAAACCACAATCAAAAAATCATTTTTAAAGGAATAATTACAATCTCTGTAGCAACTGTAATGTTACAAATGAGCAAGAAGTGTCTTTTTAGGAACAATTATCATATCGAGCGAGGTTAGAGTAAAAAGAAAAGAATAGCAGCTTTGTCTTCCTGGGTTTTGTTTTCAAGGAAAGGGTTGTAGATAGATTCATGTATTTCTTTCTTTTCTTTTACTATTGCTGGACATCTAGAAATACTCCGAGAGTCCTTGAGGACTCCCTGTGCACTGTGAAGAGCATGGTTGTCTTGCCCAGCCAGCCTCTTGGTTTTTTGTTTCCACGCAGGCCTTGCCATGCTTGAATTTATCTTCACGCCCATGTGTCATACATAAGAGTCTTAAAGAAAAGCCTCAGAAGGAACAAGACTTTAGTGGCCTCACGTAACCTTTCGTTTGAGAAACCCACTATATTTTTTCAGCCTTCAGCTGTGATGTTCTGTAGAGACTAATACTGGGTTTGAGCTTTATTTTGAACCGGGAGGAAGTTCTGTGTTTAATTTAATCAAGAAAAGTAGAGAGAAAGTAAAGATAAATCTCTGCAAACTTTCAATGAGATATTTTATATTTAAATATACTGGTCCAGCAGCATGCAGTAACTGCACTACATGCCAGGCGGGGGCTTATGTGGCACTTTGGCCTGCTTTAGAAGTAACGAATGAGGAAGGTGACACTTAATTTCCGCTACAGGCAGGATATGACACGATTGAATTGTTGGGAAAAGGAAAGGGAAACTCATCGATAGTGAGTAACCGTGCGTTTTGGGGGGAGCTTTTACAAAAATATCATCCAGTCATTCTGAGTAAAAACTGCTCAGTCAGAGGTTTTTGAAGGATAATAAAAGGCTAATTTGGCATTTGGAAGTCAAGAGCAGTAGGTAAAATAATGGGAGGGGAATTGGCAATTTCCGCCAAAACACATTTTTGTCATACTGAATTGGATGTTGGTCTGCAGGGAGCTGACTGCAGGCAGAGGGGACGTGGGCACCCACGTGCGAGGGACGAGAGAGGGGCCCTGGGGTGTGAGCCCAGCGGGTGGGTGGCAGAGGGCCAGTGCGAGCTGAGGGGAGCACATCACGGCCAGAGGTGGCCTCCGGGACACGTCAGGAGGAGGAAAATCTCCGTAAAGCGTGGGTCAAGAAAGTAGGGCTCGAGGTGGAGTCGGCTGCTCTGGGAGAGGTCAAACGTGAATGAAAGGAAGCGAGAGGGAAGGGAGGCCTTGGCTGCACTGAATGGCCGCATGCGGTAATTGTTTTCTTCTGAGATGATTTAAAACCTGCTGTTTCCTTGCTGAAAGTTAATCTGCGTCTTTTGGACACGTGGGGATGAGGGGAGAAATGTTTGTCGTGATTCAGAAGGTGTTTCTGGGCGTTACGGCAGTTGCTGTATGAAGTAAGCTAACAGGAGGTTAAGGGAGAGCTATTAATGCCTAGCACAGGATGCCATGCCCTTTTCCTCTGAAAGGAAGAGCTGAAAATCGGGAGCGATATAATTTATAGTAATCTTGCTCCCTCTCGTGGCTGTTGAAGGATATTTAAAAATATATATATTTGGGGATAGCGGTGTTTGGAAGCATAGAACTTGCAACAGCAGTCATGCAGAAAAGAGAAAAAGAAGAAAAATATTTAAAATTTAATTTTAGACAATTATTTTAACTGGTCAAGCACAGGTTTTGTTTGTTTGTGTGTCTGTTTTTGTTTATTTGTTTGTTTTATTCCCCAGAGGTCTATGAGTAATATAATTTTGATCTTACCATTTCTAAGATGTTAGAAGAGGTAACTTTTTAGGTTAAAAACTTAGATCCTTTTCTGTTGCTGTCACTACTAAAATCAAAAATGAAAACTTGTGTTTCACTGTGAGTATTTCAGTTCAGTAGAAACAGCACAAGTTCCACCTCTGTCCTTGCTGTAGCAATTCTTGCAAACTTTGTAGTTCAATTAATTATTTTTTTCCCTCTTTTTAAAGCGCTGGTGTGGGCCGAACAGGCACGTTTATCGTTATAGATGCCATAATAGACATGATGCACGCTGAACAGAAAGTTGATGTTTTTGAGTTTGTTTCAAGGATTCGTAATCAGCGTCCGCAGATGGTTCAGACTGACGTAAGTAGCAGTCGGTTGAAACTGCAATTTTTCAAGTTTCCAGTTTTCTTCAAGTCGATTAATGTGCATCTGTATCTCCACTGTGATATTCCCTGTTCTGTTGCACACGTGGGTAACTGGCACATGAGCAAAGCCCAGAAGAAGGGTAATGCTGGGGAAGGAGATAGAGGCATGTTCAGTCTTTGGCATGGAGATCCCTGTAATGCACGTTATCTTGTGGTATCATGTCCAGGGTTTCCCCTTCCACGATTGAGCTGATTTTAAGGAGTGATGTAACAGGATCTCTGTTTTAGCCTAAGGTATACGTTGGTCAAAGAGTTGTAGGCCAAATGAGATGAATGGAAGTGCCAGACGTGGTGTGGTTTGGCTTCCTTGCCGCGCAGTATGCTTATATGCCCGTTGTTTGTTCCAGATGCAGTACTCCTTCATTTATCAAGCCTTACTTGAATACTACCTCTACGGTGACACGGAGCTAGATGTGTCATCCTTAGAAAAACATCTACAGACATCACAGAGTGCAGCGCCAAACCTTGTCAAAATAGGGCTGGAAGAAGAATTTAAAGTAAGTATGAATGGCCTTTGCTCTAAGATTTTCAAATGTTGAAACACTCAGGACAAAAAGATACTTCAGAAGCAGGAGAAGGGCAACCGTGAAAGAAAGGGACTGTCAAGACTGGACCACCCATTTTATAGTGTATCAATTAGGAATGGATCCTGTGGGATCAGTGAAGGAGGCCTTGCCTTAACATCCTGTTCGGAAAATGCTCATTCAAACCTTCATCATTTGATGGATATTTTCCTATATGCATTTGGTTTGCTTATAGAAGAAAAATGGAATTATTCTTTCAGTCTTGTACTGGATGCCAGATCAGATAGTGCTGGAAAATGGAGCTGGGTTACATTGACCGATTGGCACGTCAACAGAAACGTTAACTCAGTCACCACTCTGACAGCAGAGTGAATTATGGAGAGTTTTCAGCTTTCGTGCTGAATATCCACAGCTACCAGGAGGGAAAAATACATATAAAAAAAATGGAGAAATAAGGCATTCTTGTTTTGTGGAGAAGCCCTGACTGGAGAAACCAGTGGCGGTGTCTTTCATGATCCGTTTAAAATAGACTTCAACTGCACTGAGGAAATAGTTAGAACCTTTCTGTGACATTTACTATGCTAAAAGACTTATTCTATATATGGGTCGAAGGCATTAAATGAATCAGTCATTTAATCAAATGAATTCAGTGTTAACTGAATTTCTCTTTTTCCTTTAAAGGATTAATTTAATCAGAAATTGGGAAGTGGGAAAAGAAAATAAAGTGAAAAGTACAGCAACAATTTCAACATTCAAAAGATTTACACCCTTTGAGGGAAGGAAGCAAGTGAACACATTGAGTATTCCACTTTTTCCAGAACTCCTAAGTTTTTTTTTTTTTTTTGCTGTCCACTGTGCTAGCAAGGCTGCACAAAGTACAGAGAGCAATGTTTAGTTCGGCAGTGTATTCTGAAAAGCATTTAGATGGCCTAGAAGCACTGAGCTGATCTGCACAGAAGAAGAGCAGAACTCTGTTGTAACCGCTACCAGACTCTCTGACATAAAGTCTGTTAAGCACAGCATTACAGAGTAACTGAAAAGGGATTTCTGAGATACGGGGGTTTCTTTTTATTGGTTTGCTGCTGGTACTAGAGCTTTTGCTGGCATTAGGATGTGCTGCTGCTCAGCGTCTGGCAAATACAGAGAAGTACCTGAAAAATTGCTTGCAGCTTGAAAATTAAATTAAAATAAATGTAAACTGAGTTTGTACTAAATAGCTGCTGAAATGCAGCTGTGTAACTACAGTCATTAATGGGCAGGTCCCAGCCCAGCAGAAGCAGCCTGTTGATGTTAGTGGGCACAATCTCATGTGTAATCTACTACAAAAAAATGTTGGGGCTAGGGCAATGTTTGTCTTCTGGGAATGCTGTCATCCTGTACTGAATAAATAACAGAGGATACCACTATCCTCTGGTCCCTCTGCTAGCAAAAGCCAAAAATATAGAGAGCCTGGTTACAGTAGGTGGTGCACAGCCGTCCCTAAATTCATGCAACCTCGTTATGCCCAGTGGTGTGTCTCAGAGTTTTAATAATCTGAAAAGGATCATTATGCTGCTAATAACAAGGATATGAGTATGAATGCATATGAAATCTGTTTGTGCTTGGATGATAAGGGAAGTGAAGTTTATGAAAGAGAAGTATTTTAGCACTTGAGAAGAACGTGGAAATGAAACGGCCGCTATTTCAGCGCTGGGCTTGCAGAGCTCCTGGGCAGTGTCTGGAGCTGCAGGAGTGGAATGGTGTTCAGTGTGCTCGTCAGCCTTCCTCTGCTTGCTTAAAGGCTGGGAAGACAAAAATGAAATTCATTTGATAAAAAGGTATGCAGACAGGTTTTCAAAAGTGGCTAAATTCGTGAAACTCAATTTCTGAATCTCAAATTGAAGAAACTTTTCAAAGGGCGTGGGCACTCTGTGCTTCTGGAAGCCACGCTCAAATAGTCCAAAAGTGTCATTAAAAAAAAAAAAAAAAGAAAACCTGCTGTCATTTTGTTGCACTTAAACTTTACTGGTATGCTTTGGAAACATGTTCAGATTCTCAAAAATATTTTTTAGTATGAAGGAAATTATATAACTGTCACTCTTAATCATACGGTACGGACAGGGCAACAGAGTGGCTTTTCTGAAAAGTCAGCCTGGCTTTGACTGTAGCACTGCTCTGTACCTGATAACGAATCCTCTGGGTACAGGTTATGAGGAGCACGGTGAGAAGAGAACCAATTCTGTTTCAATTAGTCCTCATCGTCGTCTGTGTGTTTTATTACAGAAATTAACAAATGTCCGAATAATGAAAGAAAACATGAGAACCGGCAACCTTCCAGCAAATATGAAAAAAGCTAGAGTCATCCAGATTATCCCATGTAAGATGATCAACTTTATCTCTAGAAGCAAGTGCTATAAGTACATGGCTATCCTAAGGTTGTCGTAAGTAAACATTACACCTGCGTGTTGACACCAGCACACCTCATGTCAGAACATGGCTGTGTTGGCTGGGTCCAGAAGAGAGGAAAGCCCAGACCTGGAAACTGTAACTCTGAAAATAATTACTGCATATGCCTTAAGGAAGGAAAAGTTGTAATTTTTTATGTGCTACCTGTAAAATTCAAATGCTTTGAAAACTGTTGTACTGTCCAGAGTGGTAGTTTTTGTTTTTGTTTCATTTTTAGGTAGACCACATTTTTGAGGGTTTAGTTAGCTTCCCTTTGGTTTTGTCATCCCCTTTGCAGACATGGCTGCTCAATGTTTGGGCAACGATACAGACAGAGTATCCTGTCCCTGTAAAGTGTAGCGTCCTTATGGAGCGTCTGCACACAATTTATTTATTTATTTTAACTTTATCAATGTAAAATATATAATGGGCAGATATTTTTCAGGATTGAATGAAATAATTCAGCAGTTTCACCCACTAAACCAGCGTACTTTCTGTATGTTTCCTTGCCCAGTCTGGAGCAGCACTGTAATGTCTGCTCATGAAAATAAGTTTCAGACCTTGCTTGCCATATCCTGTGTGAAAGTAAAAATAAACCACAGAAAAGCTAGTGCTCTCCTCCACTCGCTCAGTAAATCCTGGATAAGATCTTTAAGACACTCCTTCTGGCTTCCAGCTAAAACGTTTGTTGTTGTTTTCTCACAAATGTAAGAGTGGAGCAGTCAGCATACAAAAGAAAGAATAGACATGAGTTTGTTTGTTTTTCCAGATGATTTTAATAGAGTGATTCTGTCAATGAAAAGAGGGCAGGAGTATACAGACTACATCAATGCTTCCTTCATAGATGTAAGTACAAATGTTTTTGATATATTTAGACTACAAGTCAAATATTTTGCTGTTGCTTGTAAGTCATCTTAAAGAGACACGGCCAACTTGGCTGATGAAGAACAGTAGCTTTTTTGTTTGGGTTTGGCTTATGAGAGTTTCCAAATAGGTTTCTTATCTGGCGTTTTCAATTTCAGTTTAAATAGTTGTGTAATTTAAACATTGCTGATGTGAGATGTATAAACTAAGGTTTGTATTAAGTCCTAAAAAACCAGGCAGTGAAACAGGTTCTATTCTCTGCATCCATGTTAACAGGTATCCTGACTATGTGGTTTTCTAACTTAGAGGGGGGGTGGGGATGGAGTACATATTTAGCATGGGGAAAGGCTTTCAGAGTGTTTGGAGTCAGGATTTACCTGGGGAGACCTGCAATAATTGCCAGCTTTGTTCCTGGCTTCCTCACGGAACCTGACCAACGCCTTCCACTTTTATTTTTATTTAAATATAAGAATTAATTATATCCTAAAGCAGTAAAACCCAATTAGTGACTGAGGACTGTGGATACTACAGCTATGAAGATCACATCAGTATGTAAATAGAACTGTAGCTCAAAAACTATAATGTTAATGCTGTAGTGAGGGCAGTGGCTGCAGGTGTTCACAATCTCCTTGTGGAAACCTTCAGCTGTCACTGCAGAACTCCAGTCCTTCAGCCGTGACCATAAAAATCATAAAATACGACTCAGGATTGTGAACCTTCCTTTCTGAAAGGAGACAAGGTGAACTAACCTGGACAGGGAACTGCAGGAACCGATTGTCATCTTTAAAATAAGACCAGGGTAAAAGCCCCTGATGACGGTGGGGCCACTTACGCGTTACTGCCATGACGCACATACAAGAAAAGAGTATCGAGCACGCAAGCTTTTACACCTCGTGACTGCACATTGGCATTTCCAATCCGGGGGAACGAGTGACAGTTGGGTGGGCTTTGTGTCACCAGAGCATGGAAGGGACCTGGGCGACCATCTCGTATGGGACACCAGCTGAAGCGAGGCTCGGAGAGAAGCTGGGTGCTGCGCTCTCTGAATACCGGCTTCGGTCACTCTCATCCTCGCGAGTCATTACACACACGTGTCTCTTTCTCTGCAGGGCTATCGCCAGAAGGATTACTTCATTGCCACTCAAGGACCGCTGCCCCATACCGTGGAGGATTTCTGGCGGATGGTGTGGGAGTGGAAGTGCCACACCATCGTTATGCTCACAGAAGTTCAAGAGAGGGAGCAGGTATGCGTTGCACGGCTGCATTTTAAAAGTGCAATAAAGATGAGCCTCTGTGTTACATAAACACTATTACATCCTATTTATAATACTTACACTATTTATACTATTTGTATAAACCCTTATACAAATTTTAGCAATACAAGATTTTTTGCCTTTTCAGAAATGACCTCTTGCTTCACTGTTAGCTGTAGGCCAGTGTTTGCTGGTTTTGCTCAAATTGTCGGAAAGAATGCCCAAGCTACTGGAAATTACGTTTTTTAAAAGGGCCCAGTTCACATTAAAAGCACAACTATTATTGGGATTCCTGGTGCGGTTGCCTGTGGAAGAGTTGTTTGGGATCTGAGAACAGCTGACAACGTTTTCTTGAAGAATTCCCTCCCCGTTTTGCCACTATAAGCTTCTGAACCTCTCCTCGTGCATCCTCTGTCATGAATTATCAGAGACCTGTATCCCTGCAGTGTTGCAGACTCCGGGTTCAACTTGTGTTTTAGTGCTCTGAAATGTTTTCTGTTGTTATTCTTGGATGGCTCTTTTACAACATTACATTGCATTGCCTGGAGGAGTTACTTAATTTTCTTCTAATTTATTTATAACGCAGGATTTATCAACTATGACTTCTGAGCCCTTTTCATCTTTATGGTTTACATTGTAGAAATATTTTATTCCTATACTGTTGGTTATTAGCCTTTTCATTGCAAACTGTCTAGAACATGTTATGCTTTATGTCACATTTTATATCAGAGATTCATGATAATGCAGATAACTGGGAAAAAAAGTAATATCATGGAATGTTTACAATTCTCTCTCAATTTTGCAGGAAAAATGCTTCCAGTACTGGCCATCAGAGGGCTCAGTAACTCACGGAGACATAAATGTAGAAATAAAGAATGACAGTCTTTTAGATGCCATAAGTGTAAGAGACTTCATAGTTACATATAATCAGGTATGGTTTTTAAATTGCATAAGTTTTTTTTTTTTGCATTTGAAGGCATTTACAAATATAATTACGTAACTTAAATCCTGGAATTTCTATCTGAAGATAACTGCAGACATTTTAGCAGTCAAGAGTAAACTTATAGGGAACATTTTGCTTAAAGCCCCATGAAAATCCTGGTCGGTAAAACACATCCTTGTTCAAAGTGTGGTTTTTTTTTGGTAATGTTTTGCTGTTGCTGCTGGTCTTGCATTTTCTACCATTTACCATATATCTAGTACAGAAAATTTGATTCAGGTTTTTAAATTCCTGGGAAGCATTTTACAGCACAAATACAAATTCTCTGCCTACCAGCTGTTCCTTAATGCTGCTCTGCTACAGGCATGCTCTACAGATGACTATTTTTTGAACTTTTGGGCATGCATCTCTTCACTCACTGAATCATTTCTTTAGGAACTGATTTGCATTGCTGTGTTTGAAAGAAAAATTTACTTGCCATTTAGAATACCATTAATTTAACTACGTATTGTGTTACATGTAATTTATACACTTAAATAGTTGGCCCATGCAAAGCAAAAGGACTTTAAAGTGCTCTGCATTTCCTTCTGGAGAGCGGTGGATAAGGCACAAGTACACACTGTGCTCACAACAGAGTCCTTGTCCCTGTGTTGACTTATGTCATATTGGAAAGTATTTAAAACCCGAGTAACGCAATTTTAGATACTTCCAAGCAGCATTTTTTAATGCATTGTTAGAAGTGTTTGCTGCAGCACATCTAAGAAATATGAGTACCTTCTGTATTGGGCCTGAGAGTCCTGCAAACTTGCATGTCCATTGCCGGAACGAGTTGCTAACCAGTTCGCTTCAGAAGCCATTTCTAGGAGCATGCTAAGAAACACGCAATCAGATAATTCACCTACTGCCATTCAGATCACTAAAAGAAGCCTACATTTTAAAGCATTGTCTTATTTTTTTCCTCTGATTATTTTCTGGTTTTCTTCCTTATCTATCAGATCAGTATTTTAATACCACTGGCAAAGTCCCTTCCCAACAATCCTGTTTAATTAGCTATGAAATAACGATGTAATATTCAGACTGCCTGGCAGAATTAGTATGACATTAATACCTATTTAAACTTTCAGTCAGCAAGCATAAAGACAAGACAAATAATTTTTAAGTTTCAAGGTAACAGGTAGCATCGTGCAAAGATGAGTGGATTTCATTAGCTGATTTTTTTTAGCACAGTGCATGGGGAATGTGGGAACAGAGCTATCAGGTATGCATGAGCAATGTATTATGGACCAGGCTGAAATTAGCCCACTTTACTGTAATGGTGAAAAAAATTATGCTACAGCTGTTGAATGTAAGAAGTGCGTTTCCATCTGGAATTAACAGCTGGGTGAATCTGGTTTTTGCACACACGTAGGGTAACCACGAGAAGCAAAGCAGGCTGGTTCGGCAGTTCCACTTCCATGGCTGGCCAGAAATTGGAATTCCTGCTGAAGGAAAAGGGATGATTGACCTGATCGCAGCTGTCCAAAAGCAGCAGCAGCAGACAGGGAATCACCCGATCACCGTGCACTGCAGGTAAGGCTCCCCTCCCCTTCCCACAGTTAGCTGATTAACTTTTTCTCTAGACTGGTTGCTGTTATGGCTGTTATTTGTAAGGGTGTAGACCGCATCCTTTAAGAAATAAAAATTAAGAAATAAAAGGTAGAGAAATGGAAAAATTGAGATTACATAAATGTAAAACAGTAGTGGTGGTTTTTTGTTGTTTTTTTTGGAGTGTAAAACACCCCAGCAATACAGTGCTCAAATGTTCTATCATGATCAAAGTAATCAAATTATTGGCAAAATGAAATATATCCTTAATCTAATTTGAACACAAACTGTACCTCTGTTTTTGAAAGCAGGAAGGACAGAGAAACCAATGTTCTGTCACTTTTTCTTTTTCCGTAGTTCTTTTAATAAGCTGTATTTTTTGGACTTTTCCTCTGTGTTTTCAAATGCTAATCTTAGAGTATTTTTTTTCTCTTTATCAGTCTTTTAAATTGTTCTTTTCCATTTTTGTACTACATCTGCTGACTTTAAAAGTAGTAGTAAAACTATTATTCTGCCTCCTCCTAATTCAGAAATAACACTCTCCTTTTAAAATATTTTTTTTATAAGTGAATAAAGCCTTTTCCTTTTCTCTGGTCAATACGAAGTCAAACTGACAGTTCACAGGGGCAGAGTCAGCAGAAGAGAGGTTGCCTGGTTTGTTTTGTCTTTTAAATAAGAAGCTATTAACCTCAAGAGGTCACCCTTCGACATGAACTTTTTCGCTGCTGTGGGCTCCGTGGGCCTGTTTGCTGTGGGAGAGGTGCTGGCAGATTCCGTGCTGCTCTCACCCAGACTGGGTTTTGCAGGGGCTTCATCTCTGCTGCGTTCGTCTGAGACCTTGTGCAGTAGAGTGCCTCTTGTGATCTGAGCCCGACCATGACACATTTTGTCTCTCACTGCCCTCAGAATTGGTAACTGAATCCACGTTAGATGCTGGAGCATGAGATCTTTTCTTCTTCAGCATGTTGTATGAGTTCAGCTGCTGTTGCTGGAGCATGGTCTCCTTCAAGCAATGCACAGAGGTCAAGATCCTGCTATTTTTATATCTAACAACATTTATTAACTGTAATATTTTCTTCCCCTTTCTGTGATCCCACTGTTGAGCAGTGCTTGGCACCCGTAGCACGACAGGGACCCTCTCTGCAGGAGCTGTGCTCTCCAGCACTCTGTCAGCCAGCGGCGTTGTCCGGCGCTGCTTCTGGGGCTTCCCTGCATTGCAGAGAACACCCAACAGGTTCTTTTTCATGCTGCAGAAATTACAGTAGTGATTTATGTGACACTCAGATTGTCTTGTAGCATTATCCGCAGGGAAGTATGCTCACTGACCGTTTGGAGGCGTTTTGCTAGAAGAACACATGCTTGCTCTTCGAGTTAGAATTAGGAAAGGCTTTGTTAGAGCTGCTCTCTGCAGTGTGCACCGGCTTTCATTTTGCTCTTATTTGAGTTTTAATGGGTCTCACTGAGAAGTACGGTTTGTATTTTGGCTATCTGAAGCGTCACAAGTATTTTCATCAGCTGCTGAAGCAAAGTGATCCCGGGAGCTCTTGGATCTGTTGGCGTTTTGGGATAGGATCATACAGTAATGCGTATTAACTGCCAAAACTTCCTCCTCCTCCTTACTTCTGAAGCGTTTTCTCTTTGCTGTTTTCATGTATTTTCCCTAAGGGACTGTGGGTTCCCCCACCCCATGGGGGCTGAACTCGGTGGTGGTGATGATATTTTGTGTTTGATGCTTCAGTTTGACCAATTCTAACAGCCGCTTCTTTGTAAACGCTAGGGAGGTAAAATTCTGAATGATAATTAAAGTGGGTAAAGTATCAGCTAGTTCTAACCAATAAAATAAGAGGTTAAAATAACTGATGTCTTTGATATACACAAATCAGATAGATAAGAACCAGCTGAGGTATATATTGCTTCTACTTCTTTGGGTTTTTAGAGCTGCAGCCTCTCTGAAGCATCAGCTTAATCGTTTGACATGAATTTTTCCTAGATTTTTTAAAAATGACTGCAATGATTATAAAACTGATTAAACAAGAAAATAAAAGCAACCGCACGGTGTATCCTAGGATTTTTAATATTGCACGTTTTGTCCTGCCCCTGTTTTGACAGCCTGTATGTACAGTGCACTTTAACTGCTCCGTGCAGTCATACCTGCGTCTTCAAATATAAATTAATGTAAATGTATGAATAAGTAAAAGACTGATTTTTTCAGAGCATTCACGTAAACTTGGGAAACCCTCTGTTCATTTTTTTCCAACTATTTATGAATGGTTTCAGGAGCAGCTAAAAGCGATAATTCTTAACGTGGAATAAAGACCTAGCACTAAATAGTTTCAGAAGGGCTTTGCTAACTGAGTTGCCAACAGAATTCAAAGCCAGTCTGTGCTAAATCCTAACTCCCTTCCCTTCCAGTGAGGGTCTCCTGCTGCCTTCTGGTTAGCTCATAGCTACCTGCGCTTTTTCTCTCTTTGCTGTCTCCTCCTCTCTACACCGTAATAAACCAGGCAAGACTGCTTAAAGATCCCTTACTTCACTCTTTTGGCCAATCTGTGCCTTTTGGAGCATCCTTTGCTTTTGAACTTTGTCTCAAGAAGTGAAGCCTGAGAGTCAAATTGAAAAGTTATCTTCCCTTTAAAAAAGTGTTAAAGGAAGTACAGAGAGGGAAGTGAGTATGAAAGGAGTAGAGCCGTGTTCCTGTGAGACAACACATGTGTTTCTCCTGCATTTCAAATACAGTTTAGTTCTCCATGCCAAAATTTTTCAGCCAATTAACAAAACAAAAAAAAAAAAAAAAAAAAAAACAAGCAAAGAAAAAAAAAACAGCTAAACAAACAAAACAGGCCAAAAAACTTATATGGACTTTAAGGATTTATTAAAAAGATGTTTTGGGAAGAAAGAAGGAGAGAGCACCTAGCACGAGCAGTACAAGCAATGGAGTGGGGAACAATGTGTGAATAAGTGAATAAGCAACATTTGATGATGTCTGCCTGCAGCTTTACTTTATATCTTTATTTCCTCGCCTTTTTGTAGATGTAGACCTATTCCAAAGTGCATCACTCATGGGTTACTCTAGAAAGCACATGAGGTTACTACAGATTAGCTAACGACAAATAAACCTGAACCCTCTTAGATTTTGCATTTTTCTTTAATCCGATAAAAGTAATTGTCTGAAGGGAATAGTGCATCTAATACGTTGTACCTGTTCATTTTCCCTCCAGTCGCACTTTTAATGTATCCAGCTGAGGATACATGCATTTGCACTTAATCTTTTCGTAAGACGATGCTTATCAGATTTTTTTTTCCATTTGATGGAATTAAGGTAGAAGCAATGATGTGTGATTACATTTCACCTGCTATAAATGATTAAAAAACATGAAAATTTTAAATTTAATAAATTATTTTGTGCTTATCCTTGTTCAGCAATCCAGTGACCTTCTGCTTCATCTTACCAGTGACTGCCAAATTCCAAATTCCATCCTGGTTTTAGTTATTTCCTATCAAAGCTGCTGGCCTTCCAGTGCACAGCCCCTGGTTTTTGGTGACAAATAGTCCATAATTTGTGTGATTAAGAAAGCAGATCTTTTTTTTGGCTCTGATACTAGGCATAATAAATCAGTTAACAGTTACTCAAATATATTTTGCTTGCATGGAATTGTGATCTGACAGAGATAAAGGGACAAAATATACCGAGTGAAGCATGCCGAAACAAAAGGAACTGTAGTTACTCTGGGCTCTGTCAGGTTGCTTATAATAGCCAGGTTGGAGGCAGAACAGCCATTTTCAGTTTCTAGTACGTTGTATAGCCTTGTATGCAGCCTTCCGTTAGTTTCTCCTTATATTAAGATATCTGTTTGAAAGGAAATGGCTTGGATCATAAGACCTATTAACATCTTTTAATGGGGTAGGACACTTCCCCTCAAATTGCTTTGGAATAACAAAAATCCCGGCGTGTGAGTTTGATTGCCCAGCGCTTCTCTATGTTATAACCAAGTTTTGTCTGAAGTCTAAAGATTGTGTTCTGCCACATGAAGATTAAAACTGAAAGCAGAGCATGAGGGGATAGGAAGCTTTCTTTGCCGAAGACTGATGGATAGGTGAAGAAGCAGCTTTGCCAGCTCATAATTCAAGTGCCAGGCTTGTGCTGAGGGCATCCATGCGCTGCGGCTGCTGCTCGCGATCTCCCGTTTGAGGGCAGAAGCTGTCAGCAACGGCGCTGGAGCAGCTCCTGCCTGGCTCAGGATTGATTTCGATTGCTGCTGGCTCCCTTCTAACGTGGCAGTAGTGGCAGCATAGGCTGATATTAGTGCTTGCTTATTCTCTATCAATATTATTTTTAGCGTTTTTATCCTGCTGTATGCCAGGAATCTGTGAATCTGTGAATCTGTGAATGCCAACCAGGCGTGTTTATGTTGCAGCGCTGGTGCTGGCAGAACAGGTACGTTCATAGCGCTCAGCAATATCCTGGAACGAGTGAAGGCTGAAGGGCTCCTCGATGTATTTCAAGCTGTGAAGAGCTTAAGACTGCAGAGGCCACATATGGTGCAAACACTGGTATGATATTTAACAACCCGGATCTTTGTCAAAGGATGTGTGTTTGTAAATATTCTTGTGGGAAGAGAACAAAGGATTTTTTTTTGCAGGTTGAAATAAATTATGTATGATGGCTGTGTATGTACAAGGTATTATCAGAAATCTGTATTTTTACAGACTTTTTTTATGACATTTCTAAAAGTAAAACTTGGCTAAACATTCAGTGTTTTTTTAGGAACTGGTGACAAATAAACCAAAATCTTTTGAGAGTTACAGATGACAAAACTTATGAAGTAAATGCCTTTTAAGCCATATATATCAGTTTTTCTTTCTTTACCTGAAAGTGTCTAGACTTAAACAGGCTTGCAGTTCATCACTGAAAGGGAGGAACGCTGACTTGTTGAAAGTCAGCTACAAAGAATATGCGAAGCTTGGTCCTGACACTTTCCCTTACAGAATAAACGTTAACAAGTTTTATGGAGGTGTGTTTTTGGAAAACACATAACGCCGATATTTGGTATTTTGATAGCAGCTTCCATTAGGTGATGAGAAACTTCTTTAGAAACAGTTCTCTCGAAGCTGCTTTCCCAGGTAGATGTTTTCTCCGTACTATGGATAGGGGAAAGAGGCTGAAGAAGTGGAATTGGATTATCTGCAGTCACGCTCAGACAGGGATGAAATCTTTCTTTTGGGGTTCTGGCTCTGTGATTTAATAATGTCAGTTAAGGGTGTAATTGCCGTTATTGAATTGATATTCCCAGCTGAGCACTGTGGAAAGGCTTCTGCTAAACTCTGCTTTCCAGCGTGAGTGAATTCAGATGCCGATTCCGTTCATTATCAGGCGTTAGAGATCTGGTAATCCAGCAAATCACGTCGAAGGCTATCAGCATGCCCACGAGCTCGGGCTGTGCCCCACCTTTAGGATGCAGAGGACTAGCCAGCAGGCTGACGTAGCCAGTGGATAAGTATACACAGACAGCATTTACAAGTGAAACTCCACTTCAGAAAAAAAAAATGAACTTAGAGGTGTTTTTCAAGTTCTGTACATTTGAAGTTGCGTTGTCACATAGTTTCAGCTGTGGAGCTCAAAGCCTGAAGTTAAGCAGCCGGGCTCCCTGGGGAGGGCGCAGGACGAGTTCCCTGCTTTAGCACGAGATGGGTAACAGCCAGGTGCAGTCAGCAGCTTAATTTAAATGAGGAGACAGGTTTAAGAATTGACGTTCATTTGAAGAACTATCCCCTAGAAAGCTTAAAGAAATCATTTTAACCAACAGGCAAGAATCAGCCTGTATTTGACAAAAGAGAGGTACCATTGCTTTTATTAAAGAAAAAAAAGAACCAGGATAGACTAGTGCTCAGCTCCTTCTGCACATGAAGAGAAAACGGGCAGCTTTGAAGAGAATACCCTGCTGATGGGTTGGTGGCTCTTTGAGGGTCAGGGTGTTACCATCCGCCTGTTATTAAAAGTTGGTTGCATGTGAGATGAGAGCGAAGCCTTTCATGTCAGAACTGCCACGGGTCAGAACCCGCGTTGAAACCATGGCGCGGCTTGTGCTGAGGACCATGTCGAGGTCCTCCGGTCACCTGCCTTTGGTTTCAAAGCTCCTCGCGGTGACAGGGTCGGGAACCAGCCAGCGGCGAGGCGTGAGCAGACGTGAAGCCAAGAGCACAGAACTTTAGAATCAGAAACTTTCAATCACTGGGCGATTAGGCTGAACTGGTAGCTGCTGTGAACGTGCCGTCTTCCGAAGTGGAAGACGTTGCGTTCACCACTAGGATTTGCATAAGAATGATTTTTTTTCCAATGTAATCATATGATGTGACCAAAGCACGTTTTGATATCTTCTCACTGTTTTTCAGGAACAGTATGAATTCTGCTACAGAGTGGTACAAGATTTCATCGACATATTTTCCGACTATGCTAATTTCAAATGAAAATTCCTGCCTTATTTTTTAATTTGTCTGTATAAATAGTTGTATATTATATTAATTTATTCCATGTCATTTTGATTGACTTTTATTGTAAATATGCCTTTGTGTTTCATCTAAAAGTTGCATTTGCTGTACAA
This sequence comes from Anser cygnoides, assembly GCF_040182565.1. NCBI lineage: Eukaryota > Metazoa > Chordata > Aves > Anseriformes > Anatidae > Anser > Anser cygnoides. Next base: position 2,578,207 of record NC_089879.1, on the reverse strand, counting down.
AATTATTTCTGAAATATAAATATCTTCTAAAGCAAAGTATAATGTTCATATACAGTATATTACTATAAGATGGTAGAGAAATCTTTATTCTAAATAACAGTTAAATTAATTATTGAAGTTTTATTTCTTTTTTTTTTTTTCCCACTTACAATTATTTATCAATAATGCTGTCTCCCAGTTCTTGAAACTTTACGCAGGTGATTTACATTTCATACTAAAAAAGTGAACTGTGGTATATATGTTTAAACTAAACATGTTTTGGCCATAAACCTTTCTTCACTGACGTCAACAGCAAATGAAAACAGATGTTTATCTGGGGACACACACTGCTAACCTACTCACGCTTACGTGTAATTTATTTCATGGTCTCACTGAAGGGCAAAGAGACTTCGAGCTATCAGAATATGGCCCTTTTTGTGTAATAATGTACAGTATAGCTGAAAAATATAATTGCTTTTAAAGTCTGTTTTTAAGAACCTCCCAGTGGATGGCAGTTCTATTTTGAGTCTTAATAAGATATAATCGTTATAAATACAGATTTAAATTTTTGATTTAATATAACTTTAAAAGTCCATTTATTTTGTTCTTTCCTAAATATTACACCAGCTTAAATCAATCTAGAAATACAGTAATGCGAGTTTCCCACTATTAGAGAATATTTTGCATATCAGAAGAGTCTATTTTGCAGCTCCTGAACTTGTCTACTTCAAGAGGCTCTACAGCCGTTGTTGAAACTCAGTATAAAGCTTCTGTATGTACATGTGCATATTTTCTCACCTTTTTGAGAAAAGGCAAAAGAGAATTTGATGAAGAAAAATTCTCATTCTTTGATTACAGTCAACAAAATAATTAATAGTACTTCCTAAAATTTTGAAAAAAAAACACAGTAAATTTTTAGCACTAGCAACGTTGAGCACTGTAGCAGAAAGCTCCTTTATGTTCTTACTTTCCCGTGTATGTTATCAAAAAAAGAAATGCTTCCTTTATCTAAAAGGGTTATATGATTGTGTATATAGATATATTTTTAATGAAACTACTACTGATAATATAATTGGTGAAATAAATTTTAAAAGTCTTTTACTATAGCCCAGAACAGGATGTGCTTGGGGGTTAGAAAATCCAAAAAAATCACAGGGCATCTGAATGTTGAATAATTCAAAAGTATATCTTTTCCACTCTTTAAAATGCATACATATATGAATTAATGAGCACAAAGTCTGTACTTCAGTTACTTAACTAATATGCAATAGTCCTGTCTTGTCCAGTTGCTTAGGTTTTTTCAATGCAAACATAAAAGCCTTATTTAAAATTAAACAAACTGATCATTTCACTGTTCTTGCACTATTTTGCCCCATGACCATTTTTCGTATCTGGTAACAAATAGAATCAGTCGTACAACGCAAGGAACAAGGGAGGTGTTCATCCCTCTCCTTTCAGTTCTTAGTGGATGGAAAAGGTGCAGTTTAGACATTTCTAAGCACACTGTTCTGAACACTGCCATTTACTGCTTCTTGTCTTCCCACTGATGCACTTCTGTATTTATTTGTACAGTAAATTATGCACTTAAAAAAGCTCGTTTAAAGACTAAACATTCTTTGTGACTTGTCATTAGAAGATACTCTCAAAACACAGAAAGTGTTGAGGAGTAAAAGAACGCAAAGTTTACATTACTACTGCATGCTAAAATTCTATCAAATTTCAAAAAGGCATCAAATAAATTCAGTATGAAAACCAATGCAGCGAGGTTTTCGGTATGATCATTTGCAGCACAGACAGAATCAGAGAGGTTAAATGATGATAGAAAACAATGCAAAGAAATGTTCACCATTTTCCGAAGAAGCTTATTCGATGGTCCCATTAGATCCTAGGATCTTTCCAAACATTTACTTTACAATAGAAAAATAATTTGTCTATCAGACAGCCCATCTCCTAGGGATCTCACATAAAAGCCTACACGGAGAGTTGCCTCGTGAAGCAGACCTCCTCAGCTGGACGGCAACGCAGCGTGATGTTACGGGGACCCGATGGGCAGCAGCTAAGAGCAGGCTGGAGTTAAGCTGAAACATCAAATGTTAAGTGGGTACTCCAATTTTAGTTGCTACCTATATTATCAATTAGGGAACAGAAAAAAATGTAACACATTTCAGAAGTCACAAACATAATGACCTTTTTTCTTTTTTTTTTTTTTTTTTTTTTTTAAATCTGAGAAGCTTGCTTTCCAGTTGTGTTTAGTGAATAAGCTGCTTATTGCAGCAGCCTCGTAACTGGGGAGCTGTATCTTGACATAGATATATCTGATTTTTCTTTAAAAATTTTCCTACGTTGCATGAAATTACTTTAAAATGCCAAATAGTTGATTAGAAGTTGTACATTCTGATCGGTATGTGGTTTTGGTCACTATGTGACATGACTGTTTTCACGTGTTAAGATGGGTTCCAGTTCACCGAAGCATTTAAGCATTTGCTTTACGACATCTCTACTCCACAAAACATACAGCACCATAGGTTCTTGGTTCCTGAAGCAATCCCTTAAGTGCTTTGCTGAATTGGGCCTTAATGAAGAATGCATACTGTAATTACCAGTGTTTTTTAGGGTATTTTTACGTATCAGTTTTTTAAACTTTTAAAATGAGCCTGACCGCCTGTGTTCAATATTTTGAAATGTTTTCATTTCCCTAGTACCATTTTTAATGTAAAGTTATTGAAACTTTTCTGTATGACCAAATTGTATTTAATTTGTCAAATCTTTATAATATATGTATGTATTATACAGTTTCAGCTACTATTATTTTCTTTTATTACATTTATAATTTGATCTTGCTGTGTTTTTAATGCCAGTGAATGTTGCTGAATTATTTGTATATGCAAATTGCAAGATCTAATACATTCTGATGCAAGAACAAAGCTCTGTTTTTATTCTTACACCGTATTACTTTCTTTAAATCTTTTAATTTCATTCCTGTCCTGCGTGCTCATTTAAGTTAACCATTCCGAAGGATTGAAAAGCCATTACCTAGGTAGGTAATTCTTCGGTGCTTATCACCTGTAGTTATTTGGAAGTAATGCTGATTCGCGTCGTAACTGAAGCACTGTGCGTATAAAACGCGGATAAATTCAGGGTAGCAATTAGCAGGCCAAGTCTTCTCAAAGAGTATGAATAACTAAGACTTGGTGATCGATAGAGAGCTCTGAAATGACTAGGCCCCGTGCAGCACCGAGCTCCAACATGACTAGGCCCCGTGCAGCCTTCCCTTAAGTATCAGTTCAATGATTTGAAGCCTGGCCCTGCAGTATGTTGACAAGGATAACCCCCGGGACACTCGTACAGCTCCCAGACAGCTCAAAGCCGTGTCCTTCTGCTCATTCTTCCCATCGGAGCAGGGCTGCGCTGCCCTGGGGGCATTGGGGAGCAGTGGGGGCCGGCGGCACCACGGGGCCTGCACCAGGCCGCAACTCCTGGCCGGGCAGGGGCGTGAGGGGAGGCCTCGCTCACGGCACACGCACCACCGCTCCCTTCTGCTGTACCTCAGGTTTGAGAGTGCTGTGCTACGCTGTGGTATCGCACCAAGATAAATGTGGCGGCCTAGCTTTCAGCTGTCGCCTGTCATCAATCAAGAGTAGGACAGGACAAGAGGGAAAGGCCTCAGGTTGCGACAGGGGAGGCTCAGGTTGGAAAGGAGGAGACATTTCTCCTCAGGAAGAGCAGTCAGGCGTTGGCACGGGGTGCCCAGGGAGGCGGTGGCGTCACCGTCCCTGGGGGTGTTCAAGGAGAGGTTGGACGTGGTGCTTGGGGACATGGCTCAGTGGTGACATTGGTGGTAGGGGGTGGTTGGACCAGGTGATCTTGGAGGGCTTTTCCAACCTTTACAATTCTGTAAGGGTTTTGACAGTGTAGATTATTTTTCGATTATTTTTTCCTTGCTCGTTTAGAAGAACTTTTAGTTTGCGTGTCCTCCTTGTGTGCTGTATGCTGACCTATTACAGAACTCTTTCTTTGTTTTCCAATGTTTGTCAAACGCCCTGCTCCAACATTTAGTATTCGTACATGGTAATCTTGCTGCTTTCAGCACTACAGTTACAGGAGTAACTGTATTGTCTGTGATTCTATGATTTGTTACATGTCAAAGCTTTTTTTTTTTTTTTTTTTTTTTTTAATTCCAGATGAACTGACAAAATATTTTGTGTGATTGGATCATAGTTTTAGCATGTATCAAGATACACAGCCTGTAAGGCCACTGGAAGTCAGTCCTGTGGGAACAGACTGATACCTTTGCTTTCAGAAAAAAAGAAGAATCTCAATTATTAATCAGTAATTATTGACTATTTACTGCTTATTTAAAATAATTATTATCAAAATTATTACTTATCTGCACAATTTCTAGTATGATACGCCTAGTATCATACTAGAATAGTAAGGGTTACATGCTATGAGACACAAAGAATGACTTTTCTCCTGTGTCATCGTAGTGTGCTCCTGTTGGTCTCTTTCTGTATTTAAGATCAACGATAAAAGGCACCTTTCCTAACAAACCTAAAATTGCAGAAAGGACTTGGGATAACTTGATCCTCCATTCCTTAAAGCTGCTAACACACTGCTGTTCAGATACTGTACTGATAATAAAGTGCTCAGATTTGCCTCTAACATCCAGTAAAAAGAGATTTCAGTGACAGGGTGACGGTATAATTACAATCCAACTAGTGGAAATGTTCTTCTTACAACAGATACCCTCTTGCTCTCTACTATGTCCCATTTTAGTAGCAAAAGAAATAATGCAACTACACAAAGTATGAAGCCTGTAACTTTTGCAGTCGGTTTATATACACAGATTATATGTGACACCTACATTTGTCATTGCAATTCTCCAGCAATTAATTTTTTGACTCATCAGATGAGAATCTGCACTTTTTTTTTTTTTTTTTTTTTTTTTTTTTTTTTTGGTCCTTGAACTTGTGTTTCTTTCTGGAGATTTTGCATTTTACAACTTGTGATGCTGGAGATAGTTCTGTTTATAGAAAGCAGCCTTTAGAAATAACTTCAATTTTAAACTACTCACGCAATACATTTATTTCTATAGGCTATTTAAGCAATATAGATTAACCGAGAACAAAGCCGTATTTGTTCTGTATAGGGCATAAATGTCAAGTCAAAGCTAAGATTTCCTTCATACAGAAATTGTTCAGTGCCTCTGAGAATTTTTCAAGCAATTGGACTTTACTGCGAATGTTCTTCATTTTATGTGTTAGGATTATTTTGTAATTTCGATATTTTAATAAGAGCTTTCTTCAAATGATTTTTATACGTTTTCTATGCTACTTCTCACAGTGTGCGAATTACCAAATTATTAATCAGGTTGAGACTTTGTCCTGGAAGTTCTTTGCACAAACAGTCCTTTCTTCACCTGCTCCCATTGTTCCTGTGTTTTCATGAACGGCGCTCAACCCGTTTATAACCCTTGAACAGCAGATCTAAATTGTTACTGAATGCCAGTTGGGTGAACACCAAGCAGAGCAAAACTGTACCGCTTTCAAGGAGCTCGAGCAGGAATCAATTAGCATATTGGCAGTGGTATCAGATTATGAAGCTCAAGTTGTGCACTTGCTGGCAGCGATCTGATACCAGCAGAACAGGCTGCGGGCCGTGCCTTCGTTTCGGGCAGTGAGCAACCTGTAGGCCGTGTCTGTCGTGCTCGTGGTCTCTGCTCCTGTCTTCTTGGAAACACCACAACTGCCCCAGGCCCTATGAAGTAGATAACGTATTTTGCTTTTAAGTTATTTAAGCTCAGCGGAGTCCTGCCCCGTTCACAATAAACGAGCGTACAGATCACTGAGTCATACACAAACAGCAGACACGTTTGATAGGAACCATTTTGGAAAACCTATCCTATTTGTTCATAAACTTAGGCCGATTCCTCTCACATGAGAATAAGTTGTCAAAATTTGGTTCTCTGTATGAATACGTGCATCCGAAAACCTTAGGTGTGATAATGTCAGTGCAATAAACTATTTTAAGAGAGGAAGCCTATTGCAAAATAGATACTTTTTCAGAGATTCATCATAAAATAACTTACTTAATCACTGGGCTTTGCTTTACACAGCATCAGTAGCCTGAAGTATATATTCCTCAGAATGCCCAAGAAAAAATCATTAATTAAATCAAATTGAGAAGTGATCCACGATGACAGCTGCCAACTGAATTTACACTGATCCCATCTACATCAACACTTTTGTTAGAAGTTAGCAATTTTATTCATCGCTTACCAGGCATAAATCTGTCTGAACTTATTTTAACTTTGGCAACTCTAGAAGCAAGGCTTATCATGATTGTTTTGTTTCTCTGTTCATTTCCATACTGTATACCCTGGACACACACACCAAATTACATGTACACTGAGAGAATACCAGCATATTCAAAGGTAATTCAGTTTTCTAAAACTGGGGGCTGATTAGTGGTGATGGCCTTTCACTAATATCAAAGTTGCTGCCTGAGTTTATTGCCTTATTCACCTTAAAACCTCTATACATCATAAAAGCCCTAATACAGTAAAAGCTTTAACTGGAACTTGTGCTTTCTTAGACTTTCAGCCGATTAACAGCAATAGCACAAATCTGTGAGAAATAAGCTTCATTCCTTGCAGTGCTTCCAGACCACCTGTTCAGAATCTAGAACAAATGGTCTTGTATGAGGACCTTCACGTGAGGAATTAAGATGCTAATTTTTTTTTTTTTTAATTTTTATTTTTTTTGTCATTGTGCTCCTGGCTCCAGCCTTCAGCCCCAGTATGTTTTAGCGATTAGGGGCCTTTTTGTATTGTTGGGTCACAGTCCTCCACTGGTAAGCCTAATCACCAAGTCCTGAAAAGACTCACAGGGCCGGACTGGTGGCTCTCTGTGAAGTAGCTTTTTCCTAAATTACCTTTTGATTGGTCAAGTTAAGTTAAAAAATGTCTAAGCTGGCAAGGACATTCAAGGACTGATATAAAGTACTATATAAAAGTACTTTTCAACACATTTTGGGAGTCAATTGTCTTACTTCAACTTGTATGTGGTGGCTTGTAGTCCTAGTAAATTAAATGTTGACAGCCAAATATTACCCTAACAGAATATTTGAAGTAAATGTCATTTTTTCCCTCCTGTAGATATACTGTTGCAAATATCTGTGTATCCATTATTTAAGAGACCACTGCTGCTCTTGAAGACAGATTTGAGACAAGGCACTCTCAAAATCTTTTTTTTTTATAATTTGTGTTTTCTTGTAGGTATTGTTCTGTTGCAGAGACGTTTATCACAAAGGTTGTGATAAGGTACTGTGTGGTAAGTGCACTAATAAACCACTGTATGATCATACCAGAATATACAATTATTGGTATATAGCAGAACACTACTTTTTTTTTTTCTTTTTTTTTTCTCCTGTAAAAACACCAGAGCCCTTGTCAACACAAAAATGCCCATACAGTGATAGCGGAAAAATTGCTATTTTGCTGTCTGGCTCAATTCAATGCAGGCTAACGGACACTGTAATGAATTAGGCTTTCAAAGAGTTTTGATAGCATAATCCTTTTGTTTTGGTAACTTCAGTCACGACCGCGCTTGTAAAGACCCCCAAAAGGATCTGACTTTGAGATCTATTTATTAGCAATGATACCCCGTGTTAGAATTCTGATTTTGCTTGAATGTTTTATGTTTTACACCTAAGTACAAGATCATCCAGTAGCATAAAGCTATCATGACAAGCTGAAGGTGAGATGATAAATTTGTGTTAATATGTTAAACTAAATTAACCCCCCTACCGAAACTTACGAAATAGACTTCAGAGTAATTTAATTCAAAAGAAAAAAAAAAATTACTAAGTTGCTTACATCTAACTTTATCGTATCTAAAGTCCCCTAAAGTCATTTTACCACATAAAAATAGTATTTGAGGCAAACTAGATAATTAATTATAAAAGTAATAACATCAAAAGGAGTTCTGCTTTGTGAAAGATCTGAATATTAGGATATTTATCCCCTGAAGCACAAAAGACTGGATGACCTTGTAAAAGGCCTTTCTCCCTTTGTATTCCCCCCCCCCCCCCCATATGCACACACACACACGCACACACGTATAACTTTGATAACTTGCAGTTAAGGTCACCAGATTCTATACCCCACTTACACACATTTATTATTAAAAAAAAAAAAAAAAAACAGGCATCGCTCAACTTGTCTAATTTCCCTTGGATTTTTTTTTCCATCTTGAGGGGGAACCATACAAGCATGATGTTGGTAGACAGCATGAATTGCGGGAGGAGGCTGTCTTTGCTGTAAATTAGTTATGGTAAAAAATAAGGTTTGCTTTTTGAAGGAGCCCAGTAACTGCAATATTTTAGCTTCTGTGTGGTTGGTATGATGGTAAGTATCAAAAATACTGTGCAAGTTGAAGCCCACAGTGCTCGTTTAGGCTGTTTATCCTGTGGTCATCCTACAAGACCGCAGCCAGGTTTAAGTGCTAGTTACCAGTTTGTGTTTGGTGCTAGGAAGTTGTGGGAGACATACCAGAAATGAATACCCTGCATAATACACATAATCATAGAGTATCCCAAGTTGGAAGGGACCCACAAGGATCATCGAGTCCAACTCCAGGCTCCACACAGGTCTACCCAAAAATTCAGACCATATGACTAAGAGCGCAGTCCAAACGCTTCTTAAACTCTGACAGGCTTAGTGCCGTGACTACGTCGCTGGGGAGCCTGTTCCAGTGGGCGACCACCCTCTCAGTGAAGAACCTCTTCCTGATGTCCAGCCTGAACGTCCCCTGCCTCAGCTTGACACCATTCCTGTGGTCCTGTCACTGGTGATTAAGGAGAACAGATCGGCGCCTGCCCCTCCGCTCCCCCTCGTGAGGAAGCTGTAGGCCGCGATGAGGTCCCCCCCTCAGCCTCCTCTTCTCCAGGCTGAACAGGCCCAGTGCCCTCAGCCGCTCCTCATACGTCTTCCCCTCTAGGTCCCTCTAGGCCCTTCACCATCTTGTAGCCCTTCTCTGGACACTCTCCAACAGTTTCATGTCCTTCTGTACTGTGGTGCCCAGAAGCGCACACAGTGCTTGAGGTGAGGCCGCACCAGCGCAGAGCAGAGCGGGACAATCACTTCCCTTGACTGACTAACAATGCCGAAGTTTATTTTAAATTTAATCCGTAAGAGGAAATTGTTCTCCCTCTTTGTCAAATTATTCAGAACTTATAGGAATACTTTGTTTCTTTCATGCTTATATTAAATATTCAACTTTTGTTTAACTCTGGCAGTAGGTAAAGGTCAGTTTGGCTTTCATTGTTGTGAAACCACAGCCTGCGAGCAGCCAGGTTAGCCGATGTCCAGAGAGCAGGAGGAGCGTTAGGTCACCTGCATCTCCATCTGCTGCCTGGCCTATCTCTACTCCCTCATTTTTAAGTACTTTCCTATCCTGTTTCATGGAGGGGAAGACAGCTGTACCCTCCAATCCCTTTTATAGAAGTCCAAAACCTTTTGTGACTCCCTTAGGCCTCATAGAGAATCAGCAGAGAACAAATACGTAGCTTGCTTTTAAACTTGGCTTTATGTACCACATGGAGGAGACTGGAGAATGAAACGTGAGGTGGCTGGGGCCTGCGCTTTGTAACTCCAGGCCACTGGTAAAAATGTTCAAAATGAAGAAAGAAATGAGCATACTGATGGAAGTTACATGTCTTAATGTAGCTAATTTTTATCTGTGCATAAATATTTTAAAGAGTATTTTAAAAATATCTTCTCTATGTCAGAAAGGGCTGAGGTGGAGTCCTTCCTGTCCGAAAAATGTTTCTGACTTGAGTCTACGTTTAAAGGGCTCAAAGGTATCTTCTTCTGCTTGGCTATTTTCAAATCAGGGTTTCTTGTCATTTTTCATACCATATTATCTCATTGATTGGAAGTTAATGTTTGCTCAAATGATAGAGATATCAAACGTAGAGTTGGCCAAGGATGGGGATGGCCATGACGTTGGATGTAGGGATGACGATTTTCTCTCATATCAGCTTTCTGCTTTTATGCAGTGCAAGGCCTTCTGGTGGGACTCATCCTGGCTCCTCACCAGGTGTTTTTTTTTTTTTTTTTGTCTTCACATACAGAGCAGCATGGTGTTTGTCTCGAGTTCAGTCTCAAATTTAGGCCTTAGTACTCAATTCCTGTCAGGGAATAAGTTTTTGTACATAATGGAAGGTAATGACAGGTGACGACAACAGACTTAAAATGCTGATTTCCTTCCGTGCTCCCTCTGCTGTTACCCCTTCAAAGCGCCCTGTTTTTATGATGAAGACAGTTTGAATTAGGGGAGGAGCGGTACACAAGCCAGACACGGCTGTTTGAGTTAGTTTAGAGTTAGTTTAGCGAGCAGCTGCCCAAGCTGGGCCTCCCGAGCGCGTTGTGGCTCCGGGGGCCCCACAGTGACGGCCGATCCCTCTCGCTGCCTCCCGCCCTGTGCGGGCGGGGCGGGGCGGGGCGGGGCGGGGGCAGCCCCGCGGCGGCCATTTGAAATCAAACGCCCTCCGCAGCCCCCATTGGCTGCGCCGCGCCACGCGCCGCTCCCCTTGGGCCAATCGCGGCTCTCCGCGCGCCTTTTCAAAAGCGCCACACGCTCGGTCAGGTCTCCTTCCGCCGCAGCGCCGGCCGTTACGGCTAAAAGAGTCCGGCCGCCGAGCGGCGCCGGGCAGGGCCGGGGGGGCGCGGGGCTGCCCGACAGGGGCTGGGTGTGCGTGGGCGCGTCCCGCCGGGGCGGCTCCGGGCAGCGCCGGGACCGCCCGGTGCCTCTGGTGCCCGCAGCGGCTCGGCGCAGGGATACGAGCGGGCGGCGGCGCTGGCGCGCGCGGGCAGGGCGGGAGGGGGGCACCGCGGGGCCGGCGGGGAGCGGCACCCGGAGCGGCACCGGGAGCAGGAGGGAGCCGGCACCGCGCCGCGGGTGAGCGCCGGGAGGGGGTCGGGAGGCTTCTGGCTGCGTCCCTAGGGGGTGTCCGGAGAGGAACCGGGCTGCGGCAGCGGTGGAAGCAGCACCGTGCCGCCGGGGATAGCGGCGTGAGGCCGGTTAGAGCACCGCCGCTGGCTCGGAGGCGGGTGGCGAAGCCGCGTTTTGGGCTGTAAATAAACTTCAGAAATGCACGCGGTTACTGCTTGGCGACGGGGAAGCGGGGCGCCGGGAAGCATGCTGAAAGCAAGCCAGAAGCGCTCCTCGGCGCTGTCCTTACGGTGCGTGGCACGCTGCTCGCGGTGCAGAGACGCTGGGCTTTAATCCTATGCGTTTTCGTAGGAGCTACTTCCAAATTCATAACACTTGGTACCGCACCATGCATAGGCTGTGTCGAGGATCGGTCCCGCTTCGTGGCACACACAGGGGTTCGCCCAGCGGAGGAGCGCTGTCCCTGCTGTCACACACGCAGCTCGCTGGGCAAGCCCCGTGCCAGCTGCCCGCGTTGTGCCTGTGGCTGTGCGAGCCTGCCAGGTACCCCGGCACCGCTCTGACACCTCACCCAGCGCTGCCCTCCTGCAGGGCTCCTTCCAGGCGCTACCCGTTTGCTCCTTTATTCGCTGATGGGTCATGGGGTGAGAAACGTTGTGGTGCGGTCAGATTCAGGTTTAACACAGTGCTTGGGACCCTGATCCTTTTGTAATGACGGGTGCTTCCCCCTCCTCCTTGGGGAAGACGACGAGGCAGGTTTGTTCCCCTTACTGTGTTATCAGCTTACTGAGAGCCGAGGAGACACAACTGCTTTTGAGACCCAACCTTCAACAGGACTTCTGTGAAACTGTGCTGCGGGTTTAAGAACTGGCAGCGACGGAGAGCAGCAGACAAATAGTTACAGCTACGGTCACATAGCCTCGGCTTGCTTCAAAGTCAGCTTTACTTGAAAGCCAAGTCTGAGGATGTCCCAGTAGATGAGAGGAAGGTAACGTGCCAGGTTTAGGTGAGGAGGGGTGACTGCTTACCTGAAAGTAGCTTTAAATCACTTATGGAATGAAATACTGTATGCGTGGTCCTGCCTCTTTGCAAAGGCTCCGGTGGATAACAAGTAGTTACCGCATACGTAAAAGCGGTATTACTAAGTTTATGTGAGCACGTGATGACTGCTCTTGCCACCGTTTGTAAGCGTTGTTTGCTCCAAACATGTGGTGTCCTCAGCTTCCGTGCACAGTTTCAGCGAATGCTCGTGTTGGATAGTTCCCAGGTGCCTGTGCAGGGAAGCACACATAAATGGCACTTAATTCACGTGGCATGTACACAAAGTTCTTCTGCTGTACTTCAGAAAATGTCTTGAACAGCATTTTAAAAAAAGGGTAACGTTGTTTTACATATTTATGAGAATAAATCATTGCTTGGGTGAGTAATTTTGACGTTCTCGTGTAGGTAAGACTTCTTATGTTTGAAGATGCCGCTCTTCGGGAAAATAATTGTAATTAAACGGAATGGGACCGATGGGATTCACTTTCCGCTCACTGCAAGTTCTTGTTTATTCGGAAGGTGAGAACATGTTGAGTACTCAGATGCATTGAAATAATATTAGTGATATTTCCTGCAGACAGAATCTTTTTAATACTTACTTGCAAGAAACAAATATTTGTATTTGTCACTAGTGTTCAGGGCAGGGAAGGTGCTATCGGACTAACATTACTTGAGCTGAACTTACTATTTGTCATTGCTTTTTGTCTTTTCCTTGCTAAAAGTTCTTTTTTTCCCCAAAGTTTCTGGCCAAGAGAAATTTAGCAAAGAGATCTGATAAAGCTATGAAATTGCAAGTAATCTACACATGACGTATATACAATAAGCAAGTGGTGGTACTCTTACCAGGGGGCAGGTCCTAGAGAACCAACCAGTGCAGAAGGGAGTGTGGTTTGCATTCAACTGTGATCATGTCAGTGCTTTTTGCAATATTTTTTTTGTTTCTCCAAGACCTCAGTAATGGAATGCATGAGCTAGTATCAAGAATTGATAAGTAAAATGTTTTTACTTCTCTTGAACTGGGTTTGCTCAGCACTTTTTTGATTGATATCTTAACTAATTATCCAGTCCTGAATCAGATTCCATAGTGCCAGTCTACTGGAAGCACTGCAGTGTCAATAATACTCTTCTTTGGCTTCAGCAGAGCTGCTCAGACAGATGAGAATTAGTTTTACAGACATGAATTTCTGTCATCTGCATCGGTGAGAGGTGCGAGGTGCTTCTGTGGACAGTATGCCTGGTATGACGGCTGTTACATTTGCTGCCTAAGACCCACAAAATGTAATGTGTCAAAATTACTAGAGATTAATTAAAATATATATATATATATATATAACATATACATATATGTACATGTGTCTTTTTAGGCTTGTCATGAACTGATTTTTCAGAATTAGGTTATTTTACCTTTTTTCCAGTATGGATTCTCTGGCGTTATGGAAGCATAAGCTCCTGTTATTTTTTGTCACAGTTGAAAGCCTTAGGTGGTTCATTTCTTCCCATTCGTTGCCTAATGTGTCCTGCGTTTTTTTTTCCAGACTTAATTGTCTTCAGGATCTCAACTCTTTTATCCAATTAAGGTGAATGAGTTCAACACTCCCTGGTGGGTTAGGCAGGGCAAGCCTGCATTCTAACCATTTTGGCCACTAATGGTAATCTGCGGCTTCACACTTGAGCCAGTCCTGTAATAATTGGTTTTACTGGCAGATGAAAAGGCTGCTTCTTAGCCAGCCGTGCCGTACCGAGACCCTATTTTTTTGATCTCTATATTGTTAGCATTAGGACAGATTTTGGAAGGAGTGTATTTTGCTGATAACGTGACTTAGAATCTAAGCTTTAGACTCCAAGTTTCTCTCTCTGATTTGTTTCTTTTTCTATCCTTTTTACTGCTGTGCTGTTTTTTCCACCACTTTTCATCACTGAAATTAGCACCAAGTATAGCATTCCCCCTGTTTCTTACCTGGAGCACTTAGTGACTAGTCTCTTGCTTAGGTCTGTTGGCGTATATTAAATGTACGTGTCCAGAGAAAAGTGGTGGAACTTAAACTGCTCATCGCATTCACTTCTTTTTGGTGGAGAAAAGGTTTCCCCTGTGGTAGTAATAACGTTCTGGCTTTTTCCTAGTGTTCCAAACTCTGTTAGTGCAATAGACATCACGTTAAGTATTTCACTAAATGTATTTTCTTATCCCTTTGTTTTTCAGTGTTCTTGTCTGTGTTAACAAGTAGGGTGGTTGTGGTTCTATTTTTTTTTAATTAAACACAGTTACCGTTATAAATGTTGCAGCTACTCAACTATGACAGGTGTTGTTCTGCAGTCCATAGAACAGGCAAAGCCTCTAGCGTGCGGCTTCTTAGTTTTCTTCTATCACTTGTGGTGATTGGAGATAACACGGACCCTAACCTCAGCATTTCTGTTATCAAATTTAAGAAAGTATCGTGCTGTTGTACAAATTATTAGCTGAAATTTGGGAAGTCAGCGAATTCTACAGCAGTCAGATTTTTCTGTCTTTTGTCTTTTGCGTGTCTTGAAACTCAAATTATATTTTCACCCGTAGGAGAACAGAATGTGACATCCGCATCCAGTTGCCTCAGGTCTCGAAAGAACATTGTAAAATTGAAGTAAATGAAAACGAGGAGGTAAGATATGCATATTTTAATGACATTTGTATTTCATGGTTGCACGTCATCAGACTACTGAAATTTTTGTTTCCTTTCTAGGCAATCTTGACAAATTTAAGTACAGTAAATCCTACGCAGCTGAACGGTAGCTGTTTTCAGCAACCTGTACCTCTGAAGCACGGAGATGTGTTAACTATTATTGATCGTTCTTTCAGGTAAGTGCCAGTGACAGAGACAAACTGTCTCTGACACAGACAATGCCTTGATCCTAGAACGTGTTCTGCAGCCAAACAGTGCGGAGAACTCTGTGGACACAGTCTCTACGTGCCGGATGAAGATACAGGAGATAGCAGTAGATGAATGGGAAAACCTAAAATGTCATTTTACCATTTTCAGAAAGATAATTTAGTTTATTTTGTATCTCTTTACAATGTGTTATAGAGCTTCTCTAGAAGGCAAGACGGCTTAAAGATTTTTTTTATTACTTTTATATATTATATTAAGCTAAATCAATAAAGATAGAATTGTCTGGAGAGATCACTTTGATTTTGTTTCAAGGACAAACATATTTCTAGGAGAAAAGAATATTTTTATGTAGTTAAAGTATTTTAAAGCAATATGTTTGTGTTGCTGGGAGTGGGACAACTCTCTGTAGGTCATTTATCTTAATAACGGGAATTTAGTTATCAGCTATTTAACCAAAAAATGCTTATTTTTACTTTTTAAAATATTTTATCCAGGTTTGAATATCCTCTCCAATCAACTCCAAGGAAGAGGCGTTCCAGATCTCTAAAAGATGAAACGCGGCAGGTAATTTTGTGGTGATAGGCTTATTTATTGCCAAGTACATTGGTATCAGTATTGATAAGGTATTCTATTTTCCATTTTCAGTGTGGGTTTTGTCTGCTTTTTTTTTTTAATGAATACTTTTTCAGTTGTAGGCCAGCTTTCTGTTTGAAAACACAAATGAACTCCTTTAGATAATTTTTTTAGAACTCAATATATTATTTTTAGAGTTACCAGTTTCTGTTAATAGATCTGTTACTAGTCTATTAAGATTATAGGTAACCTATTAAAAACTAATCCTTAGCTTTTTTGAGGAGATGACAGGATGCAGGAAACAAAGTATTAACATTGGATATACTTGTACTGTTAAATGGGGTTGTTTGCCCTAGAGCCTGAGCGTTTTTTTACTCCAAAAGTATGTTGTTTTATGTGCTAGTAAACTAATGTATTGTTGGAATTTATAAATATCAAACTAAGTCTACCTTTTAATAATTTATTTGCATTTGTTTCTTTTTTCATTCCCAACAATATTTTATCCCTCCAAGGGGATGTTGTTACATAGTGAGTACTTTGGCTATTGAAGTTTTTTGTATGTTATGTTTCTCTTATTTAAATAAAATTCTTCTGCTAAGTCTGGTAAAAAAGTGAGCTTAGAATGTGCTTGTACATGTTCATGTGCTACAGCTGCTTTTAGAGCTAATGATGAGAAAAGAAAACTTGAGCTCTTGCTATGTAGAGTATCGGTTAGTGTTCTTAACTGGTGAAATACTCTGCTTTAATTTGAGTGCTTTTAAACCTGTTCAGTATGCAATGCTTACACATTTATGAATTTAGTGTTTTTCAATGTTCAGTAGAAAGCTAAATAAATATTTGTTGCTCTGCTGTAATGTTGTACAAATTTACAGGTTCTTCATGTTCAGCAGGTGGCAGAAGTGGAGTTATTACATAAGCAAACTTCAGGATCTAAAAGATCTTCAGGTTGGTACCTGTATTAGAAGGGGGTTGCATTCATCTTCCTCCTTAATTTTATGTTAATTGTTAGCATCTGGAGGAAAAACAAGGTTGAAAAGAGCAAAAGAAATATATTAAGATTTTTCAAACTGAGCACAGCACGCTTTCCTATGTCAGTGCACTACTGCATTGTACTTAAATGCTGTGATTTACCTAAGCAAAGTCCTGCCAGGGGAAAACATGTAGTTGCATCCTGAGAAATGGGCAGTAACACTTGGACTGGAATCGGCAAAAACATGTTTATATTGTAAACTGAATCTGCACAAATCATTTAAATCAAAGGTTATACCTAAGAAAGGAGTTCGGTACACTAGTTGTGCAAATGCAATGCAAATGTCAGTTGAAACTGATAGGTGAAACTTAATGCTTATTACATTTTACTTTTCAGCAGCAAAAAGTTAGAACATCACAAATACACTTTTGTGATAAAAATACATGAACAGATTGCTTTTGAGCAAATATTAGATCATCTTGAGCGAGTATTTTTGATCTAAGATATTCTTTTCTAATCAGTGTTTGAAACAGGTATTGCTTTGGAGTTACCTAGAGTTAATTTTGCTGATTGAAATCATAGTTTGCAATATGAGTAAGACAGAAGACAGGCTGAGGGAGTTGGGGTTGTTCAGCCTGGAGAAGAGAAGGCTCTGAGGAGACCTTATAGCAGCCTTCCAGTGCCTAAAGGGGCCTACGGAAAAGCTGGGGAGGGACTCTTTGTCAGGGGGTGTAGTGATAGGACAATGGGTAATGGCTTTAAACTAACAGGGTGGTTTTATCTCAGATTATTAGGGAGCTTCAGGCTGCCGTGAGGCCTCCCCTCGGCCTGCTCTGCTCTGAACATACCAAGGGACCTCAGCTGCTCCTCATACACCTTTCCCTCTAGGCCCTTCACCATCTTTATAGCCCTCCTTTGGACACTAATAGTTTTATGTGCTTATGCTCTGGTGCCTAAAGCCGCACACATTGCTCGAGGCGAGGCCACAGCAGGCCGAGCAGAGCGGGACATCCCTTTTCCCTCAGCCGGCCGGCAGTGCTGGGCCTGAGGTACCCCAGGGCACGGCTGGCCCTTTGGGCTGCCAGGGCGTGCTGCTGGCTCGTGTTCAACTTGCTGTTGACCAGAACCCCCAGGCCCCTTTCTGTGGGGCTGCTCTCCAGCCTCTTGTCCCCCAGTCTGTACATACAGCCAGGCCTGCCCTGTCACGAGTGCAGAATCTGGTGCTTGCTCCTGTTAAACTTCACGTGGTTGGACATTGCCCAGCCCTTTCATTTGGCAAAATCCTTCTGCGAGGGCTCTCTGCCCTTGAGGGAGTCAACAGCTCCTCCTAATTTAGTGTCATATGCAAACTTAGTATACCTTTAAGTCCTGCGTCCAAGTCATTAAGGAGAACACTGAAGAGAACTGACCCTAAAATGGAGCCCTGTGGAACCTCGCTATTGACTGGCCACCAGCCTGAGTTAATCCCATTTACTCTAAACCTCCGAGCCTGACCCATCAGCCAATTGTGCACCCCTTGTATTGCGTACTTGTCTAGCTGTATGCTGGATGCATTGTCCAGGATACTGTGAGAAACAGTATTGAAAGCTTTGCTGAAATCCAAAAGGATCATGTTTAAAGATCTCCTTCCTAACCGCCCCCCAATCTCCTTCTCCAAAAGTTGATCAGCATGCTTTCTCCTTGTATGTTAGTCTCTACATCTTTACGTGTATTTCCCGTTGCATCTAAGAGAAGTCAACATGTCAGCATTTGTTTTAGCAGATGTTCATGCTGGTATATGGCAGCGTTGAGACTGTGGATGTATAGATGTTCACAAGGGCTCAGCTTGTGGCTTAGAAAGGCAACTTCTTGGATGAACCCTACTAGCTGACTACTCTGTGCATGGAAGATGTGAAGCGAAGCATGTTACTTCAGGCTTCCTGCATGAGTGCAGTCACTTGCGTTGTCTCATCTGGGAAGTGCTAGCTCTGCTTTATTGTCTTGCTTTGCCCTAGAGAAGCATTGATACAGTTAGAACAAAACAGCACATGTGTAAATGCAAGACAGAAAACTGATTGAATTGTGGTGAGCCGATCTGAATGATTGTTTAATTCTATGTTTACAGATTTGTCTTGTGGCAGCCGTGAAAGATATGTATATAAGCCACTGAAGAAAAACAGCAGCATGAAATACAAATTGCCTTATCTGAATATGGGATAAGGTCCAGATTGCAACTTAAAATTCATTAAGCATTTCAATACTAATGTTTTTATTAGGAGAGAATTGTTATTGTAAACAGAGCTTTGTTTACAGTCCTATATCCTGGAGCCTGGTTGCTAGTCTTAGTAGAGGAAAGGAGGGAATTCTCATCTGTATTTAAGGAACTTTACTTGAGTTTCTGCATTTTCTACCTAACTTTGTTTTTGCTTTGCTTATGCTGTAGATCATTCTGAGTGCAAAGAACAAAATGCTGATGAAAATAAACAAAGTACAGAGGAAAATATGTCCAAAGCCTTACCAGTTAAGCTACAAACACCCAAATCTTCATATAAGACAAAACAATCCATTAAAAAGGAAAATGAAATGTCTCCGTTTAGTAGACTGTATGAAACACTGAAACATGAGATTAAAGTGAAAAAAACTCTGCAAGAAGGAAATGTACCTGAAAAAGCTGAAACAGAAGGTGGTAAGGGTGCTCTGCAAGAACCAAGTGCTCGACTTGCATCAAGTTGTGATCTTGTAAGCCCGGCTAAAGAAAAAGAAATAGGCATAAGTGAAAATAATGAAGAATATAAGATGAAACAAGAAGTAATTAGTTCAGAATTTAATCAAATCTCAACAGTAGGAAGTGCTACCAAGAAATGTTTTACCAGAAGTCCGCAAACTTCTGTTTCAAAGGAGATGACAAAAGGTACTGGTAAGAGAAGTAACTTGCAAGATCATAAGGAAGTAAGTACACCACGTAAATCTAAAGGCACTGAAGTTACAGCCAAAACACCCAAACCCAATAAGGAGAATGACAGCAATGCAGCACGTTCGCTGCAGCCATGCTCCATAGAGCGCTTGGGTTATGTGGAAAAGGTGAAAATCTACAACTCTGCAATAACAGCAGAGAAAATAGCACAAACAACAAACATGACAAATGTTTCTGAAGTAGGTAAACAAGTGTCTACACCAACCCCCAGAAGGAAGAGTCCTCGATCTTGTTTCACGTCACCTACCAAAGAAGCTACTGGGGTGGATTCTGTAAATATTGGTACTCCAACAACTCGAGGAGGTGTGTCGTTGGAACGTAAGTCTTTTTCAGAAATTTCAGCTGAAATTCAAAGGGAAGATACAGTGTGCAGAAATGATAGCCTCCAACAACTGCCATTGGCAGAAAATAAATGCTTAAAACAGAGACGAAATAGTAAACAACATACACCAAGAAAATCAGCGAGAGTAGAAGTGCTGAAAGAAATCTGTGATCAGACAAATGTAGACTCAAAAAAGAGAGATTCTGAGTCTCCTGCTTCTAATTCCAAGAGTCCCAGAAGAAATGTCAGACAAAGTAAAGAATTTGTAAACAAAAGTGTCCATTCAGAGACACCAACTTCAGGAGAGTTAAAATCAGAACTGGCATCTCCTGCTAGTGAGAAATCTGGCTCTGGAAGAAAAAGGGGTAGGCAAAGGACCTCTGAACTGCTGCGAACTGAGAAAGCATCGGAGACAAATGCAGTTAAAGAACACCACAATAAGACTGTAGACAGTCAGGACAGTGGAACTCAACAAGATCTGGCCACCAATGGGTGTAATCAGAAATCAGATCTGGAAAATGCCAGTGTTCCAAGACCTCATAGATTCTCGTCAAGAAGAAGGTCTTCTGGAAGTGCTAATGTACTGGAAGGCAATGAGGCTGTTTCAGAAATGAGTGTTTCTGGCCTGTTGGCTGAAGAAGAATCAGGTAAATAGTTTTAATTTCATTCCTTGTTGGTACTGAATTGGAGAAAATCTCTTAGTTTTCCTGAGAATTTTTCCTGAGAATTTTTCCTGAGAATTTTTCCATCTAAATGTATAATTAATTGCTGACACATCGGTTCTGTAACATTTATCATGTTTTTATATATATGACCCTAAAAATACCCAATAATTTTTATAAAAGTTTACCTAATTGAATATAAACGAGTTATTTTCTAATATGTTTCCAACTTTAAAATGTCCAAGTAAGCACTGTTTTCTATTCTGGTTAAAATGGTGACTTCCTGGATTCTTTGATTTGTGTGGATATATTCAATTATTGCTTTTTTTTTTTTTAAGGCAAGACAAAAATAGCATCTCAGAAGAGGAAGAGCGGTGATCTGTTACCTCAGCCTTTAGGAAAGAGAAAAAGAGTGTCTTTTGGTGGTCATCTAAGTCCAGAACTCTTTGACAAAAGTTTGCCTCCCAACTCGCCCCTTAAAAGAGGTGCGATCCCTGCAAGACTGAGCTTACCATTTGGAGACACCCCACGTGCAGTGCTGAAAAAGGCTCAGGGACTGAAGCACTTTGCAGTCCAGGTAAATAAATGCTAAGGCTAATCAAGTTGTTAAGCTAAGTAAATTCAAAGATTTCTAAAAATGAATTCAAAATGAATAATGAAGATGTATATTAGGAAGTGGACACATTAATTGGGAATTAAAATGGTATTTTTTAATCACCATTTTAAAACCTTTTCCTTCAAAGGAGGGTATGCAGCTTATTGTTTGTCTACCTGTCTTTATCCAGTGGGTGTGCTTTTTTTTCACCGCATGTTTTTGCTTGTTCTCATGCATGTTTAGGAGCATATTTCTGTGTGCTTGTGCTTAACAGCAGAATCTACTGGCACCAGTTAATCATAAATAGCAGAAAACAGACGCAATCTAGAAGAGTGGTTTGTTGCCAGACTATGCAAGCTATGGCCATGTGGCTTGGCCAGAAGTCTGAAAACATTCAGCTGCTGATTTAAACTAGTGAAAGCCTGTAGTGCACTTTATGTGAATAAGACTGTTTTGAATAAACTAGAGTAACAAAGTTAACTTGTTCAATTGGATTTGCACGTGCCTTTTGAGGCTTTTGAAATTTAAAAATTGTTGCCAATTTGTTTTTTTCTTAGAGAGTAACATCCAAGGCTTTTTCAACTGATCTGGTGATATTTTATACTATTGAATTTACTTTTCAGAGATAGAGAAGAATATGTAGTTCAGCTTTGCACAGTATTTTTTTTCTCTTTTTCTACCAGGAACTTTCTGTACGTTTGCAAAAAGAAAAAATGTCACCAGAAAATTTGCCAGCCCAGACGCCCCCAGCTGCCTCTTCCCCTGACTCTGGAAAAGCAACACCGGAGCTTACTACAAGCTCTCCAGCACCTTACACAAAAGGACGTTTCTCTGTTTCGCTCATCACAACACCATCGCCAATTGCAGAAGAGCAGAACGGTGTTGAAAAAGATATGAATACAGAGGAGAAGAGTGGTGACCAAGTGCAAACACCTACATCTAATCATGTTAGCCAAGATGATAACGCCTTAATGGCAACACCTAACAAGTTAACAAAAAGTTCACAACGTAGTTCGAAGAAGACTCCCATGAAGAGGAGGAGTGGTGCTGTAGCAGTTATCAATGCAAAAAGAAGAAGCGGTGCCTCTACTGCCAATTTACTAGGTTTGTTTCAGCAGTTAATTTTAATATGAATTCTACTGCTTTAAAAAACAGCTACGAAACTGAAATAGTCCTGTTATTAGTTTTATACAGAGACCACCAAATGATTGGCATATATTCTGATGGTTTGGGGATTTTTTTGAACCATCTGAGAATTGCAAAATTTTACATTTTCACACTTATAAATCCAATTGCTAAAGCAATATATAACATGGTATTTAGAACATAAATCTTAGTACTCAGAAATTGAAAAATGGTAGAATTAAGGTTCTGTTTGTTAGGTTAATTGCAGTATTGATCCTCCAAGTCCCTCAATTTGGAGTAGTATTGAACTGAAATTGTATCAATTATATAATTTTTGTTGGTGAAAACATGCACTTTATCTGTATTCAGCTTAGTTTCCTTATGCCTTTTTCCCTAAACAGTTCACACACTGTCATTTGTAGACTGCATTGCCTGTAACTGTTGAGTATATGGCAGACATCATGGATGATAGCCATTGAGCCACAAATATTTTAATTGTTGAACATTCAACTTTGAATATTGGTCAAAATAGTTTTGATAACATTGGAAAAATTGAGAGGGGCTCTGGTTCTTGAAAATTTAATCTTTGTGAAGACACTTAAAGACAAGATGTCTTTAATTTATGAAAACAGATTATATTAATTTGACTCTTTCAAAGTCAAATTTAAAGTTTCCTATCAATATCAACATTCATCTGGCAATTTTTATTATTCTTTACTGTCTTTATTTTTTTGTAGTATCATTTTAAAGTTCTGAATAACATACTGCATGCAGTGTCCCAGTGATAGTCCCATTATATGGTGAGATAAAATCACAGGCCTTCCTGGTTAATCCTGGATATGTTTCACTTAAAAAACATTTTTTGCTGTTAAACCTTACATTCTGTCAAGGAAGAGTTCAGGGATAATAAAGTGCAGGACCGAAAGGCTTATGGCAAATTTGTATTGAGGAAAATATTTCATAGAATCACAGAATATCCCGAGTTGGAAGGAAACCACAATGATGATCAAGTTTAACTGTTGGGTCCTCAAATGACCACCCAGAAAATCAGACCATGTGTCTGAGAGCACTGTCCAAACGCTTCTTGAACTCCCAACAGAGAGTGAGGACAGAATGAGGTCAGCACTCGGTTCCAGAATCTGTGATGTATGATGCTGCGTGGCGCTTTTTGTTGTGGAAACGTACTGGGTGCTCAGACACTCGTTCAACTTCAGCTTGAAACTGCGTTTTCGCATAGCTCTTGAGCATAGTTTGATATTGCTGTTATCAAACAATATAACTTCTATTTCTGACTGCATCAAATCCTTTGGAATCATAAATAGCTGTGAATTCCTGTTTACACAGCTGAGAATTAAGGTTATTGTGCCTGTTTTGCTTTGTAGTTGCGAAATCTTGGGCAGAAGTGGTAAAACTAGGTGTTGCAAGACCACAGGCAAAGGCTGTTAAAAAACGTACCCAAAAAGGAAGACCGGCGAAGAAGATAACAGAGTCACCAAAGGTATTCTTTTTACTGCTTTTTAAGGTTTAAGGGTTTGCTAAACCACGAAACAGCTTGTTGGTGTCTTGCTGCAGAAACTGGAAGCTTATGAGATTTTGGCAAGGTGTTAAATGGGTATTGATGTCTTTCTCACAGTGTGTAAATCTACTTGAATTTACTGTAATGTATTAATTCAAAGCACCTTAAGAAAGTATCTAAATAACAGAATGTGTCGGGTGGATGGAGTAAGTATTTGTTCCTTGTCTACAGTTCAAGCTGTACTACTGTTTAAAAGGGTTTCTATTTCGGTTTAACCACTTTACGTGGTGATGAGGTTGGTGGCTGGATGATTGTGAAGGTCTCTTCCAACCTAAAGGATTCTATGAAGGTGGAAAGGAGTAAGACTGAAGCACTCCCAGGATAATCCCTGAGCATTTCTGAAAGCGAAGAAAACTTGTCTCAGGTGCTCATTGAGCATGGTCACTCAAATCTTAAATGAATATATGAGCTGCATTTCACAACGAATCAGCCCTTTAAAGTATCTGCAATTTAGCCACTTCTGTATGCCCAGCAGTCTGTATTAGCTAAACATGACCAATAAATTTGTGGAATCTCTTGAGTGATTCTGGTTAGGTTTTAAATAAAAGGGATCTTTGTGTCCTAATTTTTATTTTTTTCCTTTATAGACTCCAGAAAGAAAAATAAAAGGTCACTTTAGCACAGGTCATGCAGAGTCTCCCGCTACAATAGTTGTAGGTAGAGCTTACTCTACCACCATTAGAACGGCTGGGCAGGTCCCTAAAGTGGTGAAAAATCCGATCTTGAAACAAAACTTGAATATGGATGAAAGCTTCACAGGTAAGCTGTGAGATTTTAAAACCTGTTACTGGTTCTGCCAACTGGGTAGTTCTTTTTCTCAAAATATGTGCTCATTTTTTCTGAATATAATTTATAGGACTGGGTGAGATGTTTAAAACTCCAGAAAATATGAGTGGAAAAAGATCACCTTCAAGCCCTGTTCATAACAGTGATTTTACACCAACGTGCACTGCAGTGGACGTTTCTGAACTGCATACTCCTGAAGAATCTGGTATGGTTGTTAGTTGGAAAGAAATATTCAAGTATACTTAGGGGTAGCTGTGTCTGCAATTTAGTGGCAGTGTGTAGCCTAATGGTAGGCAGACTTGGTGTGGAGATGAAGCATCTTGGAACCGTTGATATTTTTTATCATGTATTGGAAGGCATTTTTCTAGTAGTTCCAGTTAATTTTTTGGTAGGTGTTATTTTTTTATTCGTTCAGTTTTATATCGAACTTCTAAATGCTGAAGTATTGTTTCAGGCAAATCTTGTGTTGAAGCATGGCAATTCTTTAATCAGTTGTTGGGGATACATCGAGATTCAGTGACAAAATCTTATGGCAGGGAGTGGTTATGTTGTATAATTTTGCAGGCAAAGATTCTACTTAAGAAAAAAGTGTCAGATTAGGAAGATTTGTATTAAGATGATACTTAGCTTTTTTTCCGTCTTTTGCGTATGACTTTGCATTTCAGTCGTGTTCCTGAATAACTCACAATTCTTTCAATTCTCTTTTACTAAGAATTTAGCAAAAGTGAACATCTAGTGAATCACCAACAAAAATCAAGAATAAATTATCCAATATTCGTAGTAGTAATACTAATGATTTTTATCAGATTAAATACAAAATCATCAAGGTTTTTTATGCTTAATTTTTTAAATGTATGCTGTGCCTTGTAGGAGCTAATTGCCTTCTTGCTAATTATCAAACCAATTGCTGAAACATGTTTTTGGATTTTAGCTTGTAGAACGCTTTGGCTGGTTGAATCCATTTTTTACTTAGTTATACAGCAATTAGAATGTTTGGATTTTCTGCTTAGTTTGTTTGCCAAGTTATATAAACCTACTGTTTATTTCAGGAGAGATGATGGTGTCACCATTAAATACTCCAGATGCTTCAGAACAGAAACTTGATTGTCAAGACATCTCATACCTTCTGGGAGAGAAGGAATCTCCAAAGTCTGTGTTTGAAATAATATCCACCAAAACTCCTGAAGGAAGACAAGCTGTGCTGGAAGAAGATCTTGATGTGGATAGTGTATCAATAATTGCAGAGAAACAAGCATCTCAGGTGAAATTGGCAAGTAAAAGGAAAACTCCAGATCAGAAGTTGGAGTCAGTTGAGGTTGTGTCAGGCATCAAGCAGCTATTAAGGACCCCAAAGAAAAAGCCAGAACCTGCAGAGGTCCTGTCAGGCATCAAGCGGCTTATGGAGACCCCAAAGCAGAAACCAGAGCCTGCAGAGGCCCAGTCAGGCATCAAGCGGCGTATGAAGACCCCGAAGCAGAAACCAGAGCTAGCTGAGGTCCTGTCGGGCATCAAGCAGCTTATGAAGACCCCGAAGCAGAAACCAGAGCCTGCAGAGGCCCTGTCAGGCATCAAGCGGCGTTTGAAGACCCCAAAGCAGAAACCAGAGCTAGCTGAGGTCCTGTCGGGCATCAAGCAGCTTATGAAGACCCCGAAGCAGAAACCAGAGCCTGCAGAAGCCCTGTCAGGCATCAAGCGGCGTATGAAGACCCCGAAGCAGAAACCAGAGCTAGCTGAGGTCCTGTCGGGCATCAAGCGGCTTATGAAGACCCCGAAGCAGACACCAGAGCCTGCAGAGGCCCTGTCAGGCATCAAGCAGCTCGTGGAGACCCCAAAGCAGAAACCAGAGCTAGCTGAGGTCCTGTCGGGCATCAAGCAGCTCATGGAGACCCTGAAGCAGTCACCAGAGCCTGCAGAGGCCCAGTCAGGCATCAAGCAGCTCATGGAGACCCCAAAGCAGAAACCAGAGCTAGCTGAGGTCCTGTCATGCATCAAGCGGCTTATGGAGACCCCGAAGCAGTCACCAGAGCCTGCAGAGGCCCAGTCAGGCATCAAGCAGCTCGTGGAGACCCCAAAGCAGAAACCAGAGCTAGCTGAGGTCCTGTCGGGCATCAAGCGGCTTATGGAGACCCCGAAGCAGACACCAGAGCCTGCAGAGGCCCAGTCAGGCATCAAGCAGCTCGTGGAGACCCCAAAGCAGAAACCAGAGCTAGCTGAGGTCCTGTCGGGCATCAAGCGGCTTATGGAGACCCCGAAGCAGACACCAGAGCCTGCAGAGGCCCTGTCAGGCATCAAGCAGCTCGTGGAGACCCCAAAGCAGAAACCAGAGCTAGCTGAGGTCCTGTCATGCATCAAGCGGCTTATGGAGACCCCGAAGCAGACACCAGAGCCTGCAGAGGCCCTGTCAGGCATCAAGCAGCTCGTGGAGACCCCAAAGCAGAAACCAGAGCTAGCTGAGGTCCTGTCATGCATCAAGCAGCTTATGGAGACCCCGAAGCAGACACCAGAGCCTGCAGAGGCCCTGTCAGGCATCAAGCAGCTCGTGGAGACCCCAAAGCAGAAACCAGAGCTAGCTGAGGTCCTGTCATGCATCAAGCGGCTTATGGAGACCCCGAAGCAGACACCAGAGCCTGCAGAGGCCCTGTCAGGCATCAAGCAGCTCGTGGAGACCCCAAAGCAGAAACCAGAGCTAGCTGAGGTCCTGTCGGGCATCAAGCAGCTCATGGAGACCCTGAAGCAGACACCAGAGCCTGCAGAGGCCCTCTCAGGCATCAAGCAGCTCATGGAGACCCCGAAGCAGAAACCAGAGCCTGCAGAGGCTCTGTCAGGCATCAAACAGCTAACGGAGACCCCAAAGCAGAAACCAGAGCCTGTAGAGGTCCTGTCGGGAATCAAGCAGCTCATGGAGACCCCAGAAGAAAAGCTGGAGCCAGCTGAGGTCCTACCAGGCATCAAGCAGGTCGTGGAGACCCCACAGCAAAAGTTGGAACCTATTACAGATGAAAACACCGTACAAAAATTGCTGAAGACTCCAGTACAAAAAAAGGAGGTAGTAGAAGATGTGACAGGAGTTAATTTAATCCCCAAAAATCCAAAATTGGAACATCAACCAGTAGAAGACATGGTTGGGGTCAGCCGTATTTTCAAAACTCCGAAGGAAAAAGTTGAACCCATAGAAGATATGTTTGGAATTAGTAGATTAGTGCAGACTCCAAGAGAGAAATATCATCCAGTTGATGACTTTGTGGGTCTGAAGAGGCTTATGGCAGAACCCAGACAGAAAAATTCTGATTCTGAACTGGATTATGCTGGAGTTAAGGAAATGTTTGGTGAGGAAACAAAGGTAAAATATTTTCTTTATCTTTTGGGAAGAGTTTATTCAAGCTTGGAACCTGTGGTTGAAATGACCTCTTAGACCATCTAATAAGACATGTTATATTTCATTGTATTTTCATTAAAATATCTCATGCACAAGACCTCTGGCTGACAAATGCCTTCTAGAAGAGCACCTGATGTTTATTTGAAAACAGTAAAGCTGGCAACCTGTGTTTTCCTTGGTAGCTTTGTCCAGGTGAATGGGTAAAAACTAGAAGATGCAGCGTATTACAAATTTGAAGGAGCACTTTTTTTCTAGTCATTTGTTTCTGTTATGTTTAAAGCACCCTTAAATTACTTACAAACTATAATGGAGTTTTTTCTCTGCCTTCCTTTTCATAAGTAGGGCATATGCATGTTTTTGTTTTTGTACAGCTTCTTCATAGCCTGTAGATTAAATTCAAAAGTCTCTTTTCTTTAAACATCCAAGAGCACTGAGCTTTTGCCAAAATTTTGTGTTACCCTGTAGTCACTTGGTTGCTCTTTGTGCCCATAAGGCTTTCATTCACTGCTTGCTGAATGGACACCGATTCTACAGAGATAACTAACTCTGTTTGCTTGCGTTAGTATGTACTTTGCTTGAAGGAACCCTATCTAAATGGTTACTGAGGCTGCTCTGGGTTACCTTTTTGACCTTACAATTCACACCTTCATCACTCTTGTCATTTGTGTATTTTATTAGCATTGATTTTTGTTGGCTCCCAGATCCATAGATTAAAATGAGTATTGTTGGTCTGTGTAGAACTACAATAAAACACTTCAAAACATTCAAATGACTTAGATTCAATAACCCTCCTTTTGAGATCTTATTAGACAATTTTCAGCTCATTTCCTGAATGCTTTTTAAAACTCTCATAAAGTACTAATAAAACACTCATAAAGTACTTGGCAAAACTCTTTTCAGCTGTTTCACTCTCAATTTTGTATTAGTTAACTACTATTTCTTGTCCTGTCAGACACACAGAAATGTATTGATTATTGCTTATTTCCTTAGGTCAGGTCAGAAAATGTTATGGATCCTAAGCAAGAAGATGCTGTGCCTCCTTGTGCTAATGACAGTCGTGACTATGGTAGATACAAATACTTTTATTTTAACTAGAGTAATAATGAATACACAGGACTATATGTGTTGTTAGGAAGTTTCAAGATGTGTTCCAAAAATTCCAAATTATATAGTATGCAAAGAGCAAATATCTCACAGAATTTGAGCAGTAATCTGTAACGAACACCAGTGTTGACATTCTATCGGTGCTTAAGAAATGGGGTAGTATTTTGCTGGTGTAGTAATGGTGACATCTCCAAACATATCAGTGTAAAAAATAATAATAATAATAAAAAAAAAAATTAAAAAGATGCTAAGGTACCCACTTAAAATCACCTTTATTTGCAAAGACTTTCAAAACATATCTTTAAAGCTGAGTGCTACCTGTCAAAACAACTTTTGTGTACTAAACTGGGTTTTATTCTAGGAGTCAGTTAAAATCCCTATTATTTTTTTAAAATTAAATGATTTGTTTGAGCAAGACTGCCTTACTAGGAAAATCAAAACTCAGAGATACTTTGATCAGGCATAGTAATGTATAACTTTTGATTGTGCTCTTTTCTATATAAAAACTTTGTAGGGGGGAATAAAACTGTTTTAGAAGACCCAGGAAATACTTCACAAGGTAAAGATTCTCAACAGGATTTGTCAACTAGTGAAGACCACTCTACCCAGAGACTAACAAGGGGCAGATCAAGGAAGATTGCACATCCAACTTCAATAAAGCAGTGTGAAAAGGATTTAAATTTAAAAGAACTGCAAGGTCTGGAGAAAAAGAGCATCCAAGAAGAGATGGGAGAGATCAGTACTTCAACTTCAATAGCTAAAAATAGAGGAAGAAGAAAGAGAACAAATCCTTGCATGGAAGAAGAAATTGTTTCAAAGCATCCTGATGAGAAAACAGTTGAAACTGTTTCACTTGTGGAAACGCAAGTTGATACTCAAAGACCAAGAAGAGGCAAAACTAAAGAACCAAAGGAGTTAAAACATCCTAGTGAGGATCTTGAGTCTTGTGAAAAAGATTCTTCAGTGCTACAAAAAGATCCTGCAAATAGGAAACAGACTTTGCAGGAGTATGACATCAATGACACATCTGTAACCGAAGATGATCAAAGCAGAAAGACAGAAATCGTATCTAGTAGCAGTCAGGATGAAAATTATCAACTGCAAACAGATTTTAAAAAATCTGAAAACACATCTGACAAAGGTAGTGTAGAAGACAGGGAAGAAATTCCTCTATTGCATCAGAAGAGGTCTAGAAGAATGAAAAAAATAGAAAACACAGAAGCACTGCTTCCACCTAAAAGAGGAAGAAGAGCTAGGAATGAACAGGCTGAACAAGCTTCTTCAGAGGAGCTTCATGGGACAACAAGGAAACTTCGTAAAGACCAATCAGCAAAATTACTACAAGGTGATGAGTGGACTTCTGAGACTGCCCCCACAGAAGAATCTGAAAACAGAACTAAACTTGAAGTAAAGATAACAGAAAAAAGAGGTAAGTCTTCAAGAAATGCTAGAAAACACCCAACGGAAGTAAAAGCAGACGTTTGCGGGATGGCACTTGAAAATACACAGAATGTTCAGAAAGCAAAGGAAACTTCAAACGAAACTGTTACCGAAACACAATCACCCACCAAAAATGAGAGGAAAGTATCTCTGGGAGATGAAGCAGAAAATGCTCAGGAAAATACAACAAAGTCATCTCTAAGATTAAAGTCAGAATCACCTTCTGGAGAGACGGATAAAATGCCAATTACTGTTCTGAACTTGGAAGCAAACAAAAGCTCAGTACAAGAAGCAAACAGAACTAGAAGCAGGAGAGGGAGAAAAGACTCTTCAGAGAAAAAGGCTGATGAATTTGCCCAGGATGTAAAAAGCCTAGATCTTATGCCCAAATGTAGGTCAGAAACAGGGGAATCTTCTCCCAAAGAGTCTTCAGCCTCTAGTTGTGTCAAGCAGTCACACCAAGTAATGAAAGACCAGAACAACACAGCTGACCCATCAGTAACTACTCTAAACAGCGACAGCGTTGCTCAGAGCCGTCAAAAACGGACAAGAAATGAGCAGGAAGCAAATGAACCAAAGCAAACTGAAATCCTGCAAGAGAATCAAACACAAAATAACAGAACTACACATAGAAGAGTTAGAGGTAGAAAAGTTAATTTTAAACTTGAAGAAGCCAGTTCTGAAGCTCTAGGAGAAGAAAGGAATTTACCTGGGAATGAGGAAGGAATGACTTGCAAACGTGATCAACATGAGGCTTCAGAAAATCCTGTACAAGTAAGGAGGAGCAAAAGAAG
Source organism: Anser cygnoides (assembly GCF_040182565.1). Taxonomy (NCBI): domain Eukaryota; kingdom Metazoa; phylum Chordata; class Aves; order Anseriformes; family Anatidae; genus Anser; species Anser cygnoides. The sequence continues at coordinate 2,547,092 of NC_089879.1, read as the reverse complement.
GCGCATTGATTCCATTCCACAAGCAACTTGTTCTACCTTTACGAAAAAGGAAACCTTAATTAAAGATCATAGTAAAGATGAGACTTGTGCAAAAGATCAAGATCCAGCTTTGGAAGCTATTCCCTCTTCAACAGAAGAAGTTCCACTGAGAGGACGAACAAGGCGAGGGGTTGCTGTAGCATCACAAACAGTGAGTTCTATTTCTATCAGAAAAAAACGTGGGTTGCTAGAAGGTGATGATAAAAAGATGACTGTGAAAGAAGATCAAAGTCCAGCATTGGGAAATAACGCTTTGCAGGCAAAAGCAAATGCATCAGCAAGGGATGAAAGAAAAGAGATTGATCTAGCAGCAGAGGCAAAAAGTTCAGCTTCTCTCCGGAGAAAACGTGGCTTGTCAGAAACTGATGATAAAGAGGAGAGTACTAATGAAGAACAAAACATGCTTTTGGAATCAGTGTCCTGTGCAAAAGAAAAGCCATTAGGAAGGGGCAGAAGGAAAGAAACTCCTCCAGTGTCACACACAACTAATTCCATTTCTCTTAGAAGAAAACGTGGTTTGCCAGCAGATAATGGTAGAGAAGAGGCTCCTAAAGATCAAAATGTTCCAGAAGATGAACCGAAAAGAGGCAGAAGGAATGAAGCTGCCATCTTGTTAGAAGCTACAAGTTCTACTTCTGCTCAGGGAAAACGTAACTTATCAAAAGAAAGTAGCAGAAAGAATAATCGTAGGGAAGCTAAAAAAATGATTTCTGAAAAACCCTCTTCTGAAGAAAAAATCGATCTTTCAAAAGGGTACTCAGGGAAAAAGATTAGTATCACTTCACTGGCTGATAGTTCTAGTTCACTTCAGGGTTTGCCAGAAGATGGTGAGAATGAAACTCCTGAAGAGCAACAGGGTATACTTTTGGAAGTAACCCAGTCAGCAAAAGAAAATCCATCGAAAGCAGGCAGAAGGAAAATAGTTCCTTCCAAATCTGAAGAAACTAGTTCAACTTTTCTCAGGGAAAAGCCTGTCTTGCCTGAAGACAGAGCTCAAAAGGGAGTTCTTGAAGAAGGTGAAGGTACAGCTCTGGAAAATAATTCATCCCAGGAAACACATAGGCAACTGAGAAATAAAAGGAAAAATGTACAATTCAAATCAGAGGCAGCTACTTCTACTTCTCTTCACGATAATGGCAGCTTGCCTGAAAATGGCAACATTTTGGAAACTCAGTGTTTGATATCCACTGGTTCTGAAGAAAATAATCAGTCTGGAAAAGGAAAAGAGGTTAACCCTACCCAGCAGACAACTTCCACTTCTCGCAGAAGAAAATGTCTGTTTCCAGCAGATGACTTACCACCCAAAAAATTAAAATCAGGTGAGAAAAAAAAATTGTTTTCTATTTTCTACATATAGCTAAGCTGGAATTTTGTACATGTTATTACTGTTGGCTGCCATAGTCTAATGTAAATAGAGAGTAGATCTTTAATGTAGCAAAGAGACTTAAGTAAAGAAGGGGCTAGGTTATCCTATACAAACAAGATGTTTCTCCAAAGTAGAGTGGATTGATTTTATGGCATCTGACAGATGTATTCCTCTTCTGGTGAGTTATTCAAATGTCCTCATGTTCTTCTGTAACTTACAGGTTAAATACAGCAATTAACTAACTTACAGGTGGTGATGAACATAGCACGATAATTAAATTTGTAGCACCCATTGTTCGTGCTTGTTTTCTCCTAAATACCATCTAAGCTCCTGCTCTTGTATGTCTAGGTTTTGGGTAGCTTGTACTAGTCATCAGTGCTGTAATGAAGTTGGTGCTAGAAGGGCTTGAAGCTGTATTTGAGCTCAGAAAGACAGCAAAAGTTCCACGTGTCTCCCACTTTTCCCTTTTTTCGATTTTGCTTTCCCCAAGCCAATAGAACTCTAGGTTCAGACACTTGAAATATTCCCTGAACCTTTCAGCTGGATGTGATATAATTTTGAAGATACCATGTTGTAATTAGAAATTATCAAATAAAAATATACAAATGGAAATAGTGAATCTTTACAGATACACGTTGAGGAATTTTCTGGCAGGTTATGTGCATTAATCCTAAATTTGATCATGCTCTCCGTTGCATTTCTTTTCGTCTCTTTTTCAGTTACATGTGCTTATCCAAATGTACCACGTACATCTATTTTGCCAGGTTCCCCTCTTGGTTTACTGACTTCACACTTTTTTTTGCTAGTTTTCACTTCTTGACACTACTATACTATATGCACTTCCCAGAGGATTGGTATGTTTTGGTGCTTTTCTACCGGTCTGGATAGTTTCTTTTTGGGGGAGGTCATCTTTCCCCACATGGATTTTATTGTATATTGGTGGTGCTTGGGCTTGGGTCAATGCTCATCTCTTGGAGCAGCTTCACTGATCTGTGCCATCTAGATTCTTCCATAGGTGTCCAGTGTGTTTGTTACAACTAAAAGCCTGACTTTGCAGTTCCAGCAGGACAATGAAATAGTTGCTGTGCATTCATTTTTGCTGATTTCTTTCCTTCAAAGTTAGATATGTTTTAGTTTTACGTATCGGTAGAAGGAATTTTAGCTAAAACAATAGCTAATTGGTTTTGGTGCTCTCATTAATGTTAACCTACTTTCAGAAATAGCTGGAAGTCCTTGGGGATCTATTTTAAAGGATATTGGATGTGCAGAAGCGTGGGTTTTGTAACTGGTTTGTTGAACTCATAGATGTAGTCTTTGGAACGTAGTCATTAGGGACATCTCCCTTCAAAAACAATGTAACTGAAGATTGACTTTTTATAAAATGCTTGATTTATGATATAAATTTAATAATATTTCTGTCTACAAATAGAGAACAATGAAAACAGATCGCCAAAAAAAGGAAAAAGAAACAAAACTGAAGAAAAACTTGAAGGCGACGTGAAGACAACTCAGACTGCTGGAGGGACGAACAGGACAACAAGATCAAGCACTAGAGCAAGTGCAAGAACGAGAAAGTAGACTTAACAGTTGAGGAACCAGTTTTTAGAATGATTCAGTAATTGAAATAGGAATTTTTAATGTGAATTGACCTTGCACTCAGATTTTAAGTTCAGATTTTGTAAAGCAATCGCTGATGATATTATCTAAGTACCTTTCTTAATGTGTTTACAGATATGACGATGCATATTTTAGTAGATACGTGTATTGGTTCCTAAGCCATGCGATGCTTGTGCAGAATGGCAAGCAGAAAAATAAATCTTTTATACTTGTATTTATCCCCTTTTTTATGGTAATGAGTACAGTAGTCAGGAAGCCACGTTACTTTACTGCCAGTTTAATTGTAAGCTATTTTCTGCTTAAATTTTATGCGCTTAAGTCTTATTTTTCCATTAAAGTTCTGTAAATATTCTTTTAAAAACTATAGATTTATTAGCAGAACTACTATGAATGAAATTGCTATTTTTAAAAAAAAATCATTTTACTGAGTATAGATTTGTAAGCCATTAAATTTCTAAACAATTTGGGACTTCTGTGTTTTGTGTTCTTAGGAATAATTAAGGATGTAATTATTACTGTCCTCTTACAACCATATTTAAAAGATTAATTTTTTTTTAGCCACATGCCATAATTTTTGGAAGTGTACTGTGGGTGCCTCTGAAATTCAGGCAATTCTCTTGTAAACATGGCCATGCTGTGCAGTGCTTATAAATGGAAGGGAGCAGTGAGCGCATGAGGTTGTGATGTGGCCCTTTTCAGAGCTGCAGCTGATGTGGAGTACTGAATGTGGCTTGGAGAATATTTTCCAGAGGTCAGCAGCGTCTGTGGCCCGTGGATAATGTTGGTGTGCACACATCTCAAAGGGCGGTAGCTTTCTGCGACTCTATTAAATGCAAAAAGAAAGAAAACTCAGCTCAGGTATCTAACTGCATTTTTAAGACCACAGTTAAGAACCTGCATTTTTATATGAGGAGTTACAGATTTTTGTGGAAGGACAGAGAGTTTATGTTCTGACATTCTTCTTAGGACTTCTTTTGGGGATGACAAATGGCCCTTTGGGCAAGTTCTGATTTGTGAAATCTGTTTCTTCAAGTATTACCACAAGAGGAGTGAGGGGTTGCTTCCACCAGTTTAGGTTTCAGCCTCTGAAATGAGAGGAGCATCTTCACCCAAAATGTTTATTCTTGTCTGTGGTGCAGGAGTTATGATCATCCCAAACTCCAGGTGATGTTGCTGAGACAAGAAGCATGAAGCTACAACTGAAGCAGTAGGTCTAGACTAGTGATCCTGGAGTTTTTCAGAATTTTACCAGTTTTACTGGATCTGTACGAAGTCCTTGCATGTTGAACAACTTCTCCAGTTTCCTTGCACTCTACTAATTTTCTCATGCTTTGTTTATGGCTCTAGGTCTACTTAACTGCAAAACAGAGACTTCACAAAGCCATCTTCATGAACCTAATCCTGTATCAGCCCCTGCTGGCCGCTACTTAGAAGTATCCCTGTTGGTTGGTTGGTTTGTTTGGTTTGGTTGTTTTCCAGAGAAACCCGGTGATAGCCACCAACAGATTCACAAGAGAAACAGGACAAAGTAGCTTGGCATTTGTAACCCCTTGAAGTTGATGTGCATTGGCTCAATTTGTCAGAACCCCATTACCACTATCATGTACATTATGAGGCTTAAAAAAACCCAACCCCTAAGTATTGCAGACACTGTTACAGTTTATGCCATGCTGTTATTTCAAAGTTATGCTAAAAGGAATATTTTGTTAGCATCATATCATAGCTTGCCCTGTTTTTCCTAGTATTTGGCCTGCTATTTAGGGAAAACAGCGTAGTTGTCTACTAGCTGGAGTTTTTTTTGCAGAAGATAACCAGATCTCAGCAGAGGAGAAGAAGAGCTGTTAGTACCCAGTAATGAATGACAACACTGAAGTGCAATGCTGAACGTAGCACCAAGGTAAATGGGTTGGAGGGAGCTGCTGTGCTAGGTTTACAGAAATGCCAATGTTTTAATCTGCGTGTCTGGAGTTGCAGAGGATGTTTGGAGCACCCTCAGTTTTCTCGGTGTTCTCCACCTGAAGACATCACGTGCGTTTGTGGTGTCCTGCCCACCACTTGATCCATCTCAGTGAACACTTGGGCCGAGCACCTCACATTTCCACACAACCGCTGCTTAGTTTCCACCTTTGTTTCACTGAGCCACAAGCAGTTTTTCCTACTACCTGCCCTGGTTGCAAGGTTACAACAAGCTCTCCTAATTCAGCTCGGTAGCTTTCCCTATGAAACATGGGTAGAAAGGAAATAACAGTAGTGCTTTAACCTCTAGAATCTCTTGATGTAAGTACCCTTCCAGGTGAGCTCCTCCAGTTTTCTGTGCTCCCATCTGTAAATCTTGTGTTCTCGCAGTTATGTAAGAGAAGCAAGTATCTCTAAGTTGCTTTCTCTCTGTCATCTTTTCAGTTTTCAGTATCATTCTATAGTTATTTAAGGCAGTAATTTCTAACAATAAATCGAAGTCCTAAGGCAGACCCCCCAATTTTTTATTTTTTTTTCAGAATAAGAGGAAACAGGGCTGAACTCTTGCTCTGTGAGCAAATGCTTCACTTTAATTGCATAACACACAGCCTTAATGATAAGGCATCAAACCATCTTCCCTAATTTAGCTAGTACGTGTTCAATGATGAGGAGGCTTCCATACCAGAGGAGATGTAAGCCTTGAGCACAGGCACTGAGTTATGTGGGTGGAGGGAGAATACTAGCGAAATTTCCATTGCTGCAGTGAAGGAGCTTTGTTTTTCACTTGTTAGCTGCAATTAGGATATGAGGGCATATTGGCCTATTTGTGCCGAGCTGTGCAAAGTGGAGAGCTTGTCAACGAGACGAGCACACGGGCATGTTTGTTGAGTGTCACAGGTTGTGCAAACTAGACGCTTATCATACATAGCTGCATACATTCTGCTGCATAAATGTTGCTCTAGTCTCTGTATAAAACCTGCTTAAGGCTTTCCTAACAGGGCAGTATTTATTTATTTATTTTTTTCAAACAAAATTCTTGAAAGAAGCTGGAGGGGGGATTATCAGCTCCTTTTCACAAGCTATTGCAAAAGAACAGAGAGAACGCCCTTATAACTAGATAGCACCACTAGGAGCAAATCATCCTTCATAACACCTGGCACACTGCAATGAGCTAGATCTCACGACCAAGTTAATTTTTTAAGAAATAATCCTGGTTTCCAAGTGCTGGGGATCTGTGTGGGTCACAGCAAATGGATGAAAAACTGCTTCTGGAGCAGCGGTGTTTCAATATACCCCAACCTGTGCCTTCTCGCTAGAGATTATGAATCCATGAGCACGAGGTGACAGTACAGGAAAAGATCTCCTTGAACCAGGGGCTGAGATTTGTTGACTTCATAGCGTAGAGGGCTGTCTTTTACTTGTGACACTGACTTACCCTGGATACACAATGATTTTTACATTGCACCTGAGCTAGTAGCAGAAACATTTCAGGTTTTTTATTCATTAGTGGGTGCTGGTGTTTCATCCTTTTTGCTCCCCATTCCACCAAATGCGAATGTCCATGTTTTATCCCCATTCAAGCTCCTTAAGGTGAAAAATGGTGTTAACAAGTGCAATTGCTCCTTTCCTGAAAGTAGACAGTCTGGGATTCCGGAAAAACAGGCAAATACTTCCTCATACAAAAGAAAACAGGAAAGTGGCATCTTGATTTGGATTTAAGTAGCTTATGTCTTTATTCATTGTAGAAGAACTCTTTCCGTTGCTTTTCTGTGTTAGAAAGATAGGCTTGCAATATTTTACTTAGAGATACACCTGCATATGGAACGCATCCAGTGCACAGGAAGATAAAGACCAGCAGCTTTCCATTGCAGTAGGTATTTCAGAGCAATGCTAGAATACGTGAAGTCTCAGCTACGTTTTCATCTAAGCCTGCCACGATACTCCAATTTTGGGGCAGACAGATGAGAAATTGCTGTACTGTTCTTGATTAGCCAAGCTACTGGATTTGGTGCTTCTCTACAGAGGGAACCTGTAATCCCTGTCACTGGGGTAATGGAGTTTGGGGATACTTTAGATAATGGAAAAAACACCAGAGCCTGGACGCTGTAGCCTGCTCGGTGTCGGCTGGACCTGGCCGATCCGTACTGAAGACCCGGTGCTTTTCAGCCGGTGCTCGGAGCTGAGCTGCTTCTCTCCACCCATCCTCCGTTTTGCAGGCTTATGTTGAGAAGTTCCACGCGTTACGGTAATACACATCCCACCGCTTCGGCTGTGGTCAGCACGGGTCTGCTGATGAGCCAGGGCTAACGAAGCGTGCTAGAATCCAGGCTGGGACTGTGCTTAGCCCCACTGCCACGCGGTGCCTGAGCTCGCTCCCCGTGCAGCCACTCGGGCTTATTAATTGGGGCTGCGATCCACAGGCAAGTAACTGCTTTGTGTTTGTTTTCTGTTGAGCAGCTAATGCCCAGACTAAGTAAATTGACTTGAAATATCTAATTAATAAGTAAATAATAGTCCATAAAGAGCAGCTGACTCTGTATGCTGAGATACTGCAGAAAACGAGGCCTCGCTTACCAAAAGAGGTCCTAATGGCCTTTTCGGGCACTGCAAGGAATTCCCTTCTAAAAATGATTGTTAGTTTTGTCCTTGCTAAGAAACAAATTCTAAAAACCAGTCATGTCCTAACTGACCCTATCAGAAAGCGTGCCGTGCTCCTGTCTGGTATTTAAGGCACCATCTGTGACTTTCATGTAGAGTCATCTGTGACTGTCAGATCCCGTAATTCCACAGGTCATGTTAAACGTTTTAAACAGGATTTTAAACTGAAGTATTTGGTGTGCCTGATGTGTTTTGAAGTTTTTCTCTTCAAAACTAGTAAACATATATATATATATATACACGTATTTTAACAGGATTTAAAGTTCAGCAGCCTATTCACATCATTTTGGGGAGGAATAGCAACAGTGGTTTGGGGTAAATTACACACCTGTTTAACATAGAATGGGGAAAAAACAAACAAACAAAAAAACCCTACTTTAGTTGTAGAATCTCAGAGGGAAAACAAAGTCCTATCATCACACCTACAATGAAAATCTCCACTGCATCATCACATAAGCAAACTTTATAATGTTGTCAAGAAATACAGCCGAACACTTCTGTTTGCTCTAGAAAAATTTCTCCCTTACAAGAATTTCAAATTACCTTGTCTCTGTGTTCTGTAATGACACTTCATCATTGTTGGTAGCATGCCAACATGAGCTTAAAAATAGAAAAAATGGTACAGAAAGTGTAGCAATGAACTTTTTCTCTCAGTAAAGGTGAGCCTGATTGATTCCTCAGAAACCTAACTATTCTAAAAGTTCCTCTTCCTTTTGGGTTTCTATTTTATGGAGCGTAAAATAAAGTCAGGAAGTGGAGGTTGTCATTCTCTTGGTGAAGAACTCAATAGCGATATCATTTCTGACCATTTCTGGGCATTAGTGTTGTGTCTCTGAAGGATGCAGTTGGTATAAGTTAAATCTACTTCGTTGCAGCAAAGCGAACTGCTGAAGCTGGGTGATTAAGGAAGTTTGAGACTGGTGATTGCCTGTCATTCTCCAACCACCATTGCCATAATTTTAAAGAATCCACCCTATTTGTCTTCTTTTTTAATGGTAATAGTGAGCTATTCTGGTGTGATTCGTATTTTAATAATATATTTAATTCATTATTAAATGTGGTGCACTTCACTGATGCTACACATCCTTAGAATGCTTTTTTTTTTTTTAATGGAGACTGTGATCGCTGCACTATTATTCATTCATTTCAAACCTACTGTCAGCATCAAATCCCTTAAATTCTTTCATTTTCTATGTCTATGTAAAGTATGCATAGGAAGTTATCAAAGTTATACACTTATTTTAAATATATTTTTCAGTGTAGAAGGAAGTTTGAATTCTGCCTTGCCAATATATAGAGAACAATTCCTTCCTAGTATGATAATTATTTTTTTACAGTTAGTTAAGTAATCGACCAGTAATCAGAGGGAGGAAATGTTGCTTTCTGGCCAGATTCTGCCTAGACTTGTCCAGGGAGCAGCAGCATTTCCCAAGCCAGCTAGGTGCTCTCTGCAAACCTGGGGGCAAAGTGCCAGAACCTGGTTCCTGAATTAAGTCTTGAGTTTATGAACCTTAAGCAGTTCTTAGAAAATTGCTGTGAGTTGATGTGAATGTGAGCCCAGGGAGAAAACAGTTAAATAAGGGTTATGCGTTCCTATGTCAAGACCACCTTCAATGAAAATGATGCTCAACATTAAATTCAAATTTAGACGGGTTATATCTATGGACTGGATCCCAGGGTTTGAGCTATTTTAGTATTTTAGCACTTTGTTTTCTAGCTGAATAAAAAGGGAGCTTTTAGAGCTGAGTTCCCAATTTGTGAACATACTAAATGCATAATTAATACTTGATATACATTTAATATCTGTGTGGCAGTGAATTAATTTGCTACTTTTATATTAATATTTAGTACAAGCTAAACATGAGTAAAGAAAAAATGGTATCCATCCCCAGACAAACAGTGGCGTGTCGACCAGATCCGTACCATTACGGTAGTTCAGGTGGGCAGAAGGTGGACAGCCTTCATCTCGTGAGCCTCACAGTCAGAGTGCAACAAGGAAAAATGCAAGACATAGAATTATTTTCTGTAACATAGTCCATATAAATAACTTGCAATTTGTTCTCAAGCATAGCTAGGAGTCTCAAATTAAGTTAACTCTTCCCTCAAACATTTTGATGACAAATATGAATATGTGGTGGTCATCCCATGTCTTGTCTCATTTGACATCTCCTGAGTGTACACCTACACTCAGCTCCTTCCAGGAATTTTCATCTACTTTGATATTGTCAAATAGATACCCTTTGGGCTATAAACACTACCAGAAGCCAAATATTTTTGCCTATGTTAAATGCCGAGCTTGAAAGAGCCCTTCAGAGCTGCAACACAGCTGACAATAATTCCCAAACTGCCCTACTTCTATTTCATTGTGCCTCATTTAATGTGTTTCTGGTAGGCTTTTTGATTTTTTCTGAATGACCCTCTTTTGCTCATGCCTATAAAAGGTGAAATCAGCTGGGCAGGCACAGGAATCAGGTAAAGGATTTGCAACTGCTTCTTTTCTAATGAAACTCCGTGGCAAAATGAACCCCAAAAGGTAGTGGTGTCCTTAAAGAATGCAAATTGCAATTCTTTTATTACACTAAAATATCTTCTAAAATGGTCTGAGTCTTATGCTATGGTAAATATTCAAGGGAGAAACAAGGGTACCTATGCAGAACTTCTGAAAGAAAGTGACACAAAAATAATTTAAGAGAAGCTCAGAAATGCTGTAATGCTTATTTTCAATATAAATTGTAAAATATCCTATGTGGAGATATTTATAACTCTATCACTACCTTGATTTATTTACCTTTGGGATGTGACTTTACAGTGTCTTCTTCTGTCCCCAGGTGTAAGTGATCGTAGCAAAGACTTTATTTATTTTTTTTTAACAAACACTGTTTGGCTTTCACTTAAAGAAACATCTCTATATTTTTCAAGAGGCATAAACTGAAAACATAAGATGGAGAAACAGCTCATCCTTAGCATTGGAAGTGTATGTAATTTTTAATATAAGGAGGTGTTAAAGGCAGATGTCACCATAATGTCTTTATTTGCAGTAAAACTTTTGTACCCCGCATAATGTATTACTTGTCCATTGAACTAGGATGTTTTGATGATGGATTTTGAAAGAATGTAATTAAGTTTCTATATATGCCTCACTGCTTTTAATGCCTTGCCCTAGAAAGCTTTTGTTTGACAATAGTACATAAAGTTGACTTTAATTCTGATTTTTTTTTTTTTTAAATAATAAATGTAGCTTTCAGGGATTCCTAAAACTATGCTTACAGTTACTCATGACTTTATTTGGATTTATAGTTTTCTCTATATGTGTCTATATATTTTTACATTTATGAATATATTTTAAGGAGAAGAGAGATATTTAGACAGTAGAACAGTAGAGAATAACTACTAAATAACGTTGGTGAAGAGTGGTGGTGAATATCCATGGCCAGGTAAAATAAAAATAAGAAAGAATATCATAGTTGCCTTTCTTTTGATCAGCAGACTGTTTGCTTTAGACCAAATGAGGAAGAAGTATAAGAAATTGTGGTGCCTGACAGTGCATCAGACTTTTTTTTTTTTCGTTCAATATATTTGAAAATTATATTTGAAAGGCAAAAACATACATATATTTTTCTGTCCAAAAGAAACAAGAACATTCGATAAATACCTGCAAGTATGATAAGATAATAAAATTTTCAGTAATGGTATAATATATACTCTCTACAAAGGTTTTTAAATGAAATTTTGAGTAATATTTAACATGGATACAGTAAGATAATAAATATGCAGTCGAAATAGTTTTTGTTTGTTTTTGTGTTTAAGAGCTTGGTCACACTTTTTTAAAACTGGTCACAAAAATATTCACTGCAAGGCTTTTAGTTAACTCAGTATTCATATTTTCTAAGCGATCTTGAACCAGTACTGAAGAAGAAATAAGTATTTTAGGCCTTATTTTCAATAGAGATAGCTGACTTAGTAACATTTCAGCAGGCGACTTTGTCCTATTTTTCTTGGAGCGTTGGTTTGAACAGCCTTTAATGACATTTTGGCTGCTGGGCTGTTGGTCGTCACTGGCCTACATTGGTTCACTCTGGGACGTGTAAACTGTAAGCCTATATTGTAAACTTATCTCCACACTTATTAAAAATATAAGGACTTTCTACTTTCATTGCATAAATAAGGTTAATAAAGCAACCTGATTGTCGTGGAGAGTTTAAAAGACTTCAAAAAAGAAAAAATCCTGACAACATTGGATTTTAATGTTTCAAACCTGTATTGTAATCAATGATATAGTTTATGTATAGATATGTCATTTATTCTTCACTTCCTCTTTCATATCCAATATCCTTTCTGAATACTGTGAGTTCATAGCTCAAAAAAGTTTCTTGACAGCAAGATCAGCTGCTTAATTACAAGAAAACCTGTATTGGTTTGAATTTTCCACCTTTTAATTTGTATCTTTCCGTGGCATTCCTCTCCTGACTTGACACTAAGGTGCAATGCTATTTTGAGAGAACAGTGTGATTGTAGTTGTTAACCTTGATGCTGAGTTGTAAACACTGTCAGGTTTGATAATTTCCCAAAGGCTGAGATCTGATGGAGCCAATTCTCAAAGATTAAAAGATATCAGGTAATTGATGATCTTTGAGGATGTTGTCTCCATAGATTCTTCTTTCAGCTTCCTTTCTTGCTTCTTTTGGATGTAATTTATGCCTTGTCCTCAGCAGAGGAAGAAAAACTAAAGAAATCAAACAAAACAACAACAACAACAAACAGAGACAGGTGGGACTTGCACCCTTTTTTTCTAAAAAAAAAAAAAAAAAAAAAAAGCCTGTGACTTGCACTTGTATGTGTACTTGAAAGACTCAAATTTGGGGAGGCAATACACTGGAAGAAGATCTCATGAAGTAACCTTTCCTTTCGTGGAATTAAAAAGGTGATGAAAATCCAAGTAGAATTTGAACTGTCAGGTATATCGGGTCACCTGATAGCTGTTTATGGTACTCAGGGTAGATACAAGTACCTTCTTATGGTTAATTTGAGCACCTATCCCTAGCAGGTAGTTGAATACCTCTGTCTAGAACTATTCCGATTTCAGAACAGCACTTTAAAACTTGTTCCTGACACAAATCCTTTATCGCAAGTGTCCAAGCATTAGGAGAGATTTGGCCTCACTGAACTGTGATGCAACAGTACTTCGAAAGAGAAGTTTAATCAAGTTTGAATGCAACACAATATTTTGTGGGATTGGTGTTTTAGTGTGCACCTGAATGCTTTTCCATTGCAAGAAAACTTCTTAACAATAATGGTGCAATAAACTATTTCATTAACCATAAAACTTGTGTGCTGTTTCCAGAAATGCATCTTTTGCCATTGAGAGTGGGAGATGAAAGGACCGCACAGTATATATTACATATACTCTCTGAAGAGTATATTCAAATATTTTTTTTTCTAAAAAGGAAAAATAACAACAACAAAAAGTTAATATTTAACTTCCGTATTTCATTTCCTCTGTATTATTTCCTTCAGTGAGAGGATTGTATTTTGGAGCAAAAGGCATAGTTAAAGAAGTGCTCGTGGAGCGGAGTGGAAATTGGGATTTTCTCCATTTAAGAGCCTTTACCAGGCTCCTGGATAGTTATGAAAGAATAGAAGGAAATCTAAATGGCTACTGTATGGCTTAGAAATGAGCTCATGAACTTGTTTTTTTTAGTTTCAGAGGAAGTTGCATCTACCTCTTTATGAATGCCAGAATACTGGTATTCATAATTCAACGTTATGAATACTCTTTGAATACCAGAAGAAGAAGAAAAAAAAAAAAGGTATCCTTGCCCTTAAAAGGTCAAAAAAAAAAAAATCCTAAAAATCAATTAATTAGAGCTGTAATTTTTATTTAAATATTGGGGTCTTCTTAACCACCTAAAAGCACATTTACTAAGGCAAAGTAAGGCAAAACACACTGTTGTAAATTTTTGGTTTTCTTTGAGAGAGATATTCCACAAGCTAACCAAATGTGCAAGTTGTGTGAATTTTGTAATTAATATTTTGCATATGTTCATAAAGCTCTGAATGACCTATTTTTAAATAAAGGCCAATGGTAACGCCCTGTAGGAGGGTCAGACAGATCATTTTGTCAGAAATCGCATGGAAGAGGAGGGCCAAATTCACTTTAGTTGGACCCACTGAGAACAAGTTTCAAGCCAAAACCTTCAACTAAATTTACAGCTACAGCCGAGACTTCTAGCAATCTGACCTGGTAGCTGGACCAGGTTAAAACACACAAACAAACAAAAAAACTTTAATGTGTTCTCTTAATATGTTCTAGTCTGTCAAATTACCAAGATAAAATCATTTTACTACTGTGTTCTGAGGTGTCTTTTAGAGTTTGTGAATTACTTCCTAGCCCTCCTCGTAACAGCACGGTTCCTATCAGCAAAGTCAGGCCCACCAATTAGCGCAGGCTAATTCTTCTCCTTTTTATACGTGTGCCTCCTTTGTTATGCTGTACATTGTTCGCTGGTTGGTATATCTAATGACAATTAGGGAATGAGGCAGACACAAAGACTAATTTGATCACCCAGAGACCTGCCTCCCAAGATCCCTGTGTAGTCAGCGGAGACACAGCACTACCTCCAGGGCACTCCAGCTGAGGTTTCAGCTCGCCTTCGCCCTCTAGAGAAGCCTCCTTCTTTCCATTAACTACAGGGAAAGACTGGCATCCCCAGGCAAGAGATGGCCCCTCTCAACCACGCTCCCATTTTAATAAAGGAAGTCACCGCCAGAGTTTGACTTTTGAGTTTCAGGGCGAAGGCTGCTCGTCCGCTGCAGTGGAAATGGGCCCGGTCCTGCCACCCGACGGAGCTCACCCCGGCCCAGCTCCCGGCCTGGCTCCGTAGGCACCTTTTGCCTCCGGACTCGGCGATTCCCTTTGGGCTCACTTCTGTGTGCTCTCGGGACGCTGCTGGCCTCACCGGGAAGACGGAACGAAGGAGGAATGGCAGTGGGGTGAACCTTTCACGTGAATTGAAGTCATTAAGTAACGTTGAGGGGGCATCTACTTCACACACCTATTCATCACTGTAACTATAAAAGTGTGCTTTTAAAGTTTCCCTTACAGTCTGGAAAAAGCAAACAGAACCCTTAGAGCTCGTTGCAAGCTGCGTTGCCGCTTTTATTTCCAACTTTTAAGAGTCCAAATCCTCCTGTGCTGTGCTAGGCTAGCAAGGCAGACCTCGGCTGTCCTGTACGAGGACGAGGGGCCTACCTCGGAAAGGTTCAAAGTGCCCCCCCAGAACGAGCGCTCCCTTTCTTAGCACTTGGCCACTAATACAGCTGTGAAGAGAAACAGTCAGTAAGTGGATCTAATGTCTTTTCGTACCTAAAATTGCCTTGTCATCTGAGCAATGAATTCTCTGGGCTTTATGATGGAAAAGATTGCAACTGAGCTTTCTTTCGGGCAGGGTAGCGGACTAATTTGCTAAACTGCTTTCACAGCCCAGGTGTGTTGAGAACGGAACCAAAATTATTAACCTTAATACAATTTTTAAACAATTATTAAGCTAATCGGATGCAAATTAAACAAAATGAACCTATAAATATATGTGTTTTTCAAATTAGTAATTGGATTTTTTGATGATCTTTGGCTTGACATTGATAAGCTGCTTCTCATAACAGTCTAATTAGGCAATATGTAAACTTTGGCATTCGGTTCTGTCCTAGTGGCTTTTTCAAATGATGTTTGTAAAATTTGCAATTTCATATTACAGATTAAAAATTAAAAACTGCAGGAGGCTAACATTAAAATGAGAATTCATTTCATGGAAAGCCCTGTAGACAAAATTCACCCTAATAGAATTGTGCATAAGGGGCTGCAAATCATGATCTATAGTTACACAGGGGAAGGCTTGTCAAAACCAGTATTGTTGGCCTGTAGTTCTATTCACAGTATTAAACCCATCAGTGAAGTCACTTTGGGGAAAATGCGAACATTATCAAAGAACAGTAAATTAGCAAGAAATTAAAGCATATACCCTTGCATTTCCAAAACAAAAGATCCCTTCATTAAAAACCTTTCATCAGTGGTTTAATATTCATAGCAGTAATTTGCATAACTAAATCAGTTTTCACTGATGAGAGACGACCAAAGTTTTTTCACTAATTTCTTTTTTGAATGAGCTCTCTAGTTTTTTGATTAAAATTTCACACCAGTAGTTGGGCAGAATTGAATACATGACTTAACCGTATTTGTGAGTATCATCTTTTAAAACGGCAGGTTAAATGTTGCTGTTGTGGAAAAAAAAAAAAAAAAAAAAAAAAAAAAAAAAAAAAAAAAAAAAAAAACAGCTCAAGCTGCTTTGTTGCCTTAGCAGAGCATATCCCCACCTTGCCTCAGATCCTGGCTTATGCTAAATTCTGAAATTCTGATCCTGAAATACATGGTTGTGGGGTTGCTGTTTATTAGTTTGTTCTCTGCCTTTTCATGCCTTTTCTCATACCTGTACATGTACACAGAGCCAGGAGCGGATCTGACAGAGCCGATCTGGTAATTAAGAGAAGTCATTAGACTACACATGCTAAGAACTTTTTAATATCTTGGAAAGTGATACCCTTTTCCAGGTTGATTTTTTTTTTTTTTTTTTTAATATTTTGAAAAGACCAGTTCCCTTGTGAGAAGCAGGAAGGAAAGAGGAAATACACTTGCCTCGGGGAATGAAGACAGAACGACTTTTTCAATGTGCGAAATACATGTATACTGTGCTGGCTCAGGACCACGTAGCCCTTACTAGAAATCAGCTTAAACAGCAAGTTCGAGATATAATGAGAGCTAATTCTGTCTAAGTCACTGAGAGATTAAAGTGAGTAACCAGCTGTACAATATTTACATGTAGGTACTCTGGGCAATGATTTGTTAAACTGAAATCATTTAATTCATTTGAATTCTGACGTGGCATCAGTCACTCAACTGCATTGAGAACAGGCCAGTTACAGATGCAGTTTTAGTGTTTACAGTCACATAACCTGATTTCAAGTAAATTAGTTTCAAACAAATGTCCATGTTCAAAAAAAGATAGATTGATTAACAGTTATGAATTTTTATCATTTTTTTTAAATGGCTGACACTGAAGCTTAAATTAAAGCATAAAAAGATGATTAAGTGAAAACGAAGAGGTTCGTTTATTCCATATGCAGAGGAGTAGAAAACAGCTGTAGCAAGACTTAGAAAAGTCTAATTTCTCCTTTTCTCCTCCAAAAGTTTCTGTGCTGTTATTAGATCCGGAAGAGTACTTTTCTAAAATGTTTAATGCATCCTTTTTGCTCTTAATTGTCTGAAGGTGTGATCTTCCAAACTATTTCTGCTTTAACCAGTAACTTTATTTCCATAACTTTCTATTTCATTTCTATTAATTGTATTTTAGTTCTACTATTTTATTTTAATTTATTAATTAAAAATGAATTGTACAGCAGATCTCATTACAGGTGTTTCTCTACTGCCATGCTGCTTGCTAGGAAGAAGTTATCAACCTGGGGGCTGGAGGGTAAGGTTTTGCTACTTACGTGCTACCTTTGCATCGTGCAGAGCATGCAATGTGCTGGCTACCAGTCCCGGCCAAAACTTCTTGCAAGTTGGAACTGCAACTTTGTTGGCCTTGCCCGATGTTGTCATGCACAGGGAAGGGTTTCCTTGCCTCATTCACCATCTTGGCAAAGCATGAAACCGGCGCTAGAGCTGTTATAGATCAGATTCACTTGTGATGTCTGTCCTACCCCAGTCTCCAGTTTTCTCACCTTAGCTGAAGATGAGATTATGAGAAGGCTGTGGTGGTGCATATGGCTGGTGGAAGTCAGTTCACATAAACCTGAAGGTTATGTGTAATAACTAATTACCAAATAGTGAGATATTTCCATATTCACTAAACGCTTTCTTTTACATCTATATGTCATTCAGGACCTACCCAGAACCAGGTCATATATTTCTGTTTAGATGCTCTTCTTACCAAAAAGTAACTTAACAACTTCATGAAGTTTTGTTTCACTGTGATTAGCATGACTGAAAGATCTTTCAGTAAGTAGACATTCTGGATTTTATAACCCAGTGCTCTTCTGCATTTAATGTAATGAATATCATTTCTATTTAGATAAAAGGATTGTACACAGGTCTAAGACCAAAGTAGCAACCTGCCTCAGGAGTTGGCACTGTATGGACAAGAGGTCTTTATTTTTTTCAGAATCCCTTTTGTCTTTTTTGGATACCAACAAATAATATTGATACAGATACTAACAGGCTGTTCCAAATCTGTGTCCCGTTTTGAAGAAAGCTTAGTCAATTCCTCAACAGACAACTTAGATTTATTTCAAGGGTTGTGAGGTTTATTCAGATATTTATGGTTAGTTGTGTGAACTGACTGGAGCATTTTGCTCACGTACCCTTATTACTGTCTTCAGACAACTTTATCCCTTTGCGCCAAAGTGGCAACCCTTTGTGCAATCCAGCATGTATCATATCACTGGTAAGAGTTACATTTTTTAAACCAAATGTTCTGCTCTTGGAATGTTCCATATTATAGCTCTAAGCTTTGTCATCCCTCTTTCCTAGACTGTTTTTCTAATTTATTTCTAATCCAGTGAACATATTCTGTATCATTGAAAGGGCTGCAAACTTCTGACTGCTAAAGTGATAGAAACTGGATCTGAAAGAAAATGAGAATAATCACCTCCAATTACTATTCATACCACTCCGACAATTTTGTAAACAATTTGAAGATTTTTGTGGATTTTATTCTCCCTGGAAGTAAATTTAGGGTTAGTGAAATATACCAGGGTGTCCCTAAAGGGCATTATCTCCATACCAACAAAGGTGGGTGTTTCATGATATGTGTGTATATATATATACACAAATGTATATGTATGTGTATATATATACAAATATATATATATTTGTATTCTTTGGTCATTTATTTGGATAATTCATTAAATTAAAAGAACTATTTCATTGTTTTCTTTCACTCAGAAATTAGCATTAATAAACATTGTCCAAACCTGAAGGAATGAGAGGTAAACAACAATTGCTTGTTGTTTGCATTAATCAAAACTATTTGTATGAATAGTAAAATATCCCCTTCATTACTTCAGAAGTCATGACAATAATGAACATAAAAGAATTCGTGTACTATTAATTATGCATATCCTTAAAAGTGCCTTTAAAAGAAGCAAGTAGAACCCTCTAAAATAATGAGATTATAATGTCTCAGCAAAGATACAATTAAAACAGAAATCCCATTCTTTCGATCACCCCACATCTAGAATGCATAGCACCAGTTCATGGAGCACTTTGTCCCATGTGATAACCTGGATATGTCTGCAATAGTAACACTGAGAGTCTTGATCTTGATGCTCCAAAAATTTCGGCTGAAGATATTAAAGTTATATTTTTAATTCTGTTGATGAAAATCTCACGAGGAAATTTCTGTGGGGGCAAATCCACTAAATTGCCACACTGTGAGCTAAACACGTCACTGTGTGTCCAGTATCCAGGGAGCTTGTTTGCACTGTAAACATAATCACCTTCCATTCTAAGCACAGATATCTTTTCTTCAAGCTTGCCCATTCTAACGTAAATCCTGAACAGGCTCTGCATTAGAAAAGTATAGCAAGCTTGAGCTAAATAGCCCACCAAACTCTAAACAAGTATAATAAAGTCTCCATTAAAAATAAACAACCTATTTTCCATCACCATATTCCTTTATAATCACCTAAATAACAAGGCAGGAGAACAAAAAAGTGCAGACGGATCAGTGTGCTTGCTTAATTATACAGCTATAAGAAACTTGGATAATATAATCATGAATGTAGTTTAAAGTATATATATAATATATAATAATATACATAATAATAGTATAGTATATACTATACTATATAGTATATAGTATGGTATATATAGTGTAATAATAGTAGAAACTAAAATTTTGCTATTAAGCTGTTATTGATTTATTACAGACTAAACTACAGATTTTATTAAAAACAGATTTAAACATAAAATCTCCACAATTATTGTCTTTTCATAGTAATTATTTGTAAACTGTGTAGAATAACAATTTTAAAATGGAAGATGAGACATCTGGGAAGCTAACTTTACTATGTGTAAATAACTGGGTAAAATAAACTTTGTTCTAAATATTATTCTTACCTCGTTTGAGGTTTTGCTGTTATTGTAGTATCTATGGAAGTAGTGTGTCTGTAACTAGCCAAAATATTCCATACAAAACTTTTTTGTGGTTTGATTTTTTTTTTTTAATATAATATCATCTGGATTTCTAAAGAAATCCTAGTGGTAGCCCCTGACCCAAATGTACATCAAGTGCTGTTCCCCTATGGCCCTGGCCTATTTATTGCTTTCCTAACTACTTGAGTTCAAATAGGAGCTCAGAACAAAATTGAAAATGAGCTTGGGGTCTTTTTCTAGTCCCAATTTGTTCAATTCCAAAACCACTACCCAATTTAACACAATTGGCAGCGTCTGCTCAAGAGAGGGCAAAGGCTGGAATAACAGGGATGCAGAAGGGCAGGACTGAAGTGTACTGGCAAAACAGCATGGAAGAGCGTTTCCAGCGCTGCGATGGCTGATGTAATTTCTCAGCTGTAGGAGCGTGACAATTAGCATGCAAAGCTGAAGAATGCAAAAGGGAAGTTTATTTTCTAGTGCCTCCTCACAATGCGTATTTGAGTGTGTAATGTACTCTGGAAGCAATGCAACTGAATTATTACTCATGACCAAATAACAATGCATTGCTGTTTGACAAAGGTATAGTAGCGGTAGAAAACAGCTGATAAAGAAGTGGTTTTGCATGTTATCAGTACAAAAAAATCTGTTTTCCCAATTCTCTAAAGTAGAATTATGAACTGTCATGTACTTAATTAATAGGTGCTTTACTATGCAGACAAAAGGTTTGTGGTTGAAAGAGCAAGTTTCTGGACACCTTTACTACCCACCGAAGTCAGTGACAGTTAAATGCTCAGCACCTTGCACAGCTCTGGTTTGGAGCTTAACTGGTTGCCCATAATTTAAACATTTATCTTATTTTTATACAGAAGCATGACTTCATTTGAATGGTTTATACGAATGCCTTTTCAGAATGAAATCATGTTAAGACAGGTAAGTAAATATTTGTCTATGAAGAAGGCTGAAAATGTAAATGAGAAGTAATATAAATAGGTCTTGTTCTTTTCCTAGGGAAAAATCTTGTATAACATTAGATTACTTAAACTGCTGTTCCTAGAGTAATCTCTCTAGTAACCTTCATGTACCAAGACCCATCTTTTTCCTGCTTCAGATTATTTTCTGGCATCAGCAGTTGATTTATATTGTCTCCTGCAAGTGATTTTGTAAATACCTGACCATTAGCAGTTTAATTATTTTTGAATATACAATAAGCATACATGAAAGCTGTCCTTTTATAAACTACTAGTGAAATCAAACAATGAAAGCCCAAAGTTACAGAAGTAACAAAATCAAAGCCTTAGAAGTGAAAAAACTCAAACAAGCTTTCTGATTTGTTTGAGGTATTGTTGGAGTGATAGAAAAACATATGCAGAAAGAAACATTACTCTGGAACCATTTCTTTAGATTTTATTACTGTTCTCCTGACATTTTTTCCCTTAGCTTCATGTGTACTTGATGTCAAGAGACATCCATCACCCAGCAAAGCAGATGCTCAGTCTAGGCAGAAATAGAATAAAACTTTTAATAATTTTGCTTTTGAAATATTGAGCTGATCTTATTTCATCTGTGTTCTTAAAGAACACTTGTTAAAAACACACATACTTAAATGTGTGATTTATATAGATTGTATGTGAAGCTGACTTCCTCTTACAATAAAATGAGCCTATAGATGCCTCAACTAGAAGCATTTACTCTTGTCAGGTTAAAACAAACAGATAAAAACAAACAAACAAACAAAAAAAAAAAACACGCTCTTCTTCCCAGATGTATATTTCAAAAAGAGACTATAATGGGAGGAAAAACTTTTCAAGGATTCACTATGAAGCATATGGATACAAGTATAAGAGAATTTGCAGTAGATTTGGCTTTAGAAAGATGGTACAATTAAATGTGAATGAGGTATTTGCTACAATACTTTTAATCTTACAAAATTGTAAAATATGATTCTTCTTAGACTCTCACCTTTCTCTTTTGTCCAAGAAGTCCTTTGTTGTTGCAGGCATTTACACACTACTAACATCAAAATAGATTAGGAATTGCCAAGTATTTATAGTTCCTTTCCATTATTCTGAAATCCTTGTCTCACTGGGATCAGCCTACAAAAAACATGTACATTTTATCTCCTGCACTTTCATTTCTCTCTCATAATCTCCCACTTTACAGTAGAATTTTTTGTTTTTAGTCCTGTCAATTTAGCATCATGGGATAAAGATTGCCAGCTGCCCCTGTCAGTCCATTAGTTCCAGCATAATTCTAATAGTCTCCTCCCATGTAATTCTGCCCTGCACAGGTCACCTGTACATGTTTTCAAACAAAAATAAAAACAAAACAAAACAAACAACAATTGTTCCCCATATTCAGAAAATCAGAATCATGAAGTTTCTGCATCTAGAAACAGGATTTCTGACCTTTTTGTTGAATATTTCATATATCCCATTGATACTTTGAACCTTATTGTTTCCATGCTATTTGTGACACATTAAGTAAAGTTGGCAATTCCAAAGTTGTATCAACTTCTGTAGAAAATTGGCTTGAATTTTGATACAAAGTGACAGAAATGTAAGTCGGATTTTGTTATGAACATAAATAATTAATAACAGTAATAATACCTGTGCGTCAACCCAGACTGAAAACCATAGGAGAGATCTTTGTAGTGTAACAGACTTCAGAATAGAAGTTTACCTAATTTTGGAAACCCAAGTTAGCTGACAACAAAGTTTGCTTTCTAAAAGAAAAGCACTGTCAGCAATAATGATGGCCAAATTTTACTATTTGGCAGGATTTTATTTTATTCTATTTTTTTCTACCAAGCTTTAAAGGGCTTTTGCTCACCTTCTTGGAAACTGAAAGATGCTAATTTGGTCACCAGAGGCCACCATGCAGCACATTGCAGTGGGGCAAACTCACCCCTGGGGTAACACCGTCGGCTTCAGTGAAAGTGGGCTGAATGTGGCATAGAGAGAGGTATGGTTAAAAATTAATAAGCAGCTGAGCAGATGCCAACGGCTGTAATGTTCATACGAAATGTGTTCCCTTTTTCATATTAAGGTCTACATAGACGTACCCTTCATCACCAATATCCAGGCTTTTTTTTTTTTTTAACCTGCATAAAATGGAGGGAAAATCATAACATTCTTAAATGGGGAATAGTGCTCGACGTTAAGTATTGAACTTTTGGCTTATTCTAACTCCTGTCATCAAAAATTCTCAATATATCTTCAAGACAGAGTTTCTTTTTGCCTTTTTCCTTAATATTACCTGAACCAAATAGGATCTTCCTATATACTCTCTCAGGTTTGAATGAAGGGTTTGGTGTTTCTTTTAGAATACCCTCAAAGATATTTCTTCCCCAGAGGTTCAGGTGAGCCCAGGCGAGAAGTTTCGTACAGCTGAGGCCAGGAAACTTGTCTGAGGGGTCTGTAAAAACCAATGGCCAAGAGGACTTTCAGAGCTCCGAAGAGAACAGTTGCTCTTACCATTCCAGTGCAGGTCTGGGCTACAAAAGTCCCTCAGTAAGTAACCAGGTAAGACACACAGGGAGCTCTTGTTCATCTTCTCCAGGTGAGCAGGCAATGGTCTTTCCACTCAGTCCTTCCAACACTGAGCTGTTCTGATGGTTTTATAACCCCCCATCAAATGTTTGCAAACTGCATGTATCTCAAGTGCCATCATGTCTCAGGGTTATCTTCAGTGATAATTCAGCATAATTCTCCTGGACTGGGGAGCAGGGTGACTACGTTTCTTTTTTTCTTCACCTGTAGTATGGGAAGAGTTGACAAGATTTCCCTCTGCTCTGAAGAGAATGCACTTTCTTGCACTTTTCTTGTGTGGTGAATGGTAAAGTGGGATTTGAATGCACTAGGAAATAGTTAGACATTTAGTCTAAGCAGGAATATTTAGATATTTAGAAATATTCCCAGAGAGAAAGGGAATTAAATATGATATCAAAGAGACTGGCAGGAGAGTGAAGAGTGCTATTTTACATAAGTATCAGCCTTAGTAGGTTACTAACAATCAATTTGCAAAGAAGTTGGAGAGACAGGATTTGTCTGGACTCATTTTCAAGTCTTCAGATTTATTTAATCTGGTTAGTTTTGGAAATATTCTGACTTTTAAGGGTCAAAAAGTGTTTTGCAGTGTCACGAGCAAGTAGGGGAACGGTCAGAGCAATGCAGAGCCTTCAGTTGGAAAGCCGGTTCCAGCTGCCTTGCACAATACATGGAACACAAGAAAGTGTCTCTGGTATATTCACTTCCTGAAAACACCTCACAATAGTTCTTCACAAAACCAAGGCCATCGCATCCAGACACATCCGTATGTCTTTTGCAAACTGTGAGTCCAGACCGGTGAAGTTTACCTGCTCTCTCGTGGTTCCAGCTGAGGGGCAAGACTGAGATCCAAGAACAGGGTTGACCCATGCACCTTGGGATTCCCTTGATATAAACTAATATATGTTTTCTTAGATGCTAGAATGCAATTAGTCTGTGAACTTGGTATATATATATTTTTTTTTTAATTCAACCTAAAACTCTCTGCTTTCTGGGTCTCCATAACATCCCTTAGTAAGTCCTGCCTGCAGAATGGTTTCTTAATCCCTATCCTGAAAATGTTGCAAAAGCAGAAACTTTTGCTCATCACATCCCTGTACAAGCGCCAGCAGATCTGAGCCCGGGAGGAGGCAAGTCCAGGATTTCTGCCAAGCGCCGTTTCCCCGTCTCAGGCCCTGGCACGGCTGTAGGTCTCCTTTCCTATTTTCTCATCATCTTCAGGACCACTGGGAGGCTCAGGCAGTACTCCGGCCACATCATTTTGATAACCCAGCACAGGACACACGTTATTGATTCTGAAAGTGTTGGATTTCTTGGGCTATCAACTGAACCTTTCATTCTTTCCCAAATTCCTGTTGCAGACTTACAGACAGATGTTATACCTTGTACTTCACTTGTAGAAACCCTAGTTTAAGTCTTTGCCTGAGTGAATTCAGGAGAGAGAAGGAACAGAGAGCCAAGACATAGGACATCCATATGGTGGGTCTCCCTTCCTTAGACCTTAAGTGGTGAAGAAATTAATCACGTGGCTTGAAGGGTTATCCATTTTCTAAAGGGGTATCAATAATTCTTAACTGCTTGTAATCTCTGTAGCCATCTTTTTTTCTGAGCCTGGTGTAGCTGTATCTAATATCTTTATATTGTATATCTAGCTATATGTCATATAAATTTCTGTCTGGCTGTAAATCATCTTTGTCACCCAGAGGCTCTAGGTTCACACCCAAATTTACATTTGAGATTTTTGTATGTTGCAAGCATATTGCTAGGTAATTTTTTAATCATTGCTATAAGCACAAAGTGTGCTGCCATCTCACCTCTCTTTATGTAGAGATATATTACAAAGTGTCTCATGCCCTTCTTCCTCTGAGGTGCCCAGCAAAAAGAGAGAAAGCACCGAAAAATTAGTAGTTTGTAATGTCCTAAGCCTATGCATGTCATTGTTATTACCTCTTTTATTATTATTTTTGTCTCCTTTATGATATTTTGATTGCATATATTCTTTCCTGACCTTTGATTCAAGTGGACCCAAGCTTATCTTAATTTATTTTCACAAGCATCTCTAGCTTTTCTGAGTAACACTGGTGATGTTTGGGAGTGTACTAGTTCAAGGGGCACGTAATTTGCTCATATGAATACATCAGTTTGCTTATTCTCGGCAGGCTTTTCTTTCAGGACTACTTTTGGGAAAAAGCTGAGAGCTCCACCACAAAGCCAGGCACCCTCAGAGCCTGGTTCCAAGTCTGGCTCATCCAGGTCAAAGCCTGGATGAGAAGTTCTTCAGCGGAGATGTGTTCCTTCCTCTGGGGAAGTGCCAGGTGCCTTGTCTACAGTTCAGAATAGGTTAGAGTTCAGAGAAAGAGAAAACCCAGAGCTGCAGCTGAATGGGACTGCTAATACAGTTTCTGCTATCTATCTTTTATCCCTGCTAAATGGAATTTCTGCTGGTGGATTTTTGTTTCAGCAACAAGGGATTGAATGATAGTTGCAGTGTCCCCACCCTAGCCTTGCTTTTAGAAGTCAATAATGGTTGAAGACTATCAGCTATGGTCACAGTGGGTATGGTAATTCATAAAGAGCCCGATCTATTTGTGTTCCTCGGGCAAAGGATCATTTAGAAAAAGAGTAAGTTCTGCGAACAGCATAATAACTCTGGCAAAGTGGGAAGAAAGAGGTATTTTTATCAGGGTGGGCAAGTGAACACATCTTTCATTTCATTTTCATTTTTTGTTTTAGGACTTGTGCAGAGTGGAATCCTGGCAAAAAGCAGTCCTGCTCTGAGGAGCAAAAGAGTAAGTAGACATCAGCTGCTGTCGTGGAAGCCAGTGTGAAGATGGGGCAAGTCACTGAAGTTCTCTCATTTCCCTCTTTCTACAAAAGTTTTTTATTCACACTGCATTGCTTCATGTTTGCTAATATTTGTAAATATTTGACCTTTGCAAGTACAAATGCATAATGAATTGTTAACCTAAATATAAATGCCCCCCTTTTATCTATGGTATTTATTTTTTTTAATAGATATGCAAAGAATAAATGAAGACATGATGATACACAGTATTTTCAGGCTACAGAGTCCTTTCAGAGGACCACTGTCACTTTAAATTACTTTATTCTATACAGCAGTCTTGAATATTGTCAGATAGTGATGCAGACCATGGTCTTTATTATTTAAAAAAAAAAAAAAGTCAAGTCACAAATTTAAAAGTGGCTGTTGTGAATAGGGACCTACTATACTCTATCAAAAATGTCATGATTTTAACGTACATAGTTACACAACACTCGAGTGGCTCTTCAGATTAAAGGCTGCCCAAAATACACTTTGACACAATAGACTGTAGCTGCTCCAGTCCAGTCCATCACTGCAATATACTACAAATTGATTCTGAGCACATATTGAGCACACATCTCCAGAGAGGTGCACTTTGGTGCTTATTCAAAAGCAGTAGCAAAAATGGAGTATTGTACTTTTTGTGTCCAGGATATATTTTTTGATTTTTTTTTTTAAATCTATGTACTACATTGCTTTAAACATTCAAAAATATTTGTCCTCAATGAAGGTGAAAACAAAATATAATTTAAAAAAAAATTGTTTTAATTATTTTGTCCTCCAAAGAGCAATTCAGGAAAAAAAAAAAATAATGTTTTTGCATTCACCTAAATGAGAATTAGACCAGAAGATTTCAAAGTCTTCACAGCTATCCAATATTATTGCTCGGTCAGGAGTTGGTCAAAGGTTCTACCTTCAGTACTGCTTATGGGAACTTAGAGAGGTTTCAGTCCCTACGTGTTGCATCTAAGTAGATCACGTAGTGGTGGCTTAGAGAGAAGGTTACTAAACTGGAGCTACATGGCCTTGAGAATGATCTCCAAAGTGTTTCCCAGAAAGAAATGGGAGACAAAAGCTGGGTCAAGGCTGAGATCATTTATAGGACAGGCTCACCACTGGCTATGCTTTCCTCACCATAATTGAAACATCTCCCCCTGGAATGTTGCTTCCATCCTTGTGTTTTGTCAGCTCCCCGTTATTTCTGCCCCCCTACACTTTGGCATTGCCATTTAATGCTTTGTGTTTGTTTTGTGACTTCTTGCTCCTTAGGTCTTGAATCTTTGTGTTATATCTAGCAGGCACTAACTAACAAAACAATGTTATATAGCACTCCAGTGGTTGAAGATGGCAGAAAATAAAGCATGATCTGGAGTAAAAAGGTACTGCAGAGGGAAAAGACAAATGGGGGGGATAGCTAAACCTGAAAAGTTCTGTCCAGGCTGCTATTTATGTGAACCTGCTAAGATCTTGTCTGATGTCTTGAAGAACACATTAGATATCCTGAAATATAAAAAACACATTGATGTGAGGCAGGTAGAATTAAATTCTTGTGAGGAACAGAGGAGAAAAAACATGCTGTAGGGTTGTGCACAGAAATGTTGCCACATAAGTGCATGTTTTGTTGGTGTTGGAAATAGATAAGTCAATGTGATTGCGCTGTTCCGTGTACTTTAGTGGGTTTATGTTAATTTCTATCAGATGAAGCCTGAAACTTAGCCTGTTTTGGGTCAGTGGTACCTTAATGTATTAACTGTTAGACGTTGTGGCCTGAGTGTTATATAGTTTACTGATGTTTCAAGAAAATGTAGGTATTTTCCTACACTCATTAGGTATTTTCCTGAGCGATCCCAGTAAAATCCCATCCCGAGCAATCCCATTCAAAACACTAACAGATTTTGATGAACACTGTTTATTGTCATAGGAATAGTTTGTGACCTTGCAGTTACTGGAAAGTGGTGCTTCAGGATTATGTTCAAAGAAAAACTGAGTGAAAATCTGTGTGTCTAGGTTTCTATTAAAGCTGAACAAACATGGCCAGATTCCTGCGATAATGCTTGGACACTGCTAAGGAACCGCCTAGGGGTAATCTAGGGTATCACTGCCTCTTCTCAAGTAAAGCCTCTGAGCACTAAAATACGTGAGTGGGTTGGATAGTTGAAGCAATAAAAAAAAAAAAAAAAAAAAAAAAAGAAGCAACTTGTCCTTCTGCTGGCATTCAGCAGTAGAATTACAGCAAACTAATTTGTAGAGCTCCACAAAACATTCACCGGAGCCAATACAGCTGCTCTCAAAATGCTCAGCCTTTCAGAGCTGAAAGAGGAAGCGGTCTGACATCTGATCTTTCATCTGCTTTTGTATAGTCCCTTATATTTACTGAGGACTATACCAAGGCCCTCAACTTAGTGCCAAATATCTCTAGCACAATGGCAGAAATGTGTAAGCAAAAGGAAAAATTTGGAGAGAGAGCTGGAACTTTATACATAACTAGGAATTAATTTCTTTGTGGTTAATGAATAAAATAAATTGTATTTCCAGGGGCCAGCCTACACTAGAAGTTGATGCTTTTGGTCAAGATGAGTTTAATTCAAAGCAATATGAAGTCAATGGAGTGATTTTTCAGCAGGCTTTGTACCAGACCCATAAAATCCGAGTGCATGCCAGAATTGAAAGATGAAGTAAGTCTATATTTGTCTCACGGGGAGCCTGTACTATAGACTAGTGTTTGCTGCCGTCTTCTAAACATGCATTTATGTGCAGCGAAGCTCAAACTTTGTGTGTGTATATATATATTGTATATATACAATTAGAAGTAAAATCCTTAGAACATTAGGAACAATGTATGTTTTGTTGAACATATACTATTACACATCATCTGTTTTTCAGCCACCCATGAATCTCGTAACATTCCACTGATGGAAAGCCTTTGCCAGAAGAAAAAAATCAGCATTTGTTCATTTGTTAGTGAGGCTGCTTGTAAAGATTCCTCCAGAAAGTCACTTTGGCTCCCAGTCTGACTTGTGAGTTTTGCTGTATTAAATCAAACCTTCATTGTCAATACAGGTGAAGGCTTTTTTAAACCTCTACACAAACATGGATGCCCAGAAAAACTGGAAAATGTTGACATTTTCCATTATGCCAGGTGACCATCAAATTTGATTTGAGCAAAGGCAGAGTCCTTGCAGTCAATATGATGTAAAATAAGGCTGCGCAGCTTCCCATTTAAACATCTACTGTTTTAGACAAAATTGGCATTTAAAAACACCTGAAAGTGGAGCCAGTCTGCAGAGACTCCATGCTACCTGAAGATCACAGGGCAGCTGTTGTGGCCATGAACTGCTGCATGCAGGTTAGGCAGCTGTGCAAGGACTGTTGCCTACATAGTCCAGTGGTTTGGTCTGAACTTAGTGTGTGAAAGCAAGTCTTGTTTCAGACTCTTACAGTGCATAATGCAGGAATAAGACCTGTAGACAAACTTTGTTATCCCAAAATATGACACAGGTGGTGATAAAAACTATTCAGAAAATAACAAAACCTGAGAAGATCTGGGACATTAAAGACATACATAGAATAAAAGTGGTAGCTAGCTTCAAACAATACATTTCTGCTATGAAGCTGTTGTCATTGTTCTTCTGCATGGCTGTGAAATTTGGACAATTACAGTCATTAAATTATGCTGTGTAGTTGTTTCCATACGTACTGTCTTCATGCCCTGTTATAAAGTGAGATCTTGGTAATATATCCTGATAAACAAGACAAGAACAGCAACGTGTTAGGGCATTGCCAACAAGTCAGCACCAAAGCTACGTTCTTCAGCTCTATTGTTCCTAAACATCTGGTTTATGTGTCAAGAGACCACCAGCAGTTATTCGTCATAGCTAGTTAAAATACACTAGGTGACTGGGGAGAACTGAAATGTTACAAAGGCAAGAGCAATGTTCAGCATCACTTGTGTGGTATCATTTCCATGGCATGGGAGACTAAGGAAAAAGTCTCCAATGGGGCGAAAAGATATGCCCCAAGCCCCTGCTGTCCTGTGCAAAAAGCTGGTACTGGAGATCAACATAAAAAGTATTTGAGGAAAACAACTGCAAGAAAGACAGCAAGCTACACAATTGTAATGTGTGTCTGTGACATGAAAAGAATCAGTTCTCAAAGAATTTGATTTTTTTTTTTCATTATTCTCCATTTAGTTCAAATGTTACAAAATTGTGTTAACACAAGCAGACTATTTTTTTCAGGTAAATTCAGTAACAGGTGACTATATTAATAATACTGAATAAATGAATGCCTAAGCTGAATTTGTACACTGTTTGTCCTGAGTGTGAGATTTTTCTCAAATGCAAAAGCAGCAGATAGTTTCAGTTGTGTCTGAGTAACACCTACTGTTTGCGTTTTTTTAGGCTACTCCAATGGAAACGTAGTTTACACAAGTAATGGTGTCTTTTTCTGTGTACAATATGATTAATCATTATGGTTGTATTGTGTTATTTAGCAAAAATTTGACTCTATCTGGCAAAAACAACAACAACAACAAAAACAATTTAAAAAAAGAAGGAGATGGGAAGGTTTTAGAAGACCTTCTGAAACTTCTGAAGTTTCTGGCCATTGACTGGCCATTTTTTTATAATTGCAAACAAAGTTCCGTGGTTTACACAGAATTTTCCTTTTTATTCTGGTTAAAGAGAAAATGAAGAATTAACACTGAAACTTCCAGAGCTCTTTGGTTTAATATTTCTGAAACTTTGGTTCCCTGTGACCAACCTCTCTTGAGTACCCAGGAAATCTCTTAATCTTAATTTAGCAATATGTGAATTTAAAAATTGCATAATTTCTGCATACTTAATACCTGGTTAATTCATTGGCACTAGCTAAGCACATTTCCATCAGGCAAAATTTGTGGTTGTGCTGGTCTGATTAACTAGCCGGCACTCTCTTTCAGTGTCGTTTTAGCTTCATCTATTACCTAGGGGATGTCTTAGTATAAAATTCAGTTCAGCAGGGTTTACTACAATAAAATTTTAGCAAAGTTCAGCACGATATTGTTTTGCCTTTTAAATCTTCTTCCTTTCTTCTTTACTTAACCATTACAAATGAAACTATCTGGACACCACCGTTTCTCAGGGAGGAGAGCAGCAGCCCACTGATGTGTAAGGTGCTGTCCAACAACCATCCATAAAGGAGGTTAATGTAAGGACAGTTATACAAATCCATTACTTCTACAAAAAGCATCATGTGCTTCCTAATGTCTACAGAGCAGAAGAGGTTTTAGTTTATATGCTATTCTCTGAAAAATGTACTGAGTTCACTGTATGTAATGTAGTATATCCAGATGGAGATAAAGACTGATCTTGCCTTGTGAAAGATTGCAGCTGTGGATAAGTACGGATAAATACTTGAAAGCAGATGTTCAGAGCACTTAGCCATCTCTTTCAGCAAAGCCAAAGAGCTTACTTGGAACAGTGAGTACCTTCATTCTTATTTTTATAAAATATACTTCTGCATCTACAAAACTATTTCTGCTAAGCTGTATCTTTCTGAGGATGAGGATTAAGCCTTTACTTCTCTTACAGGCTGAAAGAATTTGCCTGCCTCTTCCATGTTTGCAGATTTGGCAACAGAGTACGAGATAGGTGTTCTCTTTTTACTAATGAGAAAGGTAGATTATTTTATCCGTTCTTTAGGTGGCAAAACTTCGGCACAGGGAGGTGTGCTCCAGTTCAGTAAATCTGACGTTGCCCAAGAACTTTCATTCTGATCTTGATTCTGGTATTGAATTATCTTCATCACCAAATTGATTCTGGCATCCTGCTGTCATACAAAGGGAGCTTCATTCTGACAAAAGATCTCAATATTTCTCAGTAGCCTGGTATTGGCATCAATAAACTGGGTGGTAATGCTTCTCCTTCCTTCAGTTTTTATTTGAAAGGCCTATATATTTGCATATTTTACCATAAGAAACAATTAAAGAGAATTTCTGAATAACAAGTGCTCACAACTTTAATCTAGAAAAATCCTAGCTGAAAAGTCCAATTATACAAATGAGCTTTCTAAAAATTTCTGAGAGTTGTAGCTCCCAACCTACAAACATTTTTTTCTTCAAGCTTCATTTTTATCTCATAGACACTTATCTTGGAAATGGTCAAAAAAGTCTGTCACTGAACTGCAAGTGAACATTGCTGCCTTGCAGGACTAAAGAGAACTTTTCCCTAAACACTTGCAGAAAGCAAAACAGGTTCCGTTGACTCTTTCAACAACAAACTGTTTGCTTCTGGGTGGAGAGCAAACATGGAAAATTTCAGCCCCATAGGGATTTGAGAAAATGAAGAGCACCTGAGTTAGGACGGCTGTAATCACAGTTGTGCTTCAGCCTGAGCTGCCATGTTTGCTGTTGCTGTAATCTCTTCCTAGTATCAGATATTTCTGCTAAAATGTAAGGACTCTAGTATGCTTTATCTTTGAAAACAAAATTGGGTGTGAAGCCAACACACAAAAAAAAAAAAAAAAAAGGAGATAAAACCGTAAAAACAGCTTTCCACCTGGTGTCAGGTTTGGCATTCAATCTCTCTGCTGTGCAACAGGTGAGGGATGGGGGCCTCGAGGCTCATGGAGACAGAGATGGGCATTGCTCTCTCCCATCATTTGTTTGTATGACAAATGTGTCAATAATGTGGAAAATGTTATTTATTATTTAAAGCTGCAGCAAGCTGTTTGACAGAGATTCAAACTCTTCTGAATGAGTCTCTCTAGGTTTGCAAAGTCACTGCCATTTGCCTTTTAGGCTTGGGTGAAATGCAATTTTGAGAAGTGCCAGTATTTGTCTATGTGATTCACAGTGGGACCGGGATGAGAGACAGAAACAGTGTCTGTCTCTGTGAAAACAAAAACAAAAAAAAGGCATCTGGTATTTTTTCCAACCTCTCGCAATGTTCACATTAGAACAAGTGCTACTTAGCCCATTTCTAGATAGAATTATGAATCATGGTCCTCTGGGTATTTTGGCTTGTACACCTATGAAATTTGGATTTGTGCAGACTTGAAAAGAAGCACGCTTGTAATACTTCTTTTTTTCTTTCTTTTTTTTTTTTTTCTAAAGTCTAAAGAGAAGGTCTTGCCTGCATGTAAAAAACTGCAGTGTTATAAATAATTTGTTCTTTCCTGTTCAAGAGTGTAAAAATTGAAATGTTTGCTTTCAACCTATTTTGTTTTCTGTTGACTTAATTTGATTGCTGTCCAGATAAAAATATTAGCTAATATATTTCAACATATTTACTTAGAGTATGTGTGACATCAGCTTGCTCTTGCCATCTTAGGAAATGTCAGGGTGATGTCATGGAGTCACTTTTCATCTTTAATTCATTTAAAATAAAGTGACTCCTCTGTAGGTTGTTACACCAAATGTAACATCCATGAAGCTGTACAGCTGAATTCATTTTGTATGAGCTTAAAAGTATTTCAAGGTTCATTGCAATAGTAGAAATACTGATCTGTTATCTAATAGATGGCAGAAATAATGTACAAGTCAAAACAGGGTCTTCTAGATGTTTATCACTGAGTGCTTTATGATTTTAATGTATACTTGCCGTCTAACCTCTTTTTCTGCAGTCTTGACATTCACAAAAACAGCCCTTGACTGATTCATGGAAGAGTATAAATTACCAGTTTAATGCCTCTGCATATTTTCTGCACTTAAGCTAACAGTAGGGAATTTGCATAGGTGACCTCAGTGCCTTAAAACCTGAGGTAAATATAAAATTATGAAAATTATCTGAACCCTTTACAGAAAAGCCAAATAGGTGTTGGGCAGTGTGTTTAGCATTCCTCAGTTTGTCCAATTCTTAATTACCAGGCAATTAAGTTATTCTTTAGCTGAAATAACGGTATTATTGGCTGCTTCAGACTGCTCAGAGTGATATCTAAATACAATCAAAACCTACGCCAAATTCATGCCAAACTGATCATGTTTATGTGTTTATGAAGTCACAGATTGCAAAAGACTTCAACCCTACATCACAAAGCGGCTTCAGAGAATTAAAAATGACACCTGGCTTTACTTTGGCCACCTACCTACCATACTCTGAGGCACACTTCAGCCCTAGGCCCAGGGCTGAAAACCTAACACATGCTTGGATTAAATATGCCTAATTTCATGGACTTCAAGGAAATCAGTGACAGTTTGTTCCAAGTTGATTTTTTTCTTTCTTTTCTTTTTCACTTTCTTTTTTTTTTCCTGTACTTCAGCTGTTATTCTCTTCAGCCATAGTCAAAATATTAGTAAAAATTCTATGAAGTAAGGACTTCCTCATCTAAAAATCAGATTTTGCTGTGTGTGCTTTTTGCCATCATCCATCAGGCTCACTGTGGGTGAACTAGCTGTCCCGTGTGTCAGAACATCACTGGTTTTGGGCCTCCTTTTGGGTAAAGCAGAAGGAAGTGCCTCGGTTAAACTCGAGGCTGGAGTTGCTGAGCCTGTGGTTAGGACGCGTCTCTGCAGGCAGAGGTCCTGGCCCAAGTGCAGCTCAGCCCTGGGGCTCCCAAAATTCCCCGTTTGTGCTGTTGGGCTCCGCAGAGTTGATGATCCCAGGATGTTTGCT
Source organism: Anser cygnoides (assembly GCF_040182565.1). NCBI lineage: Eukaryota > Metazoa > Chordata > Aves > Anseriformes > Anatidae > Anser > Anser cygnoides. The sequence continues at coordinate 2,512,291 of NC_089879.1, read as the reverse complement.
GAAACCCTTCAGGTGGCCAGGGCTGGTTGCTCAGCTGTCTCCAGCTGGGACCTTTCTCCTTGTCACATTTGTAATTAAATACTGCCTCAGTAGGCAGCACACGCCTACTTTTTGCCTGCTTGCCTGCATATCAGCAAATACTGACCACTTCAAAACAGGCCTAACAAAACCGAACAGAAAACCCTCAACAGGCCAAGACGCATCTCCTTTCAAGTACTCTGAATATCTCCGCTAACAATGGATCTGCCACCTTCCATTACTTTCCTATTGTACCTTAAAAGTCCACTTTGAAAAGTATGCCGTAGAAATGGCAGTCTGATATGTATCTCTAAATATTTATGTCGAGACTTTCTTCTGAATTTGCAGTGGGTGCAATCAGTTTTTTGGAGACTTTAGTCAAACTTTCTCTTAGATAGAAACAGCGACCACACGGGCACACTTCCATTGCTTGCAAAGAAGGCAAAGTCTCATTTGTTCAGTAAAAGAAGATTTTTGCTGGATGCCATAGGATGCCTAAAAGCATGGTGTGAAAAGCAAGTTCTCAGGAGGACGTGAGAAGATTTCTTAGTTAATTTTGTTATCCAAGGTTAATTGGGGAAGTGACTTCTTGAGCTTCACTTGCAACAATTGCATAAGAGAAAAAAAAAATGGAGAAACGTCTGCACGCCTTTGCGAAGATGTCCTGGACCTCCTGCCTTGCGAAGGAAGGCCACGCCGTGTGAGGAGGACAGGCCGCATGAGGAGGACAAACCATGCCAGGCCCAAGTGCTCGGCCCTGGCTGGGGGGACACGGAGATGGCACGTAGCCCAGGGATGCTGCTGGCCTGGAGGTACCTCAGGAGAGGTATTAGGAGTGCTCCCTTCTCTCCTCATTTACTCCATATGCTCTGTCCTATTCAGACAAGTATTTTGACGAATTCTTGCTTTGAATTCACTGCATGAGTACCTCAAAGCTAGGCCTCTCTACTCATGTGAAAGGCAAGAGGAGCTTACCCTGCAGCCCAGCCTTTATGTTTAGATATCGATTAGCAAAACAAACTCATGACAAAATTGAAGAATGTAATTTCGACTAGTTTTGTTTTCCCCCAAGGAAAATTCACAATCTTTTATTTTTTTTTTTTTCCCTGAAAGATCGCATTTGAGTTCTCACATCCTTTTATTTTACTAGTGACCATCTGGTACTCTGTAGATAACTTTCCTGGTGCTGGATATTGACTTCTGTAATGATTCCCATGCAACCTGGCTCTAATTATTTGAATTTTGTTGTTTTTAAAGTAGATTAGACTCTATTTTTTTTTTACGTTGGCTCAGATCCCTTGCTTTTTCCTCCACAATGAAATCAGAACATGACTAAATGTAAAAAGGGGATTTTCATAAAAAAAAGAAAATGACACCACAGTGCTTTTCAAGAAAAAAATAACATGTGCCAAGGAGACTGTGATTTTACTCGCTAGGCTGAGCAGGCGTCTAATGTGTTTTAGTAGGAATTATAACTCCGTTGATGTCTCAACTCACCTGAGGAGTATGAATGACACAGTCCCAGGTACATGGGACTGGACCACATCAGAGAGGTGCATCCATGGGGCGCGATTTGTTTGCTCCTGGGCTTTGCCATCCATGCTGAGGCTGGGGAGAAGTCTGCAGCCTTCTCTAAGCATCTCTGCAGACTTGGCTGGAGCCAGGGAGCAGTGGGGACCACCAACATTGAGAGCAAGGTAAGAGCCTGCTCAGTTCTGAGCACTTTGCTGCCGCTGCCCTGTTTCCCTGCCTGCAGGTTGTGGGTACAACCACGGGGCAGTGGTTGCCTCGTCAGGTGTGGGAGCAGCCACCCTGGACTTGTGTTTCATGCTAGTGGGGAAGCGAGCCTGAGCATGCCTTGAAAAACACTTATTTTTGTGGAAATGTCCCACTGCATCCTATTAAAATATTTATACTGCACAGTTCTGTTTCATCATTCTTACATCAATATTGAAGTTTAATGTCAATATTAGTATGAAGTGTCTGTAAGGGTTTGGAAAATAAGAATCGGAAAGATCAAATATTTTATTTATGCTCAGTAAATTTTTAAAGTCTCCCTTGTGTTTTGATTGAAAATGCATATTACTGAACAATTTAGTTTCAAAAGTCTTTCTCTGATGTAAGATTTATTAGGTATCTGCGAAGGTCTGATTGAAACATGTGAAAAGTCAACGCTAACCTTACCTGCACCCCAAGCAATGCTATTTAAAGGTCTCTGATGTTCTGGGGTTCCTCTGTTAAAAGAAACAATAATCTCAAACTCTGTGTGCAGTGGGTATCGCTCGTCTGTTGCCCCAGGAGCCCGTATGGTGGCCCGGCGTCTCGAGACGCTCCAGCTTTCCTGCTTTTTGCAGGGAAAGTCATTTGCTTCCGCTCTTACAAATGCAGGGCAAAACCATGCCAATAACACGGGGGCAGATGGTGGCAGATGACTTGCAGATGTGGTTGCAAAGGTCACCGCAAAACAAGCTCCATCCAGAGGACCTGGCGCAGCAGATTCCTGCTGCAGAGCTATTTGGCTGTAGCGCGCTTCTGGAGCACCTACAGCTGCATGCATTAATACCGCGGCGGAGTTTCAAAATGTTTTCAGGCAGACTTCAGCTCCCTGGGAAATTATTTTAATTATGATGATACACATATAGGGAAGTGAAAGTTGATGTTTTTTAAAGCTACAAATGGGCAATTAATAATTTCCAGGTGTTTATTTTTAAGGCAGCATTATTCCTGCCTTCCATTCAAAATAAAATGCTGTAAGTAAGAATAATACAGTTAATAAATAATTAAAAAAAAAAAAAGAAAATAAACCCCCCCCTTTAGAGACTTTTTTTTTTTGATTCTTAGTAATCTTTTTCAATTTACTGGCAAATACAAGTGTGCCTTAATTACTAATTAATGTCAGATAGCATTCCCTTCACCTCCAGATGAATGCTGCAGTACGAATTACAGAAGGCTTGCTATCTTTGGTGATTATCTTTTAAATAAATAGTCTTTAAAATATTGCAATGATTTCTGTAAAATCCTCATACTTGGCAGATTATTATATATTTTTTTTAAATTTCTGAGTATTTAGAAATGTGTTGCATTTATTTCTTCTTGAAACTGTAGTTAATGGTAGCATTTTGTTACTGAAGGTAGAATTATAGTTTCTTGCAGTTAGTCCCTGCTTTTCTTTCCTCCTTCCATATTTAATTTCATGCATTCAGAAACTGTGCCAAGTTCTGGTAAAACCTCTGCATGTTCTGCTAATGCTTTCATTCTGGATCTGACTGTGACTGCTGCTATAGCATTATTATTTCTTGCTGAAAATCTGAAGATGATTATTATAGTTTTATACATACCTAAATATACATATACAGAGATGTATATATATTTATATTTGTGAGCCTGTGCATATATAAATATAATTATCCAAATATACCGAAGCCTCTTGTCTTCTAGGAGACTGTTCAGTCTGCCTGAGTGTGGCCAGCTAAGACATTTGAAGTTTTTGCTTAATTCAGCAGTATCTGGCTGAGGATCCTGTTCTTAATTGAAAGCTAAAGGATAAGTCTCTTCATCGCAGAGAAAAAAATTATGATTCAGGGTGTGTTGAAGAGCTAGGGTTAGCTGTACAGTTGTCCATGAGACCCTGTATTAAATTGAAGACCAGTCAAAAAACATCCGTCTCTCGGGATGAGGGCTTACGCGGCGGTTTGTGTCTTGGTCTGGGGATGCTCCCGAGGTCTGGTTTGAACAGGACCAAGCATATTGTCATCAGTAAGTAAATAAGCTAATAATAGAGTAATTCTTGGCAGACAGACAAGCATTTCTGGTTCTTGCTATCCTATCCCACTTGACAGCGCCACATCAGTGGGCTTTGCAGTCACATACGGCCTTCCCATAAATGTGTCCACATCACTTACTTTTCATACAGATAGCTCTAACTACTAAAAAAAAAACAATTCAGTCAGTATAATTGTCACCACTTCAGCATGATAGGCTTCAAAGATTGACTTCAACAACCTTTTTTTTTTTTTTTTTAACTTTGTAATAATTATTTGGCATAGAAAGCATCACTAGTTTATTCCTTTGCTCAGATACATACAAAGCATACTTACAGGCTTTAAGCATACCACTTGTGCTCTTTTCTGCCAAGGTTGTTTATTGGCATATAGAGAAACAGTTTGCGATTAATCAAACTGTTCATTATAGCCATTTATTGTACTTGGGAGCACCACATAGGTATTTATTGGAGATGGTGGCGACATTTCATGATCAAGATCCCTGTCCGAGGGTTGGAGTATAATTATACAACTGCTGTCATTTGCATATTGCCAGGATGCTGCCAGTAAATATTAATGGATTACTTTTTATTCATTTAGCTGGTGTTTTTGAAAGATGCCTAAAAACAAAAAGATCATATCTGTATGTTGTTTTTTAATTTATTTTCACCTTTTTGTCTCCTTTGGAGACCCCTAGTGTATCAGCACTTTGTTTACCACAAATTAAACCTTAGCTGATTGTTTACCAGACTGAAGACCCTTGTGCATTTCTCCAGCACTTTCCCTTTTTTTAATAATCACAACCTGGGATTCATTTGCAAGAGGCCCTAATCTGCATGAGAATTATACAATTAACTTTTGATTAACCGCCTAGTTCTTTTCGAAACCACAGTGTATAGGATACTCTGCATTTAAATAATTTTCCTTAAATTGGGAGCAGGCCTTTCATTAAACTGGTGAGTTTGACTAAACAACAACATTTGGAGATAATCAGGGTCAAAACAATAGGCAAGGCTGCAAGGCTAGAATGTCATCTTTAAATATAACAGCTGAGATAAAGGCACCCAGATTGTGCCTTATCAAAACACAAAAAATCAAAGCTCTCTCTTGTCTGTGGCAAAATACTAGGCCCTAGTGTTTAGGGCTACCATTGTCTGGGCCTATAAGAGTTGCAGGATTTGCATTCAGAGAGCCGGTTCTAACACACATTACATCACGTAGGGTACTTATCTCGGAGTCTGACAATAATTATCAGGAAGAATATACTCAGAATGACTTTTTTGTGATTTTTATGCATCCCCAACACAAGGAAGTGGAGATAACAGCATTATGAAAAAGGGGAGAGTCTCAAAAGGCTCTCCCTGGAGCTGCGTTCTTCGATTAAATTTGCTATGCCACTCTGGTGTGCTGAACAAGTGGAAAGAAAGACTATGAGGCTTTTATATAGGGTAATAATAGTCCTGAACACAGCCCTTACCAAAAGATAAGATCCATTGTCAAAACAAACAAAAGAAGCGGTATTAAACACCACTTGAAGAATATATATGAGCAAAGTTTTAAATCCTTGGGTTTTATACCTTGAACCTGGTTCTGTCATGTGGCTACGTTTTAACCAGATACCTTTGCAAGTGCGGAGGGCTCCGCAGGGTCTTTGCCTTCTGCCTTGCACCGTGTGTATCTGCAGGGGGGTGTAGCTGTGGCTCCAGGAAAGACAGAGGAAAGACTTAAACCGTAGCAGCCTAAGTTTTGCGTCTGCTCTGATTTTTGACATATTTACGGGCGGTCCGGTACCCAGCGTTTTGTTCCCGTAATGCCTTTGCTGAAGGACGCAGTAATAATTCATTGCTCACTTTTCGAGAGCTGACCGTGTCGTTGTGTCAGAGCCCAGCTACAGCTTACCGCAAGGCAGGTGGGTGCCATGTGCACCTGGTCGCTGACGGCTCGGTCCAGCAAGGCTTCGAGGGCGGTGGGACCGTTCCCAAAGATGCCCTTTGGCACTGGATCGGTCCCTCCCCGGCTCCGATTGTTCCAGCCTGGTTTTGTTTCGCCCACCCGACTGCTGCTGGCTTAGGTTTTTGATGGAAATATGAGTGTCCATTTCTCTCGAATCGATGTAGATTTGACCTGCAAATTTGGCAGTCCAGATACAGTCTTCCCCAAATGTAAAAGGGTGGTGATTGTCACAGTTACATAGGGGAAATGTGCTTCAAGTTGCAGATCTGCCTTGCGAAAAAACACTGCCACGAGGTACATAAATCTATTTTTTTTTCTTCATGGTTATGATTACTGGAATAGCAATAGGCATTTGGCAGGAGGAATGGCATACTGAGAAACAAATTTATAGATAAATGATATGCTAATTACAACAGGGCTGAATTTGGCCAGAAAATTTGACTATGGCCAGACATTTAGGAAAGACAAAACTGCTTAAAATAACAAATACATTTCTACTTAGAGACAATGGCTACTTCTGCATTTCTCTCTTTGAGGTGCTTAGCAGTTATTTCATCCTTTGAACATCCTTCGTGCTACCGGTGTTGTGCTGCTGTCCGTCCGTCCCTGGAGCGCTCCTGTGAGCCTGGTTCTTCGCCGCCCGTCCCCGTGTGTCGCCGCTGGTGGCACCTCGGCCAGGAGGTGTGTGAGTCGCCGAGGAGGCACCGGAGCGATGCCTGGGGGCTGGGGGATCCTACACCTGCTCTCAAACTTCCCTCCGCTGATGCGGGAGGCTGCCAAATTGCAATTAGGCTGTCTGTGATGCAGTCAGTGCTGGCAAACGCGTCAGGGAACGGAATCAAAGGATTCCCCCCAAGCAAGGCTCCCTGGCTTAAATGGGCAGCGAGAAGTGTATTAGCACAGCAGCAAAAGGGACATTGTGCCCTTAAAAAGTACTTCTGGAAGGTATATATAATTATTTTTCCAAGGCACACCGTATGAAGCACTAAAAATATGGCTTAGGAAATAGAAACAACATGTGAAGGAGAGGAGCAGGAGAAGTTTTCAGAGGATTCAGTGCAAAAGACTACCAACAATGCTTTTGGAAATTATAATCTGAATTATAAGATGAATGAAAGAGGCTGTCTGAAAGCGAGAGCTCAGAGGTATGGTCCATTTTAAGTGAGAAATCATGAAGTATTTATGAAGAAAGTCAGCAATTATCCAAGGTCAGAGGATATGGCATGATAGGCTGCTGTCAGTACAGTTTCCAAGGGTTAAGATGTTTTGATACCTGTGAAAAAGTAATGTATTCAAGTAAACCAGAAGGTTTTCAAGTTGGATAATCTGTGAATGACCTCAAGCCACCAGGAAAGCTCAGTAAGGTGTTTAGAGACCCTCCAGCAAACAGAAACACATCCAAAAGTGCTTCTAGGGGAAAAAAAAATAAATAAATAAAGCCAGATTTGCTATGGCTGTTCTCTCTTTATCTGCTCAATAATCCACAACAATATGTTCATGTGAAAACTTTTACTGTCTTTTTCATAAATTATCCCACATAGTTTTGGAATATATTTACATACATATATATATATACACACAGGCACACAAGTAGTATGTTTTTAGGACCAGCAGAGCCAGTAAGTGTAAGCTCTCCTGAACCTAGTGCGCATATCAAATCGAGGAGGCCTGAGCAGGTTTGAGCCCCAGCGCTGCACCTGCTTCTCCTCCTGCTGCCTCCTCGCTTCTGGTGCTGCCTTCCAGCTCCCTGCCCCGTGGCTCCGGCGCTTCCCAGCCTCGGTGCCGCTGCTGAAGGTCTCTGAGCTAAATCCTGGGGGCCTGCGAGCAGGGGTCGAGCTGAGCCACAGCTCCCTTCCCCGGGGACTGATAAATGTCTTGGAGAGCAGCTGGGGAGGGAAGGTTAGAAACGCAGAGGGGAAGTGTGAGGACGTGGTTGGAGTCCAGGGAAGTGAAAGATGGATTTGATATCTCAGCAGGTTCAGAAGTTCAGTCTTGACAAAGCTTTGGTGGTTTAGATAAGCATCTTTATACAAGTGTGACCCTTTTAAATCTTTGTTTCAACCTTTCCATTTTTTTTCTTAATTTTTTATTTTTAGCTTGTTCTCCTTACTCCTTTTCCTAAGCTCTTATTGCTTTCAAGGGACCCTTTTCTTCTCCTAAATTGAATCCAGGAGCTTGCTTCTGTTCCTTTCCTCCTCGTTTTACCCCCCCAGCAGACTGCGTTCCTTTTTGTTACAGCATTGTCAAGTCACTTGTGGTATTCAAATCCTTGTGATGTGCTATATGCCAGTGACAGAGCATGTCTCGTAGTGCACAAGCAATCCCAAGCACTCAGAATTGAGGTGAGTTCCCCAGATCATGTCATTTGGCTTAAGAGTAAGATTTAAAAAGCAAAATGTCATTGGCGTCCCTGTATTTCGCTTGTGTTTGTTGTTGTTGTTGTTTGGTTTTTACCTTATGGGTACTTAAAGAAAAAAAAAGAAATCTGAGATGTCGAGAAGCACAGCTTTGTGAAAAACACCAAGTATCATGGGGCCTGTGATTAAATCTGTATATAACATTTGAATGGAGCAACAGAAGATACTTTATTTCCTAAGTAAATCAAAGTGCTTTGATATGGAATGAGCTGCAAGCGTGTATTTATGGGCTGCTCTCAGCTGCTCTTCTACAACATCACAACCACTCCAGGGCATAGCAGCAACCAGCAGCAGCCCCGATGCGACAAGCACAAGGTTTCTTTAGCACACCAGCCAGATGCCTGCCTTGGGGATGAGCCTTTGGGGTGCAGAGGCCAAGGCGGGAGGATGCTGGACTCCTCCTGCCCATCTCCTGCTCCTGCAGCGTGCTGGGGGAATGTAGGTGACTGCGGTGTCGAACCGCACCCCGTGGGTTTGAGAGGAGCAAGGACGATAGGAAGACGAGCAATGGGGGCTGCTGCAGGAGAGGCTGAGTCAAGGTGTGAAGCCATTGCTTTTAACACAGGTTTCACCCCAAATAAGTGTAAAGTAAGTTGCTGCTAAAAGGCTGCGAGCCAGATCTCTTACTGGCACAATGCACTATTGCCTCGGGGCAGATAGTTCCCTTTTCTTTGATTTCTTTTTTTTCCTTTTTTTAATGATAAATCTAATATAGTTTCTAAAGCTGTTTACTTAAGTGCTCTTCACAAGTTTTATGAGCTTTTCTGCATATATGTTTTTGGTTTATGGAAGGATGAGAAGGAGACTTTGTGCGGGTTGGCTTGTGGCTGCTGCCCCTGCCTGGCTCCAGCAGAGCTTTGGCTGGGGGGGGCTCAACCCTGAGGGCCACCGCATGCCCCCAAGAGCCCAGCACAGGCTCCCCTGTGGTCCAGCCATAGCCAGACTGTGACTTACTGTCACATTACTGCCTGTGACTGCAATTCTGACTGTATCTTGCTCACTTTTATGTGAACAAATGGCCACTTTCAGAAAACACTCGGTACTTATACGTGGTGATGCTGAGGCGGTGTCGCCAGGACTACGTTTGCAGTGCTAGAAGCAGCACCCAATTAGAGAAGCCTAACAAATTGTCCTTCAGCTAATATGTCTAATGTTATGTATTAAAGCTGCTTTATATCCTTACGCAGAACTCCTTGAACTGCCCTGCCTGGAATTGTGTTACTGCCTTTTTCTTTTTCCCTCGATAGATGCACACCTGCAAGAAAAGCCAGAACTTCCAATTTTGATAAAAACTTCTCTGTGAAGAGATGTCTCCATTTCAGGATGAAATTCATGCTCAGGGTGTGAGAGTTCAAGAATACCAATGTGGTCAGATTATTCATCTCGGTCCAGGAAATATCACCTTTATGCTTTTTCATCTGAATCAAGCAGATCACAGGGACTGACTGGAGTCCCTGCAGCCCAGATGAAAGTCCCGATCATTTAGCAATAGACAATGCTGGGATATGTGCTCGCTCGCTCTCTCTTTTTTTGGTAAGAAATATGACAAGTCTTGCTTTCATTTGTGCTGGCAACATTGCTGGAATCCCAAATGAGTCTTTGATTGGAAAAGATTATTCAGCTCTACTCTGAATTTTCCTTTGTGTTATCTAGGACTTACTTTCTTTTCATGCAAGCACCTAGAATCATCTGGAGTTTCAAGATGCATTTACAGTGAATTAAATGAGCCAGCTGAGGTTGTGTAAGACTTTAATTTGTCTGATCTGTGTTAAGTATCTTTGCAGGACTGACACAGACTCTGCAAACCTGCCATTAGTGATTTCACAGGGGGAATCTCTGCCCCTTGTGAACTTTGAACGCTCTTCTCTGAACCAAAGCACAGCTCAGCCAGGACGACTTTACTTGATGCTCCTCAAACAGCTGCAAGACCTGGCAGACAGCAGAGTGTGTGCTTTTTCCATTTCAATACAATGCCTTATTTTGTTCCAGACCTTAAATTTAAAAAAAAAACAAAAGTTAGAAAACAACATCTTGCACAGAAACAAGATGCTCGCTTATTTTCTGACAGAGTGAAGAAGCCTTTGGGGGATCTTGAAAGCATCTACAGCCAGAAGGCATGTGAGAGATGCGGCAGGACGACAGTCTTGCAGCAGAACAAGGGTCTTGTAGCTTCTCCACATGACAGAGTCTGGCAGGCTAAGTCAGTAATTATTATGTTTAAAAAACTGTTGTAGCAAGTAGGAAGGGAAGCATAAAACCTGAGATATATTAGAGTATCTGCGATTTAAAAGAAAAAAAGTTTTCACCAGAATTTTTGTTCGTTATCTCTGCGTTAATTACAAGGAACACAACTTTTGTTGCATGTGGGAAGAACGCAGAGAACTTCAGAGGCTTGCATCCTTTGTGCTAGTCCTTACACTAATTACTTCTTACAGGGAAGAGCTACATTTTCATCTAGTATCACCTATAATTGTCCCTCCTGCACTTTGCTGATTTATTAGTTCTTCTTTCCCCCTCTCTGCCTAACAGTACCACACGGTAACGGATCAGGGAAAAACATGATGACTGCTGAGATCCTGCGGTGCACGAACATATGCTTCGTCGATCTGCGCGGCGCTCAGCTCTCCACCCGGGTCTGTATGCGGGAGCCTGGGCTGAGCAGGACCGATACCGGTAGGTTCTGTGTTCACCGGGTAGCGTGGAAGCAAAGTGACCTTCATCAGGTCCCTGTTGCTAAAAGGTGTGTGAACATACAGGAGTTTCATCCTCACCCGCAATACATTTTTTAAAAAACACATTAATTCCTCTGTAAGACCTTGCTAGGGCTGTGAAAGAATTAGATATATGTAGGGATAATGTGAATGCATTACTTTTCTAAAAGTGCAGATCTAACATATAAACTTTCATGTTTCATCTTTTTATCCTATTCATCTTATTCATCAATCATCCATTAAAAACTTCTAATCAGGGACCCTTTTAAACAGTTCTTGCTAATATGTAATATATTTTTCAGGGACGTTACAGAAAACCTGTAATGGTTAATAGGCTTTATTTCCAGATTTTAGATTTAGCACATCCATACTATGTACAATATGTATTCTATATAAGTACATTAAGATAATATTTTTCACTGATGAAAATTGAAATTCTAGCTGAGCATAGATACAACAAACAATGGCACAGGTACTCATTATCTTCACATCTCTGTCATTTTAGTCACTGTTAATTGGCTAAAATGTTCAAGACACGGTGCCGTCATTAATGGCCACTTCATTTACAGTTCTGAATGACAGGAGAGATGAGAGCATTAACAAGGCCGACAGCGAATTCAGGAAGGAGATTGTCTTAAGAGGACGCATCAGGAGTCCAATTTTAGTTACTTTAAATTAGAATTTGCATGGCAGAATAGGTGTCAAGAGAGAGCGAAAGGCATTGCTCGATGAAAGGAGGCAAAATGTGACTGAAGAGGCAGGTCTGAGAGCCACTGCTGTAAAAACGGACGTTACACCGTCTGTGTGGGTTGGCTGCTCAGCCACTGACCTCACCGCCAGCAGGGGTCGAGGTCCCTTGTTGGGTGCTCAGCAGAGTCAGGCAAAGAAGGAAAGCGATAACCGAAGGGAAGCAATGATTTCCAGAAAGGCCCATGGATCCAGGGATTTCAAAGGATGAATAGAGGCTGCTGAAACAGGACTGAAACAAAGATGAGGATTGTTGGCAGAATTAGAGAACTGGCCTTAGTTTCCCTGAAAAAGGAGTTCTTCTTGCTGGCGTACTGCAGAATAGTCCTGTCTTGAGCTGTTCTGGGCTATGTTTTAGATTAACCAATGGCAAACGTATTGTGCAGTTTTATTCCCTATGAATAAAAGCTTAAAACTGTTGCTCTGTGTGAATTAGACATTCTCTTGAGGTCCCTCCCAACCTGTTATTGCACGATTATTTTGCAGATACCAATAGTACAAGTATATGGTAAGGCTATTTGAAATACTAAGCAGGCTCTAAACCATATTCATATAGATTTTTTTTTAAATGTTTATTTTTTAAGGAAAACTGTCAGTGTGAGGAAAAGGTCATATCTGTATTATATCATACCTAAGTGTGTTCAGGAAAGGCACTTTAATGTGCTGTCAAAAGATAATCTGTGTTGCCCGTTGCAGCACAAAGGTGAAGGGTGAGGAATTATTATTGTCTCAATTGTACAGGTAGGGAAATGAGATGAAGAAAGTGAGAAGCTCAAGGTCACATCCAAAGTCTGTGACAGGGCTGGAAACAGAATAGAGGCTCTTTATTCCAAAATCAATACATTAATAATGTCAATAACCATCTCGTTTACCTCTTTTTCCCTTGCACATTATCTCAGTGAGGAACTTGCTAATTTGTTTGAAAGCTTGTGAGATTAATCAGTACTGCTGAAAACATAATGGCAGTGGCAACGGCACTGTTTTGCAATTGCAGTTTAATTCTCTGAAAAATTTAAGGCAATGAGCAGTGCTGATGGCATTAAGAAGAAAGATACACTGTGAGGAGGTAAGGTGTGATCGAGTCACATTGCCTGCTCTCACCTATAAACTGTTTTGCCTGGCCTTAGGCAAGTCAGCAGATAGCAGGTGATGTATTACTGACTGCTGCCTTTTAGTTTTTCAAAATAACTCCTAAAGCCAGTTTGGAATTGTTACAGGGCCATCACTTATGGTGGAGGTGCTGCCAGCATGCACAGACAATAGCAGATATGATAATAAATGATTTTAAAGGATCTGTTTTGCACTGCTTCCAGTCTGGCAGACAAGAAAAACAAATGAGTTGACAGATTTGCTGCCGAGCTAAAGTTATTGGTAAATAGTTGAACTCACAGCGCTTGTTTCTTTTGGCAATGCATTTTACGTCAGCTCTCATTTTTGGCTTCCCAAGCCAGAAGAGCCCCATTCTCTTGCTGGCTCTGAGCGAAAACCCTATACTTACATGCTAGCAACGTTAGAGTAGGGCTTCTCATGCATTACCACATTATTTTTGCTATCAGTTCAAGGAAATGGACACTTGATTCATCTTCTCACATATATTGATTCAATCCTCCTTTTAATTTAGCACTGGAGAAGGCTATTTGCCTCCATTCACATTTACAATAAGATAATATAACCTGATAGCTGTACTCCCAATCCATTATGGAAGAGGGATAAAATAGTTTTGTTTCCGTAGGTAAGGATCTATTGACTTACCCTCCTCCAGCTGCATTTATAGCAGTTGCTGTCCTCAGTACTATATGTCTTCGTAGCGTTTCACCTAGGTGGGGTATTGATGAGAACTCCCACTGAAGAGCAGAGATAAAGGCACGGGCGATGCCTTTCACTCTGAAAAGAATCCAGCTTTTTCCCCTCTAACTTCTATCAGCCGTATGGAGAGCTGTGCAAAACAAACACCGCCTCTGTCATCACTGTTAGTAATTCTTTTACAACTCAAACCGCAGACCTGAGAAAGCCTTCCCCTGACAGCATCCCTCGCTGCCTCAGCATCGTCCAAGTGTCCAAGTCCCCTTCAGCCTTGTCCTCTTGCAGCCTGCACAGCAGGGCCTTGATGCAACCATCAATATTGACTTGTGGACTGGAGAACTGCTTATTTATTTCACGTCTGCCCGTAAGCCTGCCTTGTCGCACCCCAGCACCCAGCTGTTGCCTTAGGCAGTGCCATGCTGTTAGCTCCCTCGGTGCCCCTGCTCCCTCCCCGGCCTCGCCTCGTTACTCACACTGCTAGATTAGTCACACCAGGGGCTTTAAAGAAGCAGTTCCTAGGCACGCACTCAAGGACCCTTTTATTTCTTTCAGAAACAAGTCATTTTCTTTTAGTTCTTCATAGTTCGGGCAGCCTTTTGAAAAACAGACCCTACCCCTCGCAAGCACTGAAAAGGCGGAGAGTTGACAATTCGTTCCTGTTTAAAAGTAGTGGGGAGGAAGAGAGGGAAAACTCCCAGACATTTTGCTAAAGAAATATCAAACCCCAATGTATCCTGCCGTGCGATGTGCAGAGGTGCTGGTTTACCCTCTGCATTACCTGCGTGCTGCCCCTCCACGTAACCACGTGGGCAGTCGGGAGCCAGCGCGTTCTGCCAGAGAAAAGCCGGGGCACCTGGGGCGTGGGGATGGAAGCGTTTCACTTCTGCAGCTTCACCTGCTCCTGATGAGAAGCTGGGACATGCTGCTGGGTCTCTGTCAGCCCCTTCATGCTTAATTACCAAGAATAAACAACAACCAGTAGCAACCATGGCATCCATCTCGGCCCGCCTATGACTACTGATAGACCAGTAATTAATTTGCAAAGTGGCAGATCACATACACACAGAGAATAATACTTCAGTAAATAATGTCCCTGACCTTCCTTTGCCTGTAATATAATGGAGGTGATCCAATTTCTACTTATTTCGATTTATATTTCTCATACAGAATAAAAAATATCAAATATTTTTTTGTATGTTGCTAGAAAAAAAACATTTTGAATTTTGTATAATAATGCACGTTGTCTAAAAAAAAAAGAAAAAATAATTTAATACAATGTGTTAAGAAAAAAAACACAACATGATTCTAATTGTTCTTGCCATGGAAAAGGTATGACTGAATTAAATTAATACATAAGAGACTTGTTTCATTCTGCAGTAACCACTACTGTTCTTTGAAAGGCTGTTCTTTTTTTTTGAGTTCCTTATCTGAAAAGGTTTGCCATGTCTTCATGCAAGTAGTTGTCATGCTTTAGAAAAATCACAAGCAGCAAAAAGTCAGAATTGTCAGTTCAGAAGACACTGCTTGTTCCACTGGGTAAAACTGAGAAAGCAGTGCTGGCAAACGATCTTTAGGAAAAAAAAAAAAACAAAACCACACGATGGAAACAGCAGCAGAATGAAGATAAAAAGGCTTGCAGGCTTTATTCTCATTGAAGGTTGGCAATGGGAAATCTGTTGGAGTAGAAGAAGAATATCTGATAGGTCATCTGTTGTGTAATGAAGAATAGAAGACAGAAGACAAGCTAGGAGAAGCAAGGTGATTCCAAACCTCAGAGGAATGTAAGATCTTATGAGAGAAACATGAAAGCAATACCTTTATAAACTGACCAAATTTAATTTACTATCAACGAGCTTTGTAAGACTGCAAGCTGACAAAATCCATTTATAATGTTATGGGTAAGACTGAAGTCATACATTTTTCTCTTGTGGAATCATTTTATTATGTATTCATTTCTTTTTTTGTGTGTGCAGGTCTTCTGATTAAAAATTACCACTAAGATGTCAAATATTTCCTTGTCCTCTGGTATCTGGGCTTAGTTACCCAATAACTTATTCAGACCATCCATCTTCTTTAGTCACAATAAAACACATTTTCAGAGGATGAACAAAAACAGATAAATATGCTGTCATATAATATGCACAGTTTTCAGCAAAATGTCCACGTTGTTCTGCTCTGTATGTTCCTTGAGAGACACTGGAGTTGTCAGTATGTTTTGTTGCGATATTTTAAATTCTTGGCCTCATGATCAATGAGCATCATAGCAAAGACATTTGTGATTTCAAGTAGAAATTCAGAAGTGTTCTGCGTGATGTTCTGGTGGATTTTCTTTAGTTTGTGACACATTCAGAGATGTGAAAACTGGATTCTTTACATCAGGAAGATGCTTGGACGGGCTGTGGTAACGGCTGATTTGCATTGCACTACTGGGGTGCTTCAGAAAGTGAAATCCCAAACCAGACTGTGTGCTCTCTCAGTGCGAAAGTGCAAGAGAAAATGGTTTCTAAAATACTGATTCAAGTGCATTGAAAACAGCCCTGTTTATATAATCTGCTTTCTACACTATACTCTGAACCTGGGATTTTCAAATTCAGTGGTGGCAGCTAAGCAACCCATATCAGTATGCTTTTGAGGTCATTTTAAAGGCTGCGCAGGTAGCTTTGCTCTCCGTGAATGGAGCTGCAAGAAAGGAGCTGCTTGCTCTGAGCTTTGCGGTTAGGAGGTTTAGTTCAGGAGGAGGAAGAAATGACTGAGACCCACCAGCTTCTGTGATGTATATCTTTATAGACCCGGGCTTCATTAGCAGGACTTCTTTACGGTCCTCCATGTTGTGGGAAGGTGTTGGGGATGGAGTGCTTTGTGCTTCCACAGAGCCCAGCATTTCTCTGCAGGAAAAAATGGGTGAAGACAGCTGAGAAGAAAGGAAACGTGGTTTTATTTCCAGGACATGCTGTGCTGAATGGGAAGTTCACCGAGGTGGTACTGACGATCTCCTTCAGCACTTCAGGGGCTCAGCTGCAACTTGGGAGACACCGCAGCAAAGTGCAAATCACACGTAACTCCTGTATGATGAAATATAGAAAAACGTCAGCACTCTGATGTAGTGGTGTAGTAAACTGAAAAGTAAGAATGCATTAACAGTGAGTGCTGCATTACATTATAACACCGTAGCACAACATGGAATTTTCTTTGCCAGAATCGTTCTTGAGCCATTATGAAAAGAAGCATTATGCGAGTACTCACTAATTTTATTTAGTCTTGTTTTGCAAATCTAATAGAAGAAAAGCTAAATTAAGTTAAACTACTTGATAATTCTGCTATGTGCTTTTAAATACCATAATGTAAGAAGATTACGTTACTCTTTTCCCCATAAATCAGGATTAAACTTGCATTTTTCAGGGTTTTCCACCAACAAAATCCCCAATTTGTTGAGCTCAAGTTCTCTAATCTGGTGGCAGAGTCCAGAAGGAGCGATGTGCTTCAGAAACTGCAGTGGCCGTGGTATGTACAGGGAAGATTTAGGACTCTTTTCTAACCTGTCGGTGCAATATTCCTCCTACATGGGAAGAGCACATTCCTCATCTCTATAACCATTGCGCTTTCTCAGCGCAGTTCTGGTTGTGTCACCCAATTTCTCGTGTGCTTGTGGTAGAATCAGAAAATTTCACCTGCAGCACAGTGTGTTTCTATTAAAATCTGTACCAACATGCTCGTATTATTTTTAAGAGAATGCAAGTTTTCCTTCATAAAATTCCAGTGGGCAATGAATTAAAAATGACAACTCTATATACAGTGAAAACAGGAAAATAAAATATACAAAACATTGTTAATGATCAGTTCTTGAAAAATTTACCAGACACATACTACCCAGGGAGATAAACTCATTAGCAGAGAGTGATGCAAAAGCTGAGACACTCCAGGATGAGGCTCAGACACAACATATTCAAATGAAATCTCTTTAGCAAAATTGTTTTGTTTCTTTCACAGAAATATTTGGCAACAAGATGTCTTCCCTTAAAAAAAAAAAATTAAAAAAGGTATCTGGGAGGCTGGTTACAGCATCTCGTTAATCAGCCATCCCGATGGTTATGTGCTGAGGAGCTCGGCCCTCCCTGGGGAAGGCAGAGGAGCTCCGGATGGCAGGAGCGAGCTGTTCCCCTTCTCACCAGCGTGGTCCTGTGCTCTTGGGCCATGCCCGGCCCCCTTCCCATGGGCGATGTGCCCCTTGCCGCCTCTCCCCACGGGACAGCAGGCAGCTGGGGACCTCGGGCTCGCTGTGAAGTGACACAGGCCAGCTGTACGGTGCCACGCACACTGTCAGCGCTCAATAAATTGTAATAATTAATAGTATCTGGATGACCTCGCTCGATGGCTGCGTGACATTGGATATATTGGACGACAGTATATACCAATCCATTAACTTAACGGAGCTGCGTATGTACTCCGTGTGGCACTTGAATGCTGACACCTTCCAGAAGCAGACAATTGTTTCACACCTCATTTGCAAACTAGAGGAGATATGAAATGAATTAAACTTCCTGCAAACACTCAGGAGGTTTACAAAGGGTCCTATCTCTAAGTCTACTGTACTATTTGCATAAAAGAATTCAGTATCAGTGTAATTATTAATGATAATTCTAAAGTAGTTGTGCTGCTTCAGGATTTTTCAGATTAAGAATGTAATGAATTAGTAATAAAATCCTAACACAAATTTATTCCTAAATACAATTTCCTTTCTGGTTGCGAATCTCCTTGTATTTATTATAAAAGAAATACTTGTTGAAATAGCTTTTCTTCAACGGTGCGGTTTAAAGATACATGTCTTGGGCAAAGTCAAATTTCTGTTAATGGACCACTTTTGAAAAAGTCTCCCTTTTCTTTAGCAGAAATAGGATTTGACTGATGTGTCCTTGCATACCGTAACTTTACGTGTCTTATAAATATCCGTCTCCTCCGTAGCCTCAGCTGGGTGCAGCACGAGCAGCGGCAACGTGCGGCTGCTGGCACGGAGGAGGTAGAAGACGGCGAGACCTCGTGCTGCGCATCTCTGGCGAAGCCCATTCCCCAGCCTAATAACCATGGCGAAGTGAGGAAGTCAGCCCTGCTTGCTCCCGACTGCAGCGCTTTGCTGGCTGCCTCCCCACTCGCAATGTAAATCCTCCACCTTTTGAACTGCGTGCACTTACCCCCGTAATCGTTAACACGTACCTTTTTATTTGTTCCCTTTGCATGCCATTAAGCCTGTGTGACACTGCACATCTGCGCCTCAGCATGCCTTTTCTGCAGACCAGTGAGTCATTAGCAGAGATAAGATGAGTCCCAGATGTTAAAGAAACATGGTAGCACTCCGTGGATTACAACTGGGACAAATAAAAGCCAAAGTTTTAATGTTTATTGGGCACCACGAGGTAAGAAAGTTCATTTAGTTACGTGCAGGTGGTGACACCTTTTAATTTAAATGTTTTTCTTTTTCAAAGCCCACCTCCTGAAATTATTTTGTGAGGTGAGGAGTCTTGCACAACTGGTGAAGGCTGAATCTCAACTGCAAAGCAAGAAAACCTCCCATTTTCTCCTCTTCTTTATGCTCCATGCAGCAGCACCTGCACCCTGGATGCTGATGCAAATGCTGGTAAAATTTTACACTTTCTGAGTTTTCAGTTTTGCTGAAAAATGTGTTTTTCCTAGGAAATTATGAGGCTTTGTTGTTGGCTCTAGAGCGGGTTACAATTTTGTACTGGTAATTTAGAACATTTTGTGTCTGTTTTGATACACTGTGAAATTAGAAAAAGCAAAACCTAGTTAATGTGGCTAGCATAGTAAAATGTGGATGTCGGGCTCATTCAAAACAGAGGGCCGCTTCCTTATTTAATATCCAGATGGGAACATGCCTTCCTGGTTGGTTTGATGGAGCGAGGTCTGGCTGTGAGCGCTGGTTTCCTGCACTTCCAGTGGATCTGTTTACCAGGAACTCACCCTGCCCATCTTCAGCAGAAAGGGAGAATTAAGCTCAGTCCCAAGGAAAATTCCCCGTGTGTTACATATTCAGTTTTAGCACCTCTTTAGTGATTTTATCTTCCTGTGACCAAGAAAAAGTTAAAACGCATGGTACAATGTGGTGATGCACCAGGTGACAACATGCCCTGAGCTCTGATGAACACGTTATCATCTGCCTGCTATGGCAGGGCTTGCACTTAAATGGGTGAAACATTGCTAAAATATTGATTGCTTGGCATGATAAAAATCCCGGAGGAAAAAGGACTTTTGTCCTGGAACGCTCCCTGAGAAATTTTCCGCTGACAGGATTGTTTAATGATATTACCATGAAAAAGAATTGATGTTTGCTGAAAATGAAGATATGCTCTTATTCTGTTCTCAACTTTGGCCTCCAGAGAACTAATTTACCAGGACATACTTTTTCTTGTATTTAAGACCACTGGAGCACACACTTTACATTAGATATCCTGATCTGTGTTAATGATGGCTCTGGTAAAATTTTCATATATGAATTTATTTTTCCTAGTGATCCAATTTTCTGTTCAGATTATATTAGCATGTTTAATGTGAATGATAGTAGATTCCTGTTTGTTTCAAGACTCAGCAGAGCCTCTGAAAGAGTGGATTTGCTTTTTCTCTAAGTTACCTTCAGAAGTGAGAGCTACTGGATATAAGCACAGGCACGATAGATTGCTCCAACACAGCACTATATTTTAGTCTTGTAAATGAAAGGTTAATTGTCTTTAAAATTGTTTGCACATGGGCAGAGCTGCAAGTCCACACGCTTATTTTACTTCCCTTTCAAGCTGAAGTGTGTGGAGAATCAAAGTGTCCAAATTGTTTATTTCAGGTTCACTGCTGTAAATGGCTTGTTACTACCAAAAGTTGTCTTTCTGCAGTAAACAGTCCTAGAGGAGTTTTAATTTACACCACAGAGAGCGGGAAAGCAAGATTAGTCGCTAGTTCTCTTCTAGCGATACAGAACCACGAGGAACCCTTCTGAAAGGCTGGTTTAAAAACAACAACAACAAATCCTCCTTTGTGCCCAGGTGTGGGATCCCTGACGGCCGCAGCCCTGGGATGTCTGCGTGGGTCCGCACCCACCATGGCCCCAATGCACCCCGAGACACGGAGAGGGTGGGAGATCAGGCTTAAAATGCCTGGCTGGCTTGGGTCTGAAAAATAACTTACATTAGCTATATGTTTTTCTGACTCCTTTTGAGGCTATATGGAATACTTATTTCCCTTATTTGTGTAAGAGTATTAAACATACTGTGTCGCTCTGCTTTTCAGTGGGACCTCTTTGCTTAGGAACGCTGCGAGAGGTTTCTGTAAGCTTCAGATGTGTCGTTACTCTGCAGATACACTACCTTGTTGTAAGAACAGGTAAAACTTTATAAGTTCCCTGAATTTTGCTTCATTAAAATATAGAAAATACTGAAGTTATCTTGAATTTGCTTTATGAAATATTAAAATTGAAAACATTTTAGGCGGCTTACTCTAATATTTAGTTAATGATTCATTAAAAGCCATGTCAGGAAGTAACACGGGAGGCCCCTTTGGTGGCAGACACCCAGGATCCTCGTAAGGGCTGGACAGCCACATGCACACTAGGATAAGGAGGAATTGCTGCTCTGGCTCCGAGCTGGCTGTGCACGGAGTTAACAGGAGGAGAAATAACACCCAATATTTCCTTCTGGGCTCACGAGAACCCCGTATCTCCTCCCCATTGCAGCCCTGGCAGATGTCACAGAGGAGAGTGCTGCTAATTCAAAAAGGGGAAGAAATCTGCTTCCTGGTGTTATCACCAGCAGGAGGCAGGGAATGTCCAGCAGCTCTGAGCTGCAAGCTCTTGGTCAGCTTCTCAGTTGGGGCCGATTGCTAAGCCATTGCTGAAGCCAAGGTGGCTGGGAAACTGTGAAAAAGGGACTTACTCTTCGTAAATTTTTATTTTAGTATATATTTTCCGAACTAGCAACTCTTTACGATGCTCACTTTGGAAAGTGCTACAAGTTTAGCATTTGAAAGTAACTCTTGATTTTAATCTGAAAAGTTTTTGCATCACAGCAGAGCATTTCCTGACTGCCCCAGCCTTACCTTGGTGTTTTGGTTAAGCACCACGTTCGTTAGCTCCGTGCAGTAATCCCCATCCACCAAACCCAGCACTGCCCGTGAAGCTTCAGCAGGGCCGCGGGTGGGACTGATTTAGGAGCTGGTGCTGTCATGTGCTGAGCGCTCGGCATGTTCCCGAACATGCTTTTCTCTGTTCTCTTGCATGCGTCCAGTACCTCCTCGGATCAGACACAGCGTGGCTCATCCACACTCAGTTTTGGGATTGAATCATGACCCTACAAATATTAAATCACCGCATGCAGCAAGAGTGATGTGAAATGCTGGACCTTGTCTCCATCTTGATTGTTTGCAGGTGTTGGAGTTGTCCTGAAGAAACAGAGTATCTTGACTCACCCTAAAAAATGGTCAACATCTGTGCAAGCACTTTAAAATGTGATGCCTATCAGGTAATTAGCACCATATGCCTCCACCCTCCCATTCATATAAACTGATTTACTTATTTTTTCCTGCTGTCTAAGATAGCCTGAGAATGAAGCTGTTTAGTATCTGAAATTTTGTTTTTCAGCCCATATAATGCACTCTTAACTTCTGCCAGTTGTGAGGCTTCTCTGTTGCGCTGTGTGTTATTTCACCTTTTGTTCCAAGCAGTTGTTCCACCCACAAAACAGCTCCATTATCTGTGCATTTTGCCTGTTTGCTGTAATGAAGACAACTGGATTCGTAATAGTCTATTAAATGGTCTATTAAATAATGTAGTTGCTGGAGGGACCCTGGTAATACTGTATGGAGTGGCAGGGTAATAATTCTGTGATTCAGATGTTGCATGGATTTCCTTTCTGTTACAGCTGTTTGAAACGTTTTCTTGAGAGTTTTCATAAATCTTTCTACTTCTCAGCTGGCCTGCAGCCAGGATGGATCCACTCATTTCACTAGAACCTGAGTTATTCAGCAGACAGGGCAAGTCCTTTACTGCTGTAAGTGTTAGTCCATTATCAGGTTTAATGACTACTGCCACAGTACAGAAACAAGCTTGCTGGACTGGCCACCTGTCTGAAGTTGAAGTCACAATTTTGATTGCAGGAGATATAAATCAAACAGATTTATATCAGATAAAAATCAAACAGATTTATATCAGGAGATATGAACAAAGGTGCATATTTACTTTTCTGGATGTGGTAGCAGACCTGGTCTGCTGACCTTGATTTGGGAATACCTGTGAACAGCTCTTATTTGTATTGCAGTCTCAACTAAAAATGGCTCTCCTTATATAAGGCGCCTTAAAAATCTCCTGAGAGACCATCTCAGTGCTTATAAGGTTTTATCCCTGAGCACAGCAGCGATGCACTATTTTATACGACTGTAATGGATGTACAGAGTGCATAAGTGACTTGCTCAGAATCCCAAAGAAACCTGTGTTGAAGCAGAGCCTGAAAAGTATGTTTCTTGACTCACACTCCAATGCTTTAAGATCAAGACTTAATTTCCCTTTGAGAACTTGATCCCAAAGGCATGTGAATGGTCCTGTCAAGGTGATGATTTAAACATTTTGCTGAACAGGGGATTAATTCACTTACTTGCCATTTGCAGTGGTGCTTGTCATTATATACCACTGCACTTAAAACGTGTACTCCACTAAAATTTTTTTAAAGTCGCTTTTTCTTCCACAAAGAGAATAGTTTTCCTTTTTTTCCCCTGCTCTTCAGTTTTTCTCCTCCACCTCTGAAATACTGCATTTGCATTCCAATTTACACATTATTATCCCAAATCTTCATTATGATATAGCACATCATGCTAGAGCTTCTGTGTAACAAAACGTTCTCTGGGACAAGCGCTCACCTTCATTACAAGATGGACTGCCACTCTGACATGGTCAGTTATGAATGGTATTAAATCACAACACTTCTTCTCTTCCCTGTTCTGTTGAAGTACAAGTAATCATTGTGCATTAAAAACACTTCAAAAGAAATGACATTAACACTAAAGGCAACTTTGTGTAAAGCGTTCCTGTCTGTAAGAGTTTTCATTGATATGCCTTATTTATATCACTAATACCGCCAATTATTTTGCTCTCTGCCCTTCAAACTGAACAGGAGAGATAGTTTCAGTTTTGGCCATATTTGGTTCACGTAAAGCTCGATTGGACGCTATCTTTCTGTCTTACAGTCTTTCTGAATTCAGGCTGCTCAGAAGCCCACTGCACTTTCAGGGTATGAGCTTGTTTCTGCCATGATTTTGGCATGCTGTGAGCTTATCTCTCCTCTCTGTCTGGGCAAGGAGGACGATGGGGTGGTTGACTTTTTGGCCTTTCCCACCCTTGGAAGGTTTCACAGCACTATTCCCTTTTGCCATCATGGTTTATTCTCTAATGTTATATTCAAGAGATAAGTCAGTTCCAGAACAGACATGATATTTCTCTTCTAGATGAACCATCTGCCAATTTTGTACTCAGAGGTCTCGTTTCTGTGGTATCCCTCACCCAGGGAGAACGGTGATGTGTGGCTGCTGAAAGACCCGAGACCCTGTGGTGGCCATCTTCTGCTCTCTACCTTTTTGGTAGGACTGTGTCTTCTGTTCATCATCATTTTGCTTGGTAGCTGAAAATCGGTGTACCTTTTCAAGTACTACATTGCTCCCCTCTCCTCCTGCCTGAAGAAATTATTGGATGTTTCTCTGAGAACTCCAGATACTAAGATTTTGTTTCTGTTTATGGTTTATAGTGCTGTTTCAATGCTTAATTTACTTTAGTACTTTTGCTTTGGCACCTCAGTATATTCCACTTAGTCTGCAGTCTCCATTTTTCAGCAAATTCAAAACTTCCTGGTGAACTTAAAATTCAAACTGCTGCTGACTCTAGGGACCAGAAACCTTCAAAGGCATTGCAATTCTGTCCTGTCCTGGGAGTGCCCAAAATTGCTAATGGAGACATATCTTAAGAGCACAGAAGCTCTAAAATGAAAAACTTTGAGTAGTATCTTCAGAATTTGAGGTCAACATTTTTTTTCTTGCTAACTGCATATGTATCCATCTCCAGCACAGTCTGCTCCTCTTTAGTGATGTGGTTCACATTGGACATTGGTTGTAAGCTTGACATCATCCTTCTGATAGCAACTTTGTAGTTACATATTTCAGGCATCATGCTTGCAAAGATCCCGTGTAGACAGAGAGTGAAGTCGTGTGTTAGAGCCAGGAAATGATTTTATTCTGTGGTTATCATACTGTGGGATTTAATTCTGAAAAAATGTTGGCTTTACTTGAACTGCTTACCTGTAATTCATTTGCAGTGTTGTTTCTGTTGGCGACCATATTTCTCTGTGTTATCAACCACATATAGTCATCCTGCAGATTTGAACTGCAGGTGCTCCAGTTACATCTTGAACCTCACTGGATATCCATCAAGGAATTATTTGGCATCACTAAGTGCAGCTGGTGCAACTATCAGAAAGGGTGGCTTTTGAAAGACTGTTCAAGATGGCTTTGATAAATGCAAAGTTTGAGAGTTTTCATTTGTTTTCCATAGAAAAACTATGAAATGGAAGGCCGTTCATGTATTGTAGGAGGAAGATCTTTACCCTGCTGAGAGAAGGCAGATGGGAAAACAAGAATCTTATATTTCACTGATAGCCAGCATGCTGTATGTATTAATGTCCTGCTTCCTATCTTCAACAAATCTCTAAATTTAGAGATAAGACAGTTGTAAGATTACAACCTGTATCAGGAATCTGTGTTTGTGGTTGCTTTCCATTCCTCTGTATGTGTGTGATTACATTACCCAGGCTCATCTGAACATTTTCGCCTGCCATTTTTCCTGCCAGGCTGGAGACAGGAGTGGTGTTTGGCTTACAGTTTTGCTTTTCTGTGATACACCATAAGTCTGGTCCCTGTTGGTGCTTTGAGCCAGTGATCTGCTCTCCATGTCCTATCTCCATCAAGATGATGTTTGGGGGTGTGGTGTGGGCATCCAGAGAACTTTTGTGGTGAAAAGTCTATTATGTGCCCTACTCTGACCACAGCAGAGGCTTCTATTCATTCCTGTAATGTTTTCTACACTGGCCTCTATCAAGGACAAAGGCTGTGGACAAGCTGAACATAATAGATATCCTTGTTGCTTTTGCTGACATTCAAAATCTGTCTTTTCTGATGTAACAGATAATTTTTGTGTCAGTTAAAGAGATGAGATCCTTATTTCCCTGAACATCTCAAACGGATATGAAAGTAATATTTTGCTTTGGCTGATTTATGAGTATGTGTTGCCATTGCCAGTAGATTATCTGTACTGATAATGGATTTTTACTTGACGTTGTGGAGACTTGTTACAGATGTGTGTTTCTTCCTCTTATCTTCCTCCAGAAGATTTGTACATCCCGGAAGACACGACAAGCTTTCTTTTTGGGCTGGGCAGGGAACAGGAAGGGTTTATGCTACTGTTTGTGTGAGCCACCAGAACTGTTTCGGCTTGGGGCTGCCGCTTGTTTAGGATTTGCTTCTATCCTCCGGTCCCTGGGAGGGAACTTTTATTGCCATTGCAGATCATGAAATTGGATCACTTATTCCCTTACCAGTTTGCCTTGCTAGCATTTCTGGCATTTAGTAGAGCTCTGTGCACGCCTGAAAGTGTTGTTAGCTTGTTTTTAGGTCATATTTGGCATCGAGGACTGGCTAAGAGACGTGCTGTGGCTTGTTTTTGTTTATTTATTCATGCCAGTCTTTCATCCCAGCAGGTTTTCTGCTGCCCCCAAAGCCAGTGTGCTTGGCTTCACTAAGGCAGCAGACCCCAGCCAGGGCCTGGCGCTCCCCCTTCCCCACCCTACAACCCCCAACCCACCTCCTACACCCCTGCCCGCTGTTACAGACTTCAAAAGCAGCCAGCTGTGGTAGATCCGTGTCCCAAAAGGGGTTTTTATATTACACAGTGTGGCAGGACCCAGTGATTCACTGTACCCATGCGCTGGCAGGATGTGGCTGTGCAGAAGCTCGGTGTAAGGGGGTGGGTGGCCCTGTACACAGGCATGTGCTGCTGTCCGGGCACCCAGACCCACTCTTTGGGCTAACGGGGGAGTAGAGAGGCTCGGGAGAGACCACAGTTGCAGAATTACAGAATCATTTGGGTTGGAGAAGACCCTTAAGATCACCAAGTCCTACCACCACCTAACACTACAAGTCTATCGCTAAGCCAGGTCCTTAAGCACCATGTCCACACATCTCTTTGACACCTCCCCGGGCAGCCCGTCCCAATGCCCAGCCACCCTTTCCGTGAAGAAATTCTTCCTGATATCCAACCTAAATCTTCCCCGGTGCAACTTGAGCCTGTTGCCTCACACCCTTTCACTTGTCCCTTGAGAAAAGAGACCGACACCTCCTCGGGCAGCCTCCTTTCAGGGACTGACAGGGGTTACGGGGGTCTCCCCCTCGGCCACCCCTTCTGGATGGCCGCTCAGAGCAGGGCGCTGGGGATGGTCAAAGGAGAGCAAAGGGGAGATGCCAACAGCGTAGAGCCACCCCAACGGGGCCCCCCGGCTGCTCGAAGTCCCCGGCTGGACAGACGGACCCCGGGGGGCTGTCGGGGGGCTGCGGTGTGCAGCGTGGGCCCGCGCCCACCCGGGGGCAGCACCGCCACGGCTGTCGGGGGGCTCCGAGACCCCCGGCCGCCGCTTCGGCCCCGCCGCCGAGCGATGGGCTCCGCTCGCTGGGTTTTATCCTCCTCCCGTGGCATTGTCCCACGCTTTTGTTCAAGCCCTCCGTTAGGGTGTGCATGCGGTAAATAACCCGCACGCGTGCGGCCGATGGGAAAACGCTGCGGCGGGCGTAAAACAGACCTAAGAAATTCTCAGCGTGTGGCCGAAATACCCATCCTTCTAAGTGGATGAAACGGGGTTTTAGAGCTTATACTTGTGCTGTTGCAACTAAATTAAGTCATGAAAGAGGATAATACAATGTACCATCATTTTGAAGTAATTTAATCATGAAAACTAAAAATTTGGAAGCAAACAGATATTTTACTTAATAGAAACCATCTGCACTGTACAGTAGGCAAATTGTATAAAAATGAATAAAACTGTCTCTGGAGGAAAATGACTCAGGCACCAGCTTATATAATGAAGATATATATGTGCCTTTTAGCATTTGCATTGTCTATTAGACTAGGTAAATCGCAGCACTAGTGTAAGTGAAACAGTTACAAATTTTATTACCATCATATGACTGATGACAAATGCAGTAATAGAAGTAACGCGTGTTAGGCAGGGCTTCTTCCAGAACCTAAAGAGCATTGTGCCTCGGACGGGGCCGCACAGCCGAACCCGTAGCGAGTGGCGGGTGGCTGGGCCCTGCCGGGGGTGCCGCTTGTCCACGGGCAGCCCCTCGGGGACGGCCTGGGCTCATCAAGGTCAGGCTGGGCTTACGGCCGTCCAGAGACGATTTCCTATGAACCCTTTATTTGGCTGTGCTGGGCAGATGCTCGTTAAACTGGTCCTTTACTCGTGTCACCACACAGCAGAATGTGTCTGTTTGACGCAGGGATGCTTTTCTTCTTTCGTGCCAGCATGTCTCTTTTTCCCCTGTTGTTGAAGGACAGGTTTCTGTACTTCTCAAAATATTTATTCGTTTGCATTCAGCAGCTTTCCTAAGTGTTTGCAAATAATATGAATTATTCAATTTCAGGGCTGTAATAGCCCGCATCTAGTCTGCTTTTAAAATGAAGTTTGTAAGAGCCACTTTCAGTTGCTGAGATTTAACACTCGAAATAAATGTGCCCCGTGTTAAAAGCTTTGTACTATTTCTTCCAAAGCCACAACAATATCTGTTTAGAAAAGCAGAGCGCAGGAATTTTCTGACACAACATTTTTTACAACAAAGGAAAATCCCACCCTCCCGGTGACATTTGTGCTTATACTTTCTCAGCTGGCATTTTAAAGGATGGGTGTACGAGGGAAATCTGTGTAATGCAAAAGCAGATTTATTTTTGTTCTAGGAAGAGTAAGGAGGTGAAAGCAGAATCGGTTTCCGCTTGCATATTAAGCATATTTGGCAACGGGAACATTTCACATTAACAAATATGTAAAGTAAAAATACGTCCCAAAAGATTAAGACTTCTGTGGATTTAAAACAAATTAGATGCAGTTTCCCACCCCGGTATTCTGTCTGTCTGTTCTGCTGGGTGCAGTTGCAGTGCATGGGCGCAGCTCCCCCCTGCAGCACGGGGGTGCGGGGAGCTGAGGTTGCAGCCCCCTGGGGGGGAGCCCCCAGCTCCGAGGTGGGGCGCTGGGGCTGTGCCTCTCCTGGTGACAAGGCACACGCTGGAAGTGTCACCGGGGAGCTGTTGGTCCCCAGAAAGGTTCTGCCACACGGAGAAGAGGGGGTGACCTGGGGACGAGGTGCGGTGGATGGTAGCTGACCCCCACAAAAGCATTTTAGGTAAAATGCTGCTCTTTTTCCTAAGCGTGGCTGTGTTTTATTTATTTATTTATTATTTTATTTCTCGTAAGAAGATGATGCAGAGGATGTGGAGTGGAGCGGGCACCGCACCACCCGGGAAGGGCCGCGGGCTCTTTGTGTGCCATCGCAGTGATTGATGGCCGCGCTGCTTGGGAAACGGGCAGGAGGTGCTGAGCAGTTGTCCTCAGAGGGGACTTGGCGTTGCTTTTGTGTGGCCCTATGGAAATGAGTTGTCTTTTTAGCATTCCCCCCACGGCGTTCGAATTTGGAAGTTCTTCAAGAAAGAGGCAAACGCTTGGAGTCCAGAAGATGCTCTTTAGTAGCGCGTGATGGTTTTGAGGCAGGTCTAATGTGGGGTCTGGATGGCTTAAGAGCGGATATGTAAGGACAGAGCTGTCTCCTGGGGCTCGACGTGCCCCCCTTAAGGCAGCCTGAGCCACCCCATCGACTTCAGTGGGCCTGGGTTAAATCCTTGCTGGCACAAAACCCACAGGTATTTAGCCCAGATCTCCTGAATGGGGAAGGAATTTGGCCATCAAGTTCAGAGAGGGATCAGTCCCATGCATTTAAATATCTTGTTAACAGTGTTTCATTAATTAATAGCAGTTACTCTGACAAAAAGAAAAGTCTTTTGTTGCCTATGGCTGTTCAAACCCGAAGGAAAAAAGGGCCTTCCCTGACTTTTTTTTTTTTTTTTTTTGGTTAAAGCGTAGTCTGCTTTCAGTAAAAAATGGAAACAGCTAAGATTTCCTAAATATGTATGGAATTTAGAACCTCACAGATTTTCAATATTGCAAATGTAATTTTTTACAGATTGCAAAAGCAAAAGCACAAATAGCAGTTTATCATTTTATTTTCTAATCTGGCGGTAAAGTCAAGTAAAACATGAAACTCTGGGATGCAAATAGCCCTGTAGTCCAAAAGCACAAAGGAAATGGCTTCAGAATGAAGACATTTATTTTCTTCTTGCTTCCCCGTAACATGGTTTATTTAGTTTCATGTGATTTGTGCCAGGACAAAGTGTGTTCTATAAACAAAAAAGGGAAAAGGTTAAACCGGTAATGAAGTGCAATGACAATAAAAAATAATGATGACTGTATTTAAAAAAAAAAAAAAAGAGGAGTGAAGAGCACTGCAAGTGTGGGGTGGATGAGTCGGCGGACCCCAAAATAGACTCGTTAGGAAAGTAAAGCCCGCTGTGTTTGGTGAGGGAGAAGGGGGCTTTGGAAACACGTCTGTGTTTCTTAGGCTCACGAGCTCCCTCGGAAACTGCTGGATCTGTGCTCCCGAATCACTCGGGCATTTTGGGAGGCTTGGCCCCTGCCCTGCCTGGTTCTCCCCAGTGCCAGGGGGGCTTGGTGCCTGCCCCCAGCACCCTCCCTCCCCAGACGTGCAGTGGGGGGACATGGCGGGCACCCCAGAGCGGTGTTCCTCCCGAGGGGCACCCTGGGCACCGGGTGGGCTCTGCACAGGGGCTGGGGCCGGGTGGGCACCAGCCCCAGCGGGGGGCTCGCTGCTGCACCCCTGAAATGGGGCCGTGGGGGCAAGGGCCCCGACCCCGCTCCTGGCCCTAGAAGCAGGGGCTGCTCATCCACACGATGGCACTCTTAAGCTTTCAAACAATTTCATTTAACTCTGCATTTAATGCAAAATCTGTTTTTTCTTTCCCCCCTGCCAAAAGCGAAGGAGAAGGAGCTGGGGGGACGCGGCGCGCAACTTGGAGTCCCCCTCCAAGGCCAAACGTCCCGGGTTGTCCCCGGCCCCTCCTCAGCCTCGGTGCCCACAGAGGCAAGCCCAAGAGCAAGCTCATGTTTGGACATTTATGGGGGGAAAAGGTTATATTTTTTGTTTTGTAGCTTATTCTGCACAGCCTAAGCTGTACAAAAGTCAGTGTGGGCTGTTTTCTCAAACAGTTTTAGCTATTAAGTGTCTCTTAAAAACAAGAATTCGTCGCTATCAATCTGGCAACTTCTGGGAGTGCTAAATTTACTCCGTATTAAAGCGCGTGTGGGAGGGGAGGGAGGTGGAGGGGTGCTGGGGGCAGATCCTGTTCTTCTGCGTGCAGCTACCCTGATGGCTATATCATCCTGTCTGGGAGGTATGTGTGTGCCTGTCGGAAAAGTCAGCACATCACTGCACACCAGCACAGCCGTGGAAGCAATTTCTGCTCCTTTCCCCCTGCCTGCCAGGTGGGTTTGGGTCTTGTGGTCAGGGTCTGGAAGGATTTTCTGGCTCCGCAGCCTCACGGTGCTGCTCAGCCAGCAGCCTGCCCTGGGTTTGCGTACAGGTCGCTGACCCGATATGTTTTCCTGGCAGGAAAAGCACAAGACCTTGCTCCTTTGTTCACTTCTTCACCTGAAGGTAACACCTACCTATGGGATGCAGATCTTTAAGCTTCTCCACCAGGTTTTAGCCACCAGCACTTGGTACCGCTGCTCCTGCTGGGGCAGCGTGTGCCAACTTATTTTTCAAGGGAAGCAAGTTTTGCATCAAGGTCTCACTGCTGGAAAACCCAGCCCTATCGGCGCCAGGCAGGGCAGCAGCTGGACTGGGAGAAAAACTCAGAGGGCCTTCACCATGGCCCTCATGTCCGCTGTCCCCATGTCAGCCTGCCCGTCCTCTGATTTAACCTTACCAAACTGTGTGCAACCCCTTCTAAAACTGAGGTAGCAGTGGGTCACTGCGTCACCAAATCGCGGGCAGATGCAGCAAATGTTGCAAAAAAAAGGACAAATCTCTGACCCCTTGCACACAAAAGGAGCCCTTCCACGGGACAGAACCCTGCCAGCAGCGTAATGCACGTCCTAAAGGTGCCAGGAGACTGGGCTGCTGCTGGGGAGCATCTCTGCAGGCAGGAGAGCTCCTCCTCGGTGTGCGGGGGGTATCAGTGGGCTGGGGGAGCTGGGGGGGGGTAACAGCACCAATGGGGTCTTGGCTCCATGCTGCACGGCTGAATGGGGGGTGATCGCCTGATCTGTGTGTGCACTGATCCCAGTTCAGGGAATCCTCACGTTATTAGTTCCCTCATAGGCTGCGTGTGTTGCCAGCATGGTGGTTCAGTCCCTACCTGCCGCTCGTGTCTCTCTGAACTGTTTGGCTGTTTTCTGGGTGCCTGCGGGCTGCCAGGCTTCGCCTTACCACTCCTGGGTACAAGGGGGAGCCTCTGGGGGCAGTGGGGAGCAGGACTTCAGAGCTGTGCTGGATTGCATCTTCCAACAATGGCCAAGCTGGGGTTCGAGGGCATTCTCCAGGGAGTGTCCAAAACCAACACAATTACCTCGGTTATTACTATTTGCATTGGCAGAACTGCTGTAAATACGTGTGCAGGAACAGTAACTCCCCTGCTTTGTGCCTGTTGGATAGCAACTAATCCATCTAACTAGTGGACAATCTTATTTTTTGCTTTTTCATAAGGGTCATGGTAGTTTAACGTACAATCTGTTCTAGAGGTTGGCTGACTGCACCTCTTTCAGGTTAAACCCTGACATTTGCCCCAGAGTGAGGTGCAGCGAGTCCTGTGCAGGGATTCTGCAAAAATGGCTCTTCAAAGGACAAGGAGGGCCTCAGTTTTGCATACGTGCAGAAGATTTGAACATATTTGGCCCACACTCCTAGGCTCCACAGAAAGCTTATTTCTCCACAATTTCAATCTAAAACCAACCGATTTTTGCAGCTTATCCCAGTGCCAAATTAGGGTCTCATTTATTAGAAGACCGCTTCCCACCCCTGACTTTTTCAAAACATTTTCTGGCATGTCAGAGGTTAAAAATAATTTGCTAGTTGAATTCTTCAGTACTTAATTAAAAAAGAGATTATTTGTACAAAACAGGAAACAACCGTTTGGGCAGAGTTCACTCACGTTGTACGCTCTGCCTCATTTTTACTAAAGAAATTCTTTTGTTATGATTTTTGAGCATGTGCACGTCATGTGTTATCCCTGGGTCTTTTTTTTTTTCACGTGTTATAGTGCATTTAATAGAAATATGATGGGGAGACCTATGCTGATGTGCAGCTACAGATAGATTTTTCTACTGATGTGGAAGTACTGGGTTAAGTCCATTCCTCACAGAGCTCCACTTTTTCATCATAGAATAATCCCTGCTATATTTTCTTGTTAACAGGAGTAAGGAATTGTGCTGTTTTGTGAATAAATAGCAGATATGCTCTAACGTATTGCAAAAAAAAAAAAAAACCACAATAGATACTGCGCATAAGAAGAAGTTAGTGCTGTATCAATATCAAGTTATTTACAGTGCTTTTATTTCCGTATTAGTTAGGAAGGGGAATGCGGCAGGGACTCTTCACTGCAATTACGAGATATCTCTTGAGGTCACCTGCGTTTTTGGTTACATGTATTGCAAAGGGAGCATAATTTATTCCAGTTAATTTTGGATTTGAAGAGCAAAGATGCACAGGCTATTAATCCGGTGAATGTAAAATGTTTGGCGTTTGCCTTCGCAGTGCTTTCCTCTGTTCTGAAAGTCTCGGCTGAAGAGGGCAGCTCATCAGTTGGTTTGGGGGGCAAAACTCATCTTTCCTTTAGAAAATGCAGAATGCTCAATGAATGGCAAAAGTGCTTTTAAAAGGGGCTCATGGAACACTTTGAAAATATTAATTAGTGTGTTGAAGCATTCTGCATAGCATATCATAGTAAAACTGCTCCAGGGGGTTGCTTGGAATGAATTATTAATATGAATCCCTCTCTCCCTTATGCTTCACACCCTGATTTTATGGGACTTGGCGTGGGTTGGGGTGTCTATTAGATTCACTTATTGCCTGTTTAGTGGGAGTACTTTGTAGGCTGCATCAAAAGGTCACTTTTTTTTTTTTTTTTTTTAACATAATCCCAAATTTCAGCTGGTAAAAAGACTGGATTCCCCCAAATGTGAAAGGTGAGCTATTGCGAAAAAGAAGCAAACTCGCCACAAAGACATGATTAAAATCGTGTGGTAAATATGCAGCAGGGAAGGGGAACACATCCGGACTCCTCAGTCCCTGTGGCACCAGGATGGAGCTCCTTTAGGTGCATCACCCTGTGCTTGTGCTGAACCGAGGGCATGGCGCAGCCACATGCAAATCTCAGCCACACGCTTGTGCAGATGAGTCTGAGAAGAACATTTGCACTAAAACGCTGCTGTAACATGTTCACGCTTCTTTCACACGCGTTTAGATGCCTTGTACCACAAGTATCGGATTCATTAAATTCGCTGAGTACGGTTGCTTTTCCCCTCTTGGCTTGCAATATCACAAAGTTGAACCTGTTAACCTAACACTGAAGGAGAAAAACTGTGCTTAAGAAAAAAATTGTTTTTCAGCTCTTGAGGTCTGTTTTGATGATGTCCCTGGTGTAGAAATATAAATAAATCCATAAAGTAATTTGACTTTTAATTCTTACTAGGATTACGGAAATATTTGTATTTCATGGCTGCTAGACTGAATTACAAAGGGTTTTGAGGGTCCGGTTTTCATTCTTATATGCAAAAGAAATATAAAGATGATGGCTTATAAAACAGTGGCATCTATAATACAACGATTTTCAAAGGATTGAGTATGGTGCCAAAGTCCAGTTTGCTACCTGCAGTTCCTGATGGCAGAGCAAGACTGAACTTCGGGCTTGGCGTGTTGTGCTTGGACGTTTGGAGCTCTCACTGTCTGCAGCACGAACAGTGAATAAGTTGGCTGAGAGTGCTGAGAATGAAGGGAACGTCACATCAGGCATATTTCCCATAATATTTGGGGAAAAAAAAAAAAAAAGACATGAACAAGGAAAGAGTTTATTTCTGCATCTGAAAATAGATGCTTAAAAATAGATCTGTGTGTCATATTTGAAAGTCTAAGAAGACGGTGTGCTTAGGCTTTCTCTGAAAGAAACAAAAAGGAAGAAAAAAGGGAAAGCTCCACACAAACAGGATTGACATTGTTGAAGCACAAAGGTTTTAGTTTATTTATGGTGTTAAAAACTTCAGATTCAGTCATCATTTTAAAAAGGAAATCACAGAGCGGTAAATGCCATGGAGGTTATTAGTAATAGCATTTTTTTAAAAAGAAAGAAAAAGGTGAACGACAGCACATGATATTGGAGTCTAATAGACAGCATAAATCTGCATCATCTGCAGAAGTTTGACATGGAAGATTTTACTCTTGTGCTGTACTTCCCAGGAGTTCTGCCAAAGCAGGGTCTTAGCTGAAATTTCTTGTTGATGACAGCTTGCTGCAATTATGACAGAAACTCATCGTTAGTATCAGCCATTTCATACTTTTAAGAAAACTAACAGCTATTTCATTTGTTTTAAAAAAAGCAATCCTGAGAACTAACTCTGTTTTAGGAGTTAAACTGGTGATGGATTTTTCTGAGGAAATGATCATCTTACAGTTTCTCAAGTTGTGAGTGTTATTGGCTCTATGTAATGTGTCTTTTTTCTTTTCTTTTTCTCTCTCTCTCTTTTTTTTTTTTTTTTTTTGTTCCAGAGGAGAAAGGTTGCCAACTGATTAATATTTTAAACATGTAGACAACCTGCAGACCTTGCTCGCAGACTCAGATTTCTCCCTTATCCCTCCCAAAAATGGTTTCATTGCTAAAAACTCATTGTTAGAATTTCATACTCCCAGGTGAAACATGATTATTTATTCGCTTTATTTCACCAAAATAAAGGACAAATAATAACAGAAAGAGTTCAGCAAACAGTTAAAACAATATCACATGTAATCTCTGTGGAATTTGGTTAAGATTTCAGCTTCTCACTTAAAATTATGTGGGTCAGCCTTATGATGTGGGCAATGAATAGGAAAATATGCTGCATTTCAAGAACTGAATTTTATCTGTCTTTAAAGAAAACGCTGGTAATGCTTGGTGCAACAACGCGTAAGATGCCAGTTTAAGAGGCACTGCAGAGCAAGCTGTCGTATGCTGTAAGTAGGCTCCTCTGGATGATTTATGGGGATTTATTTATATTTATTATTCAGATGATGATTTAAATATTCCACATTTTAATTTGAAAGTGTAAGAAGAGAAACTGAAAGTTGGTTGTGAGATAAGGGAGACAAAGGAGGTGAGAGAGGACCTTTTGGTGGCCCCTCCATCCTGGCCAGGCCCCGGATCCTCGATGGCTTTTGGTTGACCCATGGCGCGGGCCATGTGAGAGGCTTCCCTCTGCTGCCCTGAAGGCTGCTGCCATGGTGCAAGCTCAGGTTACCTCCAGGGTGACCTCCCTGCACATCATGAGCCACGTTTAGCACCTACTTACAGTGGTGTAAATCTAGAGTGCTCCCTCGGCACCAGAACTGCACCAGTAAAACTGGGAACACCGGGGTCTAATCTGAAGAAAGCATTTTGATGCATTTTGCTCTGAAAAATTCTGCATTCCTACTCTTCATAGTACTCCATTCTCCTCCCATAACTTTTCTTTTTTATCCTACTGGGGTTCCTTTTGATTTATACCTACGTGACCATTGAAAAAAGCTTTGGACTACTTTAAATAAGCACAGGACCCAGCCCTAAATTTTGATCACTCTTTATTATTATCTTCATTCTCTCTCTCTCATCCCTCATGTCGTCTGAAGTGTATGTCAGACTCTGATCTTGTATCTGTGGCACAGGAAAGAATGTATGGAGTATGGCAGACGTGGCAGATACGAATGGCCATTCATTTCTGCAGGGGTAGAATCATTCCTGGTTACAAGTGAAAAGGAAGTGGAGCGTACAAAGTCCTACCAAAGAGCACCTCACACAAAATATGCTGTGCATATGGCACGTGAGATACCTACAGAGCCATGTCTCCTCTGCCACTGAATGCTAGGTGGATAAAAGATTCAGAAAAGTCAGACTGCAAGATGTTCTTACCTAGAAAGGCTAAAATCCAGACAAATTAGAAAACATTCAGATCTACAAAAACACATTTGTGCAAAAACTAGTTAAAATTGTTAGTTTCTCCATGTCTTTCAGCTTCGCATGACTCAAATTCTGCCTTTTCCTCCTGGTCCCTTGTGACACCCAGTGTCTAGTTATCACCTTTCAGCTTCCAGTGAGATCAGGGACTAGTTTAGGGGCATTCAACCTGGGCCTACCTGAAATTTTCAGCTGTAATCAAACTGGGTAAGTGCTTGTTTTAATGGTAAAATCTGCATCTTAAATATTTGCAGAGATACACACATCTGTTGTAAAACCACAGATGCGTGTCTCTGCAGATATATATACTTCAGTGTGATATATTATGTTTTATAATTAAAATTTTATTGAATTTTAATATAAAAACAAATTCATACATTAAAAATTAAGTAGAGAACAAACATGTGTGGTATCAGGAGGATACAAGCTGTGGTACAGTAGGACAACAACATCTGACCCATAAAAAACACCCTGCTTTAGTTATAAAATACCTTTGTGGCTAAGAGAGTAGTGCGATATATTATTGAGGTTCCAATATTTGGAAAAATAATACTGTTGTGTCACTTCCATTCATGAGTAAATACGCAGCTTTAAAAGTAGCTTTATTAAGCATCCAAAAGCAAATGGATTTAGACAGAGCGAGCATGGCCTTTATGCCGTATGTTTGACACTGCGAGCAGAGCAAAAGGCTTCTGGCTGTGCCCAATACAGCCCAGTCCTTGGGATGCTGGAGTGTCAGGAGCAGGTCTTCATCTGAGGAATAGTTCAGTCCTGGCTCGTGATCCCAACGTGGTCAGGTCTCTCGAGGACATCAAGGTAAGTGCTGATGTTGCATAAAGCAACTTAACTCTCCTCGGGACAGATGATAAGTGTATCCTACGGTGCCCAGAGTACTCCCCTAACAAGACTTAACATCCTAGGGGCAAAAGTGCTGTATGGAGAAAAAGATTGACCCACCCCTTGGTAACAACAGTGAGAAACAGATGACTTCTCCCCACCAAATGCAAGTGGTGGGCATCACATTGTGCGTCCTTCATCAAAACCGATTTCTGTGTGCAGCGCCACAAAGCAAACCGCAGCACAGGATGTATGCAAATACAGGAGGGAAAGTAGTGCTGAAATATTTGAATACTGTTACATAAAGGGGTGATGTGCTTTTGCCTTGAACGCTGTATTCATTTCCATTTCAAAAAAGATACAGCTGAAATATAAAAAGTTCACAGACAGTTGATGGAAATGATTAGACACAGGGCTAGGTTTGTGCATGATGAGAGGCTGTCAAGATCGGGAGACGAATTTTGTGGCTAACAAGAATGAAAATGGTAAAGAGATATCAAATAATGAGTAGTACTCAGGAAATTATTGAGGATACCCTTTTTTCTCCCCTTCTGCTGATGCAAGAATACAGGTACGGCCAAAGGAGGTGACAGGGAGCATGTCTCGGGCTGACGAAAGGACATGGATGTTTTGCAGATGGATGTGGCATGCATTGCCACAAGATTTCAAGAAGTTTAGAGGGTCGGGGGTTTTAAAAAGAGCAATTAGAGATTTGGATAGCAATATTTACATTAGATGATAAAAAGGTAAAGCTATGGGATGTATAATCTCATTCTCCATTAGCTGCGGGGACTGAGGGAGGTGTTTTCCAGGGGCTTTGTGGGATCTCCTGAACCTTTCCCAAGGTTTTGGAGCTTGTTGGTAGAGATGCATCCTCCTGGTACCATCAGCACTCTTGTCTCCTGTCCTCAATGGCCCACCTCTGCTTAAAAGTTAAAATTTAACTCTTAAATCAGTTCCATAGTCCACTCTGCATCATCATTTTGACCTCTCATTTGAAAAAGTTCTGTGAATCAGGTAACAATATCTGGGAATTTCATGGATGAGCAGAGACAAGCGTGTCATGAGTGCAAGGATGGTGAGCAAGAGATTTTCTGAAGAGCCACATTTTCCAACTGCCTTGCACACACGCTCACGCACACACCTGCAAGGATACTGCAAACCACATGCAACTCCATGCCTTCAACTTTTAACACACTTCCCCAATTAAGCTATTCAGGGCTCACACTTAAATAGCTGTCCACAGCTGCTGCAAATTGATTTATCCCCTGATGACAGTCAGAGCTGCTGACGAAGTTGCTGGAGAGAGAGAGTTCTTCAATTTAGGTGTGGCTTTATTTCTTTTTCCTTTTCACACTGACTTCAACTTGCTTTTGCTTTATGATTAATGCACGTTTGAATTTTAGGACATATCACAATGTATATGTCACCTCCATTTGGTATAAATAATATTATTTCCTTTTTCCTAAACGGATGAATTAAAATAGGACTTTACTGAAGTAAATGAAACCTCTTTTTTAGGAGAAAAAGAGAGGACTGCTGAGGCATCCTAATGTTACAGATTTTCTAGTGGCATCTTGATATTCGTGCTCTGAGAATTTACTGAAAATGTGTTTTTCAGATTGGAAATGACATATTTACACAGCCTATGGAAAGATGATGGCTTGTATTTGGTGAAAAAGTGGTATTTTCCTCTACTCACACATTTACTTTGTTAATCTGCAGACTTACCGATGCATCTCAGCATGCCACTGAGCTATGTACCATTTACAGTTTACATAAAGTGTTGTGGCCCATCCAACATAAACCTTCAATGAAAGATTATACTATACACAGATAATCTATAGCTCTCTCAAATGATCGCTTTATGATTGTGCATACAAAGAATACGCTCCTTCCTTATGTTTGGTTTGGAGAAAAAAACCACCTTCAGAAATGATTAATAGTAAGTGTCAGTGATTTGTTTTGGAGAGGGACTGTCTTCTTGTTATCATGGCCCCTTAACCTGGCAGGAGGATATTGATTACACGCAAACTTAACTACACTTGCAATTATTTCACCAGAAAGGATCAACAAAAAAAAAGGAAAAACCCATGTTTCAAAATTAGAGATTTGTAGATATCTAAGAAGCATAAGGCAAAATAACATACAGATAAAGCAGACAAAAAACAATTTTTTTTTTTTGTGCTAAATGCATTCAATATTGTTTAGGTACAACATATATTTATTTATTTGTTTATTTATTTTTTACAACAACAAAGGAAAGGAAAACAGTTCTGTGAATTCGCACTACCCCAAAAGTCCTTGTTCACACTCAGGAGCTTGAAGGCTTGGGATGGGCCCCAGGTCACAACCCAAAGCCATAGGGGGTGAGGGCACTGGGATGGGGACCATGCACATTTTCTCACCACCCCATCCCTTGTGCCCTGCAGTTTCTCTCTTTTCTATTCATCTAACTTCCCGTTTGCATGTTTTTTCCTCATACGGTCTCCTGGTTGGATGCCGGTGTTTACAGAAGATGCTAATTGTATTTTATTACATTTTTTAAGTCTCATTGCCTAATGTTGGGCAAACAGCCTCTTCCTTCGGGAGCTGCTGCAGCTGGGGCCAGCTTCTGCGTGTCCTTGCGTTGTCCATCTGGGAATAGGGAAAGGGAAAATGATCGCCTGTACCGTGCCCGTGCTCTTCTTCTGACCTGACAGTTCCCTTGACTTTCAAGAAAATCCTCCTCGCTGGTTTGGTCTGAGCTCCGGCTGTCTTAAATCAGGGCTGAGAAAAACCCTGCTGAGCTAGCGAGAGCCCTAAAGAAAAACCCAATAGTTAATAGAAAATAACAACCTTTATGTAGTGCTTTTTATACTAGACTGTAAAATTTAATCGAGGGTTTTATCTTACTGTAGAAATTTGTATTTATTTATTTATTTTTATGAAAATACCAGGTAACATTATCATTTCTGTTCTTTTCTTTCTTCTTTTTATTTTTATTTTATTCTATTTTTTTCCTAAGTAATTTCTGTAGGAATTGACTGTATGTTTATTTAGATGTTTTCAGTAGTTATACCTAATAAATGCTGTAGGACTCTGAATTTCAAAGTCATTTTTTTTTTTTTTTCAAGAGCTTTAGGAAAATACTTGAACCCTCATGAAGTTAGTTTCCTTACATCTGACTGAACAATGTCTTGGGAGGAAAAAAAGCCAACAAAGTATCTGATAATTTTAGTGACATTATTGAGGAACCCAGCCTCTGCTTCGCAGGGAAGGACAACAAAATTGCTTGGGCTGTGCTGGGGCATTGCTCCCTGCCCGGCAGGTTGGGGTGGGGACCTGCACCCCTGTCTGGGACTTTCGGGGGGACGGAGCCTGTAGGGCCGCGCTGTCTCCATTCACCCCCAGCACAGGTGAGAGGGGCTCGTTGCAGCCATCCCAGGGGTTGGCTCAAGATTTTGTGGGTTTTGCAACTCTTTGAGGTGTTTTCAGTGCTTCTGAGGATGAGTGCAATTAGCTTTCCAATGGTAAATAAACTAAAGATGGTTGATTCTGCCTTTCACAAATTTGTTTTCCTCACTTTCATAGGGGACTGCAGCCTGTTTACGATTTTCTCAGAAGTTCGAGAGTTGCTCGCGCTCAGTGACAAATTCTCCCCTCTAGGCAGTACAAGCAGGAAAAAAGGAGAAAAGCAAAGATAGTGGGAACCTGGAAATGGACAGTGAGTCTGCAGGGAAGGGAAAGCCCTCAGGACACCCAGGGGTTTGGGCTGGTTTCTGACTGTTTATTTACGCAATTAGAGCATGTAATTCCACAACAACAAAATAAAAAGCAGCAGCACAGGAGAAATCACAGAGAAGCACAACTGAACAGGTTGGTTACTGAGGGCTGGAGTAAAGCTCTGGAGAGCTTTCATGGTTGCAAAGTCAGGATGGCTTTGGCCACTCAACCCAGGTAGTCTTCAAGAAGCATCTTAAAATAGAGCTGAACACAAAGGATGGAGGTGACCACTGGAGAGCACTGAGAAAGTGCTTTTAAAAGCAATGGTATGCAATGCAAGACTTGCTTGTTGTCTTTATTTTAAACTCTCTAGTTAATACTTTATGTTTTTGTGTCTTTACCTAAATAGATAAAGCTTTCTTATTGTTTCAGCTTTTCAAATAACTCAGAGGGGTTAAAGAAAAAAGGGTAGAACTGCCACTGGCTTGGAGCTGCCAACAGGCTGATGTAGTATTTGGAGAAAGTCTTTTGCTTCAGGACAGAAGAGCAGTGAAAATGCTTAAAGTAGCACGTGTGGTGCATGGGGTTTGTAAGAGAGAAAAAGATACATGTAAAAAGCAAAATCCAGGTAAAAGAAAAAAATTAGTCTGGATAGTCAAAATAAAAGTGAGGTTATTAAGGTCAAGGAAAAATTATTTTGACAACTATACAGCTGAGTATTGTTGGAAAAAAATGTGTTTTTTTTTTTTTTTTTTTTTCCAACTCCTCGTGAATGCAACCCACCTCTTCTGCAGGCCAGTCATCAGGAACTGATCTGGGATGATAGCAGCACATCCCTGGCATGGCTGTACAAATAATTTCAGTAACATTATATATGACCAGTGGGAATGAGGATGCTCCAGCTTTCTGTCTCTGTGCGTATTTCTATCATGTCCATCACTGCTGTATCTGGTGTGTGAGATCTAATCAAGTGCATTGCATTAAAGTAAAGAAATAGGGTGAGCAATGGCCCAGCCAGCGGGGCATACCCAGGCAATCAGAGCAAATGGTCACCCCACACCAAGACTTGATAAACTGCAAGAAGTGGAGAAATGGGATTTTTTTCCTTCCAGAACACCTAGGTAAAGCCTTTATGTGTGCGTGTGCAAGCGCACAGAGCATCGTGCAGCTGGGAGAAGCAAGGACAGACCCCAGTGCTGGGCAGGACACATGGACAGAAAGATTCTGTGCAATGCAGCCCCACTGGGCTGGGGATTGGGAATGGCTGTGGAGTGGATCCACACGGTCGAGGCCAGGCATTCGCCCAACCACCCTGCAGCAGGGCAGGCAACCGGGCAGGGAGCGAGCAAGATGCACCAGGAGGAGGTGCGAGTGGAAGGGACTCCTGGGTCCTCCTTCTCTGAGAGGATGGATGAGAACAGAGTGAGCCTGGGAAGGACAGTCAGGCTAGGTGCTGTGGACAAAAATATTGTAAAAAATTACAGAGAAAAATATAGCTAAGAGTAGGGAAACTAGGCAAAGAGTAAGGTGGAAAAGAAACTGGAGTTTTCTAGCACTGAGTTGTCAGACCTAGATGGAGTACTGCAAACGAGAGGACAAGCAGCTGCAGAGGTACAGACATCGCTGCTGACTACCAAAAAAAAAAAAAAAAAAAGGAAGAAAAAAAAGATTTAAAGAAAGCAAAAGCCATGATTCTTATTGTCATAAATGAAAGAAGTTGTGATGAGCTCATCTCAGCTTTCAAGATCCTTGATCCATCCTGAGATGCAGAGGAAGGAGCTGCTGGAGCAGTTTGGGTGTTGTATGCACAGGGTGCATAAGGACGGGGCCTGTGTCTGTCAGGCCCGCAGTGAGCACCTTTCCTGATACTAAGCAGAGGTAATAAGTTTGTAATGACCTAAATTCGTTTAAGAAACAGAACTACTGGTTTATATATTCAGGTCAATAGCACTTTCCCCAGGTTTCAATAATCGGATCAATTATCTGAATCCAATAAAATCTTATTAAAGGAATTCAGAATTATCTTTAAAATAGCTGGCCTTGTAGTCCCTGAGTAGGTTACAAAAACTGCTATGAAGAATTACTGTGACCTACTTTCTGGGCAGTACAGATATCATTATCATATCAGAGGTGCAGCCTGATAAGGCTACATGACTTCCATCTCCTCTTGAAGGTAGTTTGGGAAAGAACGAGCAAGAAACTTTAATGTAGGTCCCAAATTAATTTTATTTTCATAAATATGAATAGAAATTAGAAAAGTCAAACTCTTGTATGTGAGACAGAGCTTGCATCATGTATTGTACACGTAATAGCCAGCAGCATGGGTGGGCGTGAGTTCTTGCTGCAGGTCCCAAAAACTTGTTTGGCCCTTGACCGTGCAAAACTTCACATAAGTGCTGGAATGGCAAGGCTGAGGAAGAGCTGACAGGTATGTTACAAGAGCCAACAGGAAACCTTTCAGCCTTGTTTAGGCTGGTGAGATATTTGGTTATTGTATCACGTCTGAGAAAATAGCTTTGCTAAATGCCTCCTGGCATTTGCAAGCTGTTCTCTGACACGTGTGGATCTGGACACGGAATAAGCTGGATGGGGCTTTCTGACAGGAGCTCAGTGGCTCTGCAAGTGTCCCCGCAAGGCCCTTTTTGCATCTTTGATACACCTGTGGTAAACCTGGCCTCCTGACCGGGCGCACTGAAAAGCTGTGTGTGCTCAAGGAACATCCTTTGCTGCTCTGGGGCTAAAGGCTGGAGCTGTGAAAGGCGGTGGGCATCTCAGCTGGGACTGCCGAGACGGCACTGGCAAAGGCAGGCAGCGCTCGCCTGTTGGATGGGGACACCAAACGCTGGTACAGCCACCGGTTCTGGGACGTCCCTGGGGACACACACCTCCACGCCTGGCATGGGCAGCCAGGAGGGATGGCTCCGTTTCATCACTTAATTA
Source organism: Anser cygnoides (assembly GCF_040182565.1). NCBI lineage: Eukaryota > Metazoa > Chordata > Aves > Anseriformes > Anatidae > Anser > Anser cygnoides. The sequence continues at coordinate 2,468,016 of NC_089879.1, read as the reverse complement.
GAAAACATGCGGCAGTGGGAGCCCGCGCCATCGGGCTGCTTTCTGCTTTGAGAGCGCAAAGAAGCAGCGGTCCCAGCTGCTGTACGCCGGCCCCGGTCGCGCAGCCCAGCCGGAAGAGCCAGGCCTCCTCCCTTCAAACCAGCCGGCTTTGATCTCCCCGTATCAAACTGGCTGCAGCCTCCATAGGGTGGTGGGAGGCAGCAGGCGCCGCGGCAGCGTGCGGCTCGGGGCACGCACCTTATCTGCGCGCCGTGCCGCCAGCCCCCCGTCCGCCGCGTGACATCAAGGCAGGTCCGACCGACTGGCGCTTTAATTAGGAGGCTGAAATTATAATATTATGTTCAAGAACAAAGAGTATCCGAAGAAAAAAAAAATATGTGCCGCATATCTGACAAAGATAAATTGGATTATTCAAAATATTCCTGATGAAATGTTACATTTTGCAACTAATTATCAATCTGTTTTATCTCCAGACCAGCTGGGCATTTTTGTGCATGCAAGACCTGCCTTACCAATGATCTTAAGATGTCACTGTAGCGTTTACATCTTTTATTGCAAGATTTAAATAACTAGGAAGTAGCTAATGTAATTCACTGCTGAGAAGAAAGGCTAGTTAGTTGAATGCTTTCCAAAGTGATCTTCTCCTAATGAACTTCTTTGGACTGTGAGTAATGAGGTTTTATTCAAATAATGTTTAGGAAAGATTTTCAGAATGTAATTTTTAAAGAAAGAACAAGATTTTCTACATTTAAAATATCTTTATTAATCCTTAACTGCCTCATGCAGCATGAAAGCATTGTGAAAATTTGGTATTGTTCCTTCTGAATCCTACTTCTGAGACTAACAGGTTCTAGTTGCAATGGAGCTATAGAAATCAGGCAATTAGCTCACAAACCTTCAGTGATAACTTATGAATTCCAGTCTGTCATGATTACAATGCCATTTTGCTGTTAAAGCACATATTGTTTAGGTATATATTATATATTTAGGTATATTTATACACTGTAGTACATCGCTCACTCAATCCCTAGTCCAATGGCATACCTACCAAGCAGGGGCTTTACTATCCCCACTGCAACTTGCCATTTCGAGCAACTATGCCTGGATTAATATACTGTCATGCAATTTTCTTGTTTATGTGATTCTGTGGTAGTTTTGAACCGAAATAAGAGAAAATACCAAACAGGTTAATTTCAGTAGCAGATTTCTGCAATATTTTGTACTCTACCTTAGTTACTTTATGAAGCAAGAAGTTTTGCTGGACTTGTTCTGGCAAATAAATATTGCTTCTGAGGGACTGAAATGATGGGATGGTCAGAAAACAAAACAAAACAAAACAAACAAAATATAAAACCTCTGAGCTGAGTTTTGATTGGCCAGTTACTAGGGAGGAGCAACTCTAGATATATTTGAACAAGCCCCCCTGTTTTTCATTAAGTAATGAAGAGTAATCATTGGACACGAGCTCATCCTTCAAAAAGGTCAGTTCCCACTGTGTAAGGGAACCTGTGCAATTCACAGAGTAATTATGTATTTCTGAAGCTAGCTTTATTTACATCAGAGGATCAACTCAAAAAGAAGAGCTGAATTCCAGATCTTTATTCTTTTTTGCTCTTACCTCCCGACAGTTAAATCTCAAACTCTGTGCTCAGCTTGTCAGAGTTTTCCCGAAAGTAGGAACTGAATAAGAAAGTAGCTTTTAATCTTTTGGGAAGAATATGTATTTTTTTTTTTTTTTCACTAGATAATTCTTTCTCATTATTGATTTGGGGGCAAATCATAGTGGTCTTACTTGTGTAAACAGTCCGTGCCCACACGGTGTGGTAAGTGGGTTGAGCAGATCTCAGGAAAGGCCAACAAGACCAATCTGTTCCCATGGCTGCTTGGCAGTGCGGTGGGCGACAGCCATCAGATGTTGGGTGCTTGGCTGGGAGACCTGGGCTGGAATACAACTCATCTCCTGCAGCCAGGTCGAAAACTTGGAGCATTCAGCCTGTGGCACATGCAATAAAACAAAATCAGTTTGCTCAGCTCATCATTTTTTTCCCCTTTCCTGCAGAATAAATTGTGTCCCAACCAACCGTGTTAAGTATTCAGAACAGCTTCCACCCTGTTACATAAACAAATGCTTTCTGCCCTTTTAATCAGGGTCTACCTAAAGCCGCTCATTACATTCTGTATCCTTCCATGTGCTACTGAGGCCTGATTCTGCAAAGGACCATATGCTTGCTCAGAGGTGCTTGGCACACTTGCTTTCTCCCGAAATGCCTGTGAGATGAGAGGGGTCAGCATCCGGCAGGATCTGGCCCTTGCTTTGCACAAAAATCTCGTTCAGTTTGAATGTTTCATGATGTATGTTTAAATAGTCACAGCTAGCAAAGAACTTTGATGAGGCAAAGGGGTAATTGGATTTTCTTGTTCTATAATTAAAAAGGTATATATTACATCCACATTAATACCAAAAGAGTTCATCATGATCAATGTTATTACAATGAATACCAAAGGATTTAACAGTGATTGGCCACTTAGTTTAAAGGGTACCTGAAATCATTAAATTATTTGCTGGAGGGCTTATGAAGGCCTATTGGATCAGTTGTGACTAAATTTTTTTTTACTACTGGCCTGCAATGTAAGGTTTACTCTTTCAAAGTAGGAGCAACAGGATAATCATTTTCCTTTATTATTCCCTTATTGACTTCCAGTTAATTTTAATCTTTGCATTAACTGACCTCTATTACGCATGCCATGTATCTGATTACACTGTGAAGGTTGAGACCGGAAAATGACCTATTGCACCAAGTCAATTGTCCTTCACAGAAGCCCTTACTGTTAATCAAGAGAAGAAGATTAAAGGAGATCAGAACTACCAGCCTGAAGAGCATTTTGAGTTTGACTACAACTTTCTACCAGTGCGAGTCTTGTCCTAGAAAAACAACAAAACAAAACAAACAAACAAACAACAAAAAAAAAAAAAACAAACACAGAGAAATATACACTATTAGGAGCAGGTTCTGCTGAGATCCTATCAGGGAGAAGTTCTCAAGGTAAGGTTACATTTGCAGCCTGAGCTCTACCCTTATACATTTTAACAGATCTGCAAATTCCTAATTAATCTATCTCATTCTGGTTTTTGGACAAACATAAAGTACATTATTTTTTGCAATCTTAAAATGCTCATGTTTAGTATTTCTCAATTCTACATAGGTATGAATTAGTTTAATTCTCTCTAAGTATGTTGCTCATCTTAGGTGGTTTTATAGGCTATATTTGATTCTTCACCAGCACAGGAATGTTTGCCCACACCTGGAGCCAGCTATTCAGTCAGTGATGTCCTTTGAGCAGGACCTGAGCCTGTAGAAATCTTCGTGTTAAACCAATGACACTATTTTTTATCACAATGTGCATTTAAAACAGGGTTTTAGCAGGCTGCCTTCCCGCATGAGTGAAACTCAGAATGTAAGAATGAGTTATGCATTCAGAACATGTGATACTTAAATATGTGGACTTGTTGTAATAAAAGCCAGTTTTTGTCACAGTGTTAAGTAACACATTATTTGGCTGAATGTTATTTTTTTCTGCTATATTTCACCGTACTATTCCCAGTTATGCAGTGCTAGAGTAATTCCAGAGAACCTTTTTCACTGTCATGAAGAAAATGTAGAGTACAAACAAATGAAAACAATATAACGCTACCTCAGTTTATTGTGGTCACTCTCATATTAATAACCATAAATAACATAACACTGGTGTTTGTAAATGTCTCATTTTTAAACAACACTCTGCTTCCCTGCAGAATTCTGCTATTTCTTGGCTCGGCTCACTGTCAGACCATTTCCAAAAAAATCTTTGCAACATGGAAGAATTTTCCTGGAGAAATTTTCAGATGCAGCAAGAAAAATAGATTGAAGAGTTCATGAAAATATAGTCCTCTTGGTCCTACCACCTTCTCCATGTGAGTTACGTTATCGAAAATCTGTCAGGTCCTCAGCAGAAGGGTGATTTACTAATAATCGGAATACCTTCCATTGGTTGTGTGTCAAAAGCATTGGTACCTTTTATTTGAATGGAATTGTCACCGACAATTCTTTTACTGACTTAGAGTTATTGTTTGGAGGGCTTTAAAAAAAGTTCTTAAGCTTATACAAAAAATTCATGTTTTTAGCTCTTCTGAAATGTCCTTGTATTCATAATAATCATATTTATTACACTTCAGCGCTTTGGAAATGCTTCCACAAGGCACAAGTATGTTGTTGTGTTGCCTCTGTTACAGGTGAGTGTGTCAACATTTTTCTTGACAGAACTGGGAAACATTACTGAGCATCAGAACCCAGAGGGATGATAAATAGGCATGTCAGTACTTAACACTAACCAAAAGCATTTGAGACCAGACTGAACTAATTTTACTAGTAGTTAGTGTAATTAAATGTTTTCACCAGGATGGAAAGTCATGGTTTGATTTTGAAGCAATTTGCTTGACAAATATCAGATGTTAAAATAATTAAGGCTTAACCGTTTGTATTTAATCTCAAGTGAATCCATGAAAACAACACTCTAAATTATATCATATTCATATATTAATTGACTCGTAGATGTTAAGACCTACAGGGACTGTTATGGTCATCCAGTCTGGCCTTCTGCATAAGCAGTCATGGAATTCCACCAAGGAATTCATGCATTAAACCTCTATTTTCAGAACAAATCCATAAAAAATGAAAAGCTTACAGTAACTTTGTAGCCATTGTAATCCTATTAGATAGAAAATCTGTAGAAATATAGCAGCTCTAAGGTGAGCATGGAAAGATAAGTTTTGCACAGGTATAAAAGGTATGGAATTATTCCCCAAACTTTTGCAGTTCTGTTGAAGTGATTTTTAATAATACAAAAGGGGTAGGCATCAAAGCGTTTTTTGTTTGTTTGCTTTTTTGTTAGAGATGAAATAAGGTTCTTTGTGAGATTCTGAAAATCATAAAAACTAGCTAAAAACAACTTGGTTTACAGTCCACATCCTGTTTTAGTTCTTCACCCAATGTGTTAATAGTGCTGTTGTATTATTTTTATGGTTTATCAATCACAGAAAAACTTCGACTTGAAATTGAGGTTTGACTTTGTTGTGTTTCAGACATTTGTGTTAATGAAGTTAGGTAAATAATTTTACTGAATTACCTTTATGAAATTCAAATTGGTAGTTATAAAATACAGTAGTGTTAATTTATTTTTTTGATATAGAACACCATATTTTTCATGTGGTAAATCTCAGTGATGTCAGTTGTTTAAATCATAAATTGCTTTGTACAGGTGAAATTTTGGTAAAAAGTTTATTATATTGCATTAGATTATCTTAATACATTTTGAAACTTTACAAAAATAATTCTGAAATTATTGGTGGCAGAAGTTCTGAAATTATTGTTGAAAAGTAGATACATATTGTGCCTAGAAAGCAAATACACTAATGCATGTTAAAAAAAAAGAAAATACTGATTTCTCCCAAAACATAACTGTTATGAGAGTTTAAAATTTTCAATTTTCATATCATATAATCTTGTGTACATTATTTTACCTTTGATAATTTACAGATGCAGAAAACTGTGTCCTTGAAGTTAAACAAGAAGGTAAGTTTGTATAAAGTCAGAGACTTAATATGGTCAGCTAATTGCTAGGTCACCTATTGAAGTCTAATATGTTCTGAACTGGTTTGGGATGTATTAATAAATACACTAGGAAGAAAAAAATAAAAGAAAATTAACCTCCTTCTAGCTAAAGAATCCAGTAGAGTTATTGAAATGATCTTTTTGAAGACCTACTTTCAAACCTTATTTTTTTTCCCCCCATATCTCCAGCCTAAACAAAGCTTCACAAGCTTGTACAGTTTGTTTAGCTTTCCTGTGAGCTTGTTGAGCTTATTTTCAGTGTAGGGGATCCCAAGAGCATTTAGCTTTTATAATCAATTCTACATGTACTAGCTTATTCTTAATATAAAAATGGCTGGTTGGCACATAATAATGTCAGTTTATTGGGATTCAGGTCAATGGCAGTATTTGCTCTCTAGATAGGACAGTAACCTCCAAAATACTATGACATTCATTACTTTGATCATTGTGCTTTATGTATACATGCTTAATAGAACAGGATTAACTAAACTCAGAACTGCTTTTGCTCTATCATTAAATTCTGTTTGGAAAAATAGTTTTGTCATGAAAAAGCCACTATCTACTTTGATTAGACATATAAGTTGCACCATTCTTCAGATCTTCCAGGCAAATTGAGAGAGATTTCAAAAAATATATTTATGTATCTTTATGACTTAAATCACACCTCATACATTTATACCTTTTAAGACTCAGAGCATATGTTCCTTTTCTAAGATGTATAAGGACGTATACCTTCATTTTCCATAAAACATACCTTATTTTTACAAGTCTAACAGATACAGTGTGGCCAGTTACAAGGCATCTTTAAGGCAGTCAGCTCTGCTTGTTCTAATCAACTTGCTGTATGAACGGGAGCACCAAGGGATTGGCAAGAGTCGGGAACAGCGTTTAGCACTTTGCTGACCTTGAGTCCACCTTTTCAAAACTCCTTCTGGAACTAAGATTTTTTCCAGCCATTTTCAAGTGATTTCTTCCACTTTCTCCTGAGACTAAAACACTTGATTGACCCATGATGTTAAGCGAAATTCTTTCAGTGGAAAAGAAAAATTGTAGATACACCTAGACATGAAAATATTCATGAACTTTATTTTGGTGGCTATAATTTAAATCTTCAAAAAGGTTTCAACATATCTAGCATCTGTCTAGACAACCTAACACGTATTTTGGAAATTTTTTCTATGAAGGAAGACATGGAAACAAAAACACAGATATATGTATAAATAGTTAGATATTGAAATTTAATAGTACGATTTTAACTTTTTTTTTTTAGTATGATTTTAACTAATAGTATGATTTTAACTAACCTAGCCTTGTACATACTGCAATTGTTATGTGTGACAACCTTTTGTCTCGTTTGAGAGTTGCTAATAACTGGAAAAAGGTTACTGAGAACTTCTGAAATTACACCAAGTAGAAAATGAAGGAGTGTGAGATTTTATTTTTATTTTTTAAATAAAAGCTTTCATAGCTGAGATCTGAGATCACAATAAGTTATTTCTCATCATTCTTTAGAAAGAACAATGGAACTGAAGTTTATACCATGTGTATACCTATAATAGATAAATCTCTGTCTAAGGGGTACCTACATGATACTGCAAAGAGTCGTGGTGATTGGAGAAAGTTGGAGAAAGTTTGTATTTATTGCACAGAAGTCACAGTCATGCCTTATATTCTTTACTAAACTTGGTAGACTTTGTGTGGCATGGAACCAAAAAGCAATGAACTCTGCTTTAAACTGAGGACTAGTCCATGCTGAATAACCTAAGTTGCAGAAATGACTCTCATGATTGATCTCTTTTCTAACAGTGAAATTAGAATAATCAGTTTCAATAAAGGAAGAGCAAGCAAAAAAAGCACATTTTTCATATTCAAATCTTGACATTATTTTGATACATTTACCTATTAATTATTTGTTAAATGACATCATCAATCAATATAGAAGACATATACCAAGAAACTCTATAGCAGTGACTTTGTTAGCAGCTGTACTGTGGATAATTGTGTTTCACACCACGGTACCAGTTTACTCTCTTCATTCATTAGAAAGGAAGTTTTGGTGCTGAAACAAATCAAAATAACATCCAAAGGTGCAACTTAACCACACTGAAGCAGAATCTGGAATCTCATTTTCTAAAATTCTGGATGTTCAAAGGTTAAACTTTCTCTGTACATTTCCCCTCATTTCTCTTTACAAATATTCCCCTGGCACAGAAGTAGCTTTTTCTTGTTTTTCTGTGCAAAAAAAATGGACCAAACACTGAACTAATCTAACTCCAAGATGAACACTTGGGAAGAAGATATTTAAGGTTTTATTTCTTTTAAAAACTGTGTTTGAGACTTCGTATTTGTTTACTTTGGATAGTTATCTTGGACTGATAAATTATTTGTTGCTAGGTATCCATGGCCCAAAAATTCAAAGTGTATGGCTTGCCATCGGCCTCTGGGTACTAGTGAACTGCAGTGTTAATTTTATTGGTCATAGGGATTTCCTCCTTCTGGTCACTTTTCCATTGAAATAAACAGTGTAACACCTAGGACCCTGTTCAGCCCTCAGCTGCACAGACAAGATCTCTTCTGCAGCACATAAAATGCAGTATGGCGTGTACAGTATATGTAATTTACTTTTACAGGCTGAACTGTTATTCTCTAATCCCCTTGCTCTGCTATGTCAGAAAGCAGGACTTGATGGTTTGTCTGGGTTTCCATGTTATAGAGGTGATACAGAGGGTCAGTAAAACAAACAAATGAAAAAAAAGCAAGTTGGAAAGTTGGAGAATAGTTACATGCTACAGGCAAGTTCATGGTAGTTGAGACAAGGATAACTTTTGTAGCTTAGGAGACAGTCCTATATGCATTCCAGCAACAGAAAAGGTTTCCAGTTTAAGAGCACATGGTACAAAAATCTGTAGCCTTTGGTATGTTGTTTAATCTGGTTGCTCGTCTATAAACTGAGAATATTGATTCTTATCTCACACCATCTCCTGTGAGGTTTAAAAGTATATATAAAGCACCTATAGATCAGTATACTCTACCGAGACGCTTTAGAAGTGCAAAGTACTTTTAAACGGTGCCGACGTATTCTATGAAGGTTTGTATTGGAGGGTAACTTCATCCAAAGATACTTCACTTTTTATGGAGAGGATGCTTGGGGGCTTGCAACAATGCCTTGCAATGGAGCTAGCAGCATCTACTAGAAAACAGAATTGGAAAAGTCAATTCAACTATTACTCAGGTTGAGGTTGCATTGTTATACCTTTAGTTGTAATTCTGAGGAACACTCCAGTTGAATGCAGACTGTATTAATGTGCATCAGTTATCCATACACTGAGTCAGTCAATGACTACATTGATCCAGTCCTGTGTTTTCTTTCAGAGAATTCTACAATGAGGCAATAGAAATCATTAAGACTTGTGATATTGAAATCCTCTTGGTGCTGGCAGACATGGAGCTCACATTTCACATACTGTTGCTGCATCGCAAGGGCAGTCATGCCTAGAATTTTGAGTTAAAGCTTTTATTTATACTTCTGTTGAGTAAATTTGAACATTCCCCCCCCCTCCCCTTTATTTTCCACTGAGATCATGTGTACGTAGCATGTCATCCATTTCTCATGTGTTGAATGTGATACTGGGTATGATGTAAAACTAGTTTATTGCTTTTATGCTCAATTTCTACTTATTGGAACCCACTGAGAATGGTCCTAAAGATCCTTCTTATATCTCCCTACAGTCTAAGAGTGTTATAGTGTTATAAGGATTACTATTTGCAAGCTTGATTGAAATGTATAAGTTTGAACATACATGAGAAAAGCTGGAGCTTGCTGGTAAACGCCAAAAATCTGCCTCTGAAACCTGGCGCAGCTCTTCCAAAAGCTTAGAACCTCATTGTTGTGTGGTTTCCCCTTCATGAGGACTCTGACCTTCTCAGAAGCTGTCACATGCATTTTTGATTTAGTCAGAATTTTTAAAACCTCATTTTTTTCTAAGAAGCTTTTGTTAGTAGAAGAGTCTGTGGAAATTTATTGGGTTTCCAGGGTTGATATCTTGTGCCTCATTATTGTGAATAGCAGTAATTTGATTATCACAGAAATGTTTATGAGCCCTTCTATAGAAGGCACTGCAGTGGCACAGAATGGAAAACAATTCTTGCTTCAATCTTAGTTTAAAGCAGTCTGTTACAAGTAGAAAGAAATGATGTGACACCAGTTAACGTAATACAGAGACGTATCAGCAGTCTGCAGACCTTGACTCGTAATTGTCAACTTCTTCAGTACATTTTATAAAGAGAGAGGTTGAATAATGACCTAGAAATGAAGAGTTGGAGGCATGAATCAAACAACGTTTTAAAAGCTGCAGGTTTAATTTGGCAAATATGGCAAAATGGCAGAAGTGAAAACTGAGAAAACTGAGAAAAAATTTGAAGTGGGGGACGCTTGCCTGGTCCTGCAAATAACGCCCTACTAAATACACTGAGTAACATATGCTAGTAAATCTGTGTGCAGGAAGGTGAGTCGTCAACAGGTCATTCCAATTTTCAAATAAAGTTTGTCCTTGCAGGTTTTCTTCACGCCTCTCCTGATGGTTGCAGGATTAAAACTATAAAAAAGCAAGTCAAAGAAACAAACTGAGAAATACCTGCCCTCCCTCCAGCTTCAAGTTTCCTTTTGAAAAATTGCTAAAAAAAGTCTCCTACAGAGAATATTGCTGACTTGAGGGATGGAAGAACAGGGGTATAGATGCTTTAGGAAACGTGTCAGGTTATTGGTTGATTACAGGGCTGATGCAGCTAATCTGGATATATTAGGTGCCAGTCTCTATAGTCTACCCCACCTGAAAATGGGAAAGACTGCTTTCATTTCCTGCAGTGGACCTGAAGAAGTGTTACAAGGCACCTTTCACTAGAAGGTCCTGAGATAAACAGAAACTTCATAAGAAAAGTCGTTCTTCATGGTAACGCTACTGCAGGACTGCAAAACCAAGGACTTTTGAATGAAGTTTTGTTAGCACTCTGTCAAGGAGCAAAATGTTATTGAAGGCACTGTCGTTCAGGTGAAACACTAACCCCAAATCTTGACTGTTTGTTACTATTAAAGACCCCTTGGCACTTTTTGCGAGAGCAGAGATGTGAGCCCTGGTGTCCTGGCCAAATTCCAACTTGGGTAATTAAATTCTGCCTTCCTAAAATCCCCCCTGTAGTTTCGGCCAAGTACAGTATTCTTCATTTCCTCTCCGAAATGGCTGTACAGAATTGCTTTGTGCTGGTAAACAGCTGCCACATCTGACCCCAGAGGAACTGCTGCATTTCGGTGCCGAATCCCTCTCCTTTCTCTCCTCCTGACACCCAACACATGGGCACGGCGGTGCTCCCACCGAGCAGCCCCCCTCTGCCCCTGTGCCCGCGGGGGAGGCAGCCCCCGACCACTCTCCCCCCGCCTGCTGCAATGCCAGTAAGCTGCGCTCGGCTTTAGGAATTCAGGCTAGAAATGCCTTGCTGTTTCTAAAGAGCTCAGGAGCTGAAGTGTTGTTGGTGTGGCTACCCTTGATTCCTAGATATTGGTCATACCTGGTAAATGGTTTCATTTTCTTTGCTGAGGAAGAAATCTCGAGTCCACTTCTACTGGGGCTTGTTAAGCTGTTGCCTTGGGGGCCAGTTGATCAGTTGTTAAGTAGTAAGCAGCTTTGGCAGTCAACAGGCATAGGATCCCCTGCAGCTACTCCAGCCTGCCTGCCCTATCATTCTTTATAGAGGTAGCAGGGTATTGTCTTAGAAGTGCAATAATGGTAAAATAAGAGCAGATAGTGCTCATTCAATTTTGCATGCGCCGGTATTTTAGGAAAGTGTGTGACATCTGTATGGATGTATATATACATGCATTTACGTGTCAATAGTGGCTATGGAAGTCCTGCTGAGATTTTTTTTTTTTACTTTTTTTTTTTTTATGTTAGATCAGGGACTCTTAAGTGAAAAGACAAGAGGCTGAAAATTGTGTGAGCTGTACCTGAGAGCTCCTCAGCTGTTTGTCCTGGCTGTTATCAGCCAGCTTCAATTCAACATGAAAAATTAGGAGAAAATATGACTGGGATTACAAAGTTTTTCTAGGCACTCCAGCAAAAATCAGAGCCAGGTTACAGAGAGCCATGGTTAAGGCAGGGCAAATATGACATGCTTTTTTTCTGACAGCAAGGAATTTCTTCAGCTTTAACGTCTACTCCAAATTGTTGTGTCAAATAGTGCATTCTTATTTACTCTCTAAAGTGATGTGACATACTTGTACAAAAGAAGTGGTATGTTCTATGTTTTTGTTTTGTTTTTTTTTTTGAATTTGTCATTTCTCCAACTTAAAAATATTTCAGTGGTCACAGAAATACCTGTTTTGTAATCCATGTGCACATAAAGAAATTTTGGCCATCTGATTTTTACTTAGTTAAGTACACCAGGATTCAAAGCAAGCTCAACAGATTTTTACTTTTCGGATTCTGGTAGGGTTTTTTAAAGAGTATTTTAAGCTGGGTTTGTTATTATTTTTGTTGTTGTTCTTGTCTGTTTTATTTATTTATTTATTTGGTTGACTGAATTACTTATATTCTTTGAAATGGTGCTTAGTAATTCTGAGTGACTGCTGAGACGCCTACTGGGAAGTGGTCAACTGATCACAACAAACCCCACTGACTCCGGGCTCTCCTACTGCTTTAACTCAATTGCACTTTCTTATCCAAAGCCACATCTCTTAGGAAAATCCCAGAAATGCTATTTGCCATGAAGCATGGTTTTAATATTATCGCAGCTATTTGAAAAGACAAAAGATTAGAAAGGCTATTTGGTACTGAAGGAAGAAACAGTTTCAAGGGATGGATTTACCGAAACAAGACTCACATTTGCTTCTAATGTTTACTTCATAGTTTATCCTCAGCTAAAACATTTCCCCCTTGGTGCTGAGTGCAACTTCCATGGATATGAAAGCGGACATACATTCTTCATCTGTGTCTTGATCTCATACTGTCTGTAAATAATTACCAGCAAAATGGAAGCTTGAGAAATTCTTTCATTTTTGTCTTATATTGATAATGTGTTGTTAGGGTTCAAAATTTGCTAAAAAGTCAGAAGGGGAAGTTTCGACCTGATAATTGAAAGACAGATTTAAAAGAAAGCTGGTTGCTAAAATAGAGCAAGCCCATAGAGCTGACGCGTAAAAAAAGCATTTGCATCCTCAGAAGCGACTGTGAACCTAGCCATGGTTTTGCAGGAAGAGACGTGATAGAGGAAGGCCATTTAGTCTGAACAGCTATTTGTCATGTGTCATGACATACGGTGACAAATATATTGTTACCTGTGCTTGACAAGGAGAGCCCAGACAAGATTTCCAGGAGTGTCTAGTAATCACGGCAGTTCAGTTTCTGCTTGCCCAAAGTGAAGTCCACAGGAGTGACAGGTTAAGGCCGGTTCAGTCCACCCGGGAAAGGACAGGGTTTTAATGATGAGTGTCACCTCCTGCATGGCAGTTGCATGCCTGGGGCTCCCAGGTCTCCGCACACTTGTGCATATTTGCTTTTGGCTCCTCCAAAAATGACCTCTCCTCTTGCTCTTTGACCAGTTTCTCTACAAAAGTGGTGATGTATTGTGGAGAGGAAGGAGCTGCAGGTAGAAGATGGAAATATTTTAATAAGAATAATCTCATATCAAACAGCTGGAGGCAGTTTAATGGCAGACATCTTAATTTTGAAATTAGGATCTCTTCGCAACTTTCTGTCTTTCCCTACAGTGGTTTTCTTCTGGAGCTGGATATTGGTGAAAACACCACAGCAGTTTTCTCCTTGCCCCATAAGAGACCTCAGTAGGTAGATCTATTAGCACTCTGCAGCCAGATCATTCAGATGCCCTGTCTCTGGACAAATTCTTTATTTGTTTCTCCATCTGAAAGGAAACTCTCTTTTTTGGTTTTAACACAAAAACAAGCAAAAAGATTCTCTGGTTCTGTGACTTTAGCCCTACCGATGGCAGGAATCACAGCCTTGAAAGCAGCATCACTCTGCGTGCTGGATCTTCAATACATCAAACGATGATGTTGGCATTGTTTTGAGAGGGTTAACTAAGATTAATGAGAAAAGAAACATGAAGCCATGGAGGATCAACATTACAAATCAATGACTGAATAAATTTAATGTGTATTCCAGCTGTACTTTACCTGGCATAAGACTGATTCTTAAGAGTGTGCCTTTTGTGCTTCTAAATAACTCACTAAGACATGAACACTGCTTCCAGTTTAATAATGCTTTATTTAAGGTTTATACAGTAGTCAATGTATTGATTTAGGAGGAATTTGCAGAATAAAAAGGAATGTTTAATAAGATACAAATAAACTCCTCCAGCATTCTCTATTCCCTATCCTTAGGATTTGTAAACTGTAACTTCAGTGTGTTGATTCTGGACAAAAAAGTGATTAGAAAATAAAACTAAACTCACTTGTAGTCGACGTTAGGCTGAACCTCAGACTTTGTGTGGATGAACTAACTTCCCTGAAAATGAATTCTCTCAAATTCACATAGTTTTCTCTACCATCAATGAGCAACTTTTGTAAGCATCCCTTATAGCAACAGATGAATAGAGAATGCATATTTTATTTATTTATATCTAATTATTTCTTGGAGCATGGAAATGTGACCTGTGTCTTTGAGCATTAGATCCTTTGTCATTAAACTCCATGATGGAGGTGGTTTCTTTTCTCCTTCTAATCAAAATGCTATTACCCTTAAATCGCCTCTTAAAATTGACATTTGTCTGGCAAATCTGGCGAAGTCGCTTACCTCCCTATAATTACACGTATAAAGCCAGCGACAAAAGGAGACCTTTTACATGTCTGAACGGTTTTGCAGTCCAGCTTCATAATCAGATTCCAGAAATTGAACTTGCAGAAAGTTTGTGCTAGCCTTGTGGATTTTCATTTCAGATGTTGTCAACTCAAGGGCATTTGGACCAATCAATATCTGTCTGTCTTCTCGCACAGAGAAAGTTGGCTATTAGAAAAGAGAGGCTTACAGCAGGCTCAGCCAATACCATTAGCCCTAGCCTAAGGGCAGTTGTGTCCATGTGCCGGGGTAGGCACCTGCCCCCTCCCCTCCCCCACCATTAAGAAGGCCACTGGGGATGTCATTTGGACATAGCGGGCAAAGAGCACTTCTTTATTCTTTCTCTTTTTTACACCCAGACTTCACCAAAAATCAATAAATCTGTTCTTTGCTTATTTTCAGAACTTTACTTCAATATAAGCAAGGACTTTCCTTCCAGCTACAAACTCCAGTAGCACCAAGTCAGGGATTTTTTTTTTGTGTGTGTGTGTGTGTGTGTGTATTTTTTATTTTCCTTTCTCTGTTCCTATTTGAGAAATAATTGGAAATAATATCCACTGTTCTTTTCCCTGCTAAAGATTTTTTAGAAGAAAGACCTTGATCTGCTGACTCTTTTCATGATTCAGCACTTGATTTTTCTCTCCTTGCTGTTCTTTTATTGCTAATGATTTTATAGAATCAGGTAAAGATATGATATTTTTCTTTGTTTTATTTTTTTTTTCTTTTCAGTCAACGAACTTTTTCTCAATATTGAATTACTTACTGTTATCTTCTTTATCAAGACACTATTAGTGATAGTACTGTTGATAATTCTTTAAATAGAAAACCATCACTCTTCAATTTTTTTCTGTGCTGGAGAACCAGGTATGTATTCTGGAAAAGCATCAAACACACACTTGAATGTTGTGAGATTATTTTTTGAAGGAAACATATATATTTTTTTAATCTACTCTTTCTCTGGAAAAAAAAAAAAAGCAGATAAATGAAGAGATGTTTCAACCCAGTGACATGATGGCAGTGGGCATAAATATGGAGTGTGAATGTTAAGAAACCAGTAAGAAATGAAGGTAAATTATACAGAGTAACATTACTGTCTCAAGAGGGTTATTTACTAAGGAGATGGTGAAGGAAGACAAAAGGAGAGGACAAATGCAGAAATAGAGTTTATATGAACAGAGACAAAAACACAGTAGAGATGGTCCACTAAAAGAGAAGAAGGAAGGAAAAATTTAGGAATAAGTCTTAAGCTAGAAAGCTGTTGGTCGAAACGAGTAGAAGGAAGTGGTAGTAGTGCTTTTGTTTAACTGAACTGTTAAAAGAGGTCATCTGCAATGAGCTTTAATAGATACACCAAAATTGTCCTTTTGGTTGTGAGAAGGGACTTCCTTATGATCTGTGGATATGAAACAGAGTTTTTGATAATACAGGCTAATTTTTCAAGTGGCTTTAAACTAGCACAAATTTTGGTTTTAGACTATTATTATTTTTGATTTTATTTAAAATACACAGGGTTCAAGTTCTGGGTTCCTCTCACAACTTGGCAAGACTCCTGTATTTTCAAATGCTCATGTAGCAGTACTTGCTGCTTCATTGGAAATAATAGTTATGTGATAAACAGCATCATCTGGGGATCACTTATGGGATTTAGTTCTGTTTAAGGGGTGAAGGCAAGGATAGTGCAAAGTGAAATCCCTCCGGTGCAAAGAAAATAAGGTGTATTTCCTGTAACCCCCTGAAATAGCTACATTTCATGTAAGTGGTTGAAATACATGTGGAAAAAAATATAGTAGAAGAATTTTATTTAGTCCCTAGGTTATAATGACTTGGAAGGATTTGTTGAGACTGATGGATAAAGGGGTAGACTTGGTGGCTACTTAATCTCCAGAGCTGAAAATATTTCTTCATTTGAGTGAGGAAACTTGTTATGCTGCTGGTGGTTATTCGTTATATGGATTATTGTTTTGAGCTAGAGAAAGATCTTTTATTTTTGATATTTAAATGGAAAGAAAAAATAAATAGCATGTCCTTTTCAAAGCAAACATTTCAAAATGACTAGTCAATACTGACTAATAATAAAAAAGATAGGTCCCTTAGCTGGGCTCCTACATCATTAAACTCTGAGGAAGTTTTGTTGTAGACGTGTCAGAGCAAGATCCTACCCTTATACATCTGTTACAGCAAAA
This sequence comes from Anser cygnoides, assembly GCF_040182565.1. NCBI lineage: Eukaryota > Metazoa > Chordata > Aves > Anseriformes > Anatidae > Anser > Anser cygnoides. The sequence continues at coordinate 2,451,342 of NC_089879.1, read as the reverse complement.
GATCTGAGTAAACGAATCACTTCTAAAACCCCTAGCTAAATGTCATTATTTTCAACCAGTTATTTGTTTTAGCTTTTTGGTAACATTAATGTTTGTGTTCGTTTATGTTTTTGTATTTGCTTTGGCAGGGGAATTTTGGATTAATTAGATTTTGGAGTTAACATCCATGATATGGGTAAATACGGCAGGGTCCCAGGTAAGCCCAGTAATAGACCCACTGTCCTGACAGTGCTGCGGGGTGCATTTCCTTTTCATTCTCCTATGGGCTTTGATGTGCTCTCTAATGCACATGTGGTACTTGCCTAAAAACAAAGAGATACAGCTGTTGAAAAAGAAATATCAGATGATTCAACAACAATTGTTTCTTACCTGTAATTTATTTGCCAGTCCAGCTAAACCAATAAAAGCCGATTTAAAACCCCAGACATTCACGTATCCAAAGGTACAGTATGTTGAACAAAAGTATGAAATAAATAAATAATACGTTACAAAACTGTAAAGTCTCCTTAAGCAAAAAGTCATCACAGAACTGTTCTTGTTATATTATTCAAATTCTTCTTTTAGAGAAATATTTTGCCAATATGTTTTACTGAAGTGTATAGACAGAAATATCTAAAATATATTTTCAATATAGGTCCTTGTGTACTCTGGTGTTTGCCACTGTATAGGTAGGTATTGACCAAGATTTCTTTCATTAGAAGAAAAAAAGGCATCTGTAAATTTACTGATGACTTCTTCTGAATGTGAACTATGCCCAAAACTTAATAATAAAGAGTGTAGAGGTGCTTTTGAGTATCAGAAGAGTCTGTGATAAAAACAAGCTCTCACCTCTGAAGCTTGAACAGTCCTTTGTGTTCCTGGGTGCCCAATTTTATACGAGTAACTGACCTCTTAGAACTAAAGTAGCAGCAGGAGTGAAACACATGCTTAAACACATATCTTGATATAAAACAAAAACAAAAGCAAAAAACATTTAAAGAGGGTGAGCAGCCCTTTGAAACACCTGTCTGGCTCTTTGCCTCATCTTTACTCAGGAATCTCGTGTTTTCTTATTTCTTTTCTCTGCAGCTTCTAAATCTGGCCTTGGCTTTGTCAATAAGCCAGTATTCCTGTAATATTTCTGGAGGCTTAGATGAGATGGTTGTCTTCTGCTCGTGTTGCACAGCTCATAGCAGTTGAGTGATTCAGATAGGAAGAAATCTCAATAACTGTCTAAATGAGAGAGCAAGCTGAATCTGCTTATTAAATCAAGTCCCTAGAAAACACATTGCCATAAGTTTGCCATACATAATCTGTTCATAGGTTCATTTTGTACATAAATAGCATGGTGTTACCTGAACCAAGCACAAATTCAAGGTACAGCAGGCTATGCATAAGCACATCTCAGGATGTACTTTAAAAATAATGTGGGTTATTTTTTTTGCTGGGATATTTGGAAATTAACCAGGCGTGAGGACAGGGACAGATGCAAGCTCCCTCACTCTGTTTCGCCAGGTTGGTTCACTTCTTAACCGTGCATGCAGCCACGGGTATGAACACATTTTTCTGTAGGTTCCCCAGTGTCAACAGTTGAGCACATTAGTGTCACTTGTGGCTGCAGCATCCCTGGTGTGGGCGCCTGTCTAATGGACAGTGTGGGAGCCAGCAGATGTAAAACCCCTGAGCTGGAGCCCATCAGGCAGCCAGCATTGGATGTGTCAGCTCCTGCTTCTTTGCAGAAAATGTTTCTTATTGTCTCCAGCATCATTGCTCCCAGTGAGTGTGTGCGCTAGCTTTAGTGTCTGCTCCATTTATTTCAGGTATTTTCATATCAACATCCTGGTAACAGCCTAAAGCCTCATTTTTTGCTAACGGTAATTGGGAATATACTTCATCTTTGACCAAATCTTGACTTCTTTCATTCTTACTCAGGCAAAACTCTGGTTGAAATTCCTGACTGGAACTGGATATAGTTCCAGTATAGATATTCAGCCAATATAGATATTCAGACTTATTACATATTAACACTGAAAAAAAAAATTAGATCTGTGAGGATTTTTTTAATAATCCGACCCATCATAGGTCTCTAAGGAAAAACTGGAATCCATGTCTTAGAATTTTAAAAGACCTAATAAATAATTTGCCATAACCACAGGGTACCATGGCATAATGGAGCTAAGGTAATATTTAATTTGCTTATTTACAACATTAAGTAAAATATTCTGCTTCTTTTTTCTTTTTCTTTTCCTTCTTTAATATTAGTATTTATTCTGATAAATATTTGAAATCTCACTGCTTGGTTCTCAACAGACCTTCTTGGTATGTTTTGGAGCCTCACATGGTTAAAATTATTCCATTATGCTATTAAAGCATAGAATGTGCAACATGCCATACACCTCAAGGCATTTCTGAGTTCATTTTTATCTTTTTGAATACCTGTAGCTTCCTTTCTGCACTAACATTTTACTGGGAGCACTTTCTCGTATCTGCCAGTTAACTTCCCCTTGAAGCCCAGTGGCCTCCTCTGCTCCGGTGGTCACTCATCTCGCCCCTCTCAGATCTCAGAAGGGGGTGGCAAGCAACACAGTGAATGAAATATCAAGCAAATTCACATCAAATGGCAATGTGACCCCCAGGTAATAAACAGGTTTCAGGTGTGGGAGCATTCTGCACCACGACTTGTCACTCTCCTTGGTTTTGTGTGCGTCCCTTGCACCAATGATGCCGAGATACCTACTTTGCCCATGTGCATATTTAAGCCTAACTAATTCGGAGCAAACCTATGCTGGTCGTTACGGGATTGCTGATGTTATCGCTCTTCATTAGAGATGCAATGCGAGCTAGGCTGTGGTCGGGGGAAAGGAGAGGGGAAGAAGCGAATGGCAGATAGTAACTGTTTTGTTGATGCCTGTAGTCTCAGCTAAAATACAGCTCCTGCTGCATTTCTTCCAGCAGCACAAGCTGAATCTTTTCCCTCATTTGATACAGTGACCTCTCAAGTGCATCATTGCCCTGAGGGCTGAGGGCAGTCCAGCAACTGTTAAACCCCTTGGGTTGATAATCTTCTCCCACATTTGCCCTTAACACCAGACATACCACCATTAGCTACAGCTCCACTGGTGCTCATTAGAGCCGATCAATATAGACTAACATAAAGAATGCTGCTGCGCCTTCTGTTATTTTTCAGTTACTGCAGATTTACAGACTTTCACCTACAACACAGGGCTTTGCTGCTGTACTATGTAAAAAAGAGGATTTGAGAACAACAAAAAAAAAAAAAGGAAAAAAAAGACATTTTTTAGTAGATGTCTAAATGTTATTTATCTTGCTTTTCAAAATGCCTTGTTACTAGAAAGTACACAGAAGATCTTCCGTAAAAAATTCTCTTTGGATTAAGTTAGTGCAAAATTGCAACATTCAAAAATCACAGCAGATGCACAGATAAACAAAATCAGGTGCATTTTAATATGAAAGAATGTTTGAGCCTGTAAATTCTATGCAAATGCTTTCAGGAACTTGGCTTCATATTTTTAAGCCCACTCCCTGTCTGTGCTCTTTGCAGTTGGATGGCATTTGAGATGCCAGTTGAAGGTCTATATGTTGAAGGCATGTATGTAGAGTGGCTACAGCACTGCATACTACCACCAGCAGGTGTTGCCAAAGATCATAGCAAGAACGGCAACAACAATTAACAAATTTATCATTCTTTTTCCACATTTTATCCCAAAGAGTCTTTCAAAGATTCACGTGCCACTGATCTCAACAGTAAACAACTAATGAACTAGTTAAATGAAAAGGTGCAAATAACATACATCTATTAGGCATTTTGCAAGGAATCATACAAGAATACTCAATTCTCTAAGAAGAATAAATTTTGCTACTTTCGATTTACATTTGAAGAAAAACAAGGAGGAAAAACTTCATGGGATTTATCAAAGTGCAATGGGATGCAGATACAGAAGTTGGGGTTTCTCTTGCTTTGTTTTTTTGTTAGTTTGTTCATTCAAACATTATAGTACAGCTTAAGATATCAAACAAGGAAAACATAACACAACCAACTTGAGGAAATTTTTAATTAGATAGAAAACAAATATTTTATTTTGTATAAACACGGATATTATTTACCACTGGATAAACCCAGCCACCATAAACAATAGGATGGCTAAATGGCTATATGAAATATTAAAAAAAAATGGGAACATGTTGAATTCCAATGAATCAAGAGTAACGCAAGTCTCACCTTCATCAAATCTTTCCATATTTCTGGAATATAAAACCTCCTATATTTTATTCAGAATGGTGGCTTAAAAAGTTCAATGTCAATTGCTGAATGAAAAAGAATTTATAACTGTGCATACGAGCTAGCAAAATATGATACGGTAAATTTTGCCTGTTTTCATCAGAAACATCATTCAACAGTTTAACTTTTTAATAGTTCTCCAGTGCTACAGGCAATTAAATACTTCTGTTGAATAACTTATTTATCCAAGACCTTTCAGAAGAGCTGAAAGAATATGAGAATTTCATTTGTTAAACTAGGGATTTCTCAAAGTCCATTAAAGCACCTTTACTTACAGAATGACACAACTTCTCCAGATGCGTCCTTTGCTTTAGTGGACCTATTTGCATCTTAGGTATTACTTACTATGAGTAATGTGGTAGGACTGAGCCCTTGATGATAGGCTGATTAATGAAATCCGTTCTGCAGGGTGAACATAATGGAAAATGTGATTCTGTTGGCTTCTAAAGTCTGAAATTCATCTCCATGCAAACGACACACATTTTATGTATGTCATAAGCCTTCTACTATCCTTCTGCATAGATGGAGATTTCATCCAGTGAATGGAAAGCTGCTTGCTACATCCATTAGCATCATTAAAATATAACCAATAAACCCATTGCTTATGACATTGCCTCAAGTTTGAGTCAAGAAGAACTTGGATAAATTTGAAGAAAAACAATCAGTTAATCAAATTAAAAGAAAAAAAAAAGTTTGAAACAGCAACTTTTAGAAAAAAATTTGGTTTTAAGACTCTTAGTGAAAAAACATTGATGAAATTATTTGGTAAATAACTTACAGAGTGAAAAATGGCAGCTAATTTTCACTTTTCTCACTCAGCTTGCTGATGTCAGTTGTCCTTCTTCATAGTCTGCTAAATTAATGAGCCATATGATCTGAGCTCCCCTGTTTATTTCGATGCAACTGTAAATCTTACCCTTAAACTTCTGGTCAATTGGCTATGAGTTCCTTACTTCTCCCATGATGATGACAGAAAAGAGGCATATTTTCCAGATCACGCTCCCTTCCTGTAATTCTTTTCTGAATTCTCTGCGTCTTTTCCAGCATTCACTGGTGCAGGATCCAGTAGGGAGCACATATCTCAGCAACGGGTTCACGAATCTTGCTGACAGCAGTAATAATTCCTTACCACGCCCCCTTTATAGTCCATATTTTTCAATAATATCACAATATGGAACTAACAATGACTGTCCAGTTGAGAGCAATATATTGTATGTTTTGATCAACAGGGAAAGGTTTTTAGAAACTTTCTCTTGTCAAAGCTGGATATATATTCCAGGCCCCAATTACTGACCAAGTTGGCACTTCATGCAACAATGTCTATGGTTGTAAATTAGCTGGTTTTAATGGTCTGCAGCAACACTTTCAATATCCTCTTTAGTGCCGGGTTTGAATGATGGAACTTGCTATAGACGCTGACACTTTTTATCCTTAAACACCTAATGTGCAATACGTTCCCGTGAGTTTTAAAGGGTAAGATAAAATGTCAAAATTGTTCAAAAGTATCATGTATATTTTTTACTCAGAAAGTTACATACTCAAAACTCTAATCAGTCCACCTGGATTTATGAAATCCCTTGTTATCATAGTGGTGTGAAAACTGGACTACAGATAAAGAAAATGGTATTTTTATAGAATGGTCCTCTGAGATGGGACTGCTCCTCTGTTGTCAGTGTAGGCCAAAGTGCCAGTGGGAAGTGCAGTACATGACCTTAGTCAATTAGCAGGGTCTCCTTAATCTCTTGGGGTTACTTTGATCTGCAATTTCAAGTGTAACACCTTAATGAAATTTTACAGATAGTCACAGAAGGCATCCATGTAGTGGAAAAAAAAAAATCATTTTATACCTAAACACCTAACACATGCTTAATAAATCCCCAGAAGGGAAATAATAACTATAACCATATTCATCATAATTTTTTTTTTCCTCTCTTTTTTTTTTTTTTTTTCACACTATGTTTATGCCTGCGAAAAACAAGATTATAATAGATGGGACTTTACGACTTTGCTTGAGAAAAGTGGGAACAGATCAAGCTGCTGATTCACATTTTCCTGGTGGAAAACGTAATTTGCTTCTGCTACATTTTAAATCTCCTGAAATAAGGGTGGTGTGCCAAATCTCTTAGTTGTATTTGTGTTGTGTGTTCTGTGAATATATAGCAGATATATGAAATTTCCATAGCATATCACTATCCTGATTTGTGTATTCAACCCTGTTCTTTTTTAAATTTATGTTAAGCCAATTCTTGTTTGTCATTCTTGTGTGAGCAGTTTCAATAGAGTTAATTGGACAATGCAGGCATAGAAACCTGGCCCATTTCTCATGTAATTACTAAATAACTGTGTGAAGAAAAAAAGAAAAAGTAAAAAAAGGTGCTGTTTTGGTTTTCTTGCAATCTTCTCTGCTTAATCAGAGCATTTCACCTGAAGGTATCACAGGGCCTGTCTTGCAGAAATGCTGAAAGTCATTAATGGGATTTTTTTTTTTTTTTTTCTGGGTAAAGGCTCCAGGATTCCCTACCCAGACATAAAAACTGCACAGATTTGCACCATCTTGAGAAGGGAAGGAACAAAGGATGGGGGTGTAATTAGGCCACAGCTTTATTAACTCAATTTATCTGGGAATTACGCAGTGATAATTCATACTGCAGCCATTTCCTTCCTTGCTAGCGATGTGTGGTGCTGCTGGTCCCATGCATCTGGGAGCCTCTCACAAGTGGGCAGTGAATCTCAAGGTCTGGGATCCTTTCTGCTTCTCTCCTCCTCCAGCCTCTTTGCCCGTGAGCAGGGCCCTCCTTTGCTGTCCCCCAGCGGCTCATCAGAGTCCGAAGATGGAAGAGGAGAGAAGAAAGCGCTCCAGCTCCGGCTGGGCACCTTGGCTGTGGTTTGGGGAGGGACGCAGTGATGCCTGGGGACCTGCTGTGGGAGGGACCTGCTGTGATGCACGATGGTGGTGGTGACAGCGGTGATGGTGGTGGTGGGCTCCTCCCTGCCCTTTGCAAGGCCAGCCTGCATGGGAAAAGGCTCAGGTGGGAGAGAGCAGGTATTTGCACACCTTTCAGGTGTGCAGGGGCAGTAGTCCTATTGAAGCTGGTCGAATAGCTCCTATGAGTAAAATAAAGTAGGTGGGATAGCTTCTGCTGTAGCGACCAAACCTGCGTATGAAATGTACCGCCTTTTATTCTGGGCTGCGCTTGTTGGCAGGGCAATCCCTCTGCTTATCTAACACATTTCACCCAAATCTCTTTTTCTCAGGGCCTGGCCTGCGGTCCTGAGGCAAAAAGCAGACTGGCATTAGAGGGGAAATTTGCCCAACGTTGCAACCTGAGAAGATGCAACGTGTCTCCTGATGCTCTACATACAGAACATATCTATCCCTAATTAGATGTGATTAGAGGAACTGGAGATGTTCAAGAGCTCTCTTTTATAAATTGCTTTTTGCAGTCAAATTAAGGTTTATTGCTGAGTGTCTTGTGGTTTAGGCTGACTCTGATTTGCAGTTTTATACTGTTGTTTTGCTTGTTGTACGCATATGGCTATATAGCAAAACTAAATCAGCTCTCCCCACAGGCCCAACAAGTGAGCTTTCCAGTGTGCAGAATTCAATGGACAATCCCCATAACATTTTCTGGTTTTTAATGCATTCAGTAACTGTAAAAACCTCTTAAAATTGAACAAGGTTATAAAACTTGGCTCTATACAGATTCACCTAATTAACATATGACAGATACACGCAGTCATTCCACTGTGCTCTCCTCCGGTAACTGCTTAACATAACTATAAAACGGCTTCCACAAGGTAGTGCAGGCACAGGCTTTGTCTTCACACACATCTGTTGCATTTTTAAAGGAAAAAATAAAGTTTTAATTTTTAAAATCTCAATTTTAATAATGCATGAAAAAAATGGAAAATTCTGCTTTATTTTCACACAAGTCTCATCCTACATCTCTTTCAGCATCGCCAAGTGCCTCCAAACTACTTTCTGTGCCTTAAATCCCACTGACAGCGGTGATGTGCTCCCAGTGACCACGGCAAGAAGTGCTGGATCCTGGCTCCATCAGGTCAGCTCTCGTGGCAGCTTAGGGCAGCGTCCAGATGGCTGCAGGCACACGCGTGTCTGGTTACGGGGATCTTTCTGAGGATTAGAGAAGGGTACGGTGTAGCTCTTTTCGAATATTTTAACTGTTCGGCAAATAAATGGTTGGAAAAAATAGAAAATACCAAATTAGAAAACATCAAATTAGAAAATACCAAACCCATGGAAGTCATGCACATGTCTGGGTGTATCAGGTAAGTTAGCATTGCAGTCACACTCTGCAATTGTTTCCTAATCAAACAAACCTTGCATTACCTATTTGTGCCATGCTTGGTTTGCAGTTATTGACTTGTATTTGAAATATGGCAATTGAAGTATTTTTCACATATGTTCATAGGACTTTCTAAGTGAATTCATTCTTAACCTTTTTTTTTTTTTTTTTGGTCTTTATTTCCCAGAAATATCCCTGCAATCAAACCTGAAAGAGGAATTCTCTTCAAAACAGAGCTTTGAAATGAGTGTTCAAAAACATCTGAAAATATTAATTGTGAATATCTAAATAGGAATTTGTCTATTTTAAACTAATTTAACTATTACAGCTTGATAGTTTGAATTGTTTGAGTCAATTTTTTTTTCTTTTTTTTAATCAGGTGTATCATAACATCTGTCTTGCTAACATTATCTGTCTTGTATTTGTAGTCTTCCAATGTGTATTTGTCCACGTCTGAGGGCTCACAAACATGGAGACTGCAAAGCTGCTTCCTTCAGATATTTGCATTGAAATAGGCAGTGCAGAGAAAAGGGGGGAGAGAGAAATAACACCACCCTTATTACTCACAGAGAATCAAGTGTTTTAAAGAGGAAGTAATTCCACCCCCCCCCCCCCAAAAAAAAAAAAGTAAACCAGATTTTTGAATCCCTATCCATTGTTTTCACCTTAAGATTGCGCTTCTCATCTCATTTGGCTGACGCTGTCTTTAAAACGGGCTGTGAAGGAAGCTAATATTTCCAGAAGGATTTGCCATTTTGCTCCATGAGGAGCAGTGTCTGCTCCATGTGCTGTCCCGAGGTAAGGGCAGGTTTCTGGGCCTGGCAGCCCTGCTGGTTACCGATGGCAAGCACTGCTTACCGGCACGTTGTGCCCACGGCTGGGTGCCGACAGCATATCCCACAAACTGGAGGTCCTCTTGCACCTCCTGGAGCACCGTACATCATCCGGGGTGGTGATGAGACCTGGGTGGGAGCTGGCAAAGCGCTTGCAGATGACCACCAGTGTGTTCTGCGTATAGCCTGATGTAAGCAGACCCCGGAGATCCTTGTCTTATCACAAGAAGCCTGACAGCAAGGTTTTGCTCTTGATTACAGGATATTTTGTTATAAGCTCTAAAAATGTGTTCCAAAAACGACTCAGATTCATCTGGCGTTTGCTGATGCCTCTAAGTTTTGGTTGCACAGGTAAGTCCCGTATGCATTTTTAATTTAAAACAATCTCAAGATTGGAAGCTTTCAAATGTAAATATGTGAAATTTCTGTACATAGGATTAAAAAAAAAAAATCTATATTCATTGTGGGAAAAAAAATAAAGAACGGATTACAAAAGACCAAAAGCTCTAGGGTTCAAGCTAATTTTTCATCATTTCCATGGGGAAAAACACTGGTAAATGTTAAGAAACACCCTTCAAGAACCTTTAATTTGTTTTTCACTCTCCAAGATATAGATTTTCTCCTTTCTATTTATGAAAAAAAAATTTCCTGTGGGTTTGTAGAGTCATTTGAGAAAATACATATTTGTATAATATTACATGCTTTCTAACATAGCTTTGATTAGGCTGTCAGGTCAGAATTTGGCTTGTCTCAAGTTCCACTAACTTTTATTATCTTCTCAGGAGGCGTTTGTTCCTCTACATCACACGAATCAGTTGCAGGATCAGGGATTTTGAAATTTTGGCTTCATCGCAGTCAATGGCAAACTCTCAGTTGACCCTGCATGGGTCAGGGTGTTGCCACAAATATCCAGACTTTTGAAATCAGTGGGAACAGGATTGGGTCATTTAATGTTTGTCGTAGCCTCTGGTGTTGCAGTTCTAGAAGTGGTTTCACCTCTAACCTGTCACTGAATTCAAGCAGATATGAGTGAATTCAGTCCTGATTAACAGCAAAATGCAGAAAAAGAATTAGAACTAGAGCTTACATGTTCTAGCGTTGTCCTGGATCAATGGAGATCTGAATATGTTTTATAGACACATGCACACACATGCATATACGAATAAAAAGCACATACAAATATGCATGTGTGGCTGTATGTGTGTGCTTAAGTACCCTGTAATGAAGAATATTATTGATACTACCTGAGATTAAAAAAAAAAAAAAACAAAAAAAACTTTTTCCTTTTTTTTTTCCTGAAAGTGATCACTTTATAGTCTCAATAAGTTAACACCCAAAGCATTCTTTGAGAATGGTGTTATAGCTTCCATTCTACAGATGGGAAAACCAAGGCAAGTCAGCAACAGAGGCTGACGACAGTGGGCCATTGCCATATTTAGAGAAGAGAAATTGCTGTGGAATCAGCAATGGTGAAGCGCGGATTTTGCTGCTTCTGCACTCATCCATCACTGTTCTGCGCTGGTGTTTCAAAATACTCTGCTACAACTAGCTGTATTTTATATTCAGTCAGAAGCTGTCATACTTGGAGAATTCAGCTATTGTTGCAGCAAGTGAGAGATTGTGTAGAAGTTATGGTAGACGTAGATCATAACACCATGTGTCTCCTGCCCCAGAGTTATAACACACATACATGGACAAGCCTGTTTGTCCTTAAAAATTGCCATCACTTGCTGTCTGCTACAGAAAGGTAAGGAGATGCATATAGAATGCTGTGGAGATTAAAATGGCATGTATTTCAACAACTAAGATCAAACCTCATTAAAAGAACTTCCTACATCATTTATGGAAACAAGTAAGAAGGAGATTCAGTGCAGAGCACAGTAGCCAATGGCCTCCAAGCTTAATTTCATAGAATTAGCTAATATAGCGTCTGTTATGTAATGTACAATTTCTTTTATCTTTTATCTTTTTGTCTTAAACACATGCAAAATGAAAATAGAATGTTATTTCTATTAAATGAGGTGCTTTTCCTTCAGTTTACATACCGTTGACAAAGTCTTGGCCTCAGCGTTAATGAGTTCCATTTGGATATTTGGAAGTTGTCTTTGAGTTGGCTTTTTTCCTTCACAACTTATCCACAGAAATATTTGCAGGTGTGTGAGAAAATAAGCTTTACATTTAATGAGTCCTATGTTGTATTTATCATTCTCATCTGTCCATGTCCATATCTGGAAAGACATTTATCCCATTAATTCCATTGTGACTGGGATGCTGAGAGGGAATTGCACTGGTTGACAGTGGCCCTAACCAGATGCCACCAAAAGGCCCACTTGTCATTTCAGAGAGCAATGCGGGGCATCAGTAGCATTTAAGAAGCATTTAATACTTATGTTGGCATCCTGTGCAATTGCTTGTGGTGTTGGAGCTACCTGTGAAGGCAAGACATACTTTAATTTGCGGTAGTATAATCTGCAGTATATAAAAGCATGACTATTAATATCACATGTTGACAATAACAGATAAAACCACCAAATAATGCAAAATACAGTGGTGTACTGCAATAGTTAACTAGGTGACTTGAAAAACTGTGCTATAAAGTTTGAGCACAAGCTGATAAAGTCAGGGCTGCGTGCATGTTTCCATTCACTTTCTTTGATACATTTTTTGGATAGTTGGTCAGTTTTTGAGTTGGGAATGTCATTTATATGAATACTCATTATGTTTTTTATAGAGATTTTTTTGGAAGAGTCTTAAAAGCACAGCTAAAACAAGAAAATAAACCACAAACAAGAGCTTAGTCTTCATGCCTGAAATTATGCCATCAGTGAAGTCAGCGGAGAAACTATGGACTTTGAGATCTGTAGGACTTGACCTCGAGGTTTTGGAGCTGTGTTGGCTAGAAAGAATAAATAAATTCTGAAAAATGATATATGAACTTTAAATCTGTGCCTCACTTCTTAGACAGGCTCTGCAATAAAATATCCTAAAAATCTAGTACTGGTTTTCTCTATGGAGCTAATGTGTAGTCAAGCCAGGTTAGTACATGTTCTTAAGTACACTCAAAAAGCTGAGAAGTACAAAACTATCATCAGCGTGTATTTTAAGTGCTTGGACCAAAACTTTTCAACATCAAAGTTCATTGGATCAAACCCTAATGCTCTACTCCATCAGAAACCAAGTTCCTTCAAAATCTGACCTTGCGTGAGGTTTGCTGTTATGCCAAATATCACCCTCCTGAGCTCAGGTGTTTCAGAACTGGTCAGTGACAATTCAGCTGCATATGAAAAAGTGTGGGTCCTGCCCCTGCACAGCCCCAAGCCAGCCCCCTGAAGGAAGGCTTGGGACGTTTCCCCTCACAAGTTATAAATGTCATGCAAAAACTATATACGCTTGTAGGACATATTCACTTCTTGAAGACAGGTGGATAGCATATGTGCTTGTGGGCTGTTCTTGTTTTACAACTATATATTTATACGTGAAATCTCAGGATATGTTACCTTCTCCCTCATCCATATTCAATGTATAACTCAGCCAGCCACTGTAAGAAGGACAAGGAAGTAAATATAGTAATATGACATTTATTCTTATATGGTTTATGTGTTTGTGATACAGCAATGGTTTATGTACATTTCTATACCTGTTTTCTATTTTTGCCGGTGTTACATATTAAGTTTGATCAGTTTGGAAAATCATATATCTCTCTGGAGTTTGAAAATTACTGTTTTGCCTCTTTTTGGAGATGTTTTCTGCATGCTGCAATGCTTCTAGTTGTTGTGTTAGTGGTACATTTTCCTACCTTTCCCTGGTATTATTTTTAAACTGCTAGGTATATTTTCCCTTATTTTATCCCTTAATTCACTTTCGTTTTCTCTCCTACCAGACGTTAGATTGTACCTGTATCCCATTCTTCTCCCTTTTCTGTCGCGTTTTATTTCTATCCGTCATATTTACAGTTTTGCTGCTGCTGAAGCCGGGCAGGCCACCTACCAGCTCGCAGCTGCGTGCAGGAGAGCAGCTTCTCCAGAGGCAATGCACAAAGAGCAGCTGCCGAGCCTGGCGGTCCAGGTGCTTCTGCAGAAGGGGTGCTGGGTCTCCGTGACGGCAAGTAGGGTGCAGGAGGGGGATTGCAACGTCACCGTCCCGCTGTGCGACAACCGGAGAAGATTTCCTGGTGTGCGTCTCTTTTGCCGGGTTGGTCACTTTTTTTTTATATTTTTCCCCAGAAGCAAAACTGGCCCCCAGACAAATCCATGGCAGGGTACATTACAAAGCTAGGAACATTAGAAGGAGCAAAAGGAAAGCCAAATTGCTTGCAGGAAAGGAATATTGCTTGTTCTTTTTTTTTTTTTTTTTTTTTTTTTTTTGCTATGGGAAGGCAGAGCTCTCTGTGCTGTAAGTGATTCTTGGTTTAGGGACAAACACTGCAAAGGTTGCCAGAAACAATGTTGTGGACAGAAAAATAAAAACGATGACAATAAAAACCCGCAGTGCTAATTGTAAACGCTGCAGCCCTGGAAGGTGGCAGAAAGGCTTCCAAAGTTCACTGACTTACCAACCCTGACAGCGATTCTCCTGATAATGGCACAGCAGGTCCGCAGTGGCAAAGCCTAATTGACAAAGATCAAAATCTAATTTGGATAACACCAGGAGCCGAGGGGGTCATGCTCCAAATAGTGCTTGAGCCACAACCAGCCCTGTTTGTCATTTCATGGGGAAAATGCAAAAAAGATCGTTCCAGGTCCCCAAATGAGGAAGATGCCAATAATATTGAAAAGCATACACAGGAAGAAGCCTTGCTCCTGAGGGTACAATTACTGTGGCTGTGATGTGAAATGATAAAAAATATTAAGCAGGTTTTAATGTTGTAACAAAAGGTGGCCCCGTACAGGGCATGAATAGCAATTGAAGATCCTTTGGGCACCTATAGGAAAAATAATACAACTGTAGCTATTAGCAGAGCCTTTAATGCTAGGATCTTCCCTGTGCGTCACCGTGATGAGTATTTCCCTACCCGTAATATAGGTCACGCTTCCTTGTACAAAGCAGGCATTTTATTGATGTTGTACCTTATTCATTTGTTGAAATGAGCTACTTTAACCTGGTGTGTGGCTTGAAACGGGGAAAAATATGCAGAGTGTCTTTGTAGCATCATTTGATCCTGTTTTCTGGGATAACCATGTGCCCTGGGTCTGGCCTGACTCCAGTTAGGATAACAGGGGATAAACGGTCTTTTTATGGGTGTTTCCAGGGCTTTCCCAAACAGAAAAAGATCCAAACAAGATAAAAGAAAATCCTACAGGATTCCTTTTTACACTCAGTGTCGTTTGATGGCAATAAAAAGAAATTTTAAGTAAATCTTGTAGCCCTCCATACCTCCTAAGAGGAGAATACCAGTTTGATTTGTCCATCTGCTCTCGTCCAGCTCCTCGGCTCTGTCTGTGAGTCAGATCACACTTGCCCATTTATAATTTGCAAGTCACATTGGAAGATAAATAATTGCAAGACCTTCCTTGGTGTTAGGACTGAATTCACATCCGCGGTGCAATTCAGCTAAGTCACCAGGCTGACCGTTGGTGCCGTATTAGACATATTAGACACAATGGTTGCAAAATGCATGATAAGGAGCTTTTACAGAAGAGATTTTCCAGAAGAAAGGAAAATTATTTCATAATGGAAAGTGAGGAGAGCGCTCGGAGGAGAGCTGGGGCTGAGCCGCGAGGTAAGTAGGGCTGCTGTGTGCCGATCTGTTTGTTTGCCATTCGGAGCTTGTGGAAGGATTTAGTCAGATTTCCGAGGCTCTGGAGTGACTTGGGAGCGTGACTCCATTGACTCAGGTTTTCAAACACACAGATGAGTTTAAAGCACAGCCCCCAGTGAGTTTGTGCTCCTGAGCAACTCAGGTGGTGTAGAAAACAACATCGACTTCTGGCGCTTTATAGAAAAAATAAATACTACTAATATAAATGAAAGCAAAGAGGTTCGTGTGTCTACTTTGGCAAGGCGGGACTGTTTGGAGGATGAATAAAAGGATCGTAATGAAACGATTCCTGCCACTGGCCAGCACTCTCGTTTTTGGTAATACTTCAGTTTTGCAGCGATTTGGCAAAGCTCTTGTAAACGGTCCAACAGCGTTTCAGCAAAGTCTTTGGAGAACAACAATCTGTGTCGCACATTAATTTGGCATGTTTAGCAGCCCAGGTCTAGCTGAGCGCAGAGGTAGCATAAAGACCTCCTCTACGTACTGCTCCGGTCAGAGGCTAAAGCCATCGACAGGCAGCGCTGAAAAGATTGCACTACAGCTGCCCGAGCGCCACCTGATCACAGAACCAATACCGATATTAAAAAAAGGAAGGAAAAACACAGTTTTGGCTGTACGCTTTCACAACCTATGCTTTTTTTTTTTTTTTTTTCCTGCTGGTTTCTTATTAACTGGTGATGATCTGGATAGAACAGGTTAGGGACAGGCGGGAGGTGGGTTCTCTCTGTGACCCACCATTTGTCGCGCTTGTCAAGGTACCGGGGAGATTTAAGATTCTTTTCATGACAAAAAAATGAATGATTTTTATATTCTCAGAGGTGAAATCAAACCAATCCCATTAATTTCAATTAAAATGTTACCTGTCTCAAGCTATCTTTTTTTTTTTTTTTCCTCCTCAAAGACTGTTTAGGGATGGGAAAGATGAAATATTAATGCATTCTATAAATAATATGTGTGAGGTCCACGGGGACACAGAACCCCCACATCATTAGTTAAATTGATCTTCCTCTTAGATTTTGCAGGAAATTGAGGGGTGGTGTGGCTCAGCATGGCTTAGTTTTCAGGAAAAGCGGTCAGACCTGGGCCTGAACGGCTGCACGTTAGCCACGGAGCTGAGGTTTCTCCTGCTGCTCCTTATGTATGGTCACCTCACGTACTGCCGCGTGGCAGAAGTATCAAGAGAGACTCTGTAGTCTGTAGGGTAACATTTACCCCTGCAACAAATTCTGATATGACACTTCCATGACTAGGGTATTGCACGTTTGTGACCTTTAATAGGGTGTAAGGATCAAAATACATTTTTTTTTTTTCCATTGTGCTTAATTGCCTGCAGATCACGATCATAATGTGCTTTCTGGAATTATCTTCCTCAGTGCTCCACAGACAACTTTTTGTGGAATTTTTTGCTATTGACATTTGAAATTCACATGGCCATCACAAGGCGTGAGCAGCCTGGGACAAAGCAGGGGCTTCACCTGCCTTCTGCATGGGGCAGCTCGGCCTACTTCAGCTCCCTCTCAAAAGTAAGGAAGATAGCTCAGTCCCTACATCCTTCCCCCCAGTGCAGCAGAGGAGCTGCTAAATCTAGCAATGTTTTTTCCCTTTTTTTTTTTTTTTTTAAATTTTATTTTTTATAATAACATAAAGTCACTGCATGAACAAGCAGCAATCTTTATTAATAGAGATCTCCAATTTTGGAGCCTTTGGTAAATTGAGAACATACTGAGAAGGAATCTTATCGCTTGAATCGTAGGAAATCCATTTCCAAGTTGTCTGTTTTTCATCAAATTAAAATTAGTTTCATGGGAATATGAGAAGGTTTTTATAATTAGATAATGGAAATTTGCCTAGGTTATCTTCCACTTATTTGGATGTAACATAAATAACAAGAATGTCACATCATGCCAGTATTTACTCATCTAACTCAGCACAAATCTTGGGTCAAGTAAAAAAAGATTTGAAAACATTTCAGGGCTTGTTGCTTAGAGACCACTTTTAACCAGTGGAAGGACTGCGCTCCAATCTCTGGTTGCACAGCAGAAAATCTGAAAAGCGTGAATACTCGCAGGCCTCTCTGAAGATGTTGCTGAGGTAAAACATTCCCAGCGGTTGGCAGAATTTTTGGCCAAGTGTCTGGGAGTGCGGCTCCCTCCCCCAGCCCATGCAGAACTGGCACAGCTGGCAGCTCCAGAGTGTGAAAGGTGCAGAGTGGAGGGGATGCTGGTAAAGAACCAAAATAGTGCTTTCGGGTACTTTTATTTTTTTCCCGATTAATAACAAAGAGATGTTCTACTCCTGGGGAGGGATGGGGCTGCTCTGTGCAGCCCAGACACTCCTGCCCATAGTGCTGCGGACACTCAGCCCGCACAAAGGGAAGTGGTGTTACACCCACTTATTTGTAATCAGTGACAAAACCAAGGCAGGGCAGAGAAAAGGTCTTTTTTTTTTTTTTTTTTTTTTTTTCCTTTTCTTTTTTCTTGTTCCCTCAGGTCACAGAGCCAGGCAGCAGGCACTGCAGGTCTCCTGGCTCTGTGTCCTGCGCGCTCTCGGCAAACGCATCTTTCAATGGGGCTGAAGTTCCTGTTTCCATTTCCCCACAGAACAGGGTCTTTAATAATCTCTTCATTTGAATTTAAATGGAGTCTAATCCTTGTTGGGGCTAATATTACCTGGAACAGTACGGCAGGAGCCCCAGTCTGCACAGATAGCTCTGGAGATCGCTGGCGGGGGGATTACCCCAGATATCTTTTATCAGAAGTTCAAACATCTATTAAAACAGGGCAAAGATCAAGTAACCTCAGGCGAACCTTCAGCCAAGTCATAATTATTGTCACTGAGGTGGACTGCAAAGGGAGGAGCTGAGGGTTTGCTACCGCTTGCACGGTGTGAATAAAGAGAAATGTAGGGTCTTGTGTCGTTCCTTCTGCACAAGAGATGCAATTTAGGCAGTCAGCGGGTTGCACGCAGTGCTGTGTGGTGTAATGAGGAGAAAACATGACATCATATTCCTGCTGTGGGAAGACTTTGCTCCTGCAGAAGGGACAAAAGCTGCAGGTCCCAACCAAGTCACTCACCTGGGGAATACCTGGGGAGAAACCCCTCACTGGTGACTGCAGAGACACTAACGTGAAATAAAGCCAGGAGAAGAGCATGGGCTGCATCATGATTTTCATTCATAATTCGAAGCAAACTTCTGTAGCCAGATTTTAAGTACTATTCACCACCTGTCCTGTCACGCTGGCAAGACTCAAGAGTTTTCTCACAGGTTTTACATACTGGCAGCTGCCATTTTTTATTTTATTTTTATCCTTATATAGACTTTTAATATTATCTGCCTTTAGGAAATGCTATATCTCAAACACCTCGCCTCTCGCTGCATGCTATGCACATGGAAGCAGATTCCTTGACAAAATACTACATGGATAACAAACAGATCTGCAAACCCTATCGACGAGCATTGCTGCACTGTTAGAAGCAGCTATGGTGTAGCCTTCTCATCTCCCCCCTTGTGAAGCTCAAAAATTAACACATCCTATATGCTTCTCTCTCTCTCTCTCCCCCACGTTCTATTTATTTATTTATTTTTTTTACCCTTGCCCTAAATTCTGCATGCCTACCCCCTGGACACGGGATCGGTGAGAGCAGTTTAAAATTAGTGCCTACAGGCAGAATTTCCCAGCCCATGCCTGCGCGGTGCTCCTAACGATCCCCAGCCACGAGCCCGGCACCGGAGTGGTGCAGGGAGCGGGTGGCAGGCGCTGAATTGTGCCTGACATCTAATTATGTCCTAGTCCTTGGCAACAGCTTGAAGAGAACCGACCTCTTGCCAATCATCCTGGAAAACTGCTGCTTTTCTCCTTGATGCCTTTAGAGGCTTCTACAGTGTTGCATTCCCTTTGCACGTTTTTGTTGCCAGGTACACAGCGGACCTGTGATCATCTTGGAGAAAAACCCCTTTTGGGCCTTGGGAATGCGCATATGTTCCACTTATATGCCTGTTTTATGGCTTCCCAAGTTTTCTCTGGGAGAGCAGGAGGAGAAGAGGAGAATGGCTTGCAGCAACTGCAGAAAGTTACATTTCTGGCCTTTTAATACAGCCATCGTCTCTCAAGCAAATACAATTACCTGTTCCCTAATTAGGACAAGTTTGGCTGAGATGCAAGTCACTGGGAAGTTATAGTCTATCGTTTACCCCAGAATAGCTCTATAGTTCCATAGATGTTTTCCCTACAGAGCAAAACTTGAATTTGTGATGAAGGTCACACGGCTCCCGCTCCTGATGGAGGCGTGAGGGAGGCACGGCGAAGGGCGGAGGCTGCTGCCGGGGGGCTTCCCACAGGGCCACCACCAAGGCACCCGGCCAATAACCACGTAAAAGATGGAGGCATGTAAAACAGAGAATGATATAAGGAGTAAAAACCTCATTATCCAAAAATAAAGACTTTTTTTTTTGAATGAAATTCCAGCCTGACCTTTCCCCCCCAAAAAAATATAATATATAAATATAATATATATAGTATATAAATATATTTTTATATATTGTATATATATATAAATTAAATATTAAATATATAAAAGTATATTATATATATATATATATACATATGTTTTTTTATATATATGTATATATTTGAATCCAGATGCATTTTATCTGTAATTGTAGCACTGGGACCAGAAGTTTATTTTATATTAGTAATCTTTCATGAACACTGCTAACCAATGGGTTACCCACTATGCCAGGCTAACATGTTACAATACTGAAAAACAACAACAATGAAGCAAATAAAGAAAACCAAGTTTTTGAATTGATAAAAATTCTGTCATTAGAAAAATAGTATGGGTTTAGAGGAAATTTTATTAATTTCAGATTTTTGCGCAACTGCTAGTTCCAGGGTTTTTGCATACTCTGTAAGGCTGATGCAGGGTCGCAATTAGCACTTCCTAAAGATCTGAAGATAACTACATGTCATAAGTACTGGTTTTGCTACGAGAAGCTCGTTTGCCCACCAGACTTTAACCATGATATTTATACCAGAGTTTTAGATAAATTTTCTGGATCTGCCGATCTAACGCTTGCTGCTAGCGATCCCTTCTGCAACGACGTGGGGGTGCATGTTTTGGATGCCACTTCCCTCATAGCGGACGCTCGCTTTGTGCCACGCGCTGCAGTTATTCCCAGCAGAGAGCGATGAGGCTCCCTGGGGGCAGCATCCTGATGGTTCTGCACTGCTGATGCCGCTGTGCCCAGCAGCGGGGTAGGACCTGCTCGTTACCCTGATTGACTGGGCATGGCTGGAGTGTGAACTTGCAGATGGCTTAATTAGGGGGCAACAAGTCTTTAAATAGAGGGGAACACACGCAGGCATTGAACTGGTAGAACTGAAATGCTGCTGGGAAGGCTTCTGTATGCAAGAGGTAAAGTACATGGTTTTTTTCATTCATTCATGCTCCTTTTTCTGGTTCACAAGGAAGATGTTTTTATTTTTTTAATGTAGAAAAGGAGTATTTTATTTTATTTTTTCCACCCCCACAAACTGAATTTTGTTTTGTGGCCTCAAATTATGGGAAATGATACTGAGGTTAACTTTTTGCCTCTTTAAGGATCAGAGAGGGCTCTTCCATGTATATGTTGGATTTCAAGTCTGCTTTTTAGTGGCCTCATGATATATTTCTATCTTGAGGCTGTTTTAAGCAACCTTAAGACATTAACTGGGAAAAATCTTGTAAAATCTGATATTTCCTCCCTTTTCCCATGTTTAAATCTAAGAAATGACTAAGCTATGTTATTTTGCATGTAGTATTAAAGTTATTTTGGTTAGTTTGCTGCTAAATGTCAAAGTTCTCCCTTTATGTGCTCAGGAGGAAAATCTAGAATAGATCCTTGTCTGGAGAAAGGGAGAAAATTCACCAAGGAGTCAGTAGAAGGGAAAGTAGCAAGGGCTGTGTGAATGCCTTAGAGAAGTTTCTTTCTAGGCTCAGTCTGGTTCTTCTGGTTTGGCTCAAAGCTGTTCCCTTTACAAAACTAAATTGGGGTGAATAAAACCAACCCTCTACAAATAGCCTGCTTAGATGGAGAGAGAGGGCTTCAGATTTGCAAAAGATTTAGGCCAGGAGCTTCAGCTGCTGCATCCACAAGACTCTGTAGTCCTGGGCAGGGAGCAGCTGCATGGGCTGTGGGGCTGCTCCCAGGGAGCAATGTCTGCCCCTGGGCCCTGTGTTTTCCACCATCTATCTACAGTTTCCCACCAACAAGATCTAAAGAGGGCTGCACAGAGGAGTGATCATGTTTTTCACAGGTCCTGCTCTGCGTTCTCCGAAGGAGCTTTTCCTTCTGCCCACTTTGTCCTGTAAGAACTGGCTGTGAATGGTGAGCTTGGCCTGGAAAAGATTAATGAGGGTTATGGAAAGTTTGTCTTAGCTCTTGTATTTGGTCTGATGAACAAAAGCAAAGCTGGCATGAATCTTCCTTATGTAGCTGGCAAAGGAGGAAGCAAAGCCAAAAATTATACAACAAGTAAAGGAGAAGCATGTATTATTTAGTGGCTGTGGAGGATCATTACTGTATCTGCTCTGCAGAGCAAATTTTACTGTTCTGGAGATATAGAGGGAGAGGCAGCCTTAAGAAAAGAAGCTCTAAGAAAAGGAAATAGCATGTAGCATGTATCAAAAAGAATTGACACATCACACCTGAGCTATTTCTACTTCTGTTTCTGGTCTGTCATTCACCACTGAAGAAAACAGCTGAAGGTACTGAAAAGTAGGTGCTATTTGAATAGCTCTAATTGTCAATAAATAAATGTTTTAAGTAAAATGTGTCATGACATTTTGAAATTCTAATATTACATGAGCATGAAAATATATGAATGCATAATGCAGTATTTATAATTACAATTTCTCAACACTTAAACTTATTATGCAGATAATTGCCAGGCATTTAAATGTCACTTTTTTTCCTGGAGTATTAAATGTTCCTACTTGTTGATCAAATGTTCCTGGTCTTTTGATAGTTTTCTGTTTTCTATCATATGTGACTTGCTCCAAGTGTTGATTTATTCTTGCACACAAGTAAAAGTTGTATTCCATGTTCACCAGAGAGGTTGTGAGTGGCAGCCATGTGCTATTGGGGGCATTCCCAAATTCTTGGCTGCAAGAGCTGTCTGTGACCTTTTAGGCAAACTTCAGATCTGATGATATATATATATTTAGTAGGTTCAGAAATTGTTTACCTCATTTTTGTGGCTTAGCAGTTGGTCCTCTTCTGTTAGAAGATGAATGAATAAATTGGCTGTCATAGCTCCTTCGAGAGTTAGGGATCTAGAATAGAAATGAGGAGATTCTCTTCTGATGTTGCCAGCCAGGGGTGCCAACTGCCTCAGTGGTTTCAGTTGTTTTCACCACCCAGGTGATTACTTAAGTCTGAAGCTCCTAGCTCATTTCACACTACTATCAGCAGGTAAATGACTCTTAGATACCTGTAACCTTGGCTATTTCAACATTTACAGCTGCAGTCTGGAACCTGTGGCCACTACTAGAAAGATATAAGGATGTCTGTTAGGGTTGCTCCTATGCTTTAAATAGAGATAATTGATATATAATTCTCAGGTGATAGGGATAAATATCAGGTGTCAAGTGGTAGGATGTAAAGAAATGGTTTTGAGTTGTACTATGGGAGGCTTATGTTGGACACCAGGAGGAATTTCTTCTCACCAAGGGCGGTGAGGCTTTGGAATGGGCTGCCCAGGGAACTGCTTGGAGTTGGTATCCCTGGAGACATGTGGATGTGGTGCTCATGGGCATGGTTTGGTGCTGGGCAGGAAGGGCAACTCCAATTTGTGCTCCCATTCTTGGGCTGTGCTTTTTATATTTTCTTAGAAAAGCCCTGCTCTCTGCCTAACAATGAGGAGACCAATGCAATAGGTAAAAGTTGCAAAAGGCGTTTCCAAAAATACTCTTCTATTTGCATTTTGAATGAGGTCATCAGACTGGCTCAGTGCAAACCGAACTGAAAATAGAGGTACTTGCTAAAAACGTGTTCTGTGCTTGCTGCAGAGGACTGAGGGAAAAGAACTGCAGAGGATTTGAGGCAAATCACATGGCAGCGTGTCTCTGATGCAGGATGTATAAACACAAGGATTTTGCCTGACCTCACAAATGCACTGAGACAACCACAGTTTTGGAGCAGACAAACTCAGTGACAAACCAAAGCAAGACCTCAATTTGATGGGAAAGAGTGGGCTGGTGAGAGCAGTCCTTAAACATTTATTGCACTGCTTCCCTGCAGATGTACAATTTCCCATGTTTTTTCCCGCACTTTGCAATGTGTCCTGGTGAGCACCACCCATCCTGACTACTTTTAGTGGACTTCTGGAGGTGAGGCTGCAGGCAGTGATTGCCAGGCATGGCCTGGCCCCATGCCCACTCCATGCGCTGCTGCCACCATGTCCTGCAAACCCCTGTGGTCCTGGGATTTGGGAGTTTCCAAGACAGACTTGGGATGGAGGAGAGTAAGATGTTTTAATGAAGTTATTTGAAGAGACAGCCTTGTAGTGCAGAGGAATCGGGCAGTTTTGGTGTCCAGCTCCAGTGCTGCTGGGGACTGAACCAGTCCAGAGCCCAGGTGCATGGACAGACAGACAGATGGACAGGCAGCAGCATGAGCAGGAGGCTGTGGCTGCTATAAGAGGCACAGCACAGCCATTGCCTCAACCTCCTGATGCTGTGTGGGATTAAGAAAACTTCTGGATAAAGATGCTCAGCATTTGAAATTGTCTGAAAAATGAATGTGATTTTTTTCCACTTATTATTTCAGATTAACTGTGCTTCTCCGCTCACATTCAGTATTTAGTAGCTGGGCTTTGCTTTTGGCCGCTTATGCTGTGCGGTGACTCCTTGGCTGCAGTTTGGGATGATTTAATCCTCGTAATTCATGCAGGTAACACTGAGGTGCATCCCCTCTGATGGGGATTTGCGCAGCCAGCGATGAGATGTGAGTCCAGCATCTTGCCACTGCCACTTCCAAAGGTGGTGGGGAGGACAGGGGCAGACAAGGGCTTCCCCTTCCAACTGTCCCAGGCACATCCCATCCCTCTGGGAAAGCCCTCACCCTGCCTTTCATGTTCCCTCTCCCCACTGATGATGAAAGCCCCAAGATACTTAGTAGAAAGTGAGCCTTGTGTGTAGAAGCTGATACAAAGGGACTTAAATCCCTGGTTTCTGGTTCCTGGCGGCTACATTTTTGACCAAGCAACTGCTATCTTTGGCATCAGTTTTTTTGGTCAAAAAATAATTTATTAAAAAAATTTGCATTTCTAACAATGAATTTATTTTTAATTTGCTTTCTGTTTGTGTCTATATGTTGTAGTTGGAACGTATTTTTAAGAGTTTTGCAACTATGTGGACTAGTGACTCTTGATTATCTGAAGGAGAGCTCTGATTCTGTTAGTCACTGTCTTCTTCTAATCTCTGCTTGTGAAAGCCGAGGCTTCAAGAAAATCTCTGGCCATGGCCAGGCTTGCTATAACACTATGAAAATTGGCAACCATTAAAATATTTTTGCAAATATTTTTCTTGCCAACTTTCTTCTCAGTTCTGCTTGCAGCCAGCAGCAGGGGAGCTTCGAGGTGTGCCTATTCCATATTAAAATTTTTGAGCCTGTTTCAGACATGGGGCATGCAAACACAATTGCATTCACTTCAGCAATAAGGAAAAAACAAACCCATAAAAATGTAGTTATAAGCCCTCAGAAACACAGGTTTTGGTTTTGTGTTAAGCTTTGCATTTAGCTGTTTTCATCTCAATTTAGGCCCTTTTATGCTTAAAAATGCCACTTAGGAGTCCGCTTTAAGAGAAACAGAATGAAATCTTTTGGAATTTCTTATATGCATCACTTCAATGTGGACACTTTAAAACAGAATATTTTTATCCTGGAAAGCCTTGCATTATATTTCTGAAAACATCTTCCAGCTTCAATCCTTTGGAGGCTTCCTTGCAGTGGTTTGTTAATGGCCTTGCTCTGCCTGGTGTTCTGCTGCCTGCCCCTGGGGACTCCTCTTTGGCTGTGCTGCAGGTACAGGGCCCCAAACCTCGCGGCAGGGAAAATCAGCGGAAATGGCCGTGCAACAAATCAATCAAGCATTTGTCTCAGAAAACGTCAGCATCCAGGCTGATACGTGTTACTCCGGCTAATCCATCCAAAGGCTTTCTAAGGGGTAACCTAGGAAGAACAGGGGGAACAGCCGCCTTTTATTTTTCTTCCTGCATGAAATCCTTAATAAGGGTCAGGGAAGGTTTGAATTTAGAGCAGTATTTTTGCCTTTGCTACATAGATTTATCTAGCAGCTGTTGCTACCTCTAAATTAGGTGTGCTGATCTATCAGTGCACTGCAAATGCCACGGTTAAGGGTATTTGTGGTGGACATAGCAGAAGGAAAGTTAACCAGGACTGATAGTAGAGGTGGGTTGAGCTCAACCTGCCTGACATGTCCACAAGATACTGTAAGCAGCAGTTACTGCTTTGGTAGCAGCTGGAGCACTGATTTGATTGCAGTTAGATATTCATTCTTGGTGAATCACAAAAATGAGATTGTTTCTGTATGCAGAGAATCTATTTAGCACTCAAAATACTTATCAAATTGCTTAAAAAATCACAGCTCTTTTTTTTTTGCATCAGCGTTTTCCTGTTGAATGAGTGGTTGTGCATGGATGAGAGGGAATTGGGAGCTGAGGTATTGGCAGGAATACGGCAGAGAGGAGAATGGGTGGTGGTGGTGTATTAAACATACATAGCTTTTGTGCAGTGGCTTCCAGATGTGCTTAGGTAAATGGAGACATACTAGCTAACGTGGCACTGGAGCCCTTGTAATATTTATTTCCCTCTTGTTCTTACCCTTTACATCATTACCTTGTCCTGTGGCTCTTAGGATAAAGGATGTCCTGGAAATGTGTGGTCACTGATTTCCAGGAGGCACCTTCCCCTCCCATCTATGGTACTCAGTTTGGTGAAACCGATGCGGGGCACCACGGGCAGGGCTTGGTGGCGTGGCTCGTGCTGGGGTGAGGACGGGGACAGGCTTGGCCAAATGTCCCTGTGCAACTGGGACTTAAACTGGGGAGGAGGTGTGGGGCAGGCTGGGGCCTGAAAGCATCTGTTGATGCTTCACTGAAGAAGCGTTGGTGTCAACACGAAGGGTGGCTTTCCCTGCTGAGCGTAGGTGGTGGGTTGGGGTGTGGGTGTTTGTAAACAAGTAAATTCAATAAAACAAAGCACAGTTAGGGTCAAATGAGTGCTGTAAAAATGAGAAGTTTTGGCTCCTTTATTTCTCTCCACAAAGAAGCTTACAGCAAGTCAGAAGATGACTCTGCAAGGGGCCAATACTACATAAGGTTGCTAAAATCATGTGAAAGATTAGAAGTATAAATTTCCTTTCCAACTTCTTCACCAACCACAGTGATTTTAAATTAAAAACCAAAAGAATGCTAGAATTAGACCAGAGAGTGCAAGTTTGTGGCACACAAAAACAAGCATAAAAGAGAGAAGCATCCTGGTTGCGTGAAAGGGGTGGGATGGTTCATAGGCTTTATTTAAAAAAACAGAAATATTGCATTTTATTGTTGTTCTTTGCAACAGAAGCACTGCTTCAGTGCTGGCTGTAGTCCGATGCCCAGACCAGTGGTATATTGGGAGTTTATTGCAGGTGTATGGTCTGTCTGTCCCTGTCTGCCCGTCCTGCTCAGTGGTGCCCTTCAAGGCCAGGTGGGCAGCTCTTGGTGGCAATGGGGTCACGGGCCTGGGGACGTGGCCTGGAAACACCTTTTCCTGCTGGTCTCTGACCGTTCCACCTTCCCTCTCTCCCTGGAGATTTACAGTATTAAATTTTCTGTTTTGTCTAAAGGCTCCGAACAAAGGGAGATTTGTAGAAGATTTGTATGAGGAAAGGGCTCATATTTGGGCTATATTTCAGTGAGGAAAAATAAAATGCTGAACCTAGCACGGACAAACTGCCGTGGGAGTTTTCCTGGGTACTGGTGGCATATTTCTTCCATGATCTTTCAGGAGGTGAAGGGTGAAGCTGGAGCTATATGAGGAACAACTTGTTTGCTCTTAACAGTGGCAGAGACAGATGAAGCTGGTGAGTGCAGCGTGGGCCCCTCAGTCCCTCACTTCAGCACCTCACCGCGCTCCTGTCCCCCTGCTCCAGCCCCTCTCCTGGTTGCAGGATGCCCCGTGCTTGCCTCTGCACATCAGCGAAACTTCCTTGGGAGAGTAATTGCACTGGTGTTGTGCAGAGAGACTTGTGTGATGGACACACACCCTTCCTGATTACATACTCTTACTTGCAGATGCATAAGAAGTGTAGGAAAAATTAGCCTGGGCAAACCAGCCTTCAAGAGGCTTGTTACTGAAAGCAATTAAGTTGTACAGTCATTCTGCCCCATAATTCTTCATTATCCATGCATCCCATGGAAGGCTGAACAACTGCTTCTCTTCATATTTTCTTTTATCAAATGTGCAAAATAACGTACAGGAATTTCATGAAGGAAGCTAGATGTCTTCCCAGATTGATGCTGAGGGCTGTACTGGAAGGCTTCCTTGGCCCAAAAAAAAGGCAGCATGCTTTTAGTTACTGTCTCTGTACTGGGTTTGTTACCATAAAGGGGTTTTTGTTTTGTTCCTCCCCCCCCCGCCCAGGTCTGCAGGAAAAGGAGCATGGATTTTGCCTGGCTTGCAAATAGGCAGCAGGAATCGTGCTATTGATGAGGATGTGCCAAAACATCTCTGCAAATGCAGGTCCTGCGAGGGGGGTGCAATTCTGGGAAGGGACCTGTGGTTTTAAGGATGCAAGCGGTGCTGATCCTGTATTGCACAGGGCAGTGCCTGCCCAGCAGCGTGTCCCTGTGCAGAACCGTGGAGGGGTGGTTTCCCACCCAGCACATCTCCAGCTTCTCCCGAGACCTCCACCGGGCAAAAATATTAGAATAATGGGGAAGAGGAAAAAAATCATAAAAATTAATTAGCATTCACTAATTAACTGTAATAATATCCTTTAGAATCACTGTTTGGAAATATAATATCCTTGGCCCTGTGCCATGACATGATATGTATGGCTGCTGCCTTTCATGTGGCCACGCATCCATTTTGAGATCTGACAGTGATGGTCAGTTTTTAAACACCTAATTGCTACCATTGTTTTACTGAAAGAATTTTATAGCCTTACTTAGCTAGCTAATATCAGACAGAATCTGCAATTGTTCACAATGATGTAAGTACCAAAAAGAAAATAAACTCTTAACTCCCATTTAGTTTTTATTATGTACAACCCTACTTAAAGGGTTTAACAGAAGTGGAGCTGCCAACGCCATAGAAGCATCCATATCACTAATCAAATATGCTCCATATTTTGCCAAGTATCCTGGGCTGTCACATCTGCCATCACCACCTGTGATAATTTTCCTCCTCTTTTTGCACTAAATAATCAATTACAAGATCCTGTTTTTCCCTCCATGCATGCTATTTATAACAACTGGCTCAAGTTAGTGATTTTGATGGTGCCAGTAAGGATGTGTGGGTAATTCTGTGCCGCGTGGGTGCTGGGAGCCCGTTGGTGGTCAGTGTGGAAGCCCCAGCGCCCAAGCGCGCGGGGCTGCTCTCCATCACTTCTCAGCAACAAATAACCCCAAATATGTGGATGAGAAATTACTGAAGATGATGTGTGAGGGTTTGCCACTTATTACAGTCAAAATTGTCTCCTCTTGGATGCAATGGGCATGGTTGCACAGCGTCACTCCTGGTGATGATGGGTGAGCCAAAGGAGATCCCATCCTGACTGTCCTGTCCCAGACTGAGCTTTGGGGCTGCCAGGTGGAAAAAGCCATCGGGGAAACCCTGGTTTGCTGACAGTGAACAGAAGATCATAATACTAGTTTTCCTAGGTTTATTTTAGAAAACAACTATGCTTTAAAGAGCAAGCCATATAATTATTTTAAGAAAATTGTGAGTACATAAGCTATGCCTGTGATGTGCCAACGCTGCCTGAACAACACGGGCTGACAGACACCACAACAAACCGAGTACCTCTTCGATGTGTCCATGCTGATGGCTTCTAAGGCCTGAATTAGGGAGGCGTCAACAGGGCTTTGCCCTGAGCCCCTGCAGCGTGTCTGTGGCAGCATCAACACGGGGAGCTGTTAAACCACACTCGTTCCCCAGGAGGAAAGGGAAAATCTCAGCGCTGGTGGCTTTTGAAGACAAGAGCAGAGCAGAAAGGGCAGGGACAGGAGTGGAGCAGACATTTACACTCCTGGGGTTTAGTACAGCCTGATCATAGACCTCTCTTACATGAATATTTCAAAAATAGTCATCTTTTATATGCCATTAGTTAAGAGGTACTACTGCAAGCCTGCTTTGAGATGAAAGGACAGCTCCAGCCCAGCCTGTTTGTGAGCAGGCTTTGCTTGTCAGGTTGTGGGGAATTTACCCAGTGCTCTGGAAATTCAGTTTCCAAAAACTGTTTTGCTCCCTTGCCGTTGCAGAGCTGCAGTGGCATTTTGAAGAAAGCACTAAGCACAAATGTAATATTTGTGCAATTTAAGAGCTGCTGCATCCCAGCAAGCTGAAGCTGTGCCTTAGACCTGGGTGAGATGCTTTTTCCTGTGAAGCAGGCGGACTGGTTGCAGCTAAGATAGTTTTGAAAAGATAATATTTATTATTCAGGTAGATCTGATAGGTGTCTCTTTATCCCTCCTGCCTGCTCAGAACTGGGACAGTGCTCAGGAACCTGCTGGAAAAAAAAATTAAATTCACTTATT
Source organism: Anser cygnoides (assembly GCF_040182565.1). Lineage (NCBI taxonomy): Eukaryota > Metazoa > Chordata > Aves > Anseriformes > Anatidae > Anser > Anser cygnoides. The sequence continues at coordinate 2,421,360 of NC_089879.1, read as the reverse complement.
CAATTCCTTTTTGTATTGGCTGTGTCTCAGTTTCGGTGATGCTGAGATGGCTCTTTGCTATAGAAAGGAATTTTAGTATTGTTCTTGGTTCAGTAAGGTTCGTAAAGGCATCTATGTATTTACTTTTTGAAGACACCAACATATGTTGTATAAAATTTGAGTGTTATGATCTGATTTTTCTGCATAGAAAATAGAAAACTCTTCGGGAAATTGTTTTAAAAAGGGCGACCCTTAAAAATAAAAAGTCCAAAATGTGCCTTGGTTGAGCTTTCTAAAATGACACATCCCCTAAACATGTCACATTTATTTTTGTAATATTATAAATAAAAAAGTTGAGTGAGAAAATAATCTATTTGCTGCAGTCGGGAGCACAGCCTCTGCCAGCAGCGGGCTCTGTAAATAGCAGAGGTCAGAACTGCTTGGGATCGCTCCACTGCCCGCCTAACACGAAAGAATAAATTTTTATGTGTAAGTTACAGAAAACACATATAGGCATTCCTCCATGTATCATAAATTCTATTGACCGTGGCATGCCAAACAGATGCCAAAAATTCATTAAAAAAATTATATTCATTAAACTTTTTGGCCATTATTTCTTAATGCTGATGTATCTCTATATGTGCTTTAAGGATAACTATTTTGGTCTGGGAATATTTGAACAAGTGCTTTGTGGATCAAAATCCCGCAGTTTATTGAAGTGGGTTTTTATGAAAAAGGTCATTTTTGATAAATTTTCTCACTTAAGGAGAGAATATAAGATGTCCAAAGGTCCTTTTTTAATGTTTCAATATAATTTTGGATTCAAACCAATGTCCTTATAAAAAGCGCTGTTAATTCGTAGAAATGGGAGAGGAAGTAGTGCTGGACAAAAATATTTTTTCCTTTTATAGGCTCTTCCTCTGTTATTTTCCAAATTACACAGTGATACAGGAAGCAGTACTCTAGAAGTAGGTAAGATTTGGTCATTGCTTCTCCAGCCTTTATTCTAATCTGAAATACTATCAGGATTTTTTTTTGATTTGTTTCCTTCTAAAAATAATATTCCAGATTTTCTTCAAATAAGCTTCTATTTGTTGTGTGTCTCAGGCAGTTTTGAAGTCTCTTGTCATATGTTCTTTTATATTTGTTGTTTTTATTTGGCTGTGGGGCCCAGCAGTTACTGTGCAGATGTGTTTTCCTGTTTCTCTTTAATTTGGCCAAACTCTTAAACCCCTTCGAGACATGGCATCAGGGTAAAGTGTTGGTCCTCACTGTGCCGAAATTACCCCCACTTCAATGTGTTCAGGAGGTGAAAGTGAATGAAGTGTGGTCATGACTGGGGTATGTTTGAATTGGAGGGGAAAGGCTTATTGGGATGAAGTCCAGTGATAACTTCCTACCTCCAGAGACCTTCTGTACCTGTGTGCTTTTCATTTTAAATGTTCAGAGCATCACTATTGTAAAGGCTGCTGCTCTATGTTCTCTTCAAGATATTGGTGCATTTGGGTTATTTTTGGTACCAGCCCAAGAGCAGTACCAGCAGATGGATGAAGAACTGGCATGTACCCCTGAAAGGCAGGCAGGGGGACTTTGCCTGGGGCCCCCAAACCCATGGAGATGCTGCTTCTCTACACTCGTCCACCCATTGCACGGAACTTCTCCTGGTTTGCAGTCAGTGCAATCAAGTTAACTTAAATGTGTTTAAACTGCTGATGCACTGGCTCATTGACTTTAACAACGCTCTCACTACTACATTTAATTATTGTACAAGCTGCTACTTAAGATCACATTTTGGACAGAGGGATGTAATAACACGCTCTGAGATTATAATAGATGGAACAACCCGGTAATGGGCTGTGCGTGACTTCGGGAAGAGGCTTGTGTGGTGGGGCAGGAGGATGGGCTGTGGGCATGGGCAGGGTGTGTGCTGCTGGGCTGGGGTCATGTCAAGCAATAAATGTGTGCTGACACAGCCTGCTGGGCAGAAAGCGGTCTTCACCATTGATTATCACATCACCAAAACCACCTGAAAAGAAGCCTGAGTTTTGAGCAAATCCCACTCATCTTCCTTGTTTCTTGGTCACCTCGGAGGTCTCCTGAACCCCAACCAACTCTGCGAGGGCAGAGTTGTGCTGGCACTGCTGGAGGAGGCTGAGATGGGGTTTGGGGGAGTCGTTTCAGGTAACCAAGGAGCTGATGCAGAAGGACCAGGGAGCTTCATGGACTCTGCTGTGTTTTATTTCGTGTTGACTGTTTATATATTTTCTTTTTCCTTCCAACGAGATTTACTTTCCGGTAAGCCTTGCTGGTGGTTGCTGTTCAAAAGAGTTTGTTTTGGAATTTGTTTAACTTTGTGCAAAGGGATTTGTAGGAGTTTTTTCTTGCATTACAGGGGTTTGGTTGAGGTCAGGTTTGGATGCTGACGCTGCAGTAGGAGGAGTGGAAATGAAATGCTCTGAGAAGGGGAGGGATGGAAGCAAGTGCATCCTTTCAGGCTTCTCCTTTGTAGTTTCTATTTTTTGCCCCATCATGTAAAAGATTAATTCTAATTTATGCACCTTTGGGGTCAGCCCCTGATTTGCTTGGCTTTGTTGTGGGACTGTCGGCAAGCAGGGGGTGCTGGGGGGGTTCTGGGGCAGAGCCCTGCGATGAGCACCCACCTCTGCTCTGCCACGCGGGGGCAGTGAGCAAGGCGTGCTTCATCCCACAGAGTTCTCGTGGCTCTGTTTTAATTTTTCTATTCCCCCGGGAGGTGCGATACAATATATGTATGACATGAGCCTCTTTGTGTTTCTAGATTAGAGCAATATCATAGAAACAAGAGGGGATCGATGCTTTCATGAACAGGCACCGCTTCTTGCAGAGGTGCAAAGGTGAGGCAAAACAGTTTTAGTATAAACAGCTTTATGCTCTCCTGAGATAGCAGGCATGGCTGAAAACTAAGGTATTTTTCACATATCCTGTGAAGAGAGGCATTTTAAGAAATTGCTCCAGCAACAGATTAGAATATGCTGGGCGGGGGTGTGAAGGTGTGTGTTTGGGGAGGGGGAGGGTGCACCTTGTTTTTTCACCTGACCCTTGTCCTTCTTGTCTGTCCTCTGCTTCCTTGGCAAATTGCATTTTAACTATTTCATCTTCCTCACCTTTGATGTAACCCAACTGAACCCAGACCTGGGCTTGTGTCTTTAAGTTTCCATTAAAATAAATCCATGCCTCTTTGGTGACTTCTCTCTTCACCTGTTAGAAACCCTTCAGCTGTTTCCAAGTCCTTCTTCAAATCATTAGGAAACTTATTATCAATACTGGTTGATTATAAGGAATCGATCTCTGGCTACTAATTTATGCTTGCTGGGAGGTGTGAGAGTGTGTTTGCTAACTTGCATGCTTCTTTAGAGATAACGAGGGAGAAGATGGGTGAGTGTGCACTATATTTGACCACTGAAGAAGTACTGAGGCGTGCTGAAAAGTTCTCTGAAAAAAAACGTTCTTCTGGTCTTCTGTATATCTGAGCTTAGGACAGGCTTTCCTTCGCCCAGCGGCTGTCAGCCGCCCAACTCTTGGCTCTGTAGAGCAGAGAGCTTCGCGGGCCGGGCGGTCCTCGCTGCTAGTTATCTCGAATTACACAAATGATTTTGAAACATATGTCAATAGGCTTTTAAGTAGGCAGATTCTGTTGTGATTAATTAATCATTCATTTTCTCAACTTCAAATGAACTTTTTAATGAAAAGTATTCATTATTTTTTCAGCTGTTTGTTTTTATACATCTGCATACTGCTTAGTTTGAACATATTAATTATGATAAATAAAAAATAAGGAAAGCAGCAGGTGTTCTCTCATGTATTCTACAAAGAATCTTATTCTTTAAATTTTACCAGATTATTTTATTCCTGCTGTTTCACGCTGTGGGTTCCACAACATAAATATTTTCTTTTATTCACATGAGACATTTTTTTTGTTGGCAATTTGAAGTCTGTCATGGTTTGTGGAGAAGAAAACATACTTGTAATGCCTCCGCACTGCTCCATGACTGATTTAACATGGACTTAGGAGTGAGTTTTAAATAAGTGGATTACCCCATGACGTTCTGGGTAAGGTACAAAGGGAAATGGGTTTTTGCTCCTAATTTCACTGGCAGGCATTGTGTTTGGGAGCGGATATTTGTATTAGGATGGGTTCTTGGAGATGAATAGGTGAGATGGTCTGATGTCAGCTGTGGTTTTCATAATGTCTTTCTTTCCCTGTTTGGAAAACAAAGGGTTTTCATTCCCCTCCAAGTGGGAAAGCGTACTGCCTGTAGCAGCTGTACCGGGGCAGCATTCCTACCGGCATGCATGGCCTCAGCTTGCTCCAGCAGCAAGGCCTCATCTCGCTCCAGCACAAGGCTGCTTCCTGCAGCACCTGGCAGCCTCTACCAAAAGAAACATCCCTCAGAAGGGGATTTCTTAGGAGACGGTGATGTGTTCTTGTGTTTTTTCAGGTGTGTTTTGTTTTGTTTTGGAGGGTTTGAAGGGCTCACTTTTCTGAGTTCCTGAGAACGAGTGCAATGATGAGGGCCAGATTATCTGTTATTTCTACTAGAAGTACTTCTAAGGAAGCTTTCTCCTGCTTCTGGTGGCTCAAGGAGCCTGGACACAGGGAGCAGCCCCTGTGGCTGAGAGGTGTGGTGAGTCTGAGGGTGGGCAGTGTGAGGGGTCCCTGCTGCTTGTGCCTCACCTCCTGGGGCACCGTGGGCATTCAGCGGTTTCTTCCAGCCCACCAGTCATTCATCACACCCCAGCAAAAAGGAGAAACCAGAGGCGATCTTGGCTTCAGCCCTTTACCAGGCTGTGGGGTCACCTGCACAAAGTCTTTCCCCCTACCTTTTATAATCTTGTGTTTAAAAAAAAAAAATATAAATCCACCAGCAAAAATCTCTAGGCAAATGAGTTGAAAAGGAAGTGTAGACATCAATTTTAACTACATCCTGACTGAAAATTCTCCTTTTTATTCTTTTTTATTAAAAGCAAGCTTGCATGCAAGCGACTGGCATGGAAAGCTAAAAGGCGACTTGAAAGTTTTGGAGAATTATTTTTGTACGGTTCAAACACGAAGCGAGGATTATAAACAGTTTAAAAGCTTTCCCATTTCAATGTTATCCATCAGAGGCCCCTCTGAATGCCCAGATGAATACGGGAGTGGACAAGGTTCTGGTTCCTTTCAGAGAGCTGCCTCGACCTTCTGGGTTTTTCCTCGGGCATTGATGTTTGGTGCATATGAAAGGATTTCTCCAGGGGTTTTCCAAGGGTTTTGTGGGAAGTAAAGCAGATTGGGTGAAGTAAGAATACCGACTTTAAGTTCTTTCTGTATTTTTGGTGGTAGAGAACTGACTTCTGCATTATCTCACAAACACATAGGAAACATAAAAAGGGGGAATTATGCAGAAAAACATAAATTATGTAGATGCTGGAAAGCCTATGCAAAACATGATATGTGCACATAATAGCATATTTCCCTAGGGTATAATTGCATCCTTTGGGTACCTTTTGAAGCATCTGAATATTCAGAAGAAAGCAAATTTATTGTAATTTACAAAATATCACAAAAAATAAGGTTGATAAGATGATGTATGTAGCAATGGAAACTCACTGTTCACTCATTTTCTCAAACTTGACCAAAGACCGAGACATAACAGATCGGAGTGGCCATTGGGTTGGGCATAGGGCTGCTTTCCCCTGGCCCACTGGCCCCCTTTCCCTCGCAGCTGTCCAAGATGCCTTTTTAGCAGGTCTGTGGTGCCAGCCCTTGAGAGGAGAGCCACAGGGCTGCTGCATTGGGTAATAAACGGCTCGTATGCCATTTATTTTCCTCGCAGTAGCTGAGATTTAGTCAGGGTAGAGAAGCCCTGTGACAGCCCCTCAGAGTGGCTCTGAGTGGACATGCTGGGGGAGGCCCGTGTCAGAGGGGCTTATAATGACATCTGGGCTCCCACCGAAACTCCTCCCGAGCCCCGCGGAGCAAATTGACAGCTATTTCTTTGCATCAAGGAACAGGTAATCTGCAGATAATCAGACCGCCCCTGGACCAATTACAGCTGCCCTCGGTGATCTCTTTCCCCATGGGATGAATATGTAAGCTTTTTGGAAACTTGTGATCAGTCACCAAAATCTAAATATATTCATCTGTCTTTGAAACGACTTGGCTGCTTTGAACTTGAGAGTCAGGAGGTAAAGTAAAACAATCAGATTCTTGCTGAGACACATTTTAACATTTTTCTGGAGTCAGGAGGTTATCGTAGTTCTTCTTCAGCAACTGCTCCCTCATCAAAGGCAGAGTCAAATGCCCCAACCACCTCTCTCTGGGCTTGCTTTCCGAGTCGAGAGAATTATGATCGGCCTCCTGACACTGCCGCTGGGGAATACAGGCTATTCCTTTTTGCAATGCCTCTATTGGATGGAGGCTTGAGTAATTACTTTCAATGACTGGTATCTATATATAGATTATCATATTTCAGGTCAGCCATACGTAAGCACTTGCTTTGGAGCGCAAACTCTTTTGGATACTGGGCTATCAGTAGACTTAGGAGTTTTCCAGGTAAAAGCTTAAAAGTACGTTTACATCCCTGATGAACTTCCAGGATCAGGATATTGACTCATTGCTGTGATGGCTCCCAAGTGAGTTGCAACAGAGAGCACCAGATTCTGCGGAGGTTTTACCACTCATACCATTGTCCATCTTGCTGTGTTTGGAATAGCTAAATTGATCTTTTTGGCACCAAAAACTGGATTGAGTCCCAAGTGCAGACAGTGGCAGAAAGGTTGAGATACAGCACATTGCCTTTCATGGAGCCAGTTTGATGGGAATTTGGCTGTTGAACTGAAGATGTTTGGGGCCTTCGTGACAAATGGAAGGCAGTGCTTGATCAACAATCAGGATTTTATCATTTGTCATTGTTTGAGTTAAATCTTGAACACCCCATGGAGAAAACAAGCAGGGGACTTTGGGCCTGAGATGATGACGTGGAAAAAGAATCTAAGCAAGTTATAGATCAGGAAGGTACCACTTGAAATCAGTGAAGATCTCAATACTATTATCCAAGCTGTTGTTCATAATTTTCATACCTCAGACCATGGTGATGGCCACATTTTCTATTCCTTTGACATGTCTCAAGTGTTTGTTCTAGGGCCCTTCCTCTCTCATGGGGAGGTCTTGGCATCTGCTGTCCTTATTACTTTTCTTGCCTCCCTGCAGAAATCTGCATGGAGAGGGCTGTCGTTGGGGAAGGCCACTGTACAGGTGCACGTGTGGCATCTGGGGTGCATGGTGCTGTTCTGCGGGCCCCATCCTGGTGGTGCAGCCGTGTGGTGTCCAGGCAGAGTCCGCATGCCTTCCAGGTGTCCGTGTTGTGCCCTAGCCACCTCTTATTTGTAAGCGTGTGTCCAAGCTTCCCCATGCTTGGAATTTAAATGCATAAACGTCCCGCAAAGATCTGTTGTTGGTTGCCGATGTGTTGTCAGTGGTCCTGCCAGCCTTTTTATCTTCTGATTAGCTTTGAAATCATTGAAGCAGGTGAAGATTCGTTTGTTATCTTGGCTCTCAAAGGACTAGAAATCCAGTGATCGCACAAATGTGCTGTGAGGCAAATACCCATTTGTAAGATAGATGATGATTGCTTGTCGATACCAAGAAAAAGAGCTTTGTCAAATCTGAAGTTGTCATCTTTTTTTATAAAAAATATTATTTTGATTTTCATGCTTTAAGAAAATTGTAAGGCTTCTGGCAGTAACCAAAGAAAAAAACACAACCACCCCCAAACCAAGGTGACTCAGATATTTGTTTACTTTTGAGGTATGCAAGATTATTTTTTTCAGAACAAAAGCTGTCAAGGGAAGGAAAAAACTTGTTTTATGATAATCTCATGCAGGTTTATAAGAACTTTCTTTAATGAGGAAAGATATAATCTACTTCATTGCACATTTCCTCTAATCATCTTCCTGAAATGGAGGTCTCCATTGCAAGCACAAGAGCCAGCACAAGACCTAGTGGGACTTGGTGTTGGACAGGCTCTGGGAGCTGAAAGCCTCACTTGGGAAAAAATATTTGACAATACACAGATGTGAGCATGCTTGTAGACCCAAAGCCACCTCCAATTGCTGTGCATTGGTGCAGAGGTTCTTTCTCCAAAGTGTCCTAGGACCACATTAATGTGTGGTCCAGGTCAGAAATGAGGTGGTTGGAGGTGTTTGCACAGTCAGTGTTGTCTTGGTGTGATACCATCTAAATCCTGTAACACTTTTTCTGCTATTCTTTGGTACATGGTAATTTTAATAGGTAAAGCCACGGAGAAATGCTCTGTAAATAGAATAACACTGTTAATCTGTGCCTTAAGGAGAGGATATCTCTGTGTTAGGAGTGTCTGCGGAGACACCACAAAAAAACTGCTGTGCAAAAAATGTGTATGTAGCTATATATTGCTGAGTAATTTCTAAAAAAAAATTAGAGTGAAATTGCATGCTAAAAATGAAATTTGTCAAGGTACATGCAGTGAGTGACTCTACTCAGGGCAGGAGCTCTCTTCAGCTTGTTCCTTCCCCCTGCTCCCTTGGGACCTAACAGAGGCTTGTACAGCTTCTTTCCTATCATGAATGGAGCTGCATTTCCTTGGGTGCTCAGGGGAGCAGAGCTCAATTCTAGTCTCCTGAGCCAGAGCCAGGATGCGTCTGGTGTGTGCTTCGGGCATGCTACAGTGTGAGATGCCTTCAGCCCCCTTGGATCAGATGATGCTCTTTTCTTTACTAGATGCCCTTACGTATCTAAAGGTGGCAGTCCCAGATTACTGCGCTATTTCCTTCAGTACATCCAGCAAGGAAATGCCAAGTGAGGTGTGAAACCACCCACTGCACCACTGCTCTTGGCTCTCCTTAAAATCAGTGTTTTTCTGGCCCACAAGAAATGGGAAACAAAGGAGTGTAACTTTCTAAGTGAGCGCATACTCTCGCTGTGAATCATGGTATAACTATTTGTCTTTGTTGCTCCCCACTTCTTCCAACCCTCCCCTCCCTGTGTTTTTCCATCTCATAAAAATAGAGCCAGGCTCTTTACGACCCAGCAGGAGTCAGATCTTTCTGCTCTGCAAAGACTTAGCATACTTTTGGCCACTTTGAAAAAGCTCAGACCATGGAGGAGGGCAGCTGGAGCTGCATGTAGCTGCTGCTCTGCTTTTCCACTCGCAAGGCTTTCATTGGAGAATCTTCTGTAAGTGGTGTAATAGGATGATGAAGAAGGATTTGAGATTCCTTTCTCCAAGAACTTAAAAATATGATCTCAATAAGAGCTGTACAGTGAACAAAAGTGAGCTTGGCATGGGAAATGAACAGTTGTTGAGTAATGTGGTTTTTCTTTATTTAAGAGCAAAAAGTGTTCTTTACTCATTGCTCTACCAGCTTTGACCTTTCCTCGCTGGGAGGGAATGGATATGGAAATGAACTGGGAGTGTAGGAAGCAGGGATGAGAAAGGAGAGGTGTTGACTTTAAGCACGACTGTCATGTGAGTGTCCATCTGTCCATTCATCTGTGTATATATTGTAATTATTAATGTGATGTCGTGTGCTCTTAGTAAGAGCATGGGGCCCTTGGGACAGCTCTGGAGCAAGTCAAAGGAAATAGCAGTGGCTGCATACATAGCTAGGGATACATTTTGGTGTACTGGGCGTCAGGTTTTGGTGCCAAACCACTCTGTGGAAGGGCAAGAGCAGGCTGGGTCTGTGCGAGAGCTTTCAGGGAGGTCAGGCCGGCTCCCTCCCCAAAGGAGCACCACAAGCAGGGGAACACCGGCTGCACGGTCAGGAAGCCCATAACCTAAAAAGCACATGGTCTCTCTAAACCCTTTCCAGCCCTGCCACCAGCCAAGGAACTTTGGTTTTATAGTTTCACACGTCTTCATTTTTGTGGATTTAACTGGACCAGCAGTGTTGTTGCGGATTAAAGAAGCATTTATGCAGTGGTCCTTCTGCTATAAGAATGAAATACTCATTGGCATGAAATACTCATTGCCTCTCCAGGGGCTGGGTTAACAGCCTGCCACTGCTCTCCTGGCGTGTGTACATGTGCCTTGAGAGAGATGAGAGCACCAGACTCCAGATAAATTGCACTTCAGCCCTTCCCCTTGATTTTGAACATCATGCAGTGCTTGGAAGTGAGTGGTTGAGAAACTGCAGGACATATAGTTGGGACCCTTACAGTGGCTTTCCGAGAAAATGGAGCTCTGGGCGAACCCCTATTTGCTGGTAGGACAGGGAATTGTGAGGCTGTCACAGAGGAGCCACCTCGTGTCCGGGGACCTGTTTCCTCTGCCCAGGCTGTGACAGTGGCCGTGTGCCCAAGGCAGGTCGTGGCTCCTCGCCGAGGCCTGCTCCATCAGCACCCTGGTGTCCTGGCTGAACTATGCGAGTTGGTGCCCACTGATACACGTGTACCGAAACTGCACCTCTTATTTTGTGATGCCAAGGAATTTCTGGGGAAACAGCTGAAGAAATGAGCCCTTCTTAGGGCCATTATATTGATTATTTATTGGTTTTCGTTGTGTTTTTCACACTCTGAACTCAGTCTAAACTGACAGCAATCTTCCATTAATACTAACAAGATTGGGATCCAATCTTTGTGCCATCTGCATCTCTTCTCCGTGCCACAAAGACGACAGGTGAATAAATGTTTTGTATATCCCGAAGCCATGAACTCCAGAAAGCAGTGAAAAAAACGGACTGTCCTCTGAAAGCAGGCCAAATATGTTCTTTGGTTATATGACTGTGTAATGTTTTTTCCAAGATTTCACAGTCCATTTTTAATATTCTTCAAGCTTTTGGACTTTTGTTGTCATTCATAACATGCATTTGAACTTTGTAACATTTACCACTGTTACAGCAAGTACTTCATTTTAAGATAGATGGTCTCCTTTAGGCAAATCTGTGTGAATGTGATAGTGTGAGGAGAGGCTCAGGTGGGCTCACGGATCCCTCAGTTGGGTACCTGGGGGTCTCCCAGGACCCTTGGCTGATTTGGGCTTTTCATGGTTTTGGGATGGGATAAAAGTTTGGTAAGAAGCCTTTGAAGCTGACAAAAGCAGTTGATGAAATCTAGGCTCTCCTTTTGATGTGAGGCACCTGAATAATGTTCTGGTGTTTGCTGGCACATTTGGGTGGTGCGCACCATTAAGCAGGAAGCCGTGTCCTCCCAGGGAGAAAATACCATTTTTTTATTTTCTAACTTAGGCTCTTTTTGCTGTATTCTCAGTTGAAACGGTGAACTTGGAGAGGTTCGTTGCCATTTGATGGGCTTGTTAAGTGCCTGGAGCTAGGAGTCTTCTAAATTTTAAAGAAGAAATGAATGGCAAGTACAAATATTCCAAGGGAGCAAGTTTTTTTAAAAAAAAAAATGGATAGAAGAAGCTAACCCTGAATCTCAAAGTTTCAGTTATAAGCTTGCCGGGGAAATGTTTAAGCCAAGGATGCTGTGTGAGTGATGCAGAATGGCTCCAATGCAGTGTAGCAGCAAAAATAAGACAACTCCAACGAGATGTAAAGCACATGTGCATGTGGTCACAGAGTTGGGATGTATGTACTCATAGTGCTTTAGTCAGCAGGAAAACACTGATGAATAAAAAGTCATTTAGCAAGCAAGGGTCTGGACTTCTGAAAAGAGATGAGTACTGAACACAGCAAGAAGAGGAGAGACAAATGGTTGAGCAGTATTTGAGAGGTGCAGTCACAAAGAAAACGTCATTGGTCCATAAGAGTGGCCATCCTTGACAGTAATAAGATGAGATCAAGAGCAGAAGATGCTCGGATAGACTGTCAAAAATGACTTGTTGGCAGCGAGGTCTCTTAAGATTTGTAGTTTCTTAAGGGAGTTCATCGTTTGAGCCATTTAAAACCAAGCCTCCACTTTTTGCCCTATTTATAAAATGACTGTGGATGAAGCTAGATTAAAATCTGTTGTAAGCATGAGATCTTTCACTGACAGTTTGATGGTCCTGATGAACAAATAGGTATTTTTTATTTATAAGGTATGAATTGGGTGGAAAGAAAAGATGCAAAATGCAATCTTGTTTGCTACACAGAAGTGTATAACCAGCCTGATTAGACAATCCTTGCAATATTTCTCATTGTGGAAGGTCACTCTCACCTTTTTTTCAGTATTGCCTTTTGGAGGAGAGGGAAAAGGGCTGAGAAAAAGGGGAAGAAAGCAGCACAGAAGAGGAGCAGGAAAATTACAGATGCAGGTACGAATCCAGTCCTGGATGCATCTGCACTTGAACCTCAAAAGGAACAAGGCACAGGAGGGGCAGAGGGACATAGATGGAATGAATTTGTATGTGTATTCCAAAGCAGCATAAAGCGGAAACTTCTCATCTGTGATACATATTACAGGGACTGTGAAATCCCTGCTGCATCAGGCCCTATACGTGAAAGATTAATGCAAAATAAAAGACCAGCCTAGCCCCACCACCCACACATCTGCTGACCGCCCTCATCTGTTCGGGCTTCAGCAGGCTGTGTGGTTCCATGTGTGGTGAGAGGATGGCTATGATTAATCAGGTACCGCAGGAGATGCTGAACATTTGTGGCCCTGCAGAGCCTGGGCTTGCTGGTGTCTGGGGTGAGGGCTGGGGGAGCAAGCTGTCTATTGCTGGATAGGAATAACAAGAAAAAGAACCCCACCAAAATTAAAAAACAAAAAAGGAGGGGGGGAGGGTGTTCCTGTGAAACTCATAGGAAGTAACAAAAAAAATCAGTAGCTTTGCAGAGCTCTGCTCCCAGTATTACTCTTTGTGATTAGGCTAATGAGCCCTGACTCTTACAGGTATAGTATGCTGTGATACCCACAGGGGTTGGGATCTTCATCAGACAATTAGGTCTCTCCCTCTGTGCAGGCATTTTATAATAAATAATCAGTAGTCTTAATGCGGTTTTGAAGCTGGTCAGCATAGTCATTAGCCTGCACAGCTCAGAAGTTCAACTAAATTCACTTAGAGTTGTTTGCAATATCTCGCCTGATAATGAATGTGAATGTTTTATTAAAGTAAATGTTTAGATTTCTGGAATACACTTAAATTTTTTTTGCACTTAAAGATAAATGTCTTGATGTCTGAAGATTATCTTTATTGGTATTTTGGTGCAATGCTGCATTATGTGGTACAGTCTCACATCTGGCTGGGTTTGATACCTGCCACAGTGAGGAGAGTTAATGCCCAGCGGTGTGTGATTCACTGGGATTGTTGACCATTTCTTCACAGACATGCAGAAAACAGGCATAAAAGGGGAATATGGCTGTATCTTGTGTGGAAAAGATGATAAAATGCAAATCCTCCAGATTTATTTCTGACTTTTTCAAGATTTCCATCTGGTTTAGTAGCATTTTCATTTTGGTTTCCTCTTGTGCTGTGCCCAGCTGGCCTGCCCTGCTCTGTCCTGGTGATATACAGCGATGGGTGGTGTAACCCCCCTCCGCCAAGTGCGGGGCGCGTGGGGCCAGGTCTCGGGCCTGCAGTATTTCTGATAATTTCTTACTCCCTGCTAAATTCATAGAAAGCATTTTAACACTCATCTGTCAAAAGCCTCAACACTGCTCAGATAGCTGCTTTAATTTTATTTGATCGTTTCTAGCAGCGCATCTCCTTGGATGATTGATCACGGGCTCTCTGACACAGACTGCCTGGGAGAAGGTACAAAAATCAGTGTTGGCCAAACACTTGGACTGTAATGAAACCAGTTCCTGACCCACAAAACTGATTTGCCAAAGACAAATCCCCTTTTAGCTGAAAAGCCAGACCGAACAGATGTCTTGTGCGGAGCTGTGTAAATAAGCCGCCCCCAGCCCCGTCAGCTCATTGTGGGCTGCAAATTCTGGAGCCGGGTGGCTGCTGTCTAAAAGCTGCTTCTAGAAATGGTCAGTGAAGGGTGTTCCCTCCTCGAGTCACACCATTAGATTTGGGATATGGGAAACTTGGGCCTAGTATAGTTGAGCAGGGTCATGGCTCCCTTGCTAAGTGTAATGTGCTGCGTTCAAACCCTATAGCTTTAGGCATTCAAAATCAGTCTCTAAGTTAAGCACTTTGGCTCCTGGTTTGTCAGAAAGGAGGATTAAATTAGGAACCTATCATGCACACTTGATTAAAGCCAGAGGCTGGGGCCTGGCTGGGACACCTGTGGGCCTTTCCACTACTGCTCTTTAGTGAAGAGGGCCTTCCTCCTTCTGGGGAGGGGGGACTGAGGAGGAAAAGGAGGAAAAGAGCAGCAGTGTTTCATGGTGTCAAAGGCTTTGCCAGGTGTCACCACAAATCTTGTGGTATTCATGGGTTTGTGCAGGAAGGGAGCCGGCATGAGGTCAGGGAGACTGGAGAGACCTCCAGGCGAAGTGGCTGCTGGTGGGCACTCAGGAGCTAGTGCTGACTTTCCTCTGCTGTGTCATGGTGGGGCTGCTCTCCTCTAATGGGGCTTTTCTTCTTCAGTGACAGCAGGATTTTGCCCCAACACCTTCCCATCTGGGGGCTGCAGAGGGAGCAGCACCATGCGTGGGTGGCAGGCAAGTGGTGCTGAGCTGCCCACTGCAAACTGCTCAAATGCCTGCTGGGGCCTGGGTGAGAGGCGATTGCCTGAATCCAGCTAAAGCCAAGGATGTTTACGGTGAGCTTAGGTCAAGCCAAGCTTGGTGACAGAGCTGAGAGCTGCCCTCCTGGCTGGGGACAGCAGCTGTGCCCTGCACCTCATGTCTGTGCTGGGGTGTGAGGCCCCTGGGGGGACCCAGTGAGGTAGCACCAGGTGGCAGAGCCCAGGGCCTCTCTCCTGTCCGGCTGTATCTTACCTCCTGCTTGAAAGCACCTGGTAACTGTGGTGCTAGCAAACCCGATTTGCTTATCTGTTTGGGTGAGGATGAATGGACAGATTTCTTAGATACTTCTCCTCCAGTTCCCTGTGCGTTACAAATTGCTCTAAAGTCACATAAGGGATTGGAAAGGAAACTTCGGCTCCTTTCATATCAGTGGTGTTGCTAGGAAACCTCTCCCTTTGACAATGTATGTTGAGCATGCCTGTATTTGCCTTTGGCTCTCCGAAGGACAAAACTCACCATGTGGTGCTGGGGGGGGGGGAATCGAAAATTACTTTAAAATTTTTAACTGTGCCAAATGATGTTCTGGATTGCAGATGCCAGCGCTTCTGGTTTTGCGTAGCTTGCAACGGGAGCAGATGAGGCACGGTTTGACCCTTCCATGCTTCATGTGCTTCCAAGTCAGGCTGCTTTCTTCATGTCCCCTTCTGCTACCTGCGCTGGCAGGGGCGGCTCTGCCATATGGGAGCAGGGCCGGAGCGCCTGCCCGGCGTCACCGTTCAGGGGACGTGCGCTCCTCGTATCCATGCATGGGTTCAGAAAAAGCTGCTTGATTTATTGAGTGTTTGGTGGGAGAGAGGGGCCTGCCTTCCTCCTTTCGCTGAATTTCAGGATGGATATTCAGTTGACACATATTCTAAGTATCACTGTTAGTGTGTATACATGTTAGATTTGTCTTAGGTGTTTTTAATAGTTAAAGGGGGAAAAAGGATTTTGAAACAATTTTGGTCAAAGAACTGAGAGGAGTGAAGGCTTAATTGTCTAAATGTCCTTCATATTTTTCACTAAGTGGCAAGCTTATATTTTGCTTTTTGTATTTTTTTTTTGTTCCTGGGTGAAAAGCCTTCGGTGGATATTTTTTCCCTGCAGTAGTTGCTGCCAAACCCTTCGGATTAAGTGTTGCACATCAGCTTTGACCCCTGGTCAACACCAAAGGGGAAAGTCTGGTCTTGTGGCCAGAAGATGACAATTAATGATGTTTAATGTTGCAGTGTTTGCTGCAGAATGGATGAATCTGTGCTTCATGTCTGTGTGCTGGGTACAGAAAACATGGACTATCACTGCAGTCTCCAGTACATGCACGCACCGTGTGACCAGAGCTGATAAATTGCTATATTTAAGAAAGGATTTCTTAAATAAGAAAAAGTGTAAAAAAAAAAAAAAAAAGCTGAAACTTGTTTAATTCTGTGGGCTCTGCTCTGTGGTTAGCTGTGTGAAATGTACATGGGGTGAGCGGGCAGCAGCTCCACACCGATGGTCCTGCTCCTGCCTGTGCTGTTAGCGGTAGGTACAGCCAGTGCCAAGAGTTTTCTCAGGACAAAGAAATGTTATTGAAACATCATGGTGAGTCCCAATCCCTGAAAAGCTGCATAGGAAGAAGCCAGAACCTCCCCACTGTCCAGCCCTGCTCCGGGCACAGCCCCTTTGTCCCCAGCCCCTGCTCCTATTCCCAACCCTGTAGCAATCCCAGCATCACATAGGCCGTCACAGCACCACCTATCTCCCTAGTAACTCTCCTTGTGGCTTTTCACACCCTTAATACATGGCTATTTATTTCATGTAAGTTATTTGTATTAAAGCAGCATCCGCATCCCCTTGTACTAGGTCTTGCCTACCCATATGACCAGAGCTAGAAGGCACAGAAGAAGGAGAAAGGCAGAATTCCTATCTCTGTATTGAGGAGGAAGAGCTGAGGCTCAAGTATGTGGAGTTGGGTTGCCCAGCATCATGACTGTAGTCTAGGAGGGCTCAGACTTGCTTCTAAAGATCCAGTTAAGAGGAGCGGAGTTTCTTTAAAACATTACTTTCCCAGTGTCCAGTGAAGGAGCCTCCACAGCTTCAGACCTGTATCTGCCCAAACTCATTCCTGGTGCTCACAGAGGTGTGATTTTGAGGGGCCTCTGACCATGAAGAAATTTCCATATTTATCCCAATTACAGCCACACCTATGCTAAATAGCTCTCTGTTGCTGTTGTACTACATGAATGTGCAGGCTGTTCTTTCCTTTCTGACATCTGTGTGTAAGCTACAGGTGTGCACCACAAGAGCAGATGAAAATGTGATTGAGTGTGACGGCAGTTCAATGTCCATAATATGTTTGACTCAAAGTGCACCAGTGAATCTGCTAACTCTTAAGGGAAGAGTTTCTGGAGGTATTTTATAAGATCAACCTTTATATCTTTTGCAAGGATCAGGAAGGACTTGTGGCAATACTGGGAAGGGGATAAAGTTTGGTTGCTCACATTGAGGTTTTATATACACACAAAAGATGCATAAAATCCAATCATCTCTTAACCTAATATTTCATTCTTTAAATAGGAAGTGTTACGGGTGATGCATTTTGAGAAATAGGCTCCTGACCTACATTTCTGCACTGGAGCTTGCCCATGGGTATTTCCACTTTAGTCTACCTTTAGGTTCAATATATTTAGTTTCTTAGCATCTGCTTTCAAGGTTTACATAGTCTTGAGTTCTATTTAATTAATATTTTAAGCTTGCTCCTCTGTCTTGAAAAGAAAACGATTCTTCCCAAATGCAGCAAATGTCTTGCTTTTATTTGAAATTGCATCTGAACAAATGGCTCAGCACGCATAAATCTCTTCTAAATCTCGTCTGTTTCCAAAGCTTTTCGTAGCTTTTGTAGCTCTCCATCTTCAGTGACTTTGGTGTAGAGGCTCTATACATGAAATTTGATCTGCCAAACTCATCTGCCTATGGTAGCATCTCTGTTGCCCTGACTACCCTTTCAGAGAATTTGCTATTGAAAACAATAAGATATTTACTTTTTAGCAACAATTTGAAAATGGTCATTATCAGAATATATCACTACGGGTGAAGTATCCTGGTTTTAATCTGCATGATGATGTTTACTCCATGTAATGACAGTATGTGCCCTGTAAACAACACACTGCATCTCAGGAAATGAAAGATGTTTTGAATAAATAAGTAATGGCATGCTGACTACTGACTCTCCTGGCTTTGGTAATGCACTGAGTAGAGAAAGTAAATAGTAATCTCCTTCTGGGCATTTCCAGACTACAAAATGCCCTCTGCATTTTGTTCTGGTTAAATATACGATCCCATCAGAAGCCTTGAGCCCCTTGTTTAGATGGCCTTGCAAATGAATATCACTACAGTAATCACAGTTACTGCAAGGAGAGACAAACTGTTGTTGGAGGCAGAGTGTTTTTTAACCTGAAATTCTGGCAATGCAACGGATATGTCCCAAACCTAGTGGTGTCTAGTTGCTTAATCATTTCATTTATAGAAGTGAGACATCAGGACTGTGCATATTTGTTGGTCTGTGGGAGGCTTTTGGCAAACTTCTTGAATTTTAAACGCTGTGGTGTGCAATGACCACATCATGTTGCACTGAGTTTTGTAACAGGGTGGACCTATAACAAACTGATGTGCGTGTCATGCTGCGTGAGGAATTCAGAAAACAGGGCCGTCCTTGCAAGAGAGCAACAACATGCAGAGCTGGTAGTTTGAGACCAGTCACCAGGCTTCTAAATTTATCTTTGATTCCATAATTAACCTGAGCTTTAGATAAAAAGATGTTTTGGTGGAAGGAAAACGATAGAAACTGTGAATCCTAGTGTCTTTGTAACGGTGTTCAGTTCGGCTTGACATGGCGACCTGGGGTGGAGACTAGCATTATGTATGAAGAAACGCAACGCCTCCCACTGAGGCTGAGCACGGGGCCACGGCCGGTTTACAAATTTCGTAGCTGAATCATTTTCACAAACTATGGCTTAGGTAAAAGACAGAAATCTATCAAATGTTGTACAGATTAACTTATCACCTAGTTAAATGGGCTGTCAGTCTGGGCTGCCTGTGCTTGGCAGGGTGAATTCAAATGCATGTAAATTTCCCTGGTGGCTGACGAGCGACTATGGTGGAGCTGTCAGCTGATGACATGTGAAAATACATTAACATTGTTTAAAATATATTTGAAAGGGATAGCTCATATTTTGATAACATTTTCACAGGCAAATGATTTGTATGAGATTTGAAATACTGACCACATAATTTATGCCGGGAGGATATTTTTTTCAATAGTAACCCTTCAGATATGTTTGGCACTTAAAGGAAGCCCCGAAACAATTAACAATTGCCACACAAACTGGTTCGGGTCCCATGTGCCACCATTGTACGGAGTCACTGTTCCGATAGCCTCACTTGTCACTTCCACTTGATCTTACAAAAAGTGATTAGAAACTTCAGAAGAACCAATTACGCAGACCCTCATGTTATAAACCTGCGCTTTCTTTTAAGCACAAAGTCTCTCGCTTCTCCATGGTTTTGGCCTCTCTCTTTAATTTCTTGTATTTTTTTGTGCAAAACAGACTTAACTTAACGAGATGTTTGCAACATCAGAAAACAAATACTAAAAGATCCATGCTACGTGGTTTTCCTTAACTCTTTCTTTAAGGGCTTAGGGACTTCTTAATTTGCCCCCTCCATCAGTTCCTGGGGTTGTGGTGGTCACCTCACTTGCTCCCAGTGACACTAGCTGCTGTTCTCGTAAGGGGCCATGAAAGGCAAAAGAAAGATGCAGCTTCCTGTAAGAAGGGTCGTAGGATGTGAACAAGCGTTGACTGAGCCGTGTGATAAGAAAAACATCTGAACCATGTGATTTGAGATTCATCCTTTAGTCTCGAACCTTCGGGGGGTGAAAGGGGAGAACTTAGCACTGTCTAAAAACAGCAGATCTCACAGTTCAGCAGTCAACCATGGCGTCTAAGACATGAAAAAAATTACTTATGCTGTCAGCTTCCATTATTTACATGATCTTTCTGTGGTTGAGTCGTGGCTGTGGATGTGCAATTCAGCTAGAAAAATTGCATATTTACACAGATGGGTGCTGGCATGTGACCAGGGCTTAAGCAAAATGCACGGTTAGAGGTAGAAATCAAATGCAGATTGGTGGAGCTGTTTTGGAGAGGTTCAGTTACAAGGTGCAAATGTTTACAGATGCTTGTAAGGATGACGGACTCAAATTGTGATTTTTAGGAAGAGGAAGGTATTGTAAACAGTTTGGGGTATTTACTCCCCTGGTGTTCCTGGGCTGTCTATACCAGCTTTCAGAAGATGCTGCAGGGCACCCCTTCCTCTTGTTTTACTTGAAAACTAGAGCAAAGAGAAATGTGATGCACCTGTTTGGAAAAGTCTGACAACAATATGACTAATATCCTTCTGATAGGATAGTGGAAGCTGAATTTTAGGGTGTAAATCTGGTGCTTGGGATGTGGGAGAAGAGATGTTTTGGCTCCTTCTCAGAAGTATCTTATGCTGAAGAAGCCACAGAAATGTCGAGACAGATCCTTTCCTGTCTCCTTTCCTACTTTCTCTTTGCTGCTGCAGGTTTTGCACTGGAATGAACTGGTTCCACAGCAACTTGGATTACAGTGTGTATATATATGTGTATCAGTGAGCTTATTTTCTTTTGTGCTTTATAAATTTGGGTTGGTGCATTCTAGGTGTAATCACTTGCCTTAGAAACCCCTCAAAGTGGAAACATGGAGATAAGAGATGAAATCCCGAGTCTTTCCAGCGGCCGCATGATACCCTCATAAATCCCTTCCCTCTATAGCTGGCCACTTCTGGGACTCGCCATTTCAACGCAACCACCTCAATGTGCAGAAGGGCTATAAAACATTTCAGTGATGCGCTGACTCTGATACTGCTAAGGAGTTTGCAGAAAGGTGGCAACGCCAACGTAGAGCATACAAAGATAATGGGAAAACTTACCAATGTGCAAACTGGAAAGGAGCTTCTGTGATAAAAGTCAGGTAAAGCTTGGTATAATGCTATGATTATCTTGTTATCAAACAGTAAGGTAAGGTTTTTGGCATCAGTGGTGTGAGGTGACATTCTCTACTGAGCTTTCACTGTGAGTAGGAATCTCCGACCTGTTTTTGAACTGTGGGGTTCAAACACCAGTAACACACCAGGAGCGTGGATCCTGGTACTTCGGGGCAGGAGCAACAGAGAAAAGGAGGCTGAAGGGAGGAACAAGGGGATAGGCCATGCCATCAGAGATCCAAGGAGAGCAACAGGTTATCTGATACCAGTGGCGTGTGGTTAATGTGCAACAACATGTATTTCACATTAAAACACTATACAATATTCGTAGGTGTGTTTGCGCCTTTCTTTAGGGTGTGACTCTTCCTCCCTGAAGGAGAAGGGTCCTTGTGGGCTTCCAGGTATTTAATGTATGGGATAGGTACATAAAATCCATTTAACTTGTTAGTGAATCAATGGCACTTCCCTCAGTGATGGTGTGATGTGCAAGACCTCCACCTCCAGAAGTATTCTGTCTCCGTACAGCGATGCACATTTTCCCTCTGCTGCTTCTAGCCTGGCCAAACCCCATTCAGTTTAATAAACTGAGAAAAAAAGAGCATAGAAAGTCTTGTTTATGTGGTGGCATTTCCTTGGGAAAAAGAGGAAAAGGCACATAGGTTTTGTACTTCTAAGGAAGACAAGCAGAGACCTCATTCAGATGTTCGTGTGCTGGGGAGAAAAGGGAGAGCACCAACCAGTCTGTGATCACTTATAGCCATTCAGGAGCGTCTCTTCGTGGATGCCCCAACCTGAAACAGTTAACAGCAAAGAAAGCCACACCAAAAGAGAATGAATAAAGAAAACTCCTGTGTCTCAACTTTACTTCGAGCACCCCAGCTCACAAACCACTGTCAGCACATCGCTTCCTCTTCAGGCCAGCCTTGCCAGCAGCAGTATATAAGCGAGGAAGGCGAATGACAGCAAGGCTGTAATATAAAGAGGGCCTCTGCCTCCCTCTGCATACTTCTGCTAATTGCTTTTCCTGTTACAAGGCCAGTTCCACCCCTCCGTGTATAAATTACGCTTGTTTTGTGCGGCAGCGAGCGACAAGTCATTGTGCCACTTTGCTTTATTGCTTCTGCCCCTTACAGCTGCTTCGGGCTGGCTGCCGCTCGCCTTGCCACCCTCTTCTGCCCAGCGCCTGCTGCTACCAGCTGCCTGGGGACAGCTTCTGCCAGGGGGAAAGTCCCTTCTCCCCAGGGGGAAACCGGCTTCTTGACCCAAACCCACCTGAGAGATGCTTTCCAGGTTCTGTGCAATGGTTTGTGAGCACAGAGGGGCTTTTTCACCTGTCGTCTCCTTCCAGGGAGGGGAAAGCTCTCTGCCTGACAGGGCACAGGGCAGAAGCCGTGGCTCGTGCTGAACGGGCTGCCCAGGCATGATCCCTGCTCAGCCCAAATGCTGCCTGGGATGTATCAAGTGCTTCTCTTCCTTTAGCTGGGTTCTTTGTCCAGGTATGGAAATGTTGTTGGATTTGATTTTTGTCCTTTTTTTTTTCCTTCAAGACTGGGTTATAGATAATAAAGTGGTATGCAAGAGTCTTCATTAAAAATGCATTTTGTAAAATTGAAACTTAAGTGTCAGGTTTTTCTAGCAGTCTGTCAAATATTTGACAATTAAAATAGCTGTTTTTAAAAATTTAATGAGACACAATAAGGACTAAATGTACTAGAAGCTTAAGCATTCTTAGAATAAAGCAGAAACATAACAAGTCCATTATATTTCCTTACAAAAATGTCCCATTTGTAAAATATGCTATAATCTATTTTTAATTAAATTAGTATATGCAATTTATTACCTGAACTATATTTATTAATATTTAATATTTAATTTCAAATTAATTATCTAAGTGAAGGAGTACTCAGCTGTGCTGAAGAGGCATGGAACAGCAAGTGCCCTGTGCCAGCTGAAGGCAATGCTACTGCTGCAGGTGGAGCTGGTGCACGCAGCTGGCCTGTGCTGGAAGGAAATGATGGCAGAAAAACAGAACAGCTAAAGTTTTGGGCCCAGCCTCCCTCCCATATTGAAGTTAGGAAGCATTTTCTAGTATTTCATCTCTAATCCCAGCCTGTGTGACTGGAGGAGTGGGTGTGCTTTTGCAGAGCGTCCCCAGTGAACACAAACTGATCTCCCGTCCCGTTTGGGTAGCTTGCCCCACAGGTTTGCTGTGGCAAATTTGGCTTTAGGTTTCCATGGCATGGGCTTCCTTTCCTTTCCCATGTGCTTTGATGAGCAGAGAAGTGGGTAGCTGCTCGATGTTTAAAGTAGGATCCCGGAGTCAGCACCCGGTCATGCCCATTGTTGCGCGTCATTTTGGATTGCTGGCAAACGCAAGGAGACATTACATTTGGGTCGTGTTTGCAAGGTTTTCTGCACCATCATGACAGCTAGAGAGTAGGGCGTGTTTCATTATTTGTGAGAGTCTGGAGAGTTCGGTGAGGGCATCCGAACTTTGTTTTTACCAATGTGAATTGGAAGAAATCTGTAGGGCTGAGGTGGAGAGAGCTGCTGAGGCAGAGGACCTGCCTGCTGTGGGACACGCAGGCCAGTAGTAGCATGGATTGCAAAGAAAGAAAATCTTTCAAAGAATCTCTATATTTTTCTGACTACTGAAACTAATAAATGCCAAAATGAAAGAAAAAATAAACTCCAAATTGCACTCTAACTAAATAGATAACATGCTTTCGGCCACACATAATTGGATAGGAGCTGCACTGACAGGGAGATGCAAAAACATGAGAGAGAATCACTTCTAATTTACCCAGATAATTTGTGGAGACTGCTAAACCTCGGTTTGTTTAAGCCAAACTGCAGTTTAGTTTTTTGTTTGTTTAGCTTGAGAATATAATTTTATATTAATCTGGGGTTGTTCAAAGGTGTGTGCAAATTCTACATGAGTGGTTAAAAAAACAAGCAATTTTCAAGGGAGGAGAAAGGACAATCCACTGTGACAGAGCTCAGACAGTTGCGGTATTTTAATCAGATCAGGCGTGCTGCCTCTTAGTATAAAAAAAATAAAAATTAAAAAAAAATCCCCCAAATCAGCCAACAAATAACCCTAGGAACAGTGGTGGAATGGTGAGTTTCTGCGTACAATCTGTTTAATTTGGGAAAACAAAATGAAAGAAAGAAATAATTTAATGCTCAGTTTAATAATTGAACATCCTCGCT